>NC_133554.1:48427768-49147768 GCF_048773025.1 Camelus bactrianus
CTGGCCACCTCCAGGTGTGCAGGTCATCCCCTTGGCCTCCGTGGGGCCAGGAGGACCAGCCCCATTTGATGGGGGCCTCTGGGGTCGCCCCTCAGGGGTTAAGTCACAGTCACTGACTGCTCACAAGGGCGCTTTGCAGCGAAAGGAAATAAAACAGACTGAACCAGACGCACGGAAAATAAAGCAGCCCACTGGTGGGGGCCGAGGGCATGCTGATAAAGCCATTGTAAGCCATCCTTCATACCGCCACTCTGCTAGGCAATGTGAAGCCATATATAGATGTGAAAGCAACCAGCCCCCAGTGAAGTTCAGGCCCCCCTCGGAGCCAGCAACCACACACTGCTCTGAGGGCACTCAGTGTGCCTTGTGCTCTCAGAATAACTCTCCCACTGGCTCTTGTGTTGGCAGCGGAAAGACTCTTAACTTCGGGCAGATTCAGGGTGACCATGGCAGCTTGGGGACAGAATATTAGCCCGTGGACACTGGTACTCGGGTCATCTACTTCGTGGGCTGGAGCAAGGCCTTGAGGAAAGGGACCGCAGGATGGGTGGTCTGGGTGCACAGCACGTGGGGAGGGGCAGGACTGGGGGGCTCTGGGTGGGGAGGGAGGAGGTGGCAGGGGCATAAGGCCATGAGTGTGAGCAGAGAGGAGCCCCCTAAAAGGAGGCAAAGGAGCCAGCAGGGGTGACTTTGTTGAGCCTGACCCTTAGCTTTTCAAAGTAGTTTTCTTTTTGTGTTAATGGTTTTTAATTCTTTTTGAGGCTAATCTGGAATCTTCCCTGTTTCGCATTTGAAAATTTCCAATTTTCCACCCACGAACAAATACAGGACGAGTGCTGCTGACACCAAAAGGGCTGACACCCTGATGCTGAGGGCACAGTGCAGCCAACGGGATGTGTGAGAAATGTCCATTTCGAGAGAAACATTCCCAAGATCGGAACTGAATTCCTTCTGGCACCCCTCCTCCAGTGGAAGGGGGTTATCCATCTTTGGACGATGTCCTCACCAGCTGCAGTGTGCCCTCTGCAGTTTGGAGGTGCAGGGACGCAGGCTCCATGCAGGCAGGGGCCAGGCCAACCTTCCTCTCTAGAGCATTCCCATGCCGGGCACAATTCCATGAACGAATAAATGACCTGCTGCTTTTTCATCCCAGTAACTGTTTGGGTATCAACTCAAAGCAGGATGTATTTGAAGAAATACAAATAGTGAACCTCAATGAAGAGGCCTGCGTGACTCAGGCGAAAAGACGGGGGTGTCCGCAGAGTGTGTCCAGAGGCAACGCTACACTTGCTGGATGAACACTTGATGAAAAATAATTGCAAAGCCACAGACGGATGCAAATGAGACCAAGTACACGAAGGAATGATCATTATCTTTATTCATACACACTGGCTTCCAAACTACAATGAATGTATCTAACAAAGCATAGCATGCAAACAAAGATTAGAGGTTATACGAATTAAAGCAATGCAGTAATTTATACATCCATTTCGCCTGCTAGAAACCAAATGTTATTTGACAGTTGAATGGCCTCTACGTTTTGTTGGTAGGTGCTTACACAGAAGGAAAAACTTCAACCTCCATCTCTTCCTCTTCCTCCTCCATACAAACTTGGGGTCTTATGTTTTTCAATGAACGATTTAAGCATGACGCGTCCTTCTCCCCCCACCCAAATCATGTAGCAAAAACAACGATTTCAAATGTTTCTGACCAGCTATAAAAGATATTCTGAAAAACCCTAAGAGAAGAGATGAGAGGTGAATTTTTAGACTCAAAAGAATAACAGCCTTCATGTACAAGTTTGAATCTAATTCCCTCAAGAAAGGAATCACATTGTTCCAGGAAGAGTTTCAACAAAAATCTATAAACAATCACAGGAATAAATACCCCTAAAGTTAAGCAGAGGAGACAAAGACACAGTTGTTTAATCAGAAAATGCAAAGCCACCGTTTTGTCTTATTTTAGAAAAAAAGGGTTCTTATAAAGTGGACTTGATCCCTATTTTCTGAAAAGTAGGGTTCTGTCTACTCACATAAGGGGTGACCGTGCAACAGATGCTGGCAGGTGCACTTCCTGCCGCCTCTTCCTTCCTGGGGACATTGGAGCATTTTGGAATTGCCCAGTGGGTATCACTGAACTTTCACCGAATATGAGATACCCGGGGACCCGAGGGGACAGGAGACAAAGCTGAGGAAGCACCCCCCAAGCCAAAAGGGGGTCACAGACCTCACAGGGCAAGAAAGGGGGTTCCAGGGACCCCTGGGGAATGCTGTCCTGGAGCTGCACCTGGAAGGGGGACAATAAAGCCATCTTTCCTGTGGTCCCAAAGTTTCTAGACTTTAGACAGTTGTCCTCAGTATCTACTGAGAACACGAAGGACATCATTCTGCCAACATATTCCACCTGAACTCCCAGTCACGGTGATGTGGACTTCATACCCTACTGGCACGGGAAAATCCTGCAGTGGGAGTGCAGGTCAGGGGTGCTCTAGCTAACTCCAGGTGAGTCCCCCTACAGGCTCCATGTGGTTGGAATCTTATGAAATTGTCAGTAGTTTTATTTTAAAAACTCATTTTTAAAGAAGAACCGAGTTATTAAAGTTCTCTGTAAAAAAGTACAAATAGCCCAGTATATTCAGATGTTCTATTGGAATTCACAAATTAATTTCTTCCATAAGGTTTAAAAAGTCTTTGGAACTTGTGGGCCTTAGTGTAGGGTCATTGTAAGGCTATTTGATGACCGAGTTGGACCTGCACGGTTATTAACTGACACCTGATCACACAGATCAGAGGCCCTGGGATCCTGATTATTCAGCTTTTAACCCTCCCGAAGAGACCCCGACTTGACAAAGTGAACAGAATTGTGGTTGACGCCATTTCTAGACGGCTGCGTACGTCCCTGTATAACCCAATTTTCCCATTTTCCGTATCTTCCAACAGCAGAAACACTTAGCATCCCCTAGACGTGCTGCCTCAGCCTTATCGGGAAATGACAGAAATACTTACAGCCTGGTATATTTCATAAAAATGTAACCCAAGGAGCTCAAGGAAATGTTTAAAAAAATATCCCCAACACTCCTTGTCGAATTAGTGTGGAACCGGAGTGCCCCTTTCCGTCACTGGAACTGCCGTGCCCTCGCTGTTCCCGTAACCCTTAAAGTCATCATCTGTGGGTCCCTGCCACAGCATCATGTTTCCTGACCACGGCTGTTCAGTGTGCTCAGTGGGGGAACCGGCACTCCTGCCCTGGCTGGGCTTAAAGAAACAGGGAACCGTGTGACAGGCACACACGAGAGACAGGTGCTTCATTAAGACCAAAGTGAGAAAATGACAGTCAGATGGTGTCTCCTTTCTGAGGCTTTTAAAAGCATAAGACTCTCACTTTGCCCTCCTCTTCAGGGCTGAGAAAACAAACCCTAGTAAAAAAAAACCTCAAAATTTCTCCTGCTAAGTGGACTCAGGGGGGAACTGGGGTGTTAAGCTGTTCTCGTGACGTCTCCGTTTCCATCCACCCTCAGCTGCTGTGATTCTCAGCAAAAAGCCACGGGGGCAAGTGGGGGGGGACCTTCTTGCAGGACGGCCCAGAGAATTGAGAGCCACTTCAAAGGAGGGTGCGGAAAGGGGCTTCTGGGAGCAGGTGAGGATGCTGTTGGCATTTGGGAGATGTTTTTTAAGGAGGAACAGACGTTGTCCCTGGCAACAAGCTCACTCTCAAGGACCAGCAGACAGTGCCTTTCATCTACACCGACAACTTCCGATGGAAAGCCACTGGAAACAGCAGCTTCCTTTCCAAACGCCCGCTCCCTCCTGGCCTCCTCCTACTGCAGGCGTCCTTCTGCACTCAAACCTCCTCTTCTAGAAACTCTTTACCGACCTCAGCCTCCAGCAACCTCCCTTCTCAGAACGTCAACAGGTGGTCCTTGGATGGCTGCACCCTCCTTCCAGCAAGTCACCACGCTCTGCTCAGGCCTGCGGCTCAGAGAGGGGCTCAACCACCATTTGCTGGCCTCTAATTTTCTACCAAAAGCTCTAAGAAGAAAACCTGACACGTCTCTGGAGAAGAGACAGGCAGTGACTCTGCATGAATATGTACCAGGTCACGGGGGTAAAAGAGGAGTGGATGTGACCAACAGCAATCACTCCGGTTCCTGGGGTCTCCTACCAACCTTTTGAATTAGCTCTTGCCTCGCGTGAACCTCCCATTAACCTCTGAGGGCCACACCTGGCAGGACACTCCAGCTACTTCATTCAAACCAAGCCCCGGGTGGGTTTAGTCAAGATGCCAAGAGAGGAGGGCAGCCAGCTCACTGCCTGCAGCCAGAGGGAAGCCCCGCCCTCCAAGGGAAGCGAACACAGGGCAGTTTGAATGGCCTTTCAGAGTCACCATGTCTGATGGAGACCCAGACTGTGCTAGGTTATCCCAGGGGCCTGGACTTCCACCAGCCCTGCAGTGCTCAGTGGGTGGTACTTCCTAAGAGTCCCTCAGTGACTTGACCCTTCAAGGCATCATTCTTATTCCAACTCTTTAAAACGGCAGCTCCTTCCCTGTTTTACTTCACATGACGCCCAAGGAAGGGAACCATACCTCCGAGTTTTATAAATCGATTCTGCTAACGGTTACTCGCATGATGGGTTCTTTCAGCAGAACTGTCACGGGCTGCTCTGATTTTAAAGCATTAGCTTTTATCTAAATTCAGGACATAGCAATGTACCAAACACACTGCAGCACATTATCACTGGCCCTGATTTTTACTGTTTTCCCTTCAACTTTGTCCTCAAGCCTGATGTCTCTCAGGCAAAGGGCTGGGCCCCACCCCCGACAGGGCATCGTCTTTTAAAACTTTGCCACAAATGCAGGAAGGATAAAAACCAGCTGAGGTACTGAGCACGTTCCCGAGAGAACGATGAATCATTTGGAAGCGTACTGGCTGCTGTGTGAGTGAAACCCGGAGCCTGCTGCTGGCTTAAAGCAAGCAGGCAGCCCGGGGCTCGGGGACGGACGGTTCACGACCTTGTGAGCTCCCTTCTGGGACCTTCCTCACCTCCAGAGCTGGGCTGGGGACCCGTCCTGCTGTGGCTCTGTTCTGGGGCAGGGGGACCGGCTCTTTTGTTTCTTAGGCTCTTTCTAAACCCTTTCCTATCAGACTCAATGCGGTTCATGTGGGGAGGAAGTGTCCCCGAATGGGCACGGCCCAGCAGGACTACAGCACTGGATGTGCTCGGGCCCCTTTTGAGACCTGAAGGTTACGGCCCCTAAAACATGGCAGAAGAAGTTGCTCTTTCCTGGTCTGACCCATTCCCTGCTCCATCTCTGCCTCCGATCCAGCGTTTCCAGCACAGAGGAGGCCTCTCATCTCTAAGACCCCTCTGTGGCTGTGGGCGACCTGAAATCCAGGCAGAGAGCCAGAGAGTAAACATGAGAAGATGCTCTGCCGGGAGGTACTTCGGGGGAAACAAGGGGAAACAGAGTAGCCCCTGCAAGGACTGATAAGTGTGTCCACTGTGAATGCTTTGCTCTAGGTGACTGGCGCTGCCGAGGACCTTGTTGTGATGGTGTTTCGTTACAGAAATGCTCCTCGCAAGACAGGAAAGGCGGGTTCTAGCAGCAGCTGGGAGAAAATCTGCAGCCCCCCAAGAGCATGCATGGATAGCCCCCGGGGGCTGGCTGTGCCCAGGGGCTGCCAGGAGCCGACAGCGGCTCGCTCTGGGGCAGCCAGGTGGACCGTGTGCTTCTGCTGCGTCCACGCACATGTACCAGGGAGGGAAGCTGCCTGTCCCTCCTGCCCTGACTCACCAACAGTCACAAAGCTGAAAGGCAGAAACAAAAAGGACAAAGTCCAGCCCAGGGACCGTGACAACACGGTATCTACACAAACATACTAGGCACACTGGAGTCAAACGTTCCCCACTGTCCCCGAGGAAGAGTGCTACGGGGGACCAGAAGAGAGGACGGCCTTAAGAAACGAAGAGGGAGTCTCATCTCAAAAATAATCCCCTCAAGCAAAACTTCTGTCTGCAGATAGAATCAAATATTTATATATAGGTATATGATTAAGCCTAATTGATCAGGTAAAGTAGCCATTCATTTTTGAAATGAGATCTACTGCAATAAAAAATTAATAGACCCGATCCAGCGCCAAGGCAGGGTACGTACGGAGTGGGGGCGGAGGGCGGGAGGAGGCACGGCAGCAAAGAAGGAAGCTAAAACTTAACCATAAAAGCAGATTAGAAACAAGAGCCTTCACAAATATAGCACAGTGGTGTCTTATAAAATTAGTATAATACTCTCTTTATACTTGATACGATTATATCAATAATATAGATTCCACTTGTTATTAAGGTTTATTATAAACATGCAAAATCCATTGCATGATGCATTTGCAAAACATATTAAAATCCTTCTAGCGATAAAACATCTTCGAAGTGATAACGCATCCAGGTTTCCTGAGTCTACAGCTCCAGGGGTGTCATTCAACGTGAACTGGAAATGGGGGACCAAAACTGTACCGCTGTCCATCCCTAAGAGGACATGGAGGGCTGGAGACGGGAGGGCAATCAATGCTAGGGACCGAGGCTAGAGTCAACACTTGGATGAACTTACTATACATCGTACTCTCGTAAACGACACCGCAGCCTGTTAAATAAATAAGCACAAAAGGGGGTGGGGCGTAGACACGTCAGCTTCTTAGGAAGCAGGTAGCAAAATATCGGTGTTGGGGTTGGGGTTGGGAGGGAGGTTGGCTAACAACACTCGTGAGTAGTGGCATGATTGCTGATGGCACCCTGGGTCCAGAATAATCTCCCAGATATTAAAATGAACATTACACACACGCTGGTTTAGCCTTGATCTGAAATGATTTCACATGCTCCTTTAGCAAAGTCCTTAGAAGATTTGGCCTCTTAAAAAGAAATGCAAGTATCAAGACAGTTATCAACCACGTCGGGTACAAGACGACTGATTCCCCCAAAACCCATCTGAGGTTTTCTTCCTCTCTTTTTCCTTTTTTTTTTTAAAACTGGTAACCGCTGGACCGTGATTGGGTTACGGCTGTCAGTGTCTGGGAACAGCGAGCTCGCAAGTGCTTGCCAGGTGGATTCAGATTCATCCCGGCCTCTCGGATTCTAGGGACTGTTTCCATCAAGGCAGAGAACAGAAGCAGAGGGTGTTTCGAAGCCTCCCCCGCCCCCCAGTCCCACCTTGCCCACTCTCTGGGCTCCCCGCTCTTTTCATTCCAAAGATGTCTTGGGTGGAGATGCTTCCAGCTCCCTGGACTGGGGTGGATTCATTTTAGCATCTCTGGTCGGGGAATCTGGATGGTGAGTATCAGCAGAGGATGTGGGGGACATATCAAATTGTACCAAAGGGGGGGGGGGCAAGAGCCTGTCTGCTTTCTAGGAAGGGTTACCCTACAGCCAGATGTGACCTCTACATGATTAAACTGGACACTGGACATGAGATCACCTTCCGCTGAGATAATGTTTTCAGTTGTGAGAGAAAGAGACTCTCAACAGCTGATCACGTCTGGACTAACAACCCTACAATTTTCAGGCCTCCATCTGGAACAAAAAAAAAGCTGTGGCCTTAAAATTTTAGGGTTGGGGATCATTGCCCACTGCTGGGGCCGGGGCCGGGGGCTGGGGAGGCATTTGCTCTCGGCGGTTGCGTTTCATACCGCGCTCTGGAGGATGGGGTGCACAAACTGGGGGTTGACATATGAGAACCCTTCGAAATCAGACTGGTCTATGTTAGCGATAACCAGCTGATCAGGTGGTGTTAAGACAGGCTGCCCTCGCGTGAAGAACTTGTCAAAGTTTTCTGCTCCTTTGCCGCACTGTGGAGAGAGAGAAAAAAGGAGGAGAGGTCAGTAAGGGAAGCCAGGAGGCCGCTCCCCGAGAGCTCTCTGCAGGGAGGGGCGCGGCCCCCAGGGGGGCGGGAATCGGGGCTGGTTAGGCAGGAAGAAGTCTGGAGGACCTGCAGGCTGACTGGATTCGAAAGCCAGGCACAGCAAACAGTAACCGAGAGTCACGCGGTTGTAAATCGTCAAACACCCCTGGAACTGAAACCCTAGGTGGGCAGGCAGTGCCGGGAAGGCAGCAGCAAGGAGACAATCTCTTTCCTTTCGCCTCCACCTCACAGAGCCATGAGCTGGGTGTCACACGCACAGGGCCATCGGTCACACTTCTACATCAAAAGGCTGGGATGTTGGGTGGGAAGGGGGCTGTTACCCCCGAACCGAGAGGCTGAGAACACTGTCTCACGCACGTCTGGTCCTTCGCAACCATGTTTGTAATAAAGTAAAAGCCGTGTTATTCTTGTCTTCCAACTGGGAGGTTCTAAAAACCTCAGCCCCTAAACTAATCTTCAGCCGGCATAGGGTAGGTATAATAGTAAGCCTGGGCTGTCTGTTCTCGAGCTCAGCCAGAACTCAGCAGATCAGGGTACATCTGGTCAACTAAGAGACAGGTGACCACGGAGCTCATTTGTTGGTGGTTTTTGCTGGAGGTTTGCACCGGTGCCCTGAGGAGGCAGCGTCTACCGCCTGTCTCAGATATTCCTCTCCTCCTGGGTCCACCAGGGTGCTAAATGCAGGTGGGGCTGCAGGCAGAGCTGCCCTGTTGGGGCTGCGGGGTCTGAGAAACACAGCAGCTGAAGCAGCACTGCTTGAGAGCCCCACCCCAAACAAGAGCAAGGGGTGTCTGCTCACTTTCCCAGCCACCCAGAAGGGTGTGGCATGCTGGAGTCCCAGGATCCCAGGGTGGCTGAGACAGAGAGTGCTGGGAGGGGACCCAGTGATACGAATCACAACTTCCCACACGTTGCAAATGACTGACATCCCTCCCCCTCCCCTGGTACTGCAGGGCAACATGAATTGATTCTGAGTTAGCAGAAGTCTTTGACTAGCCAGGCATTCCTGCATCTTCAACAGAGGTTAGCTCGAGGTAAACTGTGAAGCGGAGTCCACCCCGTTTTACCTGCAAAATGAGGGGCATGGTCGTGCCTCCCTCCCTGGACTGCTACAAAGGTTGCACGTACGGTGTTTCGTGTTTCTCACAGAACCCAGCACGTGGGGAGAGCACAGTGCCTACTGGGGTTACTTGGGCAATGCCAGCTGAGCCTCACAGCTCACCTCCTCTGCCACATCTCTGTCCCATCTTCTAGAAGGTTTCCTTGAGAATCCAGCTTCATTATACTTTCCCCATCCTCTTATCATTAAATAAAACCTGCTCCTAAGTCCCTGCCTCGGAGGAAAGCATGTCACGATTTCCAGGTAAAGTCTTCATACGGACAGCATTCCTTCCTGGGGTGGTTTTCATTTTTGTAAGCCACCACCTGCTTCTTAACTGGAGGAGAGTTCAGACCGGTGACTGTTGGGTGGGGATGTGGAGAATGAGTGGGGCGGGGGGATGGTTTTCGGCCCTTCCAGTCACTCTGCAGAGGCCCTACTATCAGCCCTGCTCATCACGCAGGTCCTGCCTCCCACAAGGGGGACGGTAGGCCTTTCGCGTCACGCTCCACGTTTCCAGGGCGCTCTTCTTGGAAGAGCACAAAGCGCCTTCGAAGCAAAGGTCAGCGGAAGCCGAGCCTGCAGCCTCCCACATGCACAGGCCATTCCGAACCATTCAGAAGGCTCTTCAAGGGAGAGAGAGAGGCGCCATGTTTCTTCCCATGAATTCATCAGGGGTCTGCACTGGATTTGTCAGTAAAACCAACCAACCAACAGCAACCAACTTCCACAGAGCACCACATTCAGACGCAGCTGCTAAGATGATAACAGCCAGGGAGGCTGCTTCACATCACCCCCCAACAACAAAGAACTGTTGGCCCAGAGGTCAACAGGGCTGCTGAGAACCCTGAGGTACACCAAGAGGGCGACGTGAGGCTGAGTGGGTCCCAAGGTCAGAGCGAGGACAGATGTGACAGCCAAGCTCGGAAACTAGCCATACTTGAGAGCAGAGAAGGGAGAAAGTGCAGAAGTTACAGGCAAAAGTATCGTAAGCAAGTGTGACAGCCTTGGTGGAGTTGGCTTTGAGTAGAACATCGTTTGGGAGCCTGATTATTCAACATCCATTGCCTGGAAGACTTCATGTGAATCTACTGGAGGTGCTCCCCGTGGCTGGGACATGTGCTCCCTTAAAAAGGGATCATTTGCATTGCTTTATTGATTCCTGGCCTTCACTAACTATGCAAAGATGAGCAAGAAGGAATTTATCAGAAACAAACAAAAGGGGAAGTCTCGAAGAGGAAGAGGAGGGTACGGTACGATCTCTCTCCACTAGCTGGAGATCCGTTCGTGTAGCTCTGGGTTTGTCCATCTGTTCCATGAAAAGACTGCACAGGTCTCTGTGCAATCATAAGGGTCAAAGGAAAGACTGACCCTTTCCTCTGAGGATCACCTTCAGAGTACTCACAAATCAGCTTCCAAGGGGAATTTCTAAAAGCCATGGCTTCACTGCCAAAGAAAAATAAAAGACAAAGTAAAAGAAGAGATCCTAGGATCTTAAAGGGGGACCACATAGACATCAACACCGAGAAATCTGGTGACGGGGATGACACTTGAGGACATGAAATTCTAAGGCTGGTGTCCAGAGGAGAGTTGCTCCCAAGGGCCACTGTAGCTTGTAAAGCCAAGTTTTGTGACACATGGGGCAGAAACCCTCACTGCATCAGGCTTCACGCCGTGACTATGCAGCTGACTGGAGCTCAAGGGGGGCCACGGAGACCAGGGCAATCCAAGCATGGCTCCGTGACCACCCTGCACGGGAATGCGACTGGTGGTCTGGAAACGGCGCCACCGCAAACCCCCTCCCCTTCTTTCTCACTCTCGACCGCTTTGGAATTTCCCCCTGATCCCAAAGAGAGAGAAATCACGTTTTAGCCAATGAAAGTCTCTGTTAAACCTGCTCACTTAGGTGGAGAGGACCTGAGGTGCGGACAGGCTTAGAGCAGGCAGAGAGTAAAAACTCGGTGTCCGTGAGTGGGTGTCACAAACCAAGGGGGAGAGCCGCCCCCACCCATGTAGCCTGAGGATCAGCTGGGATCCAAGGACTTTTTACGCTGAGAGAGATCACACCAGAAACAAGATGCTCCCCCCAACCCCAGCGTGAGAGGCGTGGGGAAAGCATGGCTATTTTTACCGCAGGTTCAGCTGGATGAGAAATAGCACTTGTTTTTCCACCACAGAGGGTAGCAATGAGCCCTCCACAACCCCTTGTGAAATCAGGCCAGAAATAGACAATCGCCTTTAAGCCAAGTTGGAGACCTTGAATTACTTGTTTTTCGAGGTGTCTGTGCAAAGAGCTGCAACTGTTCTCGTACTGCCGCCACTGCCTACTGAACGGGATAATGAAAACCAGGGCTCCTTGGATCCTTGGGGGCATCAACAAGCTATTGTCTTCTGAAGGCAGAGAAGATTCTTCCAACCACCTGGGAGCCGGCCTAACACACGGCCATCCGCTTGGTGGGCAATGGGCCTCAGGCGCCACCTTGAATCTGAGAGGGAGCAACAAGAGGGATTAAAAGGTTTAGGGGGGATGGTCTAGTGGAACCGGTGGATGCAAGTGACCGGGTGGTGGTGCCAGCAAAAAAAGAAGCTGGCCTGATTGCAGACATTCTCCTGGTGCCCCTCGGGGATGAGCGGGAGGGTGATCACCGCAGGAAGCGCAGCATCCTCTGCAGTCTGTGACCGCAGGCAGGTTGGGTGGTCCGCGGCCTCAGAGCTCCAGGCCCCCTGACAACCCACAGCAGCCAAAGACAGCACTCGCTACTTGTGAGCAAAACCTCACGGCTGGGTGTGCACTGTCTTCAGCTCCAAAGACCACCCGCACCTTTCACCAACTGACGCTTTTGCCCCCCGGAAGGTGAGGCCTGACACAGCTGGTGGGGGACAAAGATGTAGGGGAGGAGGGCGGGAGGAGGCAGCCCAGATCCGGCTGGGCCAGCACGTGAGCCCGGGAAGCTCCTCTGATGCTCCCTGAGACCAGGTGACGTCTGTGTTAGTGCCGTGTGCTACACCCAAGGGAAAATGGGATGAGGTGAATCACCTACCAGAGGCCAAGAGCCCAGGGAACGGCTTAGGGCAACACACTGCGCCTCTTTGTAAAGATAAAACGGGGATGTGAATGTCCACCTTCCGTGGCGCCATGAGGGCCGAAGGGACGGTGTGGGTGCGACCCTTTCTAAACGATCAGGTGGGATCCAGACCTAAGATGCAACATGAGCGGCAAGTGCCTGGCATGTAACAAGGCACGTGATTAATACGTGAGAGATGAACGAACTAATAATCACCTCCCTGCCTTAGCTCTGAGTTCAGGGCTTAACTCTTGTTCTCTGGATGTTCCTACCCATTTGGTAAATTCGCCAGTTAGCAAAATGAATCCGGGGGAAATCAGCCCAGGAAGAGATGGGCCCCGGGTGGAAACAGATTTCAACGCTCCCCGATCCAGAGCCCCGTGTGGCAAACGGGCCACTCTCAGGCCTTTGCATTCTGCACGAAGAGCTGCGGGGAAGAGAGTGAGCCAGCCCCGAGGACGCCGGCCTCTCGCCTGTGATTCTCACCTGGTCACAGTCGTGTCCTTTACACCTTGCTGCCTCAGTGATGCAGAAATTAACCCCACGGTCACTGGCGTGGGGATCACAGGGAGTGTGAGCAGCTCAAAAACACTGCCATTTCCAAGCAAAACACCAAACCAAACTCGGGAGGGCAGGAAGAAGGCAGAGCAAAGCCAGAGGAAAGGTGAGTCGCCAAACTAAGGGGAAAGGAAACTTACCAGGGTGCAGAACGCCTCTGGGGATTACCAGATGCAGCAGGGATTAGGGGAACCTTTGCCCGAGTTCCGAGTCCCGGCTTGGGGAACTGGCCACAGCCCTGCGCCGCGGTCCTGGCTGGGGGTATAGTAAGAACACCGCCTATGTCTGTGCACGGCTCCCTGACTCGCGGTCCTGCGCTGTCTTCCTTTGATTAAACACCCAGCGACATAAACGAGCATTCTGCTCTGAGCCTCCTGGGAAGTCTTGTCCACACTATAGAACCGTCCAGCGAGGGGGCTGGGTCCCTGGGTGGCAGCCGGGCTCTGCCCTTTCTAAGAAGATCAGCATGCTCCGGGTGGGAGGAGGGAGGGGGGCCTTCCGTGCATGACCAACACAAGCAGGAGCACACGCTGAGGGTTAAAAGTGAGGTTAGTTTGCTCATCAAGTCACCCAAGATTCTGCAAATGTGCTCACCGAAGGCCTGGATGCCCACTGAAGCCAGTGCATTTTGGTACAGAAAGTCTGGAGAATAAGAACGGACAGAGGAGAGCATTTGGAAAACAAGTCAGTGCCTGGCCTGGGAACAAAAGGAAAGGAGCGGCCCGTGCAAAGGATGCTGCACACCCACGTGAGCCGGCATGGCGACGCCTCCGGGGCGGACTGTTGCATAAAGGATGCAAGGTGTGCAAAACAGAGCGCATGGTACCACCTCCTCCGTGTGTGTTCGCCCACGTGTACAACTTTCTAGACAGTTACAGAAATGATGGTGAGCAGTGGGAGCGGCCACTGGGGAGGGGGAGGGGCCGTTTTCTCATTTTATGTCCTTCTCTACTGCGTAACTGTCTGCTTCAGCACACAGAGGTTGTATTTAATAACTGTTCAGAAAGCGACTGGGACCCCTTTCACCTCCTGCCAGCCTTACCTGGGATGAGAGACTGGAAGCAGGCTGTGGTTTCTCAGGCAAAATGAGACAAGACTCATCTCACCTGCCACCTTCGAGCACATCTCCGAAAAGGCCAATTCTGGTCTGGAGGGAGCTGGTTTTACGGATGGGTTTGCCGACAGACACACGGTTAAATGAGCGGGTTCTTGCAGGTGTGACAGCCCCGTGTGTTTGAGGGCAGAGGCTCTGCCTTGTGGTGGCCTGTGTTCTCCAGAATAAAAGCACGCATGCCACTTGGTCTTTCCTTATGCTAACGAAGGGCTTTAGGGCATTCAAGGCTCCTTCTCCAGGAACAGCTGTGGTAATGCCCAGCCCTGGGGGAGACCTTCGCTTCAGACCACGGGACTTGTCAGTTCACACAGGGTCTGCCTTACCCTGTCACCCTCCGCGGCAGCTCGCTGGGCTGTGCGAGAGAGCTGCTTGTTTACATGGACGGTTATTATAGAAGTCTCATTGCTTCCTGTTTTTCTTTCCAGCAGAAAAGCATCTGGGAGAGTGATTATCAAGGAATGGGAAGGCTTCTTGCGTCTAATTAACCAAGTCGAAGATGCTGTCTTCGACTGGTTTCGAGGCTTAAATCAAGCCAAATTACATCACAAGATGGCAGACTGAAGTCTCCCAAGGCTGGTTAGTGTTTGTATGTTGTCAGCGAAGTTCCCTGAGTCTTGAGAATCTTGATTTTAATTAGCATCACTGCTGCTGGTTCCACGGAAAGACCAAGAGAATGAACCTACCTGCTAACCTGGAAGAAGTGATTAGACGCTGCCCGAGGCCGCCCACCGACGGCACTGATCACTTGCACAACCACCCCGGGGCCTCCCTTCCCTTCACCTGGGTAGCCGCTGCTCCATATAAATAACTTTTCAGAGCCATTGTTAAAAGAACATAGGACTATGAGATGTCCTTATTTCTAGGAGACACACACGGAATTACTTAGGTGTCAGTCTGCAGGTTACTCTCAAACGGTTCCAAGAAGAAATTGCGCGTACGTCTGTACCTACACGCCCTCATCAGAGGTGCCGGGGAAGAATGACGCAGCAAACGTGGTGAAATGTTAACATCTGGGGACTCTGGGGAAAGGGGATGCAGCAATTCCTCACACTGTCTTTGTAACTCTTCTGCAAGTCTGAAATTAACCATTATTTCAAAATAGATTTTAAAAAAAAGTTAAAAAGGAACACTGCACTGACTTTGATCATCAAACCATCATCAAAGTCTCTAAACAAACTAACGATCCTGTGAAATTAAGGACCTCGAGGCGATCAGGAAAATGACCTTTGCGCATCTCAGCACAGAGGCACCAGCGCTGGGCTCGCCAAGTGCCTGCTTCCTTAGGTTCTTGCTCCAAGGAAGACAACGACCCGATGAAAGTTCTCTTTCTTCTTTTTTGGTCTCTTTTTGATAAAATGACGACAGCAACTTCCCAGGAGGGCTACCCGTGAGAGGCAGGCCTATTTCCAAAGTGCTCTGCTCATCCATCAATTCTGGATTTATTTCTCGGTGTAGATTAATTCCTCTCTCTCTCGAAACTATTTAAGTACAGTGAATGGTTTTGGCTGGCCTATGAACTGGCTAGTCTGCTCCTTGGTGCCAATGGATAAATTTAAAAAAAAAAAAAAAAAGAGCCATCAATGAAGTATCCACTTCCGATATCTGTATAAACTCTTACTTATCGTGGACAGGCCGAAGGCTGTTGCTGGACGTTCTATTCACGTGAATAGTAAATCAGGATAAAAGCCTACAAAATTCAAAGTGACACTGGATCAGAATCTCAGGCTCACGTGTGCCTCTGAGGGCAGCCTGTAGGGACCAAAACCCGGGCCTTTTATTTTTTTTTAAGGCAAAACAGAAAGAAAGAGCTTTCCTTCTTCAGGGAGTTCTCAGGACGCTGGGATGGACACAGGCTGGCGGCATCATTCTTTTATGTGACCTCCTTGTTGCAGGATGCCACGGGAGGTGGCCCCGACCCTCTCATTTCTCACTCAGTAACTGAACGTTAACACTTCCGAGGACAACATCATTTTTAAACTTAAAAAAAGGTTCCTTCCTCCATGGGATCTTCTGGACACGAAGGAGCCCCTTTTTGTTGACTTCAGTTTGTCGCTCAGAACATCAGCCAAGTGCTAAGGGTCTTGCTTTGCTGTGTTTTCTTGAAGAGAAAACTGAAACCAGCTTGCTTGCTGTGTGCTTGTTTTCTTGTTTCTGTTTTTTTCCCCACAAAGGAGGAAAGGAAGTTAGCTACGTGGCTCCCTCCTCTCCAGGAGAGAGAGAATCACAACACAGCCGTCTGTTTTTGCTTTGGCTTTTGTTTTTCAAGATAAACCGGTATACACAAGGGATGGCCCTGTCGTCTAGAAAATCATCTTCACCTTCACATGGGGACATGGGTTCTCCCACTGTGGGTGGCCCCAGGGCAGGCTCCTCCCTCTCGACTCCCACTTCTGTGCCTGCGATGCGAGCAGGTGCACCTCTGAGCCTCCAGACCCGCCCCTCCCCAAGGGGGGGAAATGGCCACAGTCCCACCTGACCCGGGTCACCCTCCCCTCTCCGCCCTCCTTTATGTGTGACCTTAAACAGAACCCAGGCCATGGCTGCACGGCAGATGTCGCTGTGAGATGGAACGGTCTTCGAGGAGTCTCCTTTTCATCAGGTACATCGTGAAATGCACCTGGGCAGTGGAATTCCACATTCTCCAGGCAGTTGGGTGTAGCTTCAGTGATGTCACTTTGGTAGGCAGGAAAATGAAAAAATCCAGGACACTATGGAAACCTCAGTCCCTCCAGACAAACTCTGTGGCTGCCCAGGGAGCGAACGCCTCTACTCTCAGAGACAAGTCAGTGATTTCGGAATAATCTTTCACTAAAGGATCAAAAAAAAATAAATTAAAAGTAAAACAATGAGACTCCCAAGCTTACAAGCACAAACTTGATCTCCAGACGCACCCTGCAGATAACCGTGGGCACCTGAAGTCTTATTGCCGGTATTTACAATAACCGAGGCCTTGATTTCACGGGAGCCAGGAGCTTACTGTCCTTAATCCGATAAATCTCAGGGAAAATGATTCTCCAGCATTTGCTATAAAAGCATTGAGCAGACTTCACCAAGACAGACAAGTGTAGCCAGCCGGGGCTATAAACCTGTAGAGCAGAGGAGAGCTGCTCTCTGAAGTGGGTTCAGCGCGCGCGTTAAGTGAGGGCCTCTGGCAGAAATCGATCTGCCTGGCTGGCTATCTGCAGCGACAGCGAGGCTGCTGCCTCTCTCTCTGAAACACCACAACTGCCTGTCGGAGAACACTCAGCTCTGGACCTTTGCTAGAAACTCTTCTGAATTTTTAATTATCTCTGGAGGAGGGAACTACACTTTTTTATTGAGAAAGTTGGGAAACCACATCACAGGATAACTCAGAGGCAGCTGGGTCTCTTCTGCTGCGGTCCTGCTAAACCTGGCAAGCTGGGCAACCTCGATGGCGAGCTGACTTAACGTTGTCTTCTTCCCGGGCGAATGGCCTCTGCTGCCCCTTGGACTGTTCCCGGCACGTGGTGTTTCCACCTCGGCTTGGCACACGTCCTCAGAGTCTGCTGAAATGCCCCGTTCACCCGAGATTAAGGGCCACGCTCTGCTGCCACCAGGCAGGGATGAGCTCTCCAGGGACTCCAGGGCCCAGAACTTTCCCAGCCTACCCCCTCGCCCTTGACTGGCTCCTGCTTTGGGACAAGACGTCTGCCGCTCACTCCTGCAGTCGCTGGCTCCCAGCCTCCACCATTGTTTCTGCCTCCCTCCCGTCCTTTTGCATTTTATTTTCCCTAGCTTCTTCCTTTTCCGTGTACAGATTCTCCAGCGCAACGTGGGCAACTCACTGTGAGCGGAAGCGGTCTCTCCCTTCCCACCAGAGCTCTTGCCAAACAGGCCTTTAACCTGAAACCTTCAGTTTTAGGGCCTCCTCCCATGATTTCTGCTTCTGTGTGTTTCTGGGGGGACTGTTTCTTCACGGCCAGAGGCAATTTATTCTTTATTTAAACCAGCACTCAGTTGGAAAATGAGCAGCAGCAGCAGCCCTCCAGGAGTAGACAAACACACACGGCTCCCGGCTCGACTGCCTGCCACGGGGTGTGACTGCGTGTCCAGGGACTCCTGTGGCCCACGGGGGACAACCTGCATTCTCGGCTGCCGGCGCCAACCCACCTTCCTATTTCCCCTCCATCTGAGGTCAGGGCCACAGTATCCACAGCGCGTGGGAGGTGATGCAAAGAAATCATCTCTTCTGCAAATGCAGTGGGAATAAATGGAAGAAGACGTATATCATAGCTGACTCTGCATCATGTCATTTCTTTCCAGAAAGTGATGGACAAGTCATTGTGTTTTGCTCAACACGTAAAGCAGGGTCAGTGGGGGTCCCTACGAGGCTCCCGTGGAGAAGCTAAGCTGCCTGTAAGATGCTGTTGTGTACCCTTCATGCTTAATTTGAGAAGGCTAAATAGATATGAAAGGGAAGAAAGAACAATCCCAACAGAATGTGCTCCTGAGGCAGTTTGCAGCATCATTTATCACTGTCTTCATCTTCCACCCTGTTAAAACCAGCTTTTGTAAACTGGAGGGCCAGGATCCTAGGAGGGCCTCCTGCCATCAGCATCCAGGCCTGGCTGCAGAGAGGAAGGGGTGGCCGATACACAAGGGCCTTCCTTGAAATGATGATTCAGGAGGAAGTCAACTGACCCAATTCATTTCAGTTTTTCTTCAGTTTATGCTAAAAATATCTTGGAAAAATAAAATTCGTGGGCTCGCCACCAGCAGTTTTATTCTTGGAGGAGAGGATACATAAGCAGATTTGACGAGGAAGTTGCTGCTCTAAGAATAAAGCCGTGTGCCACCCACTCGGGAACTCAGCACCCCGGGAGGGTCCCCTTTGCCGGCTCGTGGGCACCTGTCAGAGGAGACAGATTTGGGCCGAACCCAAAAACCAGGGATGCTTCTAAAGCTGACTGTGGAATAAAGGTGCTCTCTGTGCAGTCCCAGGAGACTACCCAATACTGGCCAAGACGATGGCAGAGCTGGAAGGCATGGATCCACTCGGCCCTTAGAAATGGGATGCAGGGAAAAGCAGCCTCCTTGGGAAGCACTGCAAAGTGGCAGGCGGTGTGAGTGAGGAGGCTGGTGTCTTAAAGACTCTCAGTTTATCTCCAGAGATATAAATGTTAAGACGAAACCTTGGTGCAGTGGCGAAAGGATCCCAGGGTCAAAACACTGGAGTTTGCAGCCAGGTTCCACAACCTACAGCTGTGTGTCCTCAAGCATGTTGCTCAGCCTCTCTGTGCCTCACTTTTCTTAATTATAATTGGGGACAACAGTAGCCACCTCCCAGGGTTGTTGTGAGGGTTAAATGAAATAATTTGTAAAGCACTGAGATCAGTGCGTAGTGCACAGTGTTTGCAAATACACAAACAAAAAAAGGGGCGATTTTCTAGGAAGTCATATAGGAAGAATCTGAATGAAGGTGGCAACACCAGGGACAGTGGCTGACACGCAGGTAGTCCTTGCAGCAGGGATGGTGGCCAGTGTGGGAACCGAGCCCAGGGCCCACCGGTGGGCTGGCTGAGACTGAGTTATGCTGCCATCCATGTGAGGCGAAGCCAGGGTAATTGAAGACAAAGGACAGGCCCTGTCAAGGACTCAGGGAAAGGAACGCAGCTCTGCAGGGTGGGCGAGGCCACGACGTCCAATCCCCAAAGCAGGCCTGCCCTGGTTCTCTCATCGTGCTGGGGGCACTCGGTAGCCCTACTGGAGGGCGTGGTGGCCACAGGCCCCCCCTTACTCTCAAAGTCAGCAGGAGTCCTGCTGCTCAGACCACAGGAGCAAGGCTGGTACCTGGCCATTCTTTTCAGCCTGCAGAGGCCAGGGGTCTCCAGCCTCCTCTCTCCAGAAGAAAGGGTAGGCGGGACCCCCTACCCCGAGATCTGGGGAAACCAGGCTCAGGCAACAGGCCGCGTCCCTGACTCACCACTTTGGGCTTAAATGGCGGCTGGATCTCCCTGTTCTCTAGCTTCTCCCAGTCGATCCTCCGGAAGAAGGCGTGTTCCCGGACGTCCCTCTCTCCCTCCGGCCCACAGCCCAGCCGCTTGCCGGGGTGTTTGGTCATCAGCTAGAAAGGAGGACGAGAAAGAGGATCTCATGGGTAACATGGTAACATGGTGACCAGAGTTGACAATACTGTATTGTATAACTGAAATTTGCTGAGACTAGAACTTAAGTGTTATCACCAAAAAAAAAAAAAAAAAAAAAAAAAAGGTGATGTGAGGTGGATGTATTAACTCCATTGTGGGAATCCTTTCGCAATGTATACGTGTATGACTTGATACATATATCAAATCATCACACTGTATAAATATATTACCATTTTATTTGTCAACTACACCTCAATAAAGCTGGGGGAAAAAAAGAAAGAAAAACAAAGGATCCACCAAAAAAAAAAAAAAAAAGAGGAAAATGGAATGCCAGATGATAATGCCTTCCCTCTTGTGCTTTGCCACCAGCCCCAACAGCCACCAGCCCCGAAAGGGACGCCTGGGCAGCGTCGCAGGATGCTTAGCAAGAAACTCAGTGGCTCCCACCGAGGGATGCCAACTCACGAACACAAGAAGTGCGGGCCTTTCTATAGTGATTTTCCTGTTGTGAAAATGGGGAAGCAATCTGGACCCACAGCCAAACACAAGAAGAATTTAAATAGCTATCTTTAAACACTGTCTCAGAGCTAATGCCATTCTGTATGTATATTATACAATGTATATGAAAAGGCACACAATCACTAAAAACTGCGTGTGCTGCAAGGATCACAGGCCAGTATCACATAGGAGGCTTTGTAACTAGCATCGGATGCCTATTCACCTCCTGGACTTGATCAAAGACTCATGGTTTGGAAAAGTAGACGCTGTCACAGCACAGGTGATGAGTTAATTTCAAACCCGGCGGTGTGGGTACGTGGTGCCTCTGCCATCTCTCTTAGAAGCGTGGGGAAGCCATCTCCTCTGTCAACCCCCTCGGTCCATTATTATAAAAGGAAGCCAGATCTACTCACGCCTTTGCAGATGGAGACGGCCTCCTTGGACAAGGACTTTGGATACGAAACGTTGTGCTCCATGATGGACTGAAACAGCTCATCCTCGTCTTCACCATCAAATGGGGGCTATTCCCAGAAAAGAGAGGGATGGGGATGGGAAGATATCTAGGCTGAGTCATCATTCATTACCACGGCCCCCGAAGATCCAATTCAGTGCGGAGAAACAGAGCGGGGGTTCTCAGCACGCCGCAGGCTGCAGGGTTAGCTCCGTGAATCTCTTGTTAGGTTGGCGGCTGTGTGTGTTTTTCATTTTTTCCCTCTGTCCCTTTAATTATCGTGCCTGGGGCAATCCAAACCAATCTTGAGGGAAAATGTTTTTGAGTAATGCTTTTTAATGATTTGCAAATAAATTATAATCAATCCAAGACTCTTGTAATTATGTGTTAAAGAAATCTAATTACGACCAAGTGAGGTTACGGAGGGCCCTGGGTTCAGAAGGTGGGGGAGGGTGGAGAGTGCTAATGCCTTTGGATTCTGTAGGAGGTGGTGAAGAGGACTTGCCCTGCCCCAGGTCTAGGAATTCACACCAGGGCCCTTGTGATGCAATGGGGAGCTGCTCTGTGGGGGGCCTGACGCCTGCACGGAGGCAATGAAGAGAGCTTAGCTTCCTCTGGACACCTCTGTCCGCTTCTATTGGGTTACAATCCCCATATGGAGAGCGAGAGGCATGGTGCCACGATGGGAGGCCATGGCTTTAAAGTCAAGTGGATCTGGACCAGAATTCGAGCTTTACCACCTCCTAGCTGGGTGGCCACAGGCAAGTGACTCACTTCTTTAAGACACAGTTTTCCCATTTGTAAAATGGGACTCCCTGGTGAGTCTGAGCCTGATACTTTGTCTTATGCCCAGTAAGTGCCCAGTGAAGGGTGCTTAGAGGTCCTGGTAAGAAGGCAGATGAACTGCCTTGGTGGGGGCGGGGTGGGCTATCAGGGTCTTCAGGAGGAAGAGGTGGGCTCAGGATGCTTTCCAAGCTTTATCCCCCAGCACGTCTTTAATCCCAGAGGTCTAGCAAATTACCTGTCACCTTGGTGGGATGGCACACAGCAGAAGTGGGTTTATGGGAAATGTCTTAACACTCCTCTTTGGCTCGGCTAACCTTGGGCTGAGCGTGAGACGTGCGGACCCCCTATGTTTAATCTCGTTAGATTTTCCTTCCATTGGAAAAGGGGACTCAGTCACTTTGGCTGACATGGTTAGGGCTCAGATAATGCCAGTGCCTGGCTTAATTTTAAATGACATCATGGACCAAAGACAACATCCAGCATTTCGCCCTGAGTAAGAGAGAGCAGCCGAACCAAGCAGAACCCTCCCCACAAGCACTCACAGGTCTTTCCAACCCGTTCATCTGACCTCCAGCCTTCTTCCTCCCTCCCAACCCCAGCCCTGGATAGGAGCTGGGCGTGGGATCAGCACGCAGGAGCCACACCCACCCGAGGGAAGGAGGCTGGGTCCATAAAGAACTCTACCTGGGGACCAGGTATGGGAGACCAGGGCTGGTGCCTCTTACTTTCTATTTATTTTTGTCTAGGCATATAAATAAACAGGTCTCTTTTCCAGTTGTAAGTGCCTGGTGTAAAGAATGTTCAATTTGGTCAAAGTACTCAGGTGGCTGAGATCTAAAAGTGGCCGGGGTGTGAATGACCAGAGTCGAAGCCCAGGTGAGCTTCCCTGGGCAGAAGAAACAGGGTGCCTGGGGCGCCCACAAGGCAAGCCAGTGCGGGGCAGACACCCCACTGAGGAGTGCAGGCTGTGTCACTGGCAGGATGTGTCACTCCCACGGACGGAGCGCAGAGCAGGACAGGGAGGGGCGGGGCTGGGGCGGTACCCCGCCAAGAGCTACAGCAGACGCCAGTCCCACTGTCCATCCCGCCACATCTTCTCTGCCTGGTAGCATCCACCTACTTCTTCTGAACACCTGTTATGTGACTCCCGAAAAACAGGCAGTTATTTTCCAGTTACACTGTATAATTTGGAGTTTCTTGCTTTTCACGGACTGTTGCCAACACATTTTCTCTGTAGCTATCAGTGTTCCCAGTCAGGTTAACACCGTCACCAGAGACTGACTCATGTGTCCATGGGCACATGTCTAACTGCTTCCAGCACTGTGTTCTCATAACGAATGCTGCTGTAAACACCTCTGCACGTATCATTTTTGTTTTCTTCTCCGAATTACTTCCTAGGACTAATTTCCCAGGTGTGGGCTTATGCAACCAAAGAATGTGAACATTTTTACGGCTCTCGTTAAATCTCTCCAGGTCACCCCTGGAGCATTCTGACAGGTAATCGCTTGCTCTCAGGCCCTGGTGTTGAAGGCAGGTCAATGGTGAAGTGTGACCATTACATTCACTTCTAGCTCCTGAGCCTGGGGACCACAGGGGGTGATGTAGGATGGAGGTCCTCAGTACAGGACCATTTCGGATTGCCTCCCTTCCCCACCCCCCAAGTCCCTATGATTCGTTCTAGATTCCCACCAATCTGGACTCAGTGTTTCAAGCTAAGTTCCCTGTTAGCGATAGACTTGGCTCAGTGTAAAAAATTTCTGAACCAGGGGTGTCTTCCTTAGTGATGTGTAATTTGTGGATTTTAAACAGGTTGAGGGGTGATGGTTCTTCACTCTTCCCAAAATGCTTCCTAAATCACTTCCCTGCCGTGTTTACGTGCAGATCACCGATGACCGGGGGAGGGGCGCGAGGGCACCCAAGGACACTTCGGGCTGAAGTTCTGGGATAAGGGACCCATTACCGATCCAGCAGGAATGAAGACAACGCACAAACAGCCCCGGCAGAAAGGCACATAAAGAGGAGAAGGCCGGTCCGTCCCTTTATGATGGATGCCCGTGAACGCTTTGAGCTGCATGATGCCCATTAGAGGGCCAGGTAAATACTATTTATGCCTGCAAGTAATCATATTTGTCAAGCAATCCAGGAACTGAAGGAAGACTCAGGCTGCTTTATACTTAAGTGTCCCCTTGTCTGCTGACAATAAATAAACCAAATGAGAAGAAAATTGCAATAAACTATCTTTTTTTTTCCTCTCCTGCTCATCTTCAGCCCTCTGTGATGAAAGAGGACACATTTAGACCACAACCCTGACAACAACTTTATAATTAATCTTCCTTTTCCATAACAGCGCCCCTTCCCTCTGCTGGGCCTGGGGGGTTCCTGCAGCTTCGGGGGCCATGGGTAACAGTCCCTGAGCCTTCGTTATTCTTTCTGGGCTGAGTCATGACCCGGGAAGACGTTTGCATGTGCACTGAGGAGTCAGAGAGGAAGATAAGAAGGGGGATTCTGAAATGGAAAAACTGTGTCCGTGGCAGGACTTAGATTTAGAGGAACCATGATTGTGCCCGAACGTGGGATGCCTTTAAAATGTCATATTTAAAGAGTGTCAGTGTTTTAAACAGAAATCACGAAAACCTGAAGGGATCATATAAGGCAGGCTGACTGAGAAGCTGGCTGGGAACTAATGAAAACGTGCCAGGGTGTTTTTAAGGAACCACTGGGTGCGGGAATCTTCAAGTCCAGGACCTAATGGACGGTCTGCAAATGAGGCAGGACTTGAAAATTCACCCCAAAAGGGATGTCCCTGCAGGAGTGCGGCATTTCCTGGGCTCTCCCCCAGGGAATGAAGTCCCAGGAAGGCCTGTGGAGGGAGGGAGGGAGGGAGGCTGGGGGCGGAGGGTGCGGTGGGGGTGACTTTGCTGCAGGCCTGGGTTCCAGTCTCCTGCCGGCTCATTTTCCATCTTGTAAAGGGCCCTTGGAAACAGCTCTGCTTGTTGGCATATGCAAATGTGATCCTTAATGAAAGCAGAGTTTGTTTTCTGGGCTCAAGAGTCAGAGCATTCTAGTGGGATCAAGGAGGGGAAATCAGCTTTTTTTGTGTGCCTCCGAGAACAGCAGAGCTCCCAGGGAGGGGCCAACAATTCAGTCACATTTTACTGTCAAAATTCGAAAGAGGGGAAATTAACTTCAGGAGCAGGCAACTTGTGTTTTCCCAGCTACTGTCTCACTGATGATGGTTCTGTGTAACCTGCTTTTCTGTGTTTACAAATTGAGGAGGTATTTAGCCTAAGAAGAATGTTTCACTGGGAGGGGAAAAAGCCTAAATAAATCATATAAAAATCATTTTTTTTAAAAAAATCAAGTCTTAACATCACTGAGAAATAAAGACCAAATTTAGGTAGAACCTACTACCTTTCAATACCAAAAAGACTGCTTTAATACCTATAAGATGTAAGACATAATGAGAGAGAGTAAGAAGAGGTCACCAGGGGTCCCCCACCCAGGGTGAAAGCCAACAGTCTTGGGATGATCTCTAGGCTCCCATGACCTGGTGCCCTTCCTTCTTCTCTGACCTCAGGCCTCCTACTGCCACTCTGCTCCAGCCACATTGGTAGCTTCCTCTCCATTCCTTAAGCGTAGCTGAATGCTTCTGCCCCAGGGCCTTTGCACCTGCCATTCCCTTTGTCTGGAATGTTCTTTGCCCTGACACTTCTGGTCTTCACTTCATTTTCTACACGAGGCCCTCCCTGACCATCCTAGCTAAAAATTCAACCCTCCTCCAACACAGCATCTTCTTTCCCTGCTTTGTTACTTTTCTTCTCAGCGTATCACTGTTACAGGCAACCAACTGATCAGACATTTTTTTTTAAATCCAAAACATTTTAAAAAGCACAACTTGAATTTCCCACATACTGGCAAATGCTTACATGGCATTTCTATTTGGATTTACAACCCTGTATATAGCGTTTACATTGCATGAGGTGTATTAAGTAATAGAGAGATGATTTAAAGTATATTGGAGGATGTGCACAGGTTATATGCATATGCTATGCTGTTATATATAAGGGACTTGAGCCTCCAAGGAATCTGGTATCTGTGGAGGGGGTCCCAGAACTAGTCGCTGCAGATACTGAGGGATGAACGCACGCATTTTCCTCATCTAAACTGTCTGCTCTCTTTCTCTAGAATGTGAGCTTCGTGAAGGCAAGGATCTTTGTATGGCTCACAGGCATCACCGTGCACATTCAATAAAGATGCACTGAATGAATAACGGATGAGTCAACGGATGTAACATGTCAGAAAGGGTGACTTTTTTCCAGGAGCAAAGATTCAAAGGTTTCTTTGGGGGCAGTTTGGCTGCTCAACCTGGGGACTCCCTTCCAGCCTCTCTTAGGAGGACTCTTAGCCATGGAGCGTCACACACTCTGGCCGACCTGAGTGCTGGGAGTTATGAAAAGCCACCCACAACAGAATCCTTTGTAGGGAATATTGGCAGAGATCCGACGGATGCTCAGCACGCCTGCTTCTCCGTGCTGAGCTCACAAGTACACGGCACGTACTTCCCAGCCGCTTGTGTCTCAGCGGGGCTGTGGGGCCGGTGGGACACAGACGGGAGAGACGCATGCCACCTCCAGGTTTGGCCCTTACAATGCTCCCCGTAACTGTCCCCTTGCTCCCTCTTCACTGGCCAATTGAATAAGGAGGCTGCAGTGGAGGAGTCTGAGGTCCTAAAAGATGCTGGAGCCAATGGATGGAAGAAGCCCAGGTCCTAGTATGATCCCGGGATCGATGCTCCCCCTCCCCCACCTAGGACTGTGCCAAGAATGTAAAAGACTCTCCTGTTGTTAATCCACTGAGAGTTGGGTGGGTGGCGGCGGCGGGGGGGGGGGCAGTGTTTGTCAAAGCAGCTAGCGTAACTTACCTTACTAATACAGATATTAAGGCTGTTACATTAGAAAGAGCCACATCAGGCAGTAATGCACTTGGTTATCCGATACATGTCACACTGCTAGGAGAAACCTTATTTGCCTTTTTCCAACTGGAAGTTCAGCCTCACTGGACTTTTGTAAAAATTACAATGAGCTTCCAAGGGAGAGATACGGGGAGATGGGAGAAGCTATTAAACACTTTAAGTTTAACTAGCTTCTTCCTCTAACAATAGAACCGACTTTACACACGGGCAGCAGCCGGGGTAACTTCTGCAGAGAAACTTGCAGTGACCACTGACCCAACCCCAGTTCGGAGATGCTGAAAACTGAAAAGGCCACCATCATCATCAATGTGCAGGGAGCTTGTGCGTACGATGCGAAGGCTGCACTGTCTACACTCCAGGGCGTAGCTTTCAATTCGGGTTTTCATGATTAGAAGGTAACTTTTGTACGTACTGAATATGATCCACTCTCAAGGTGGAGTTTCTCCCTCTTTCACTTGGATCAGGACAGTCAGACCAGCATCAGACACACCACACTGCCAGGTCTGGCTAGCACAGTTCCAACAGAGCCGAAGTCTTCACGGCGTATGGCAAATACAAACACGAAAACCCAGTGAAACATTACCTGCCCGGCCAGCATTTCATATAACAGGACGCCATAGGCCCACCAGTCCACGGATTTCCCATATGGCTGATAAGCAATTATCTGTGTGAAAACAAACACACCAATTATACATTTAGTGGCCAATCAAAAAGCTTGTGTTGGAACAGGTAAGTCAAGCATGCAGGCATTTACACACTCAGTTCATGCACACGAGGTGATGCTGTAACACGGGTCCTTGAGTTTTGAAGAGGGCCCTTCCAATCAGACGCACGGAGAACTACCCACCCTGTGATTCACTGCTTGAAACCTGCTTTGGGACCCCTCTTCTGAATCCACCTGGAGATGCCACAGCACTGTTGGAAGGTAGACTGAATTATCTTCCTGGGTGAAAAATATTTAGGCACTGAGGTGGATTTAATTCTTGGAAAAGCCAGAGGTCATTCAGCGCAAAGGTCTGATTAAATAAGACGATCAAACTGTGTTATAGAGTTTTGCTGGAAGTAATAAACGTGATGATGATGATGATAACCAAGAGGAGGAGGAGGAGGAATGACTAAAGGAAAAATTCTAGTTTCCTCATGTCACACAACAGGTACGAAAACATCTGTGGAAGGACTGAAGTTTCAAAATGTTTTAAAAAGAGACATAAAACATAATAATCAAATGGAATATCTGGACCTTGTCTGAATCTTGATTCAAACCAATCAACTGTAAAAAGACATAGTGAAAATTAAAATGCGGTCTTAATTTTTGATTTTTTTTTTTTTATTGAAGTATAGTTGGTTCACAATGTTGTGTTAATTTCTGGTCCACAGCATAGTGATTCAGTTATACATACACACATATTCCTTTTCATAATTCTTTTTCATTATAGGCTGTTACAAGGTATGGAGTATAGTTCCCTGTGCTCTACAGCAGGGCCTTGTTGTTTATCTAGTTTATATGTAGTAGTGTGTATCTGTAAATTCCGAACTCCCAGTTTATCCCTCCACCCTCCCCTTTCCCACCCTGGTAACCATAAGTTTGTTTTCTATGTCTGTGAGTCTGTTTCTGTTTTATAAATAAGTTCATTTGTGTCCTTTTATTAGATTCCATATATAAGTGACACCATATGGTATTTTTCTTTCTCTTTCTGGCTTATTTCACTTTGGTCTTAACACTTGATGAGACTGAGGGATTATTGCTAATATAGTTACATGGGATAAACGATACGGTGATTGGTTCCAAAGTGTCCTTTTCAGTTAGAGATGAAGTACTCACGGGTTAAATGACAGGATATCTTAGATTTGTTTTAAATGCATCAGGAAAATGGGTGGGGGAGGTCGAGATGAAATAAGTTGGCAAAGTGCAGGCAGCCGGTCAAGCTGGGTGATGGGTCCATGCGGACCTTCCTCTGTGTTCCCTCTTCTACCTCTGTGACCATCAGAAGTACCAGCGTGATTCTATAACCTCTCCTTGTGGAAGACGGTGATACTGACTTGGGTTTCTAAGTGCGGCGTGGTTTATTTCCACACTGGCTTTGCTGGCACACAATTTCCAGACCTGTGGATCGTGCCCCAGGATTCATGGGAAGGACATACTGACAGGTGCTCAGCGCAACCATTCTGCCATCTTGCATACAAACTGGACTTTGGAAACTTCTGGGGTATTTTTTTAAATGGCTCACTATGTCTAATTAAATGTCCTGGGACATAAGCTAACTTCCCGCATGTCTGCCCATCTCCATTCCTTTAACGTATCACTGTCATCTCTCCCGATGGCACGGGAAGTACACGTTCCCCGGACTTGCCTCTGTGCGGGCGGGAACAAGGGGTACACGTTTGAATTTGGAAGCTTGACAGCTCGTTTCCTTGACAAGAAAAGGATAGCCAGAGGAACCTACAAAGAGGCCTTAATTTCTTTTGAAAACTACATTTGTTCTTTTCTTAACACTTGGAAAGTACACACAAGAAAAGCCCCAGAAGCCTTACCAAAACGAGGCTCTAATTTATTCCCTAATGACACAAAATGATGGAAGGCATTCCAGTTCCCAGACAAGACATCACTGCCTCAAAGCCTACCTGGGCCAAGTAGAAGAACAACAGAAATTCTCTTTGGGAGAGTAAAGGTGCGCTTGCCAAGCACCTACGATATATCAGACACTCTACACACATTAGGTGTAATCCAATGAGGCAGAAATCATTATTATTCTCATTTTACAGGCGGCAGAACTGAGGTGGAAGAGGCTTAAGGAACTTGCCCGAAGCCAATCAAATAATAAGTCGTGCTCTGAATATTGACATATTTGTTTTAAAAATACAATGTATGGCTTTCAAATACATGGAATTACTCACCTTGGGATTAACAAAACATAAATCAAAGGGCTCTGAGGGTTCGTTTCATGAGATGTGAAATCATTTCAGTTGGTTGTAACTCGTATTTCAAAAGCACTTGAATAAAACTTGTTCTCGTAACTATATTAAAACCAGTCCCTGCCATCTGTTTTCATTAATCAGTGTTTTAGTTTTTCTTAATTTTTTAAAAAAATTGAAGAGCAGGTGATTTACAATATTACGTCAGTATCAGGTGTACAGCAAAGTGATTCGATTATACATACATATATGTATATATTTATATTTTTCTGATTCTTTTGCATTATAGTTTATTACAAGATATTAAATATAGTTCCCTATGCTATACAGTAAAACCTTGTTGCTTATCTATTTTAGTTAGTTTGCTTTTGCTGAGGCACCATTTCTACACACATTTGTCTTACTGACCAGACCCCTCTCTGCTCTGGTAGTGGAAGGTCCCCCGCTGAGTTTGGAGAGCTGTCAGAAGTCAAGGGTGTGGAAACCATGTTTCCGGTCAGAATGATTCACAAATCCTAAGAGTCATGGCCACCTGAAGTGTTTGTTTGTTTTGACTCTGTCAGCCTTGGTCCAACTTGCTTCTCATGTTCCATTTCCACAGTATTCCACTCTCCTGACTGGTGCTGATCACACCTGCTCCTTCCCCTCCCAGGCTTACAAAAGCAAAAGGCCAAGGGCCAGTGGCCCGTGTTCCTTGGTGACGGTGTTGGTCAACCCCTATAGCCCACCAGCTCAGCCCCTGCACCAAGACTACAAAGTCCCTCTGAACATTGCGGTGCCTTCACCTGTTAATAATGGGATGAGATCTAGAATTGGGCCAGAGCACTTCCTCCTGGGGAAGTTCACAGTCTATCACCCCTGCCTTGTGCACTCAATGAAAGGAGAAAATTCAGAGACCTAAGGTACAGGGGATAGGGTGCAACCTCACCGCTGCAAATAATTCATGTTTAGAACAAAGCATACTTCCCCTCAATGACCTGCTACTATTAATAAATACCTCCAAATTACCCAAAACCTCACTGCAAAAGGGGAATAGTGTTAGAGAGCCCCACCGAAGAGAAATATTTCAATGCACCTGATTTAGGATGTTGGTTACATTGTGTCTTGTCAGCTGTCTAGACCTGCAGCATCCAATTCAGTAGCTACTAAAACCACAAGCAGCTATGAGCCTTGGAAAGGTGGCTAGTGCAAATGGAGATGTGCTTTGGGTGTAAAATACACATCTGAGTCTGAAAACTTAGTATCAAAAAATGCAGAATAACTCACTGATAATTTTGCATTTTGGATATACTGGGTTAAATGAAATATATTAAAATTAATTGTACCTGTTTCTTTTTTAACTTAAAAAATGTGGCTGTTTAAATGCAGTTTTGGCTTTGAATTTTAAAATTTCTGTTGGACAGTGCTGGTCTAGATGGTCTGAGTTCCACTGGCCCCTACAACACACTCTAGTTCCCCGGCTCTTGTTGGCCTAGGGAGGCAGCTTTGGGCTGAAGACCGGGCTCAGGGACCACAGAATGGATGGGGAGGCTCTCCTGTGCCTGTTCCCAATGGGGACAGGAGCAGGTGTCTCTGGCACTTGGAAACTTGCAGCCACGCCTGGAAGATGCCTGATGTCCTGCAGCCCCAGGCAAGGGGCGCCATGGCAATCTGGTTCCCACTGCAGAGAAACTCACAGAAGGAGAGCCAGGCTTGGCAAGGAGGGCTCGAGCTGGCAGACCTCCCTGTGGCACATGGAAGGCTGAACTTTCGCTTCAGAGACAGACCCCCAGTGGGGCCACTGTCATTCAGTTTCACTGCTGTTTGTCATTATGATCATTATTATTATACTTCCAGGAGCCAACTGCCCTGGGGGGATGTCAGGATGTTACAAATGGCTGCCTGTCTTGTAAAAGTGAGATACGAATGAGCTTTCTTCCAGCCCGGGCACAGAACCAGGGATGAAGAGGGCGGGGGGCAGCTTCTGGTCTCTTATGAGGCCAAAGGCCTACAGCAGCTGGAAGGATGTCGCTCCAGGGCCACCCACCTTTCCACTTTCTGCCAGGGGTACACACTCCGAGGCCTCCCGAAGCAGACGGGGCTTCAGCAGCTTTTCTGAAGAACTTGGGGGCAGCGTGGTAAGGCCTGAGATGCCCCTGGAAATCGTAACTCTGACTGTAACCAACGTCACCATCATGATTTTCACGAAGTGCCAGGCTCTTTTGCTCCGTTAGCTCACGTAGCTGCCACGAGACCCCAGCGGGGTGGGAGCATTCCACTTCAAAGTTGAGGAAACGGGGTACAGAGAGGTTACGTAGTTTGCCCTAAGGCTACGCAGCTAGTAAGTGGCAGAGCCGGGATGGAACCCTGGTCATCTGGCTTTGGCATCCACAACTTGGACCATTTTTCTAAACTGAAGGTTCATCGGCTCTTGCTGTGGTTCCCTGGACAGCTACGGTGGGAACTGGGTGGGAACTGGCCCAGCTGAAGTGACTCGTGCCAAAGAGGGGTTCAAATGCTTAACTGGGTCAAAACAGCCAAGATGCCCACTTCAATCAGGAAGCCTGGCTTTGAAGGCTTTGTCATAAAGGACCCCGTGAGTCTAACGTGTGCGAGGAGGCCCGCGCTCCCACGCTGGGCTGCGCGTACCAGGCTCTGCTCTTCCCTTTCACACTGTATTTACTCACTGAGCGCCCCAACCCCGAGCCCCCTCTAAAATAAACGGTCTGACTGCAGAAGGCCCTTTGCAGGCTGCATTACAAAATAACACCAGCTTTTACGCATAAAACCTGTTCAAGGCCTCTTACTGTCTCAGGGAAACAAAGACTATTTCTTCCTTTCATCAAAAAAAAAAAAATTTTAATGGAAAAATTATGGTTGTTTTGAAAAACATCCCAAGGCGAGAACATGGGAGACTAGAGGCATTCTTCATGTTCCTGGTGGAGACACGGACATGTCAAAACAGCACCATTTAGGAAGAAAGATGATAAGCCTGAGTGTTTTCTGGGTGTTCTGTTCTGACAGTTTGGGGACCCGGAGTTCATTAACCGTCTCCTCCACTCCCTGCTCCGGGCCCACAACCCCAGGGCCACATAGATCCTGGAACCTAACTGAAGAGAAAGAGACAAAGATGGATAAATACACTAAAATATGATCTTACATATCAAGGATCTTAGAAATATCAGCAGTAATTGAAATCTTTGGACAAAATGCATAATACAAGCATTAAAATAAAACCAGAAACTGCCACCAGATGGGAATGGAAAGTCTGGACTCCAAACTGTATATTTTCTATTTTGACAAAAATCGTGGCTCTGTCTCGGATGGAGCGAACAGAAGATGACTTTGCCAAAGGTAATGAAAGCACTTTAAGATTTATTCATAGCAACCACCCCTTGTGCCTTCATGGTTGCTCACTTTAGACCCCGAGGATGGAAGGCAAACAGCAGGATGGTGTAAGTGTAGGCTGCTCCCCTCAAAGGTGACAAGAGGATCAAACGGTACAAAGACGGTTTATAATTATTGACACAGGTTTTAAATAGCAATTAACACAAAAGAGAAAAATAAAAGGAAGGAAGAAAGGAAAAACAGAAAGCTGAAGGGAGGAGAGAATGGGAGAAGCAGAGCTCAAAGCCTGGTGGTTACAGACCATGTTCCCAGTTCTACCCCAGACCTTCGTGTGGCAGGGAAAGACCACACAGGCTGTATTTTGTTTGTTTGTTTGTTTGTTTAATTAATAGATAGTTTTAAAGAGAAGTTTCAGGTTCACGGCAAAATTGAGTGCAAGCTACAGAGTTCCCATACACCCCTTCCTCCCTCTCCACCCCCACCAAGTACAACACACCGCGGTGGTACCTTAGTTACAAACGATGAACGTGCACTGACACATTGTTATCACGCAGAGTCCAGAGTTCACATGAGGGTTCACTCTTGGCGTTCTACGGGTTTTTGAAAATGTATCGCGATATGTGCCTGATGCCGTACCATTAATATACATAGTAGTTTCATTACGCTCTGCCTTCTTGTCCCTCCTTCCTCCAATCCATGGCGATTACTGATTTTTTTTTTTTTTTAGTCTTCCTAGTTTTGCCTTTTCCAGAATGTTCACAGTTGGACTCATACCATCTCTCCAGGTTGTACTTCTTTGCCTTAGTAATCTGTACTGAGGTTTCCTCCACGTCTTTTCATGGCTTGAGAGTTCATCGCTTTCTAGTGCTGATTAATATTCCACTGTTTAGTTGTATCTCAGTTTCTCTGTCCACTCACCTACTGAAGGACATCTTGGTGGCTGCCGAGTTTTGGCAATCGTGATTAAGCTGCTACGGACATCCGTGTGCAGGTTTTTGTGTGGACGTAAGGTTTCAATTCATTTGGCATTTGGGTAAATACTTAGGAGCACAAACACTGGATCGTATGGTAAAGACTATGTGTAGCTTTGTAAAAAAACTGTCAAATTGTCTTCCATGGTGGCTGAAGGAGCCACAAGTAAAATTCTGAATAAACTGCCGGCCTTCTGATCAGGCAGAAAGATGGCCCCTGCACCTGGTGTTTCCCTGATTCTGGAATGTGCACCAGCCAAGTTGCGGAATGTGACTGTCCCTGATCCTCAGATGAGGCATTAATCACACTGACTTACTGGGTGAGAAAGCATTTCTATTTCAAGTCCTTGTGCAAAAGCTCTAATCTCTTACTTGGGTTAATCTCTCTCCAGCTCCTCTGCAACATTTGCTCGTCGCGGAAGAAGTCAGGAAGGTGACAATGAAACGACCGGGGCTGGGAAAACACCATCCCAATAGACAGGTTACCCCACTGCCTGACTAACGTCTATAGTTTCTCTTTACATTAAAAAAAAATGAAATAACTCTTTAGATAATTTCGTCCCAACCTGATATGTTTCAATAACCTCCTTAATAGCGAGACACACAGAGGATGTGATGTTAACAGGTACAGAGGTCAAGCTGAATCCCACCCAAGCTGCACCATGCTGGGCACCCCTCCTCTCTACCCCGGGGGGCGGGTGAGCTCACGCCCAGTGACCACAGCAGGAACGTGGCAGGGCCAGGATTCAGTGGCGCCCACTCTGTGAGCCAGAGCCGGGAACGGGACATCTGAGGAATTGCCTCTGACCTCAGAGACCTTTATTCACTCCTCCTTCCTGTTCTGCTTGATAAGAGCGATGCTGCTGCTGACTGAAAATGTACAAAAAGTGCATCTTGGTTTGCAACAGAATTCACGTGGTCCAAAGCCAGGACACCATACCGGTCTCGGGGGGTCGGGGGAGGACGCTGGGGCAAGAGGAACAGACGCCGACATGCCACTTGTCTAAATACGCTTGTTACAAACCGAGCTACCAACTATTAAACGTTACGTATTTTTTCCGACCACCCTGACAAGCCTACCCTCCCCCAGCAGCCTGCTCGGGCCGCCGTAACAGCGCACCACAGAGTGGCTTCAACAGCAGACATTTGTTTCTCACAGTTCTGGAGACTCAAAGTCTGGGATCAAGATGCTGGCAGGCTGGTTTCTGGTGAGGCCTCTCCCCCTGGTTGCAGGTAGCAGCCTTCTCACTGTGTCCTCACCAGGCCTTTCCTCTGTGAGGCCCCCTCCTGGTGCCTCTTCATCTTCATTGCAAGGACATTGGTCCTGTGTGATTGAGCCCCGCCCTAACGACCTCACTTAGCCTTAATCACCTCCTTGGAAGCCCTATCTCTCTACATAGTTGCACTGGGGTTACCTTCAACATACAAATTTAGGGAAACATAATTCTGTCTATAATCCTTTCCAAAAGCCGGGAATTCACGGACCCCTGAGATTCCAGTATGTGGAGCCCTGGCCCTCTCTCCTTCTCTTCCCAATCCCTCTTCACATCTCCGAGCCTTCTGGAGCCCAGCCTGGGTGTCCAGGCTCCGTCCCACTGTACTTTGCCAACGGCCATCCGCCGAATTCGCCATCAGACACAGGCGTGCACACACCTCTTCTACATGGAAGAGGCCCAGGTAGGTCCTGGAAGGGAACTCTCAGGCCCCGGGTGGGCACGTCCCTCTGGCCCTCCAGCTCCCAACCCTGTAAGGAGAGCTATGGCTGAGGAGGGCCAGGGGAAGCCCTCTAAAGTTGGGGGCGGCAAACTTCAGCCTGCAGGCCAAATCCAGCCTGACTCCTGTTTTGTACAGCCTAGGAGCTAAACATGGTTTTAAAATTTTCAAACGCAAAAGGAAAAAAATGTAAAAAAGACTGTCAGCTTTTTGAGCCTTTTGGCAGGAACAGTTGCTCAAATTGGCAACATCTAAAATTTAGATTAAGGCAAAGCCTAAAATGTGTACTCTCTAGCCCTTAGCAGAAAAGGTTTGCTGATTCCCGCTCTAAAACACAGTCGGTCCTGTGCATCGTCGGGGATCGGAAACCAAGGAGCGGGTCTGGGTGGGGGCGGCTCACCTGCACCCGCGGAGCGTGGCTTTCTCCGCGGAGCGGCTGAGCTGACACCTGCAGCGCCTTCCTCTGGGGACCACAGATACTGCAGGGAAAGGCTGATCAGCCCTGGGTTCAAAGCCCAGGTGTGCCTTGAATTTGAGCCATGGGAAAAATGAACGACTCTCTGCACCTTGGGTTCCTTATCTGGAAAATGGGGCTTGATGACACCAATTTTGCAGAACCGACTGAAGGATTAAACAAAGTCAGTGAGGTGCCCTGCACGCAGCAGGCATCCATGAAGGGGCAGCTAATCCACAAGGAGCTGGCCATCCACGGAGGAAGGACTGGGAGGGGGCGGAATGGGCTGGAATTGCCTCATGGACCACAATATCACAGAAGGTACCAAATGCTCCAGAGAACAGGGCTAAACTCATTAAACTCTGAGGCTATAGGAGAATGATGAGACAGCGAAAGAGCTGCGGGCAGACAATAAAACATATGAGATAATATAACCAACATAATTTCAAGAAGAGATCTGAGAAGAGATATATAATTTAAGGAAGACCCACCCCGCAACCCCACTGCTGCCAAATGCCCGGCCTTGGCTCTTTAAATATTTCTTGGAGGGAAAGTGGCTGCTTCATTTTCTCTCGCAATGCTGGACTCACTGGACCGTGACCTTACACAGAGCGAAACTGGCCTTTGATAGAAAGAAAGCCGCCTTTCGGTTTATCATTCTCTTTCTTTAATCAAGTGTGTTCTCTGCTCCCGCCCGCGCTGGGTGGGTGTGGGGTCTGTGGGGGCTCGGAAGCCGATCTCAGAGGAGCCACCGCTGGCCCTGATTGGCTTCTCTCTCCCTTTCTCTCCATCTCATTTCCCCCCTTTCTTTTCAGTTTGGCAAGTGCTAATTTACTGCCTGACTGCCAGGCTGTGTGCACCAAATGAGTTCTTTTCTCATTTAACTTTCAGATCCTCTTTTATTCTCTACCCACCTCTACAACCCTTTCCCAAAAGGTCAGGAAGTCTCCGGGGATGTCAATATTTTGGCACTTTGGGCTGTCTTGGGGTTCCGAGCTGATCTCCCATCAACCTTCAGACGCCCAGGGCCCACAGCACATGGCTTTCTCCAGTGGGTGAGGGCAGGCGCAGAGCCATTCTCTGCACTCCATCCCCTGCCATCAGCCTCTCCCCAGCAGTGGCCGGGGGATCGCCCATCCAATTCCTGCCTTCAGAGTCCCTGACCCTTCAATGCCACAGCCTTCAGCTCGGTTCCGCTGTAACATCTCCTCTGCCACCGTCACACCCAGGAAGGCAGTGTGCAGTACGCGTTCATCCCAGGTACAGCCTGTGCCAGACCCTGGGGTAGGGGCCCATCAGTGAACAAAAGACAAAGATTCTGCCACGTGGGAGGGACAGATAAGAAAGAAGTAAATACTTGAGTACATGACGTGAGCCACGGAAGGAGGCCCGGGACAGGGGGTCAGGAGTGCTGGGGTGGGGGCTGAGGTTTGCAGTTTTAAATAGGGCTGCCAAGAAAGGTGACCTCCCTGAGGTGACATCTGAGCTAAGGCTTCAAGGAGGTGGAGGAGGGAGCACGCTGACACCCAGGGGAGGACATCCCATGTTGAGGGGATGAGAAGAGCAAAGGCCCCGAGGATGGAGCGAGTGTGGCAAGTTTCAGCGGGCAGTGGGAGGGGTGCGGAGTGGCGGGTAGAGAAGCCAGGGCAGCTGGTCTCGGGAGATGGGGGTGGGGGAGGTGAGGTCAGGGGAGGAGAGGAGGCCAGACCCCAAAGGGTCTCAGGCCACTGGGAAGACCTCAGCTTCTCCAGGATGCCTCATTCAGAAATAAACCCCCTCCCCAGCCCCAATGCCAATGCCCTACCCTCTCTCACCCTCATCCACCCCCACCCCCAGACAAAATATATCACCTCTTTAGGACTTCAGTCCTCCCATTCTGATGGACACCCGGCCCCCTTCCCGCCTCACCCACGAGTCCCGCTACCTGGTCAGTCACGTCCAGGAGACTCTCTGAGGCGTCTAGCCTCACCCGGAGAGGCCACAGCCCTGAGCAACCCCTGTTCTCCTTGCTCCAGCATCTTAGCCCCAGGTCCGCACCCCGCATCTCACTCTCTGAAGATGCAGGCCAGCCAGTAAGGATGACTGCAGCTCTCCTGCCACCCTGACCTCCCTGGCCCCCTGCACCTGAGGAGGAAGGGTCTCCCTGCTTCCATCCCTTCCTGGCATGCAGTATACTCATTCATTCATTCATTCATTCATTTTCTCTCTGAGCATTTTCCCTTCAGCCTAGAAATATTGTCAGGTTTCTGCAGCTTAAATTCAGCTTCCCTCCTCTTGCCCTCTCTGAGTGACTGCTCACATCCCCCCTCCCATTGACCACAGAAGCCCTCAGCCTGGCTGCTGAAGCTTGCACTTAACTCCGTGCTGTCTGGCTTCTGCTCCGTGGTTACTGACACTGCTCTCAGGGACCACTGGCGCCTTGTGGTCAGATCCACTCCCTCACCTCCTTGTACTCCGCAGCCCCGCCACCTTCAAAGTCATGAACACTTACCTTCCTGGGTATCCAAGACTCTACAGCTCCCTGAACGGAGCTCTCCTCCCTCTCTGGACATCCCTTGGTCTTCTCTTTTTCCTCCCATCCTTAATATGTGACTCCCCCTCACAGGTGACCCATGACCCTTTCCAGGAAAGAGGTCACAGCTGACGGCCCACTGGCTGAATCTCATCTGCCTGCATTTCTCTCAATATATACTAGAGCCAACTTTGAACAATTAGGCACATTTTACATAAAAACGCAGACTTCTGGCTGCTGTCAAGGGCAACACTAGGCTGGCATTCCCACAGGGCTGGGAGGAGAGACCAGGACCCCCTGGGAGAGGTTCCCAGTTCTCTGGACTCATCCAGCCCCCAACACCGGACGACGAGTTTGCACATCTGTTTATGGCCAGCTGGCAGCGGGGGCGGCAAGCTCGCCTGAAAACTTCTCCCCCTGTGATTTTAGCCCTGGTGGAGTGCCATCTGTCACCGCCAAGGGGAATACTGTCTCATCCCCCTCTCTAAACTCATGTCTCTCCTGGGCCGCCATGGCCCACTTCTAACTGCCTCCAGCCCCAGCCCCTCCCCTTAGGCCCCCCTTTCCTGCCGAGCATGCCTGGACACTTGGTAGGCACTTGGTGGACGCCTGACTGACTGATGTCACCTGAGGGAGAGGGGCTTAAGAGTTGCTGGCTCGCCCTGGCTTCTGAGTGATCTGGCCAGTAATAGCAGCTAAAAATCCAATCCTCACTCACTGCATCAGAGATGAAAGGATCTGATCGTGACTCAGACCCCTGATTCCAGTTCAGATGCATGCATGTCCATTTTCTCCTAGAAGACGTTAAAGAAAAAATGGTCTATAACATCTCAGTGCTCATTTTTAACTGCTCCTTCACTCAAGGAGTTTTCTCATATCTCTGGAGATGATGCAATATGTGGAAAGAATACATAAAGTCTGTGGTCAGGATGTCTCGGGTCCAAATTCCACCTCTGCCTCTTACCAGCTGCGGGGTGTAGAGCAAATCTTGTAACCTCTGCTCGTGTATAGAGTGTGACAGAAGACGAGTTCAGAGGGCTTGGTACAGAGTAGACAGTCCCTACGTGATGGGTGACACCCTCCACCTGTGGTCTAATGTGACCCCTGCCGGAATCAGGCTGCCAGCGAGGATTCTACACCGTCCACTTTCAAAGAGCATCACTCCCGCTGCGGCAGGAGGGCTGGCAGAGGGCAAACACTTTCGCTGCTGCTCCCCCCTCTCCCAGGCAACAGTGGGCAACGCTTATATTCAGAGTCTGCTTCTTGGCTGCCGGGAGATACTTGACTGGTGATTGGATCTCGCCCGCCCAAAATAACTGACTTTCAGGTGGGGGATTAAATCCAGATGAAGCTTTTGTTCGGCTTTCTCAAGGACTCTCACTGACCTCGAACGATTCTTTCTATGTCAAAGCAAAAAGTCCCCTTCATGTCAGCTTCAGGAATTAGTTTCTGATTAGAGCCCCTTTCGTGGGCGTCCACCTCAACTCCAAACTCGCGTGTTAGTGACAAGTTCCGCCTTGGCTCATCTTCACCGGTTAAGGAGAGGCTGCAGCATTAATCCATTTCAAGGTTTTTGAACAAACAGCCATAAAGATTCAAGCTTCCACTCTGCCTATTAAGGAAAATGCCATCTGAGAGAATTATTTTGCCTTGGCCTGACAGGAAGATTTACACAGACGATAGGATTATTTCAACCTCTGAGCAAATTCAGAAACTCTGAACCTGGGTGGTCTTTCTCTGCATCGCAATTATTCCTCTGGTGAAATCTGCCACATTCCTGGACCTTAAGAAGAAAATGCTTGCAAAACGCGAGACAATCTAAGTTATTATCGAAGTTATTATCGATTGAGTTCCCAAAGGAGTGTAGCCGATTTTTCAACGAAAGTCAACTGGGATCTAAATATAGATTTTGGTTTTGGTTCCTGTTTGTGTCGCCTCTTCTAAACTGCAAGCACTTCCAGGGCAAGGCTCCGGTGTGATCTGTTTCCATACCCCACGCAGAGCCACGCTTGGCACAGCAAGTGTGCAGAATGCTCTCTGAATGCGTGAGTTGCTAAGAGCTTGCGCAGTTTAGTGTAGCGGGCAGTGCAAAGGTCTGGAGACAGCCTGAGCCTGGGGTTGAAGCCCAGTTCTGGCATTTTTCAGTTACGTGGCCTTAGACCATTACTCACTGCCTCAGGCACGTCATCTGAAACGCGAGCCCGATGTCACGTTCCTCTATGGGGTTTGTTACAAGGATTAACAGAAGAAAGTCCACAGGTGCCTGGCACGTAGCGGATACCCGATACGTGGAGGGCATGCCCTGTATTACTGCTTGCACAGAGGATATAAGGAGAGGGATGAAGGCTTGCGGAAACTGAGGGGAGTCAGAACCAAAACATGTTATCCCGTATGTATTAAGAGGCCCAGAGCTGATTTTCCACAAATCCCTCTCTGACGGCCTGTTCCCTGAATCCCCTTTTCTGATTGCGTGTTTCCAGCATCCCTCCCTTTGACAGACATTCGCAGGATCCTTCTCTCTGATGGTCTTCCTAACATCCCTCTTTCTGAAGGATGTTCCCAGAATTCCACTGACTATGTGTTCCCAGCATCCCTTCCACTGAAAGTGTTCCCAGCATCCCTCTCTCTGACAGGTGTTCCCAGCATCCTTCTCTCTGACAGGTGTTCCCAGCATCCCTCTCTCTGACTATGTGTTCCCAGTATCCTCCTCTCTGACAAGTGTTCCCAGCCTCCCTCCGACAGCAGGTCCTCAGGCTCCTGATGTGACATGGCCAGCCCCATACAGGTGCAATCTTCTAAATAACAATCAACTTCTCAGTTCCAAGCGTCTTTTGCAGGCCAACCTAGCCTCTGCTGTCCCCAAACAAAATGACCAGGAAGAGAGCAATGGCCAGAATCTTCTAGGAGAGGCTTCTAGAAGGCTGCAAGAGGTTCCCAATCCAATGTGGCAAGTGAGTCACGTGAACTATAACAGCGGCAGGACCAACCTGCCTTTCGACAGACAATACTCCAAGTTACAGCCAAACGCCATATGAGGTAGACACTATTATGGCCATTTTACAGGCGGAGGAAGCGAAGGCACAGGATTTAAGCAGCGTGACCAAGTGGTAGGAGCGGTGCTCAGCAATCACGACTGCAGTTCTGGAAAGTGCCCAGCGGTGGGGGGGGGGGGGGAGAACAATCTCAAAAGATTACATACCGTATGACTCAGTCATAGATCACTCTTGAAATGACAGCATTTTAGAATGGAAAACAGACCAGTGGCTGCCAGGTGTCAGGGATGGGGGGCAGGAGGGAGGCGGGGGTGGCTGTAAAAGTGCAGCAGGAGGGGTTGCTGCAGGGATGGAGCCGTACTGCCTCTCGACTTGGCGGGGGAGATGTGAACCTACACGTGTGGTCAAGTTGCACAGAACGAAAGAAACATACACACAAATGAGTTTAAGTTAAGAAGAAAAAAGGCCCAGAGTTACCAAGACATGTTAGAAGCATGTTCAGGTGTACTTGGTGGAGGAAAGGGGGGAGGTTATCACGTACTGTAGTTAGAGAGAAGGCCGCCGTGAGTGTGGCAGGCTGAATAATGCCCCCTCCGCCAAAGACAGGCACATCCGAACCCCCAGAATCTGTAAAAGGAACTCTTCAGACGTGGTTCAGTTAAAGACCTTGAGATGGGGAGATAGGTCTCGATTATCTGGGTGAATCCCATGTAGTCACAACCCTCCTTATGAGCAGGAGGCTGGAGGGTAAGGGTTAGAAAAGGCAGGGAGAGAGATTATAAGATGCTATGCTTCTGGCACAGAAGACAGAAGACGGCACCATGAGTCAGGGTCTGTAGACAATCCCCAGAGGCTGGAAAAGGCAGAGATTCTCCCCAGAGCTGCTGAAGGGAGTGCAGCCCTCTGCCAACATTGACATTAACCCTAGGAGACTGATTTTGGATTTCTGACTTCAGAACCATAAGATAATAAATTTGTATTGTTTTAAGCCACTAGGTTTACGGTTGTTAGGGCAGCAATACGAAATTAATAGTGAGGAGCCTTGAAAAAAAGAAACGGCAGCAAACTTCAGTTATTTGTAAAATTTCACTTACGTGAAATGCTGTCATCTCTGGGGATATCAGATGGCTGCGGTGTTACTGAACATGGGACACTATGTGTTTGATCAGCAGAGACCTGGTCTTAATGGAGATGAAGTTCAAAGCCACTTTATTCCTAAAACTGCTGCCATTCCCTGCCAGCGAGCTTCTACAGCATCTGGTGGGTGTTCAACAAAGCTGGTACAGCTTATAATCACAGCCTGTTTAATACCTGTCAGCCCGTAGAAGGCTTCACAATACATACTGCACCCAGAGATTGTATTTTGTACTGTAGCATCTCTCTAGCCTTCATGTTTGAAAAATATGACTATTTAATCTCATGTTATGCCAGGAGATACTAATGTGTGAGTTCTCAGGGGGCAAAACCCCCAATAGATTATGTATCCAAGATAACATGTCATCTTTGACCATGTAATTCAGAATTAAAGTTTCTAAGTAAGCGTTCTAAGCCTCTGTTTCCACACTTTCTAAGAATATAATAAGCCAAAAAAAGCCCTTAACAAAGGAATGAAAATTAGCTTCGCTTTTGGAATACTGCTTATGACTGAGGGTTTAGCAGGTACAAAACACTGTATTATGCACGTGAGTCCTCACAGCAACTCTACAAGGAGGAGAGTATTGTCCCTGACTTGCCACTGTAGAAACGGAAGTTCAGAGAGGTTAAGTAACTTGCCTGAGTTCCCACAGCCTGTAAATAATACAGTCAGGATTGAAGCCGACCTTTGTCTGATTTCCAAGCTCATGTCTTTTGGACTATTGCTACTACCTCAGAGATACATGCATGAGGCAGTAGGTTGAATAAATCATGTAAAGCCACCCACAGCCAAGAGGAGAGCTCTGCAAATAGCTCAAGGTTGGTCTAACTTGGAGTCCATCACCCTCCGCCACGATGGAACTCAGTGGGGAAGAGACGCTATTATCCGCAGGGCTGTGTGCGGACAGAAAGTTGGCTACACGGTGACCCAGGGTTATAACCCACCCAATCACTGGCATGCAGGGAGCTCCGTGAAATAGGCAGAAAATTGCTCAATACGTGTTATAAGAAAGACGAAGCAGCATGGTTGCTCCTGTAAACTCACAAATCCTGGAGCCACTCTGCTTAGAGCCACACGGACATGCTCTTCCTAGCTTAGACACCACGATCAACTCCTGTGTGCTGCTTAGATCACTGACCACTCTGATTGCAGAGAAAACAAACTTAGGTGACCAAGGGGGAAATGGGGGGATAAATTAGGAGTTTGGGATGAGCAGATACGTACTACTATATATAAAACAGATAAACCAAAGGATAGCACAGGGAACTCTATTCAGTATCTCGCAATAACCTGAAATGGAAAAGAATCTGTGAAAGAATCTACATAGATGCATGTATGTATGTCTGAATCACTTTGCTGTACACCTGAAACTTATACAACATTGCAAAGCAGCTAAACACCAATAAAAATAAACAATAACAGAACAAACAAAATCACTTTGATTTTGCTAAAAAGCCATCATTGGAACCACCTTCTGACCCACTGTTTCCACGCAGAGTACCCTCACAAGCAAGACCCCTGCTTCCCCGCCCCACAGTGGTCCTGAAATTGGTTTGCCCATGTAAGACATACAGTTGCTCTAGCAACAACCTTGCACACACGTAACAAAAATGAAAGTTGCATGGAATAAGAGACATCCTTACTACACGCAAGGAGCTCTCATGCTTTCTTTTCCTATATCTGCTCCACACACATCAACGGAGTGACTCACGGATGACCCTATATCCCACAAGAGAGTAGTGTCTGTAGTTTGAAAGCACTGAAACAAAGGAGAATCGGGGTCCTACCTCTGGGGCGATATAATCTGGAGTCCCACAGAAGGTCCTGGTCGTGACCCCATCCATCATGTGTTCCTTGCACATCCCAAAATCAGCAATCTTGATGTGTCCTTCCGAGTCCAGCATGACGTTATCTAACTTCAGGTCCCTGCACGAGAGCGGGAGCGCGTCAGTGTCCTTCCCACAACAGGACATGGTTTGCTCTGCAGCCGGCGAGGTGGAGGCGCATCTGAGCGGCTGCCGTCTCAGTGGCACATTAGCTACAGGTCCCAGGAGCGTGGGGACTGGGAATTAGTATTTACTTCTTTTTCAATCTCTAGAGCCTAACTTGTGCTTAGCATACAGTAGGTACTTAAAAAATGCAGACTGAATGAATGACTAAATGACCGAACTGGTGATTCCCAGCCTGGGCTGGGCAGGTGAATCACTAGAGATTCCAATTTAGAGGGTCTGAGGAGATCCCAGTCGTTCAGTTTATCAGGATCCCAGACACAGAGAGGCTCAGACACACAACCAGGTTTGCAAAATCCCGGGCTTAGAACATCCTTATTGGGTCATATGTGTTCTTTCCATCCTGCCCGGTGCTGTATGGCCTTTTAATTACTTCTCAGTTACCACTGAAGACATTCTCCCTTCACTGGTGCCAGACTTTCACTGTAACTCACGACTGGAGGAATTTAATTCAGTCATTTCCTCTTGCCTCTCCCCTGCTCCCCGTGTTCTTCTGCTGAGCATCTACAACAGAAATTCAGTTTTCCATTGGTCCCTGACCTCCGTGCCAAATAAAAGGCAGAGGAACACGCTGGCGGGGGAGAGAGAAGCATGTTTTCTTGGGGAAAGCAGAAACAAGATATAAAATCTTTTGAGGTCCAGAAATCACAAGGTGGTTCGGATTTGCCTGGAGGCTGCAGAGAATGGTGGGTCCCAGCAGGTCTCTGTGGCTTCGGGGGTTATCAATTCCGTGTTTTAAGTCCTCATCACAGAACCACAAGCCCACAGAGGTCCAGAGGTCCAGCACAACTCTCAACCGTGCTGCGGGCAGCCGAGCTTTGATACGCACCTGTAAATGATTCCTCTCTTGTGAAGAAAGAACAGCCCGATGGAAATCTCTGCTGCGTAGAATCTGCAAGAGAAAATGCTTGTCAGGTCTCTGGCTTGCTTCCTCCGGACTCCGGGACACTTTTTACCCTCAAGATCAGGCGCTGAAAATGTACAGGAATGGAAGAGCCAGGACTGTCAGAGAACGCACCGCCCTACACACGTCTTCCAACTCTGCCATTTTGTGACTCCAACTTCCCCAAGGAATGATACAGCTAATCAAACCAATGAAGCAGCATTACTACCTGTCCGCAAACAAGTGCTTCTTGTCTGGGGGTGGGTGGGCAGGTAATTCACTGCCTAAGAGAAATTTTGAATACGATCTTTTAAAGGGTGGCTGTCTGCTAGGAGATTCTGTCAGGACTACGGTAGATTGGAGCAGATTTCCACTTTCCTATTCATGGACAGAACACATTAGTGTTTGAAAATACAGTTATGCCCTGGCAGACAAAGGATGGGGTGTGATGAACTCTGCAGCTAGTTTATTCATCCAGCTAGTGCTGGGAGAAGCGGGACACACACCGTGATTCCTACCTGAGTGCACCCTTTGAAATAATTCATAATAAAAAAGCAGTTACTTACTGCCGTCACTTCCAAATTGCTAATAGGTTAATATCTGAAGTTCTAAACAAATGTTGAAGGATGTTTTAAAATGTGCATAGTGTTTAGGAGCCTTTGAAGTTGAGAAGCCACAGAAGGTACCTGTGCAAACATCACACCCAGGAGCCTTAAACACGTGTGTTTACAGCAGCAGAGAAAGAACCCATAATGCTAAGGACTGAACTCTTAATGGGGTGGGGGCGGGGGCTCTGAGGACTGACAGGAGAGGGAGGGGGTGGAGGGGGGAGAAAAGAGGTGACTGTCGCATGATTTTTCATGCTTTTCTATATTTTTAAAATAAAAAGCTTTCTGGCAACACAAATACGATGAAATAGTTCTAAATGAGACGCCTGTCTGCTATGTCGCAATGGAAGGTGGCTGTTCTGCTATTTGCTCTTGACAGCTCTGTGTTGTCAAGTTTCTTTTACAATCCGAGCCTTTTCATGCTTTGTAACTAACAACATGAGAGAGGGGAAAAGGGCAGGCATTTCGGAAAATTGAGGAATAAAAATAAAAACGGAATTCCCCTCCCCTCCTTCACGTGCTTTAAACTTGCCCAGCAAGAATTCCCTATTCTGCTTCAGTGAGTCTTCCCGGGGCAGATGATCCCACACACGCCAAAAGTGCTTCAGATTTATCTTTTAGACTGGACATGGGCCAGAATCCGATTAACATTTGCTAACTTGATTAATCAGGGTACACGCCCACTATGCATCCTCATTGAGGGGAATAAAAGGAATAAAACAGCTGTTTGTTTAGATTTACTTCTGTTGAGTTTCCCGTGACTTCCTGGCCCCTGAAAAATGGGATGATTTTTCAGGTATCGAAGTCCCTCCTCTGGACAGATGACTCTCCGTCTCTCTCCTGTGCTGCTGACTCCTGCATCCCAGCATCCAAGATGTGTCTCACTGAGACCTTCCCAACTGAGCTTGTGATTTTGCCTCCAAACCACCTCCACCTTGATGGCTGCCCCCTCCCAAACCTGAAAATGGGCATCACCTAAAGAGGTTCCTTTCTCCTTACCTCCAGTTACCAACTTCTGGTTTTCTTCCTCAAGAATGTTTCTCCAAGACACTTGCTACTCTTTGGCTCCAAGATCAAGCCTTGATCACAGCTCCATTCTTTCTCCTCTACACAGACTTTCAATAACCCCCTTGCACCAGCCCCCATCCTCCCTCCCACCCTCTGTCTCCTCTTGGCCAGAGGGCTCTGTGAAAACTTAACCTGACGCTGCCAGCTCCACTGAAGCCCCTTCCAGCCTCTCCGGTTCCGCATCCAGGCCCTCCACAAGGCTCGTCACCCAGAGCCCCTTTAGTTGTTCAGTGAGTGAATGACTCAATGGGGATGGAATCGGGCAGCAAGGGGATATAGACACCTGCATCTCCAATTTACTGGAAGCAGAATAAACCTCTTCTCAGGAAACGCTGAGATGGACCCTGTCAATCAACCTGCCCCCACCCCTGCCACCAGGAGGTGACAGTGCTTCATCCCAAACTGGACAGAACCCCCTCTTCCAGGCTTCCCCCAGCAGAAGTATCAGGTTGGGAGTCCTGCGTTGTCTAAACTAAGCGACTTAAAAAATTACTCACACTGCTTGTGGTTCCTTAAACTTTCCCACTTGCTGGATGTGGTACATGAGGTCCCCGCCGTTGACATACTCCATGACGAAGTACAGCCGGTCCTGAAGGCCAAGGGGAGACACGTGAGTCAGGCTCCTCCAGCCGCAGGGCTGGGCTTTGCCTTCTTGTTAGTAAGGTGCCGGCCGCTCCGGCAGGTCTGCTCGGTGTGGCCCTCCACAACCCCCCACCCCAATAAAGAACAAGCAGTAAGCCCTATTGCACGAGGGCCTTGGGAAGCCTGAGATTACAGCTCTCTGCCAACGTGTCTGCCCCTCTGGTTATGTATGCTGCCTATTACAGGAACGGCCTCCAGCGTTCTTCCCTTTTCTCCTATTCACAGGACACATTTCTAGGTCAGGGACGGAGTGAAGAATCCACAAGGGCCAATTATTTCATATTAACTAGCGTGTCTGATCCGCAGTGTCTCAGAGCAATGTAGTAGTAATGTATAGTAATAGGTTTGCCTGGATGCTTCTGAGAACAAATCTCATGAGTTAGCTTGGGCTTATAAACGACTGATACTCAGTATTTACCGAGGGGGATGGGACTATACCTGGAGAGGTTGATCCAATGTTCTTCTGCATCCATATTATGCCCAAATATTGCTTCTGATTCTCTCTGTTGCTGATACGCTAAATGTTGGCCCCATGAAGAGCCGACATCACAGAATGAGAAAAATCTGCACATTCATGAGGACACTATGCTGGGACAGATGGGGAGACTGAGGGGGTTTAACAGGGAAATGACTAACAGCACAGCAAAAGGTAAAAGCTGACCTCTGCTCTCTTCCAGAAAACATCACCATTTCACAGAGGTTATTAAACATTAAAGTAGTGCACAGGGAGAGAAAAAAAAATGATGGAGCTGGAGCTAACAGCCAGGAAACAGCTCTGGAAGCTTCAGTCTCTCACTTTCCTGTTAGGAACTTCAATTTTAATTTTATTCTCTGCTTTGTAGCTTTCCAGAGCTTAATCAGGGTAACCAGGGTTACCGGATCTGGGCTGGGATTTTTTTCCCCTCTTCTTTGCATATTGCTCTCCTCTCCGAGATGCTACTTGGGAGCTGCTGGGAGCTGCGAGCTGACGGGCCGCCAGCGCCAGGCTGACACGCAGTGGCGGCGCCTGGCTCTGCAGCCCCGCCGCCCACCCTGAGACTCCACATTGCCGCCCTGCCATTTGGAGATTCTAAAGTTCCAAAGCATTGAGGGGCGCCTCTGGAGAGATTTTAAAGGGAGACGTAAAAATAGAAAGTCAATCTCTGGCCAACGAAAGTTGAAAGCAATGATGATCGTAACAATGACAGCTACTGATGACTGAGTCCTTAAAAAGGGCAGCCCGCTGAGGAGGGGAACGCCTGTCTCTGGGAACGTCTCCCTCTGGTCTAAGTGTTTAGATTTCTTGTAGGTTACCTGCACGCACCACGCCAGGACCCTGGCCCTGGCCTTGGTCCCATAATCGGCTGATTAACGCTTTGCACATTTTTTTCTCCCCTATTTAGCTGAACTAGATGACAAGGCTCAGTAAACTTTTTCTGCAAAGGGCCAGACAGTAAATATTTGAGGGCTTCATGTGTGTATCTTGCAACCACTCAAGTCTGCCTCTGCAGCCTGAAAACAGCGGATGCCAGGTCAGTGAAGGAGCAGGGCTGCGCCCCAGGAAAACTACTGATGGACCCTGAAATCAGAATTTCATCTAATTTTCACGTCACAAATAGCATTCTTTTTTTTTTTAACCTTTCTTGGAGCTCATAGACCATATAAAACAGGGAAGACTGCCAACCCTTGCTGTGTGCAATGAACAAGAACATACTCTTTAATGACATAGAGTCCCCCACCCAGTGCGGTGGACCAACGGTCTTAAAAAGCCAGGACCGTGAGTTATGGTTTAGTATCTCTAAGTCTTAAAAACGGGTTATGTCTTTTCAACCTTCCTCATGGGAGGAAGTTGGACTCAGACCCTGAGGACGCTTTGGTTAGGGGCAGCTTCGAGGGCACGCTGAGTGCTGGGGCACAGATATGCACCCCCAGGTTCCTCACCACTGTCTGGAAGCAGGAGTGTAGCTGCGTCAGGAACGGGGGCTTGTCAAGCAGGGCCAGAACTCGCTTCTCCACCATGGTGCACTCCACGTCGTCATCCTGAATCACCACGTCCTTCTTCAGGATTTTGATGGCGTACAGTTCTTCTGTCCCCTTCCTGTCCGCCAGCATCACCTGAGAACACATGAAGGGCAACCTGAAAACTCGGCACAGTCATCTGGGACTGGGGATGGGAAGGAGAACCAGGTCACATGACAGTTCAGATTCGTAAATGTGTGATGTGAGAATATCAATAAAGTTCCGCTTCATGTGCCGATCTTGAAATACTGCACATCACTGCCAACAAAATCCCACCCGCCTCGCTGTGTAATTTCTACGCTCTCAAGATGTGGACACTGTAGGCTGTTGCCACACGATGGCGCTATTGTGGCTGCTGAAAGGAATATGCAACGTTATCTGGATTAGTCTTGAATTATGCACATACTTCAGGAGCATCCTCTGAGCAAAAACGTGACTGACCTATATAAGCTGGTTCACAAGTTAGGAACCAAATCAAAAAAAAAAAAGGCAGGATCAGAATCAGTTCCTGGATCTATCATGAGATGTGGGACCAGAGAAGCCAACGTCGACATACAGGCTGATCGCTGTAGAAACCCACTTTGGTCTCTATTTTATTAATTTTTTTTGGAGGGGAGGGGGGATTAGGTTTTTATTTATTTATTTTAATGGTGGTACTGGGGATTGAACCCAGGACCTTGTGCATGCTAAGCACACACTCTACCACTGAGCTATACCCTCCCCCATCAGTATCTCTTAATTACTGCAATCACTTACTACAAGTGAATATATAAGTTTTAGTTGCGAAAATTATTCATTGAACTAACATTCTGGAGCACCCGCAATGTTCTGAACCCTGAAATGGGGACACACAGTGAGCCTTCTGTAACTTTTTTGGATACAGTTGTTTTTAATGACAGGAGGTAGGAAACAACTGAGATATTTGTACAGGGTGCAGGAACACCCAAAGGGCTGCTCTGGAACCCTCAGGAAGAGCAGGAATGATCCCAACATTGTCTGCAAAAGCCAGGCCACTTACCTTCCCAAAACTGCCCTTCCCCAGCACCATGAGGAAATTGAAGTCTGTGAGTTTCACTCTGTCAAGGTTGTTGGAAGGCGGTCGCCTGTCTTCAGAAGGACTGATGACTTTGTTACCAGCAGGGCCAAGCTTGGCTTTCTAAACAAAAAGCATACAAGTGAAAACAATCAGCCATTTCTCCCCAGGTAAAAAGTGACAGAAAACGTGACTCAGCTCGATGCCGCCTGGAAGGCGCGAGGTGGAATGCGGTGAGAAAAGGAATCTGAGGGTGATGAAATCTCTATTCACACTCACCCTAAGGGCAACATTAGCAAAGTTGCAAAAAATTGCCCTTACCTCTCACCAGACCCCTCTTTTTATAATGTGACCAAGAATCAAGTCATGGGACTCTGCCAAGGGCAGGCTGACTCTCATCCTGGGATGTAAAAGTTAACTTCTTGGGGGAAATGGGGCTTTGCAACAGTTAACGTGATACAAGAAATAAACCGTGTACTGATGCTCTTCTTGTTTGTAGATTTTCCAATTGAAGATTAATTCACATAAAGGACACTTGTACCCATGCAAACAGGGAGAGGAGTGTCCTCTGGAGAGGCACCGCTTAAGTGTCGCCCAGAGAGACAGGCTGTGGGAAGAATGTATTGCTACTTTAAGAGGCACAGTAAGAAAAACAGACTTTTTTTTTTTTGTCAAGAGTTGAACTCATGACAGAATCTGAAAATGAATACATGATTGTATATCCATGACTGGGACATTGTGCTGTACACCAGAAATGGACACATTGTAACTCACTGTACTTTAACTAAAAAAAAAAAGGCACAAAGAGATTAATTAACTTTATTTGATCAGGACCTTCATAACAATGTCTGAAAAAGACTCAGATGTAATGGACCCGTTGCTTGGAGGTGCTGGAAACAGCTGAGGAGCATTTCCACCCGCGTGAAGCTGCAATTTGGGCCGCCACCATACACTGGCTTCCCTCCATGGTGCCGTGGTCCTGCTCATGTGGCATTGCCAAGCTGTCCCTGTGCCTTCCTCCTCTGACACTTCAAATCCACAGTGTGGGAGGGAACCTGGACGTTTGGACTTTCTCATGTAATCAGTACTCCTTCTCTCAAGCCATCACTGGTCAGGCTGGGGCAGCCACAGGGAAGCGCAGAGAGGTAGGTCGGCCACACAGTGACCCTCCCCAGAGGCCACGCCCGCCTGGCTAGTCCAGCCGGCAAGCCGAAACCAGGCCCTGGGAAGAGCTTCTCTGCAGGGACACTCCTCTGATGTGAGGACCTGCCGGCCCCAGACCCGGCTGGGATCTCTGACTTCAGAGCAGCACTGACCCTCTACACTGACCATTTCTTCCTCTGAGCTTTTTGATGGACTGTTTGGCAACTGGCCTCCCAGCAGGACAAACAGACCTGCCCTTCCCGGCTCGCATGCCGTTGACAGAACTCCGGTCGTCATGAATGTAATTCAGACTTCATCAGGAGTGCAAACAATAATCGATGTACGTCCAGGGATAAAGCTGAGGCTGAGAGCCTGAGGACAGAGCTTTCAGCAAACCCACGGAGGCATCAGAATGAGTGCGCTGACATCCTTCACTTACAGCAACGCACACACAACCTGGCCCAGCCAGATGCCCTGCCAGGGGCAGGGAGCAAACGGGAATCCCAACCACAGAGACTGAAAAGCTGGATGTCTCCTGAAGCTTGAGATTCAGGGGAGCGAGGACATCATGTGGGGCTGCAGATGTGAGGGTATCAGCCCTCTGGTAATCCTTGCTGATAACGATGAAGCTCAAATCTTGAGTTCGATCTCTCTCGTCCCGAACAGCCACATAAATAAAGCTGATGAAGGGTCAGCTCTGAGCAGCAGCTGATGGGACAGAGATGCGAGGACTGCAGAGATGCCACCCTCCCGAGAAGCCCCCCTGCACCCGCCACAGGTGGGATGCCCTCTCAGCCTTGATGACGTTTGTTTTCTTCTTTAGAGAGCGGCGGCCCAGAGCTCGAGGCTTGAATCTCAACCTCATCACCCTGTGTGTGTGGCCGTGGACAAGCCCCTTAACCACGCCAAGCCTCTGGTCCACAATCTGCAAGATGAGATGATTCTGCCGGCCTCTCCACCGGGCTCTCGGGAGGAGCAGATGCGAGAATGTCTGCCACAGTAACTGGTACCCAGCAAGGGCTCAGTGCCTGGCACCTCATTTTTCTTCCTATTCACCCCCACTTTCTCAGGAGGGCCTAGTGGAGGCAGCCCTGGCACAGAGTCTTTGCTCAGCCCACAACTATGCCTGGACTCACGGGTCCTCATGTGGGAGTTTAGAATATGGTATCGTTTATTATACAAATATCTGTGCGTCCATCACACCCCAGACATGGGGCCAGCTCCTGGGGAAGCCAGGTCAATAAATAGCCTCTCCTCCGAAGAACCTGCAGTACAAAGGTACCTCGATCTACATCCCTGCTACTCAAAGTGTGGTCCATGGACCAGCTGTATCAGCATCACCCGGTGGCTTGTCAGAAAGGCAGACTCAGCCCCCATTCCAGATCTACCAAATCAGAACATGCTTTTTTAACAAGACCGTCAAGTGATTCCCGCACATGCTTAAAGTTTGAAACATGCTAGTCTGAGACAATTAAGACTGCTTCTCCCTTAGATTCAATGGTCCCAAGACTGTTTCCACCTTCAGCAACTTTCAGTGATCATATAAACCGATGGCAACTCTGGTAAGAGCCCTGGACTTGGAGCCTAAAGAGCTTGGATCAAATCATGGCCTTATCCACGTTTGCTGTGTGACTCTGGGCAGATTACACTGCCTCTCTGAGTCTCGGGTTCCTCATGTGTAATATGGTGATGACAGGACCTCTGCATCCCCGGGCGACACTGAAGATGAAATGAGGACTCCTTTTTGAAAGCTGCCACCCATCCCAGCACCTCACAGCACACCCTTCACCTTGGTCCTCTTTCCTTTGCCCCAGGAAGGAGACATTGTGCTTCCCTCGGGCCCCCGGCACACACTTGCTCCCCGACCGCAGTCTCAGCTCCAACTGCTCACCCCGATTTCTAGAGAATCCTCTGCAGCCCCCTAAGAGGCTGGGTTAGGGCTAGCTAGTGCGAAAAAAGATCTCGACTTCTTAAAATGGCACAGAAAGCCTGTAAAGAGGAAACAACTGGAAACGATGACACAGTGTTGCAAACTAAAGGGACTTTAAATACTGAAGTCTTAACATGGCTTTTTTTTTTTTTTTCTCAGACTAGAACACAGCATGGGTTACTGGCTATGATTAAACAACTCAGAATCCAGGCTCCTTAGGTTCCTTGAAGGGTGGCAGATGAGCACGAGGCCAAGTCTGGTGCTAAGTGATGACCAGGGCGTGAGAGCGGGCACTGCCTTCCTGTCGGAAAAGTTACTAGTAACCAGCACGTCTCTCATTTCACACAACAGATGTATTCTTGAAAAGCCCTAACAGTTTGCCACCGCTGAAGGAGTTCACGGCATTTCTACAAAGCAAATCACACAAAGTGAGCTCGACTGTTGCAAATCCAAATTCCTTCTCAAAGGTTGGCGACGAACTATGTGCCGGATGCCTGTGTCTGCGGTGTCTGCGTGGACTGTCGGGGGGCTCTCCACATTCAGCTCCCTGTTGGGGACCAGGGGTTTCAAATTAAAGTCGAGAGAAGGGTGTACCAAATCGTGACGCTGTGTACCTGTGAAGGGATGGGAATTTCGGGAGGCATTCATTTTCCACTAGGCTGGACCACTTGCAACTCTGAGCTGCATTCTGACCTGCAGTAGTAGCTATTCCAAACGGCTTAGCCTAGCACCATAGATCTTCTGCAACGTTTGAATTCTGTGTAATTATTACACATACTGGTATTGGTACGTGGGAAAATGGACGATAAAAATACGAGGAAGCGTATAGTCCTAAACTGCCCGCCTCTAACACAACAGCACCCCGCCTAGCAATTCTTCTAAGAGGTGCTGGCTTATCTTCAGAAGGAATCCAAGCCCAAAGATCCTCCTACACTAAGAATGTAGAGTCTCAGACATAATTCGGAGGCTCCCAGTGGGTCTGTCCTGCAACCACGGGACCTTTGGGTAACCCTCTGAAGTGAGCTTTAATGTTTAAATTATATTCCATTGCAGATGTGTCCATCTGTACCTATTTTGTGAGCGTCTTTTCAATAACATAGTATTTCCTAGTGTAAAACCGTGGCTTTGGTGAAGGTTTTTATCACAGATGTTTGCAAAGTGTAAAGAGATGAACGTGACAATAGAAGGTTCTTCCTACTTTCTCAGATTCTGAAAGCCAGCAATGAACGGACGTGGGAACAGACGGATGACTGTAAACTTCGTCTACAATAATCATGTTCTGTATTCAGGGCTTAACTGAACAACCCCGGCAACATAAGACTGATGGTGTTTCGGTGCTGTTCCACAAAGCAGGGCACCGGTAACAGAAGCAGCTATGCCGTATGTAACCCAGGACCTCAGCACAGCATCTCGCCTCAAAGGTGACGTGTTCAGCTGCACCCACTGCGACGTTAGCTAATAGGAATCAGGTGGTTTCAGAAGTCAACCACAAAGGAAGGTGTTTTCAACGGCACCGTTAATGGAGTCTGCCCTGCATACTTCTAACAAGCCACGAGTCACGACATCTATTACCTCCTACTCAGTAACCGGGCAACGGGTTAAAAACCATGCTACTTAATGGGCATCACAGCCTCCTGGGTCTCAGTCAGTAAATAAAATGCCTGCTGTTCTCTGGCTAGAGAATTTCTCATCCTCTGGAATACGCCAAGCACGCTTGCTGCCTGAGGGTATTTGCGCTCTCCGCTTCCTCTGACCCAGACGGACAGGGACGTTTCCCCATCTCTGCTCAGGTGACCCAGAGGCTTCAACCCGGCCCCCTGTTGTCCCTCGAGCTTTTCTCACTACCTGCTTATATATTTCTCTTTCTCTCTCTGCTGAAGGAGCGTGGGAACTACATCTGCTCTGTTCACGGATGTATCTCTGGGGTCCAGGAGAGAACCTGGGGCACGGTGACCCTCAAATACTTTTAGAATGAATGGATGAATGTGTCCAGAGGGAAGGCAATTCCTTCAAACATAAAATTTTTAAAAAGGCAGAGTTATTGCTTCTAAATAATTTCTTCATCAATGCTGCTTCTTGTTATAAAAGTAATACAGGTTCATTTCAGAAAATTTAGCAGGCATGGGTAAGTCAAAGAAAAAAGAAAACAATTTAAAATACCTATTATTTTATCACCCAGAGATATTTACTGGTAATACTTCAGTGGCTATGCTTTCAATCCTCTTCATAGTTTCTTATTCGACATACACAGATTTCTATTGTCTGTAACCTGTTTTTCCCCCTTTGTACGATGAGAAGCTTTCTAAGCACTTCCACCACCTGATTTTAGTGACTGCGTGATGATACTCCACTGCAGGGGATTTAACCATTCCCCTGTTGTTGGACACTTAGGCTGCTTCCAATTTTCACTGTCATCTACATGCAGATGAAGAACTTTGTCGTCCAAATCTCTACCTACATCCCAGATCTCCCCAGGATAGATTCCTGACGTGGAATTGCCAGGGACTAGTGCACAAGGCGAGACATTCAAATCTGAGCACAGAAAGTCAGAGAGAAGAGGAGGAAACCCAAAGAGTCAGAGCAGCTAATTCCTGAAGGCACAGTCTTGGTTTCTTCTGGGTCCCGTGTCTAATTCCGTGCTTGGAATTTCTAACAGCACTTCTTTTTCACATCGGGCTTGGTAGATGCGTTTTATATCAGATGCCAAAACAAAAGCACATCTTCACTTCCACAATGTGGAGAGCAGTCTTGGAAGAGAGCTTAACAGTGATTCTTAGGTAAGCAAACCCCTGAAGTCATCCCCCTTCCTTCTGACAGCATTTTTTTCGGTCACACAGTCCAATCTGCAACTGCGACCCGGAGGCGTGGGGCCAGGTGAGTCCTGCCACACACCTGCGTCGACACCTGCCCATCGCAGTTTTCGCCTAGCGTCGGGAATCACAGGTGACCAGCAAACCACAGGTGTGCATCATTCGACTGCAGGGAGGGCCTCAGAGCCAGAGACCGTCAGCCAGAGAAGGGTCCTCGAGAAGGGCAGACCTGCCTACAGCCCAGGTGAAGATGCTACTGTCCAGAAAGCTCACACTGCTACCCAGGGCCGCTGAGCTGGGCCGTGACTGCCGTGCAGGGGGAAGAGAAGGACGCTACTTTCCTCTAACTGGTCCCTGAAACAGGACCCTGCAGAGGGTCACCCCGCAGAGGACCATTCCCTTGCGCTGAGAGCGGCCCCCTCTGGGATGTGATCTTTTATCAGTGGCATGAAGGAGAGGGAGCTTTTAGTCTTTGAAAGGAAGCTGGAAATAAGCTAATCACGGCCACCCCTGTTACAGATGATGAGGCTGACGCCCAGGGGGATCAGCTGATGTGTCTAAATCAATTTTCCTCCCTGGCCTCTGAGTCCAGAACTCCGGTCTTTGAATTCAGTGCTCATCCTCCGATATCGAGGGTAGGCAGATGTTTTCTGTAAATGGACAGGTAGTGAATATTTTCGGCTTTGCCAGCCAAATACGGTCTCTGTCATGACTACCAACTCTGCCGTTGGGGCGTGAGAGTTACGTGGATGGAAGAATGAGCCTGGCTGTGTTCCAACAGAACCTTATTTACCAAACAGGCAGCAGCCAGGACTTGGCCCGCGGGCTGCAGTCTGCACATTCTTGCCCTGTACCATGCAGGTTCCCAAACCATTCATCCTCATTTGCAGTTAGACTTAAATAAAACATCCATCTCTCCTTGCTAAGCTGTCAGAACAGCAACAATTAAGAACCTCACATGCCCCTGAGTTAAATTACTCTTCAGTCTCTTCCATTACGAGCACAGGAAAGAGCTGTTTTGCAGTCAAACAATGTAGTGAGTTGGCAGAGCAAAAATTTCAGGGAAACAACATTAAGTCATTTTCTGAATGAGCAACGTTTTTATGGACACATCCACTTGGGCTGTGGCCGCTGCTGAATTCACAGGCAGCCAGCAGGCCTCTGTTGTCATGGCAACCGAGCCATACTCTCGGGAGGAACACCGGACCCGTGACGCGTCAGCACTTTGCTAGATGTGGAAAGTACAAAGCTCTTGGTTCTTCTTGCACCGAGCGTTAGACACCTCTCATGTCCAGCTGTGTTGTCTTCTTTGCAGCCAACCTAGCCTTCCCCCGTCTCCCAGATCCGTCTACATGCTACTGGTCTCACCTGCTAAAAAAGTCCTGGAAAGGATGTTGTCCCCATCTCCCCAGTGGCTGAGAGTCCAGACTCATGTGAGGATCTGGGACCAGAATCTTTATCATTTCTAAGTTTTTCCATCTGGAAAAAGGCTGTCTTTCTTTTACTAGAAAGCACACCCTCGTCCAAAGCCCACCCTAGAGGAAAGCCTAATGGCCGCAGAGATGGCTGTGGTTATTGTTAGAGGATTTGGGGCATTTAGTAATTTTTTGAAACCTGTATCCCTTTTCTGCTAAAAACGCTCCCCTTTGGGATTAACGCCGAGCTGGCTTTATGTTGGCTGCGGCGGGGTCAGGAGCCGGACGAACTCACGATGCGATCAAAGTAAGTGGTTTTCCAGGCTGCCAGCGTAAAAGTGGGAAATTCTCTGCACTAAGAACACAGAGCAGACGTGAAATGGGTTGGGCTCGAGAAAGCCAAAGTAGCCTGAAGGAGCCACTGGGACCTCGAGGAACCCTGGGCATCACCCTTGCAGCTTCACAATGAGTTCCTAAAATCAAGGGAGCACAGTTGTTTCCTAAAAACAACTGGGAGCACAAAATGGCAACCCCACCCTCGTGTCTGTCAAAAAGTAAAGAGATGCAGGCACAAGTTCGTCACTATCTTCCGGGTGCAGGTGCAGGTTTTCATGGAATCTTTTATTTGCAAATCTTGACTGCCCTCTTGTGGTCATTATTTTCTGGCTCAATTGCATTTTGACTGGGATCTTTAAGCAGAAATACGCCCAAGGTTTACTACTCTGGCCCGCAGAGGCAAAGTTCCCATAAATGCTGTGAAACGGCACAAGCAAGACCCAAATTCTATCTTTCCAGCTCTGCCTTTATAGAGGATGATTCAAGTCTCTCACATGAGAGCTGGGCCGTTGCGTGATGCTTACGGAATGTGTACCAGTGGTGGGGTGTGTTTGAGTCATGGCGTGATTTCTGGAAAACAAACAAAACCCCAACCACTTCTAGACGTCTCTTGTCTCCTGAATCTCATCCCAAACCCCTATCTGGACCCAGACTTTGTAAGTCACAGATGCAAGAAGCAGGGACAGACAGGCAGTGAAGGCTGAGAGGGGCCCTGGGGTGGTCTCAGAGGGCTGCTGTGTTTATCTTAAAGGCAGAAGCACAGAATAATCTGGGAAATAACAAAATGATGATAGTCACATGAGGGCAGAATTCAATGAAGAAGCCACCACTGGGGAAATTCAATTGGAGCTAAATGATCACATCAGCTTCCGAAACAACAAAACCCAAACCAAAACTAGCAATAAAGCCCAGCTCCCTGGAGAAAGTTCCAGACATTTGTCTCCACTGCCCTTCAGCTGCTGCAGGAAAGGTGGGCAGGACTGAGCACCTTGACCTGAAACTTTATCCTCACGGAGGTTAACAAAAACAACAACAAAAAAATTATGATCTTTTCCCCAAAATGCTGAATACGTTTGCTCAATTATTCAATTAAAATTCTTTTCCTAAAACGCCTCTAATTGACAGCAGCAAGCATTTCGAAAACGGGGCCGACTGCAATTAAATTTAGCATAAAATTTTCATAATTGTTGATTTTATCCCATCTTCACTGAGCGTTTTTAAACAGCACCAGTTTTTTGTTTTGTTTTTTAAAAAAGAGGGACCTAATTATAGCTCGATGGGACACTTGCTTCCAAGACTGGCGGCAGCTGCACGATTCTGGGCGGTTCTGAGCTGTTTGCCGACAGCTCCTCTCCGCTGTGGGAATCGGCTGATGGGGAAGCTTGAGGGTAACGTGAATGGTGGATTCGGGGCCCACCGAAGCGGATGGGAGGATGGGTTCCGGTAGTGCTGACTTCTCCAAGGCTTCAGTCTCTCCATCTGTAAAATGGACTAAGATCCCCGACCTCCTCTGGGGTGGGGAACCCTCCCTTTCTACTCAGGAGCTGCTGCCAAGGCTGCAGCATCAGAAGGAAGATTCCTCTTCAAGGAAGTGGCAGAGAGGAGCAGAGATGACACAAAGGGACTAGGAGGACCTCTCATGAATGACGGGGGTGGGGGTGGGGGGGGTCCCAGTTGCCCCCAGGGGACATGGCTGAGCAGCCCAGGGCATTTGCCAATAGAGTCCTGGTCTCCAGGACGGGAGGAGGCCTTTGAGGAGGAGCTTGGGGGAGGGTGTGTGGGCATGAGGTTGGGGGAGAGGGTGTTCCCTGCCTCTGAAGTGGATGGGGGCCTTGTGTCAACAGGCCAGGGAAGTGCCAGTAAAATGTAAACGAATTCACTTACTGTGACCCCATGGGTCCCCACAGGCTGCTGGGACCTGGGGAAGTGTGGGTCTCAAAAGGAACACATCCCATAAGGAATGAAATCATGGTTTTCCCCACCCTCAAAGCCATCAGTCCTGTGCCAAGCTAGCTGCCCACCCGTGCCCACCAACTGGAGTTGTGGACAGAGCCCCTCCAGCATGTTTCTTCTCCATCAACAGAGAGCAAGGGTCCCCGGGGGCTGGCCGTGGACTGATTACTGACAAGTCTATTTTCAGAAGAAGCCACAAGGAGAAGATTGGTTCCTGAGCCTGCAATGCCGCTCTGAGAAGAGGTGTGAGTGAGCAGGGAAGCCCACCTCCACTGCCCGGGCCAGGGTGAACCCCCCACCTTCACTGCCCGGGCCAGGGTGAACCCCCACCTTCACTGCCCGGGCCAGGGTGAGCCCCCACCTTCACTGCCCGGGCCAGGGTGAGCCCCCACCTTCACTGCCCGGGACAGGGTGAGCCCCCACCTTCACTGCCCTGGGCCAGGGTGAACCCCCACCTCCACTATCCTGGGCCAGGGTGGACCCCCACCCCCACTGCCCAGGCCAGGGTGAACCCCCCACCTCCACTGCCTGGGCCAGGGGGAACCCCCACCTCCACTGCCCGGGCCAGGGTGAACCCCCCGCATACAGGGGATATTTTCCTTCTCAGGGAGAATAATCTGTTTCTTGCTCTGAGACCCACAAACAAAGGCACAGGAAACATAAAAACCGTGCCCAACACGAAGCGTGCTGAAAAAGGCAGGGCTGCCCAGCACCTCTTGACCCTGTTTTTAAGTGAACTCAGGACGGTCCCGTGGCACTGCTGTGGGCGGGCTGGTGGGGGCGCTGTCCCCCTACAAAGGGTGTGGAATGCAAACCGGGGTCTCCCAACGGGGAGGCGAGTGGTTCCTTTAAATTGGAGATGGCTTCTCAGAAAACAGTGATGCCCAGCGGCTGTTCCGCGAGGGATGGACCCCGACCTGGCGATCCCTGGGGCTAGGAAGTAGGGAGGATGCTGAGAGGAACAACGGCAGCAAGCACTTATGGAGCCAGGCTTTGCTGTAAGCACTTTTTATATTTACCCCTTTAATCCTCTGAACAATCGAGGAGGGATGTACTCTAACCACCCCCATTTTAGAGATGGAGAAACTGAGGGGAGAGAGAGGGGCTAAGTGGCCCCAAGCCACACATCTTGGGGTTGGTGGAGCTGGGATTTGAACTCAGGCAGCCTGGCACTTCGCCACCACCCAGTGCTGCTTCCTTGGGGGTGACAGTTGAGAGCAGCGCTGTCCAGCAGGGGGGCAAAGTGGGGACAGCCCCTCCCCGGGGCTGGAGGGACCACCATTACCTGCCAGGAGGGGACCCAGGGAGGTGAAGCCCTTGCCCTAATCCTTTCTTCTGTGTTGTCTCTATTTCCCTTTCCAGACACATTTTTTTTTTTTTTGCGCCAGCTCTTCCTACATGTTGGGAAATAAAGCCCTAAAATACGTATATTATTTGTCCCTGGAGTAACAAAATTTCCAACAGTAGCAGAGACAAAACCATGTTGTGCAGGCACATTGTTCCACACAGGCAAGAGATGTTTGGGTTTGGGTCACAATTAGGATCTGTGGACCCAAGGGTGAGTTCATTTCATCAGAGGAGAGGTGTCCTCTGAAGGGACAAGGTATCAGGTGACGGGCAATTCATTTGCTTTTAAGCAGGCACCGTCTCCACGTCCTGGAACGGTCAAGAGGTTTGCCTTCTCCGAGGACGCACGATGTTTTTACTCTGAGGGAAGAAATCGCCCAGGGCAGTGACGAGGAGTCTTGAAAGGCGGACGTTTTCACACATGATAGTTACCACACTCTGCAAGATTTGTGAAACCTCAAAGAGTATTTTTCTTCTTCCTCATTTCCAATAACTCAGGGTCGCTAACCTCTGGTGGCCCCTCCAGGGGACATATTTGTAGTGTCACATACAAGTTTTAAAGATGAGAGACGGTAAAACATTATTTAGATGTTTTCTTTGGTGCAGTATTTTTGAGAGTCTATTATCTGTTGATGCTAGCTTAGGGCAGGGGGTGGGATTTTCCCTTGCAAATTCTTCACCCAAGTATTTGAGTGATTAAATTCCCCTCTTGGTTCCAATACGAATGTGCTGTAACAATCCCCAGCCGATTTTAATGATTAACAAAAGCAGTGCACTGAGAACACAGCTGGTGCGTGGCCCCCAGCCAGCTCCCCCAAAGGCAGTGGTGTTGTCAGAAATGACAATCGACCAGATTTTTAAAATAATTTACATGCAAGTTGCACAGTTCCATTGGGTCGTTTGGGGAATAGAATGGTTGATTAGGTTATGACAATCAAGTGCGTTGGGAAGAAATCGAAAAAAATGAGAAAAAATGAAATGTAGTGAGTAGCATTAAGCCAGCATTAAGAACGTCAGGACGATCTGATGATTTCAGCCTGTGATGTATTTACACTACACCTTCCAGATTGACGCACATACGTGGTGTAAGAACACCGTATTGATTACATGCTAATGTGGATGTGTGCTTGGTAAGACTGAAAATTAGTCAATCTGTGATTAGAAATATATATTAACAAAAAGGAAGGTGTGCTGTCAATTTAAAGATGCACTCTTTCCCCTCGTTTGATGCTTTCAAAACAGACTTGAACTTATCTTTCTTCTCTGGTAGGAGATTTCAATCTTTCCTTGGTAAAACTTTAAAGGAACCTGATCTGAAGATGGGGGAGGGCTGGGCCACTCCCTGGGTGATCAACACACTAGCGTTTTTCCTGGCTGGAGGGCCGTGGCCGCCTGGACAGGAGCACACAGACGAGGATAACAATGAGCGTGAGTTTTCAAGCCACCAGAACACACAGCACATCCTTAAGAGTGGAGCGCACGGCTGGGGGCTCAGGCTTGGTGGGGCCACAAAAACCAGGGCGGACGTTTTTGTGGAAGGAAAGGCGAAGAAGGACAGAGTGGTGGAGGCACTACCTTTAAGGAGCGGACGTCACAAACCTGGAAAAGACAGGGGAGGGAGGAAACGCTGCTAGGTGAGCAGGATGCCGCTCAGGGCTCGCCAGCTGCAGGGGAACTGAGGCCCTTGCAGGGGCAGGAACGCTTTCCCGTGTGAACAGTGTCAAGCCACACGGGGCCAAGACCCTTCCCTCTTCTTCCTCATCATGTTTCTACGGCCAGACATGGCGTCACGTCAACAGCTCCACTACATGCGTGTGTGTTTCTTTTGCTTTTGGCCAGTCCATATGGTGGGGTGATGAGGTACTGGGGTACCAGTTAATTAAGTGTCTGCCATAGTAACAGCCAGTTACCTTTACATAGATAGCTGTTATTCCATAAATGAGCATAAAAGCAAACCCTCTTACCATTAAAGCTATTTGTAACAAAATTTATTTTTTCCTCGATGATGCAGAAGGCTCTTCAGAATCTGGAAGAGCCTGAGATTACTGGTGAAACATGAACTGGTTAGTCAAGCCGAGCAGCTGGTTAACCAAGCTCTGGTTGATCGAACGCCAGGTAACCAAGTTATCCTCTTGAGGTATATACTTCTTGTAACCTTACAACTTCTGTCTCAAATAACCCACCATGATTGGGTAACTTTACTTTTTCAAGTACTAACGTGAGAAGAGCAAGTTGAAATCATCTTAACGGAGAATTCTATACACGCAGTCACGAGTCTACAGGTTGAGACAGTGCGTGTGTCAGCTCCTGGGAAAAAAATGTGAGAGAAAGGCTGATCTTCTGACCCCAAATTCCACATCCTGAAAGGGCCACAACATCCCTGAGCCTGAGCAGAGAGATCAGAGACAAGCAGATTACACTTTGTACTGGGAAGGCTGCTAAGATAGGACGCTGGTCAAACTGTGAATTTCACATCTCTTTCAGACAGGTCTGAACCGACTATCTTCTATTACATCTTATAATTATGGTCCTTTAAATCTGCAATCACAACGTCTATTTATAATGATTCTCTAAATAGGCCATCTTTTTCCAATCCCCAAAAGCTCTATTTTAGGCTAGAGATCTTAATCCATGTCAAGATTAAAGGGAACTACCAAGAGCAAGAAAAACATCCTTATTGGAATCCTGGGGTTGGAACGAAACTCAGAGAAAGCTGAAGCGTGCCTTTCTCCTGCACTTTCCTGATAGAGTTGCCTAATCTTGGCTTGAATCCTCTAGGTTCCGAGGTCTCCGGACTGGCTGAGATGCTTTGAGACGCACCTAACATGGCTTTAGAAGGGTCCTACCTCTGACTCCTGTCTGCAACAGGTCTCCTGACTCTACGGGACGACAAAAACGCTCCAGCAGGGACGGACACTTGCACACATCTGCCCTGCAGCTTCGCAGCCTGCCAGCAGCCACTGGGCAGTTATTCTTAGTCTTCAATGGACCCAGAAAGAACTCTAAGCTGTTTCAGGCTTGGACATGACAAATCAACCCAAATCTCCTTCCCGGAAAAAAAAAAAAATCAAAGGGGAGGCTTTTGAAGTGAATCAGCCTGATTCCTCTGCACACACCTGCAGGAGCTCTGCGGGAACACTTTCCAGACCGCACGCCCGCATGTCGGGGTGGGAAGTGAGGGAGCAAAACCCTCTGCTCCAAGTGAACAGGTCAACGTCAGCCGCAATTAGCCTAAACGTTAACTACCTGGTCTTCAGTGAAGTGCTGAAGACACAACAGCCGCTGAATTCACTGGGTTCCTGAGCCATGACACTCCAGGACCCCACGTGGCTGGTTTGATGCGCTGGGGGAGAAGCACAGGCAAAGCCACAGTCTTAAAGAGCAAGGAGACCTCATTTAAGAACACGAACAAAAACCATCAAGAAAACTGAAATAACCCCCCTACAAGCACCCCAGCCACAGGCTCCCCAGCCCCATCTCGGGAGCTGCTGTCTTGAGTTCCCCGAAGCATCTGTGGTCCCAAGTTCATGCCACGTCACCTACGCGAGCCGTGATCTTTTCAGCAGTGGGGCGGGATTCATGTCCCTGGAACTGGAGATACTGGTACCTGGACAGGGAACCGACTGGCGGCCTGAGTCAGATCCCTGCTCACCTACGTTAGCTACTGGGTGAGAGCCGAGCAGACAGTCTGCTCTCCCGCGACGGTGGGAGTCGGGAACATTACCCACACGGCGCAGGCAAAGTAAAGGTCCCACGCCCCCATGACTACTCAGCAGAATTCTTAAGAACAAGGTTCACGTCTTAACTCTCCACCCACGGAACAGCGCTTGACATGGGGCAGATGTGGGGTTCACCAGCTGAGATTTCCAGAGCCACCCATTTCCGCGGCCACAGGAATGTGGGAAAGGAGCTGGTCCCTCTCCAAGAGCGACCATACTCATCACTCAGACGGGTTCTGCCTGACTGCTCGAGGGATCTGAGCGTGTAAGGGGAGGGAGGCTGTCTCCGCCCTGGACAGCTCCCACCACCTCCCCGGGTACTGGGCTCGGACATCCTCCCCTGCGATGCGGAGGGAAGTCAGTGAAAGGTGGATTCCTCACGGGGCCTGATGTTTAGATTCTGAAGCATTTGGAGCAGGACCCGAAGTTCTTACTCCGGAAACACGAAGGGGGCCCACCTTACAGGTGTGTCCGGCAAGTGCACAGTCTTTAGTTTTGCACAAGGAGGTTTCAGACCGGTTTCAAAGGCTTGAGAATGATGAAAAATGGGTAGGAGCTGAAGAGCCTGAGACAGAGGGAAGTGGAGGGGAGGAGAGGGTCTTTCTGAGGGACCTTAAGTAAGTTCTGAGATGCGTGAAAGAGCATGGGGTGTGGTGGGCGGGGCGCGGGAGGGGTGTGGGGGGTGTGGTGGGCGGGGCGCGGGAGGGGCGTGGGGGGTGTGGCGGGCGGGGCGCGGGAGGGGCGTGGGGGGTGTGGCGGGCGGGGCGCGGGCGGGGCGTGGGGTGTGTGGTGGGCGGGGCGCGGGAGGGGTGTGGGGGGTGTGGTGGGCGGGGCGCGGGAGGGGTGTGGGGGGTGTGGCGGGCGGGGCGCGGGAGGGGTGTGGGGGGTGTGGCGGGCGGGGCGCGGGAGGGGTGTGGGGGGTGTGGCGGGCGGGGCGCGGGAGGGGTGTGGGGGGTGTGGCGGGCGGGGCGCGGGAGGGGTGTGGGGGGTGTGGTGGGCGGGGCGCGGGAGGGGTGTGGGGGGTGTGGCGGGCGGGGCGCGGGAGGGGTGCGGGTGGTGTGTGGCGGGCGGGGCGCGGGAGAGGTGCGGCGCCCAGGACCAGGAAATGAGAGAGAAGCCTCATCCTAGACAGTAGAGCCGGGTCCTGCGACTAACGAGCTTGACGAAATTCCTCCTGTGCTTTTGTTTCCCCACAAATAAAAATGATTTTAAACATCCCTCCTGGTTTTAATATTCCATTATTCCAGGACTCAGTAAACTTCTGTAAAGGACCAGAGAGCACATATTTTAGGCTTCGTGGGCCACAGTCCTCGTCACAGTGACTCAACTCTGCTCTTGTAGCATGAAGGCAACCCTGGCCAGTAAGGGACTGAAGGAACACGTGTGTGTTAATAACACTTCACGGACACTGAAATTGGAATTTCATCTAATTTTCAAGTATCGCAAATATTACCCTTCTTTGATTCTTTTTCCCCAACCACTTAAAAGTATTTAAGCCATTCTTAGCCCACAGGCCATACAAAAGCCAGTGGTTGGGTGCAATCCCCGCACTGTTTCATGTAGATACGGTCGGGGGTGATGGGGGTCTGTCCTGCCGTCACATCCTCTCTACCGGCATTTCTCAAACTTAAGTGGGCACAGGAGTCAATTTGTTAAAATACAGACTCTGACCCATTCAAAGTCTAGGATGGGGTCCGAGATTCTGCGTTCTGAGTAAGCTCCCAGATGCTGCAGGTGCTACTGGCCCATGCCCCACACCTGGAGCTGCAGGAATCCAGAGTGCCAGGGTAGCCACCGCTTCCTTTTCTGGGATGCCCAGGAGTTCAGGATCCTTGGGATCGACATCTGTAGGGACCCCGCCCCTCCATCCTAATTTTTTGTAGGACAAGTTCCTTGGGAAAAACATCCTGTGTGATGTCACCCTTACTCCAGGCTTTTCTCTTTAAGGGCCCTTTAACTGCTTCTGAGGTGCCTGAGGTGGAATGAAAAGGACCCTTGTCCCTGCTGAGTTGCACTGTCTGTGTTATGTTAACGGACACCTGCTCTAACTCTTCCTTCCAGTGCCTGTCAAAGGGAAGCATCCTTGGTACCTGCTGATCCCCTGTGGGTACCAGGGCCTGGGTCCACCTGGATAACTGCTTCTAACATTTACCGTCAGGATTGCCCTGTTTCCTTAACCAGCAACGTCCACCCACGAGGCCACCCTGATAGCCACAAACACAAGGCTTTTCATGTCATTTCGGGAATTCATTTGATGGAACAGATGACCGGAATGCACTATCTTTTTTTTTTTTTTTTGGTTTCCTAACTAAAACCACTTCCATAAGAAAATGTAAACTGAAAACATGCTGCCCTGCTATAGCATGAATGCGCTCACCGTCCCTTACAGACTGATAACTAATTCCGTTCAGCTGCTCTTGGAGGCTTCGCGTTTGCTCTGTGGAGCGGCAGCGTTAACCTCTGTTGACAATGAGCTAATGAACGCGTGAAAATAATTTCCGACACTAAAGGGCCTTGTCCTATTTCAGTTTGCGATTTTGCTTCTGAGACAGAGCTGAAGCACAACGAGTGAAATAAAATCTTTTAACTGTTGTGCATTTTATAGATTTTTTTCTCCCTTTAACATCCACACAGTTCAGAAAGTAATTAAGTAAGGTATTTAGGCGGTGAAAAAAAAACCAGAATCCATAACAGGGCATATAGATTTTCTGTTTTGTGTCCAAAGGGCAACTGAGAAGTATTCTGGTTTCCATAGTAACAGGGGCAGGCCTGATCAAATCAACAAACAGCTACAATTTATCTGAGGGTCTCCAATGAGCTATTTTTTTTTTTTCTCATCCGAAGACTTCTGAATTAGGATAGTCCTCAAAGACAATGGAGGCTTTTGGAAAATCCAATTTCAACAACAGTAAACAGAAGAATCCTTGCTTATATAACCGAGAACTTAGTCTCAAATGCAGTGATTTAAATATCTTAACTGTAATAGTAATTGGATCACATTTTACTTGTTAATCAGTAACAAGGAAAATCTTAAGACATTTCCCCAGAATAAATAAAAACCGATCTATAGGTGACCTTCAGGCACCTGCAGCGTCCCCACGGTGGTGCTTCTAGGAGTTTCTGAACCTCTATCACGAACCCTGCAAAGCAGCTCATTCTCATAGACTATGATTATCAATTTTATTTTGGCTTCTTTTGGTTTAGACCCTGAAAAGGGTTCTGCATGGTCACAAACACAAGAAACTGTGAAGACACAATATCACACATTACTTTGACAGAAGCCATTGCTAATCCAGCTTTAGATTCCGACCAATGGACATTCTGTAGAATCTGTTAAAACAAACCTTTCAAACAAGATATTTCAGCCATGAAAAGTTAGTGGCACCAGTTCCCAAAATGCCTGTTAAAATTAACGTAGCTCATGCGATCACAGTCCTCAGGTCCCACATTCACTATAGTCTGAGACGTAAAACTTTGTGTCTAGAAAGGCAGGCCAGAGGTGTTCTCTGAGCCTTCACTTCTGTGGGCCTCTGACCCTCTGCTCACGACTCTTCAACTAACCAGAAGATCTCAGTAGATTTCATTGGGACATTTGGAATTATTACAAGAAATGTATATTATTAAATTACTAGATACCCCAAATATCCCAGCTTTGTTACATCCCTGTCTCTAATGTAGTTACGTGGCCACGCAGAAAAAGTTTATTATCTGTGCCCAGTAATGGGCTCAGAAACTTGAGGGAATCTAACCTTTCGAAATCCAAGTCTCTTGGAAAGAACTGGTTTCTAAGCCAGAGGAAAATACTGTATATTAGAAAGTCATGGGTTTGCATTTCAGTCCTCATCTTGCAACAAACTATTTTTCTTCGTTGGGAAGAATGTTCTAGACTAGCTCTGTCCAATAGAAATACAGTGTGACCTACATATGTGTGACGCTGGGGATGGGACCCAAGGAAGGAGCCTTCCTTGTCTGGTGTTCCAGGCTCCTTTCCTCTGCCGTGGGGCGGAGGCGGGAGCAGACCGTGAAGTGAAGGAAAAAACAGAGAAAGAGCTCTTCCTGGCAGAGGTACCTGAAGCTTCCCCCAAACCCCAGCTTCCATCTTTGCACTGCATCGCCTTAAGTAGCATGAGGCCTCTTGGGGAAGAACTTCATTATTCTCATACGTCTGTATTTTTTTTAAGAGCAGAGACTGCAAGCTGGTCCCCACTGGCCGAATCCTCCATGTGTCTAAGACAATAGATGTGTGTTTGACCTACACAAGGTTCAAGCTTTAGTTAGCTGCTAAAAGCAAAAGAAATCAGAACACGCTGTATAATAATCTGGACATTTGGCTTCTCTTGAAGAAGCAGATCTGGCAGCCGTGACCCTCCCTCATGCACAGCCACCATCAACTGGTACTGAGTAGCCAAGGCTGCCACCTTTAGATGGGCCTGCACTCACCAGTCCCGACTGAACCCAACTGTCCTGCCAACCCTGAGGCTGGCTGTCAGCTGCGATTTATTTACATTCTCTCATTTACGTTCCTGAAGGCATCCAGACTCAACAGCCCCCACCCTTACGCACTTGCCATCCACATCCTCTGTAACCAAGTATCAATGTAACAAAGCACCGTGAACATTGTTATGTTTTACATCCTTTGGGATTCATTCTATCTGGATATGACTTACGTGTTTCTTGGGGATAAAATTTTATTTGGGAGAAGGAAACAACAGCAGGCGGAAAGCAGGACCATCAGAAGCCTGTTAGTGTCAACAGTGCAGTATCTCTGTGCACACACGTGCACATACGCACCAGAGGGGAATTCCAGGGAGCCCTAGTAAGCCTGAGGAAAGGAAAGACTCCAAACGGAATTAGCCACGTACACAGGCTGAATCTGCTACTATCGGAATCCCTCGAACAGCCAACAGGCAGGGAAAAAGTTGTGACTTAGAACATAAGGCAGGTGCTCAGAGAAAGAATGTTCGTTAAAGCTGACATGCCTGGTAAGTAAAGAAAAGTAGGGAGGAAGATGAGAAGAAATAGGGAAGTGAGGAGGGCAGAGGGGGAACCGAAGAGGGGAGACAGGAGATGAGTCTGGGAAGGAAGCAAACACAGATACCCTCTGGGAGGGAGAGAAAGAGCTGGCCTTTTTGAAAGATCTGCAGCAAAATTTAGATGCTTACTTAATTACACCCAGACGACCTCCCAGGTTAAGACCCAAATGACCTCCTGCCACTTGGAGGAGCACAGCCCCTCTTTCTAATGAGAAGACTGCACGGAGAACCTTGCCCGGCTCCCTAGTGACAGGCAAACCAATTTCTTATGCGGGAACCAACCATGCTCACTTCTGGGATATTTCCAATCTCCATTCTCTAAACGGTAATAGACACAGAATGTCAACAGCTTGCAAAGGAAGGTGATGATGCGACACGTATGCCTTTGAATAAAGAAACAGATTAACATTTAAATTACTTTTTGCCTTTTGGCCGGGTGACTGCAAAATTCTGGCCCCTCCCGACATTAGGCTTTCTAAAAGGAAAGGCGGTTCCAGTCATTTCTGCTGGTCTCCTCACCTCGAATTTCTGCCTGAGCTCCACGTTTCCTTCTTCATCCCCTTCTGGAATGGGCACGTTGTAGTACTCCCCTTCCTCCTGGTTAAGCAGCTTGTACCTTTCAGAGACACGGGAGGGAGGGAGGGGTGAGAGCCCTGCCCCGGCAGCGCCCCGGTTCAACCCCTCCCCTCCACGCCCCAGCCCGGCTGCTTCTGCAATCCATCCACGGGGAGATTACAGCCAGACAACTTCATATTCAGTGGTCCCTTCAGACCTAAACCAGCTCATTTTCTGAATCTTCAAATGCTCTAGTATTTTCAGACGATGTACTCTTGGCTGACACACACGTACTCGGTCTCAGGCTTCCTTACCATCCACTGGCTGGCATCTTCATCAGCTCTGAAACTCCGAAGGAGAGGGACCCCATGAAGTCGTTCCTTGTTGTTCGATCCCAGTCCCAGATTTCTACGGACAGTCGTCGGTCTTTATCTGAAGGTTTTAATTTGCTACGAAAAAACACAAACACAGACGCATACGAGGTTATCTTGACTGTGTATTTGGGGGGTGATGTCACATGCTCACGATCTGAGCTGGTGCCTCTTATTTTTTTTTTTTTAATAATGTATTCAGTTCTCTTCCTGTGGTTCTCCATCAGCAAAGTTGCAGCCCCTTGGCAACCAAAGCTCCAGACTAGGGCTCGGCAAACTACAATCCACAGGGCACATCAGAACCACTGCCTGTTTCTATAAATGAAGTTTTACTGGAACACAGCCATGGCCATTTGTGTAGGCACATGTTGTCTGTGGCTGATCTGACTCCAGAACAGCATCATTGTGTACCTGCAACAGAGACTGTATGACCCATAAGGTCTAAAATATTTACTATCCGGCCCTTTACAGAGCAAAGCTGGACAGCCTCTGTTCTATACACTGGACAGCTACCTTCTGGTTGTGCACAGATAAACCGCTTCCTGTGTTCTAGTCTACAAAGAGGACCACTTGCTTGTGCTCAGCTCACTCAGTGTTTTCTGACCCCTACCTTATTCATGCCATTCCCTCCTCCCTTCCCCTCCTCCCTTCTTCTCTTCTACCATCTCTACCTCTGAAGTCCCAGCACTCCTTTAAGGCCCACTTTAAATGTCACCTCCTCCAGGAAGTCTTCCCTGCTTAGAGGTAAGAATAATCTTCTTATTTCAGTGGCAACAGCCACTTCTATGGTACTCAGTCCATATTTTAAAATTTATTATTTAAATTCTTACCTACACCCTCCTCTAACCCTCAAAAGAACCTAAGTCCATTGAGAGCTGGGACACACTATACATTTTTGTATCACCTGTAATGTAAAAGAATTTTTTGTATAGAAGTTACTGATAATAATTTGCGGCCTGCATTGTGTAACTTCCTGGTAAAACAAGTCTCTATCCATCAAACGGGGGTGACAACAGCTCCCTCTCTAGCCGGAGTGGGAGAGGGCTTAGGAATGAAGCAATATTTAAAGACGTTTGTAACAAGCTCACATCATCATCTCTAACAATGTGGAGGGAGGAAATCCAGCCAGGAGAGAGGACACACTTACAATGTAAAGGATTCATTCCACTGGGGGTTTAGCGTCGAGCGGATGGTTTTGGTTTTTTGTTTGCTTTCATTCTTAGGATCAGGAATAAGTTTCAGCTTCACATAAGGATCTGAAAGCCCATTTGGATCCATAGGGATTAGATTTTTTGCGTCTCGTACTGTGGAGAGAGAAAGAAGAAAGATCAAACGTTACAGAAAGAGAACAGACCGTGTTGACCAGTGTCCTGCGTCAGGACCAAAATGGATGAGAGACATCAAGATGGTGTTTGAGGGAGAGGACGTGAGGACCAAAAGCCTCTGACCCTCAACACAGGAAAAGCTGCTCACTGCCACCCTTGCCAGAGAGAAAGGTCCAGCCTGGAGACCCAGCATCCACCTGGTCCAGAGGGACCTGGGACATTTGGATGCTTGTCAGAAATGCAGACCCCTGGGCTGTACCACTGCGTCACTCGAGGCCCTAGAAGAAGTCATCTCTTTCCTGTGTGAAGGTCGGTGATTTCTAACCTGGCTGTACATTGGAATTGTGTGGGAGGGGGTTTAAAAATTCCAGTGCTTACAACTCAATTAGAATCTCTGGGGGAGGGGGGTTGGCCCAAGTTTTTAAAAGTTCCCCAGGTGATTCAATTGCGCAGCAGAGGTAAGAGCCATTGGTGCTCACAGCTGGAAGGCAGGCTGTGCTCCGCGGGTGCCCTATGGTCGTGCTCCGCCAAGGGAGGGGGGCCCGCGTCTGAGCAGCACCTGGAGCGTCACCTGGGTGCTCAGGAGACATGCAGAATTACACTCAGAATCCTCAAGGTCACAAGATCCCCCCCCCACGTGACACTAATGCACATTCTATCTTGAGAAGTGCTCATATGCAAACCCACAATAATTAGGAGGAAAGGCCGCTTCACCCACAGAGATGCACCTGGCAGAGGCTTAGGACAGTGGGAGCTGAAGCCACTGTGTGTCAGTGAAGCCCCCATCTACCACTATGAGGAGAAGGGACAAAGGCCTGAGTCTGCACACCCCAGAGGTCTTCCTCACCATCTTCCAGTGGCATCTTCCCCGACATGGCTGGAACTCCCCATCCGCAGGGCCCCTAGTTAGCCAGACACCCTCAGTACACATCTAACCAGGACCAGGCTCTGTAGCCCAGTGGCTTGTACAATGTGGCTCCTGGACAAGCAGCATCACCAACTGAGTCAGAACTCGGTTGCGGGGGAATGTCGAGCAACCTGTGTTTCCCAAACCTCCAGCTGATTCTGATGAAAAGTTGGCAAACCACTACGCTAGCCTTAATTTCACTGCTAAATTAAGGATTTTAAAGAATTTTTTTTTAAAGGTGCTAGAGTTGGCAGTGGACAGGGACAGAGGAGGAGATGGAAGGATGCTAAAGATACTGGATCTTTGGGCACAGCGCTGAGAGCAGAAGTTCCAGACAGTATTGTCCTTACCAGTCTGGGGACACGCTGAGTGCTGCCACCTGCTGGCCAGCAGCCTTACATCTTCCTTGCCTGGAAGCCATAGCGCAGGAAGGGGACAGGTGGGACCATATTCAAATGGTCTGGGGAGAGTGGGCTGGCTCAGGGCTACAAGCCACAGAGAAGCCAGGCATATGTTCCTGCTACTCCACTTACGCCTTCCAAGGATTTTTTTCCCCATAAGATGACATCTAACCTCATCCAGCTGCGTGTGCACAGAACAAAAGCCAGCATGCACGCGTGTGCTCTGCCGCTCAGGCCACCTGCTTCGGCATCCTGCCTCCATCACGTAACCCCAAGTTCACGAGCCTCTGTTTCTCCATCTAGAAAACTGAACAGGGACATATTTCCAGTGGTCCAGGACTGTTGGGAGAATTAAATAAAATAATGTGTATAAAGTGCCTTATACTGTTGGTGGTTTGGAAAATGGTGGAAAAGAAAAAAAAAGATTGCATGATGTGAGTGCCCACTTACTATGCCCTGGCCCTGGTGTTTCCGACACATCCCACTGCCTACAATTTCAAAGTCTACAATGAGGTAGGAGGTCTCTAGGAGACCTGGCCACCTGAGAATTCCCCCAAATTCATGTAGGTTTTTAATGCGATGCAGAAAGGTCTACACTCTTAAAACAGCAACCCAAGTATCACAAAAGATGAAAAATTTGAGTATAAAAATGAAGGTCTCCCACAATGGGCCAAAGGTCCCCCTCCAATTAAGCACTGGAATGAGAATCAGATACTTTTTAAAAGGCAGAAAGAGCTCCGGCATGTCTAACACAGAGGCCACGTCCCAGATAAACTAACGAGGAGCCATCAAGGCCGCCCAGAGCGCCTCCAGATGCAGAACGAATGCGGGGGCTGGCGTTTCCATCTGCAATTGGTAGTCCTGGCAGCCGGCACACATCAAACCAGGCTGACCTCTTCTGAGTGGTGATGAGTTAAAATCTTGATGGGATTTAAAGCTGTGGGCTTCCGACTGAGCTATGGTCATTAAAGTTGAAAACAAAAAGAGTTCTCAATTCCAGCTGTCACTGAAGTAGACCGTGGATCGAAATTTCAATTTCTTATCGCAGCGGAGAACAGCCCACCTGATGTGAGCTGGGACACCTGGATCAGGATTGGGAGCGACCAACTTCGCGTCCCACCTGCTCAGAATGTGGACTCTGGGGCCAGGCTGCCTGTGTCTGCATTCTGGCTCTGCCATTTTGTGTTTGTATAACCCTGTGCCTCAGTTTCTTCATCCGGAAAACTGTGAGAATTATGTAAGTTCCCACATGTACAGTGCTCAGCACAGTGACAGGCACACAGTACGCGCTCCATAATGATGAGTATCGTTGTTGTTGTTAATACAAGTTTCCGGCAGAGAACACAACCCCAGACACTTTGATGTCCAGAAACTGGACTGTCGGCTTAGGAATCGGCAGGCGAGAGCTGTGAAGAACAGTATGACAGGGAAATTTTCTAATGTGGTTTCAACGGCGTGGTGTCAGCAATGTCTTAATCTACGGAGCAGCGCTGGAAGGTCGGACACACAGGAGCAGGTGTGCGGAGGCTGGGAGAGGGGAAAGCTAGGAAAGAGAAAAGAAGAGCGAAACAGGTGGGGCAGTGGGTGAGACGTGCGAGACGCAGGAGGGAAAGCAGGAGAATGTGATGAAGACGTGGCACCAGAGGGCAGTGAGGATGCTGCCTGGCCTTGGTGCCTCGGGGGCTCATGGCACTGGGGTGGGGGTTCCCCACCTCAGCTGTGCACTGGAAACACCAGGGATGTTTTTGTCAAATACTGATGCCTGGGTCCTGCCTGCAGAGAGTCCGATTTAATGGGTCCAGGCTGAGGCCCAGATATTAGCATCGCCCAAGCTTCCCAGGGGAGTCCTGGCGGTCGTTCTCAAAGTGTGGTCCCTGGGCCAGCATCACCTGAGGCATCATTTGCATCATTCAAGGACTCAGACTAGCATTTACTTTAACAAAAAACTGTACTTGGTTTTTTAACACTCTATATTTTAAAATGTATTACTCGAAATTTATCACTATGGAAAGTGGAAAACCAAGACTGTCTGTCATAAATAGAAAGCACCCATAAAAATAAATATGATGAAAATCCAAGGGTCCCTAATTTCTCAGTGGCCTGAGGCCTGCTGTCTCTCAGTTACAGAGGGGAAATTAACAGGTGAGAGGGTGTTAAGGACATTCCAGCCCCAGATAGAGTCTTTCTCCCTGTTACAACCAAGACTGAAAGAAAATTGAAACGGTAATCATTTTTTCACCATGTAATTTAATGCTTCTTAATGTCAGTTGAGCATCTTCAGAAATCGTCTCAAGTACGACCAAAAGTCAGAGCCCCTCACAGGCCCCGTGTCCAGGATGTGGAGTATTTCACAGCCCAAGAGCACCAGCAGGTCCAAGAACTGACCAGCACAAGTCCCATGACTCATTTCCTGCCTCTCGTCTTCTACAAGAACCAGAATGTTTTGACCCCCAGAATTAAGACAGAAAAAAAAAATCATGCTCCCTTGATAAATTATTGAGAATGAGAGTTTTGGGTGGGGGGTAAAGCTCTAACGTGCCAACTCCAGTTGGAAAGGTGGATGGTCTCTGCACACTGCAGTAGAGAAGCAGCCAGTCTTCCCTATAAACTCAGTGACACTACACTAATTGTGCTCCCCAGGGTCCACCAGGCTGGCCCAGAGCCCCGCGGGGGACCGCACGCGGCAGGAACGCTTCTCCCTCCCTATCTCATTCGTCAGTTCCCCAGCCCCTGTGAGAAAAACACATTTGCTAAAGAAATACACCTGTTCCATGGCATTGGCCATTTCAGAATGGAGGACTACTCTGTCACTGCAGAACTTGAACAGAGAAAGAGAACGCTAATTCTGTCACCATCGTTTGACTTGAAATGGTCAACTGTCGAGCCCAGCACTGAGAAAAACCAACCCGGGGCTGAAAGACTATATAATTTCCTGATAATGTAAAGATACCATTTCTGGACAAAGTCCATTCAGATAAAACTATGGAGACTGAGAAATACCGGCCTGGTGCCCCAGAGACACCTGACATAGGTGGCTAGGTGAGCCCGGCGCATGTGAGTTTTGAGTAAGGGTTTAGGCCAGTGTGCTGTCTCAGCGTGAGCTCAGAGGACTGGGCAGCCCTAGCCGGGCTGGGGAATCTAAATCGAAGGTGTAGATGGAACAGCCAACACTTAGGAATGAAGCCAGGGGTTTGGCCCAGGGCCTGCTCGATGGAGGGGAAGCAGAGGTGTGGATGCAGGCTGGCGGGCAGGAAGCAGCGACCGCCGTGCTTTCTCAGGGAGAGGCAAGTGATAGCCGCAAAGACTTGTCAGCCGAGTGACTGTCTAATGGGCACGGGAGGACGCACGGTGACTGTCAGGCTCACTCTGCTTGGGCACAGGCTGCAGACGGTGGCTGACTTCTTAGGGGCAGGATAACTGAGTGGCCAGGAGCGTGGGCAGCTGGGTTCAAACCCTTGCTCTCGTGCTAATTAGCTGTATGATTTTGGACAAGTTACCCCACTTCTCAGTTTGTTCATCTGCAAAATAAGAGCAATAAAAAGTGCCCGTCTCATAGGGTTGCTGGGAAGATTCAATGAGGGAATACACATAAAGCACTTCGAAGAGGGCCCAGAGCAAATGAAGTGTCATGGGAGCACCTGCCGTTGTCACTCACGGTCATGCTAAAAAGTGTTTGCTGTCTTTCTCATCATCGTTGTCACCACGAGCACCAACATCCAGTCCTCCCGTCTGGTCAGGAGGCAGGGTGTTTCCTCTGGGTGAAGAAACCAAGTATGCTAAAGGGACACGTTCGCACAGGACTGGAATGCCCAGCCGTCAGGGCTAAGCCAGAGTTCAACAGTCAGCTCCCAGCTGTTCCAAAATAGTTTGAGATTAAAATAACAAAACAATTTGGTGCAATCCTGGATCCGTTCAGAGAATGGTCCAGATTGTCTCTTGATCCCAAGAAAATATGGAGTATAACTTACCAAGTGTAATAATGACCTGTAAGCTCAGCACCTAACATGAAAGCCAACACCACTGGACCCACCTACCATCCCCCCGCCCCTGCAACCCCACCTGCCTGCCTCCCGGGGGGGTTGTTAACCTCACGCAGGGGTTGCCGGCTGGGCACAAGCCAAGTGGAGGCTCTGAGGGCTTCGTCTGCCACACAAAGTAACAGCCCTCTTGAGGACGCAGCTCCATCCCCTTCGCCTGCAGACTGGGATGGTCTTCACTGACCCATAGTAACCTGGCCCATCACAGAGTTTATACACATCTGGACGGCGACACTGTTCCGGGATGCACAAAGAAGTCAAGTGCCCCCAAATTCAAGGACAACACAGACCTTCAAATGATCTGTTCTGCTTTAGAAAATAATTCTCTAATTTTAGTGCCCTTTACCCCCCTCTAAGAGCACCCTATTCAAGGCTTCTGTTTAAAAAGCCAACCAGCAGCACAAAAGCTCAGAACAGGGACTTGCTGCCAAAGTCTGGATCGTTCAGTGTGTGCTGACCCACGGACCCCCTCCCACCTCCATCCTTGCTCCACAGCAAAAGCAAGAGTAAACAAAATTCTGTAATTCTACCCCACATCATGCAAAAGCCAAAATTATGTTTCTGGCACTACCAACCCCCCCCCCAAACTCTTCTTTGTTTAAAATTACCAAGGGCAAAAGAGGCATGAATGCAAAAATGCTGAGGGGACAGGTAAGCGCAGAGAACAGGTGAAGGGTTAGTGCCTGTGGTCAAATGAACCTGGTGTCTTTTAACATCAGGCGACAGAGTGATGGAGGCTCCGCAAATCCATCAACCGTGCCCTCAAGCAAACACAGAGCATCGATTTTGACAACTGTAGCGCCTTCTTTCAGAGAACTTTAGACCCGTAAGTTAATTTCTTATTAAAAATATGGTCACATTTGAACATAAGTTTCATGTTAGAGAAATCTGATGAGTTATTTTATTCCTAAGAAGTTTGCCTTTAAAGAGAAGGCAGAGATGAGCAGCGGGGTGTGTGAGCTCTCTCGTTTCTCCACTGAGAATGGCTGATTTCAACCACGTGGCACTGAGGGTGTAGGCTGGTCCCTGACTCCCTGGCACCCAAGAAGCTAAAGAACATGGTGGCGATGGGAAGGGACCACATTCCTGGAGAGGTTTCTCTGCGGCTGACACTGTTTTCAGCTAACTTTACGACAAAGAGAGGGATGCTATTCCAAGCCCATTTGCAGACGGGGACTTGGAGGCAGAGAGGAGAGGGGTTAGACCTGTGTGCGACACAAAGCTAACAGGTGGCCAGGCCGGGGTAGGCTTGGAAAATCCAGCTTTCCCTTGTTATTGGGTTAAAAATGACCCCAAACAAGACAAAGTCCCAGGGAAGAGGTGGTAAAACTGGCCTCAGCTAGGAGGGGATGGGAGAAGTCTGCCCAGGGGGATGGGGAGGGTGGGAAGAGACCACAGCCTGGAAGGAGGAAGGCCACAGAGCGCGGGGGGTTCAAGGAACACACGCTTTGGGTTGAGCTGTGGGTGTGGCGCAGGGGCTGGTGGGAAGGAGGATGAAGTGCGTATTTCTGCCTTGGTGCCTTGAACCCAGCTGAAGGGACCGTGGCACCTGACTTAAGGACGGGAGTGAAGTGGCGTCTCGGGCGCCATTTTAAAATCACTTGGAACATTGGGGTGTTCTGGTTACTAAGTGATCTCGACAGCTGGGCCTCTGGAACACGCTGACATCTGCCCGAGAACCAAGAGCTTAGCCCTGAGCTAAGTAAGACCACAATGTCACCGAGACTGAGGGCCCAAGAGCGTCCAGCGGTCGTAACACCAAAGAGGCCACGAGGGAAGGCTCTGCCCAGGCACACGCAGGAGCGATGCTCTGCATACACACGTCCTCTCTCATCTTTGCTGAAGATACTAACTCTAGGACCAACAGCACACAGAGCGCACACGGAGAAAAGGCAGCTGCAGTGGGTGTAGAGTGAGCCGAGTAAATCTGCTCAGGCAGAGATTTTTTTTTTTAAGATCGCAAAACAAATACTGAAACTCAGGAAAATGACATTCCACAAAGCAGCATGAAATGTGCCCAAAACAGTGTTCGCTCCCCCCAGAGGGATGCTCAGAACACCCAGTGTGTGCATGCCACGAGAGGCCTGCTGAGTGGGTGGGCCGTGTTTTCATTTTTTCTAATCCAATAAGCATTCACTAGCCTTATGCAGGAGAAATGCAATGAATGGAGTCGGGGAAAGGTTTGGGTTCATAAAATGTTTAGGTCCTGCCAGGTTAAAGCCTGCTGGCTGAGGCTAAGTGGAGTGTATCGAAGAGCATTCTGCCTCAGTTGAGAGTCTAGAACTTACCCCCCCACTTCTGCCTGCCTTTTGCCAGTAGGATGGCACAGGTTATAATCTTAACAGGTACAGCAGAATTAGTTTCCTGTGACGGCTGGAACACACTGTCACAAACTTGGTGGCCTAAAACAGAATTTCACAGTTCCAGAGGCCAGAAGTCCAGCGTCAATGCCACCAGGCCGAAATCAAGGTGTTGGCAGGACCACGTTCCCTCCAGAGCCTCTAGGGAACAATCTGTACCTTGCCTCTCCCGGCGTCTGGTGGCTGCTAGCACGGCGGGGCTTGTGGGCACATCACTGCTGTCCCCGCTCAGCCTCCACGCCAGCCTCCCCTCTGCGCGCCAGATCTCCCTCTGTCTCTCTTCTAAGGATGCTCGCGATTGCACTGTCGGCCCACCTGGATAATTTGCAATATTTTCCTCATTTCCAGACTCTTCACTTCAGCACATCTGCAAAGACCATTTTTTTTTTCGAAACAAGGTTATATTTATAGATTCTAGGGATTAAGACCTGGTATCTCTGGACAGTCATTATTCAGCCTCCTGCAGGTACCGTTAAGGAGTTTGCTTTTTGGGGTGATGAAAGATGTTTCAGAGTTTGATAGTGGTGATGGCTGCACAATCTTGTGAAGATACTGACAACCACTAAATTGTACACTTTAAAAAGGTGAATTTTACAGTATGTGCACTATCTCTCAATACAGATACTAGGTACCACTCACTGACAGATTTCCACGTGCCTTACTTCACCTGCTCACTTCATCCTCACAATGTTCCTGTGAAACAATGACTCAGAAGCCCATTTTCCAGATGTGGGAACTGAGGCAGAGATGTTAAGTAACTTGCTTGAGGTCAAGCATTTAATAAGCGATGGATTAAAGTAAACAATCTTATGGTTACCAGGGAAAGGAGGGGTGAGAAGGGATAAATTTGGGAGTTTGAGATTTACAAACGTTAGCCACACTATACAAAAATAGATTTTAAAAAGTTTCTTCTGTACAACACAGGGAACTATGTTCCATATCTTGTAATAACGTTTAATGAAAAAGAACATGAAAACAAATAAATGTATGTATATGCATGCCTGGGACATTGTGCTGTACACCAGACATCGACACAATGTAACCGACGGTACTTAAATAAAACATAAAATAAAATAAAAATAAGTGATTGACTCAAGAGTACCACTGAGTCCTGACTCGGCCTGAGCCTCCGCCCCTACTCTGTCCTCCCGAGGCGACCTCTGCACCCGGGGACGGCTGTTTTCAAAGAACAGGGGTAGTGGACTTTTTCTCTAAAGGACAAGATCGAAAATAATTTAGGCTCTGCAAGCCACAAAGCCTCCAGTGTGACTCCTCACGTGTGCTGGGGCATCGTGAAAGGAGCCACAGGCAAGGTGGAAACATAGGAACGTGCTGTGTTCCAATAAAACTTTATTTAAAAAAAAACAGGCTGTGGGCCAGATCTGGCCCTCAAGCCATGGTTTACTGATCCCTGACATAGATCCAAGACCCCCACCCCCACCCCTACTAGCCCCCAACTCCCGTCACCGACAACACACTGAGCGAGGAGAAACTGACACGGGAGAGGAGCTTCCTCTTCCTGGTTAGGACTCCGCTTCCTTCTGGTTCCTTCTGGGCCTCTTGAGCTCCGACCTTGTCCTGAAGCTTGGGAAGAGTCGGGGGGGCGGGGTTGAGGAGAGAGGGTGTGTCTTCTAGCAGGAACTAGGATCCACCGTTGTTGTCCTCCGTCGCCCTCTCCAGTCTTAGCAGACCCTTCGGAATCCGAACATCGCTCACATGTCCTGACGCTGGCTTCTCTTCCCCGGGCTGTGTTAGGCTTTCTTCCTATTCAAACCTGATTTGCAGCCTCCACCCTGGAACATCTGATCAGGCCATGACCCGCTGCAATTTGCCAACCCCCCCCCACTCCCACCCCCTACAGGTTTCACACCCAAGTGCAAACAGTGATAAGGCATCAGCCAGGGCCATTCTTTAGTCATGCAGCAGCTGCTTCGGAAATTGGAATTTTAAAGGCGTGTGTGCCCATCAGCACTGGGATGTGAACAAGCTCCTCTGTTAGACGAGAGCCTGGCGCCGCCAGAGAGGCCCCGTGCTTCTGGGTCAATGTAGCTGCACCTCCAGAGCTAAGGGCTCGACCTGCTGAGAAAGCCGCCCTCCCCGCAGCCTAAGTGACTAGCTCAGGAGCATCTCAAGTGGCCGATGGGCTGCATCAGACAGAAAAAGGGAAGAAAGCCTCACTGCCCCCCGCAATGCTGGAGCAGTCACACCACGGAGTTCTCGTGTGGCCTCTGGGCCAGGCTTTCCCGTTCACATTTGTAGGAAGAACGCCCTGTTCTCGAGGTTTGTTGTCGCCTTCACACTGGGCCTCTTCTGACGGTGCTGCAAGGGGAGAAACCGTGTCTCAGACGCTGCCAGCTCCCTCGCGCCGCTCCAAGTCAGCTCTGCACCCGGAGCCAGGAGCCAGACCTCCCCCAGCAAACGCTGGTGGGGAAACTGGTGGTGAGACAGATTGCTTCCGGAACAGGATTTACCGAACGTCCTTCACACGAGATGTTTCGGGGGCGGCCAAGCTGTCGAGCAATAGGCAAGGTTCCGGGACTGGGGGATCTGAGCTGGAGCCTCTCGACCCATCAGGGAGCCGAGCCCCAGCAAGAGGCGGGGGCATGTCACAAGGGAGCCGGGGACCCCGGGAAGGACCTGAGTCAGCAAGGCGGTCAGGTCAGCCCAGAAGGTCACCGCGGGAGAAGGGCCCTGGGCGGGCTCCAGCTGGCACAAGGAAGCGGGGAGAGCGAGCGAAAGCTCCCGAGTCACTTCCCGATGCACGCGGGTTTCAGCGCTGGGTGGTGACACGTCCACCTGAACACACTCTGGGCCAGAGTTCTGCCTTCTCTTCAAGCCATAAGCTCCTTTAACACAATATTACAGTTTCTATGACCATTTTAGGGCACTTGCGGGTCCTGGGTTGAGGACCTTAGCTGAATGTCTTCAGAGCCCGGTTCTCCAACGACTGAGGGATCTTCCTCCTTTGCCCACAGCCTTTCAGAACCTGCAGACAGAGGGAGAGTGTTCCTCTGGGAGGACTCCTACCTCGCTGGGGGTGGGCAGAGGTCTGGGAGCGGTCCTGGCAACGCGGAGCGAGAACCGGCTGGGAACTGCTCTTGGGTGGGGGGCGTGAGTCAGGAGGTCTGCCCGGGGTGGCCGCACGTTTCTCCATGAGCTCGTGGGCGCCTACTAGTGGTCGAGCTCAATCTGGCAAAAGGAGGTATCATTTCCCCCAACAGTTCAGGATGAGGAGTTACTAAGGAAGGTGAGAGCTGATGGTGAACGCATCAGACTGGTTCAGCAGAAAGGCTGCTTTGGCTAGCAGAAGCAAAAAGTCGCACCCTTCCCTCACAAAGGAATCAGAACTGGGAGATTTTCTATCAAAGCTTGAGCGGCACAGTATTTTTGAGGCTCCCAATCTAGAGAAGAGGCCGAGACCCTGTGCTCTCTGTTATTTACCCTAAATTTCTATCTGGATTTTAGGGACACTCCGTACTCCGTTCCACATTCACCCCGTGATGGCGGCAAGACTTAAGAGCTGGCAGCGGTTCTGAATGGTTGGTTGTTAAGTATGTTACAGAGTTAACCGCACCCAACCCCTCACGTTCAGTACTTAGGGAAACCCAAAGACCCGTTCATACCAGCGAGGCCACCAGTTATTCTGAGCCCCTATGGCCTAGTGCAGCACTGCGAACAGACACTCAGGGACTGTTCCCTAAATACCTGAATCTCCGCGCCGCTCCCGTCCTGGGCTTCTGGGTTCACCCCTTCATCCTTTCCTTGGCACAAGACCCATCTTCTCTGACCTTCCGCCCCACCACCAGCCCAACCCATCTCCACAGACTCACAGCAACTTGGGAGCAGGGGCTGCCTCGTAGCTACCTGGGTATCTCCCCCCGACCCCTGGGGAGGGCAGCACAGGGCCAGGCACAACCTGAGAGCGCCCCACGGACTCCTGCTGGGCTGGAAAGCTAAAGCAGACAGGAAAGCCTGCAGACTTCTCGCGTCTGGGCTGCAGTTCACAAAGCATCCATTTGGAGGGACTCTTGGACAGGGAAAAACCTCACAGGCCTTTTCAATGGAGAATAACTCCAGGCCCAAAAGGAGTTCGGCACTTTTTTTTTTTAACACTGCTTTGAAGGAAGGGTCACTGAGCTCACAAAGGCTAAAGGACATAAGACAGGGCTCCAGTTTTATGGGGAAATATACCGAAAAGAGCCATTTACACTTGGGAAAGGGCCACTGCCACGCAGAACTTCTCTGGACTTCAGGGCAAAAATGCGAAGGTGTCATCAACCACAGTGAAGAATTTCTGTCTGGGTAACAATCGACTGTGAATCTGTGAACAATGTGGGCTCCTGGCGCTGCTGGGTTTGCCCCTCTTGATCTAATTACCTTGTGTCAAGTCTGCGGATACCATCTGTGTCCAAACTCACAGAATCTCGGGTTTGAGCTCTTCCACGTTAAGTGACCCATACATTTGGTATTTGCTTCCTGTATTGCTGAAGCCAGAGGCGAGAAAAATGAGATACACTAAAAGCACACCAGCTCAACCCTCCCCGCCCCACTCCACATCACCCAACTATAAATCAGGATTCAGGGACACTCGTCTCCCCCTTTAGGGCCTATTTATTGAATGTTCTGTCTTGTTGGTGAGACTCACTGTTCGGGGATAAGAATGTCATCTCGGTCCCAGGAAATCCAGTGGCCAGTCACATACCAGAAAACCTGAGCCAGCAACTCTTCGACCAGAGTCTCGTAAAATTTATGAAACAGAACTTAGAGGAGTTTGGTGTGAGATGAGAAAAAGCAACATTTGGTCCTTGGAAATGAACCATAAAACGTTTCACTACTTTTTCTCTTACAGTTAGTGAAAATAACAATTTCTATTAAAATTCTAGAATGCTGACGTTCCAAAAGGAAGTGGAATCTGGTTTGTGTGAGGGAAATAATACTTTCCAGGTTATCAGAGCCCCAAGTGAGTCTGCATAAATATTATAGGAAGGCTTAAGAAATATTTATCTTTCTTATTATGAGAGTAATGGATACACCCATCATACAAAAATTGAAATACCTGAAAGTATAAAGAAGAAAATTTAAATCACCTATACTTCCACTGGCAGAGAGAACCCTTGTTGGCACCTTGGTGTGTTTACTGCCAGTCTCTTCCTTTGCATCTATCTATACTATTTATTTTTATAGCATTCACATCTAGGAACAACCTGCTTTATACCATAACAAGGCATGCTTTGAAATCATTTTAAATGTCTAACATTCCGTCTTCCAGCTATATCATAGTTTATTTAATCCATTCCCTGTTTGGGGCCAATTTGTAGTTTAAAATTCTCCACCTTTATAAATAATGTGGCAACTGATCATCTTCATGCATAAATAAATATTCATCTGAGTTTGATGTTTTTCCCCAGGGGACATTATTTTACTAGAAGTGGGTCAGAGGGAACAAAACCATTCAAGACTCTTGACATACAGTGCCAAATTACTCCCCCCAAAGTCAAGCCGCCCAAACCAAACCTTAGGAAGGGTGTGGGGACAAAAGTTAAAAAACAGCATTGTGATTTTGACTTCCTTGATTATTTTTGTGGTTTAACTCCCCATACCCCACCCCCACGACATGGTTATTTGGCCATTAGTGTTTCTTTTTCTTTGATTTACTCCTTGTTCAAATTTCCTACAGGGTGTTAAAGAATTTTCCTACCAGGTCAGAAGAATTCTTTGGATGTGAATGAATGGCAGTGGCCCTTTGTCATATTGGCTGCAGACTTCATTTAGATTTCATTAACTGCGCTTCTAGAAACACAGAGGCTGATGTTTGTATACAGTTAAATCCGTCACACATTCCCTTTTTCACTTTTTCCGTTTCTTTTACATTTAGAGGACGGCCTTTTCTTGTCTTCCCTTGCCTTTTCTGAGATCAGCCACATATTCACTTGTATTTTCTTTCATTATTTTGTTTCTTTTTTATATTTCACTTTTAAACCCATTTGAAGTTTATTTTGGTGCACAGTGTGAGGCAAGATCTGATTTATCTTTTCTGCCAAATGTTTAGACAACTTTCCCAGCAACATTTGTGACGTGAATCTCCACTGGATTATGTGGCTTCTGCTGGTTTACGCTGGGCCATCTCTTTGGTCATATTCAAGTTTCTGTTACTTCTTGCCACAAGCCTACACTTGACATTGTTTCAAATTTCCAACCCGTTGTGAAGGACAGCCTTTTGCATCCAGGTGCCTAGTTTTCATGGCGATTCTCTCCTTCAGCTGCTTTCCTCTGTTCACCTGAAAGCTCTCTGTCCATTCTTTATTCTTAGTGTTCATGGCTTTTGCTTTAGGTTTTTAGGGTTCAGGACACCTCCACCCCCAGAATATAACACCTTGGCATGTTAATTGTTTCCAGCTGAAGGAATCTGAGAAACAGCTGGTGCAGAAAGGACCCTCTGACCTTTCCCATCTCCCATGAAGAGGTCTTAAAACCCTCACGTGAGAAGCGCCTTCCTTACACCTGGAGGCAAGAGAATCCTTATTTCTGAAGACAGAGGAACCCAGGGAGGGATACAAATGCAGGGCCTTGCCAATTCCCCTCTCTGAGCTCACTCACATCCTTCTGTCCTATATTTTCCCACAACTTGCCACTTTTCATCAAACCTAGGACAAAAACAGTCAGGTTCAACAGTTTCTTTGGGTCTTTATTTCCTTATGAAGGCTCCTGGGTCCCGTGAAATGTATATTAAATAAATGTGTATGTTTTTCTCATTAGTTATGTCTTTTGTTACAGAGCCCCAGCTACGAACCTGGGCAGGGTAGAAAGATTTTTCTGCTTTCCTACAAGATGTAAATTTCACTAATAGAATATACATCGCTGAATTTTTGTTAAAAAAAAGTCTGGAAACTCTGGGCAGTTTAAGCCTGTATTTCTGAGCACAAGTATGTACCAGACAAAATGCTCAGGACTTTGGATCTATTAAGCCCCCATAATAACCCTACTTGGAATCCACAGTTTACAGACAGGGAAGCTGACACTGTGGGGATTACGTGGTACCTGGCACAAGGTTACTCAGCTAATAGCGGGCGGGGAGGGGTAAGACAGGCAGCTGGATTCCAGTACACTCTTAACGCCTACACTGAACTGCCTCTCTCACGTTTTTTTTTCATTTTAGGGAGGGAGGTAATTAGGCATTTATTTATTTATTTATTTATTTATTTATTTATTTATTTATTTATTTATTTATTTATTTATTTATTTAAATGGAGGTCCTGGGGATCGAACCCAGAACCTTGTGCATGCTAAGAACGTGCTCTACTACTGAGCTCTACCCTCCCCCCACCTCTCCCCACTTTTGTTTTCACTCTTCACCTAACACCTTATCCGACTCTGTTACCTAACATCTCCTGGTTATTTGTTTTGTTTCCAGCCCTTTGTTACATGGTGTTTTATTTGCATTAACCTTTCCCAGAAATTTTAGAACGTATAAATCTTGCTTTAATTCCACTGATGACGGTCTTATTAAAGATTCAGCCCCAAACATTTTTTTTTTAATTCTCTGTTTCTCCAGTCATCAAGGAAAAGAGTAAACGAGTGTCTTCAGAGGTCCTCCCTCCAGTGTGTGAAGACCTGCGTGGCCGTGGTCTACTCCCCTACCCCCCCCCCACCGCCGCCCACCCCTATTTCTCAGTTTTGTTACCATAAAACTACTTAGATTTTGAGATTCTTAATTATGGCTATGATTGTCACATGATTGATAGTTCTCAATAATTATTTTTCACATCAGGATGTCCAACTGATTTTAATGCTTACTGCTTATCCTTCTGTCTTAGGACCTCCCCGTTCCTGAAGTTTTAATTTTGCCTCATTATTGTCCTGCAGTCTTCTTTCGCTGGCCTTTAAATAACTTCAAGAAAGGCATGCAGCTGATGTATATTCTGAGCCCTCGTATATATTAGAATGCATGGCTTGAACGGCAATTTGGCTGGGTGAGAAATTTTGGGGGAAAAAACTCTGTTTCTCCAAACTCTTTAAGTGATGCTTCCTTCTCATTGAGCTTCATTCTGGAAATAATGCCTAAATGGAGGGGGGGGGGTGTTCATAGGAGGCCTTGGAGAGGATGGCAGCTGTGGCCACACTCCCTCCCAGAATGTAGACACAACATTCTTCGTATAATTTTGGAGTCTTCTCTGACCCCCTAGAGCTGGGGTGGGGATGGGGTAGGAGTGAGGCTGGGGGTGGGGGGGGGTACGCCCACAGATCTGAAGTTCACATAAACATTCCTCCTCTACTACTTGGAGTTATTTCATCCAGATCATCTGGAAAGACGGAATCAGATTTGGGGGAAGATGATTTCTGCAAAGGCTGAAGATGAGGGAACTTGAAACCTGGGGCTATGATGAAGTGACTCCACTTTCCTCAGGAAATGAGGGAAGCAAGAATCATCTCTGGGAATCGACAAACCCCCGGCTCCTTCAATACTGGGTCAGAGCAGAGCTCTGCACAGTCCTCTGAAGGAGATGGGTGGTTCCAAGACTTGCAAGAACAGCCAGTGTCTGGCGTGAAAATATTCAAACAAGAGAGGAAAAGCAGAGACAGTGAGGCCACCACTAGGAGAATCTGTGAAACTGGCCCCGGGAGAAGGGGCTGAGCATTTACGTTCAAGTGCTTCTGGCCCCAGGAGCACAACTGCCTCTTCCTTGAGATAAATGTTAAATCTTAGCCTGATGCCATTAAACAGTTACCCGATTCCCTTGTCATAACTCCATCTTTGCCTGGCAGTGTTCCGAGTCCCCTGATGTCTGTCTACTGGTAAAGAAGGCACGACCCCAGTGGATTCCTGCTACTGGCAGTCTATGGGACAGTGTTTTAGAGGGCAAATCAATAAAATGGGTTTGTTATAAATTGTCTCCAGGTATATCTTGACTGCACTGCAGAGAGTGCTTTGATCAAGTCCAAAGACACATACATGGCCAGTTTTCTTTTTCTCTCTAAATTAATAAAGTGGCATCCTGGGGTACTACTCATCAGGACTGTGTTGGAATTGGTCTCCAGGGGCCAGGGCCACCTCTGGGTGAAACTTGGTGCCTTCGGAATGGAAGACCAGAATTAGCAGCACCTGCGCTCCTGCCTTCAGATGCCGCTGCATTTCCACATGTATGTCTGTTTTGGGTAACGGAGTGCTCTGATCCTAATAACCCCCCCCAACATCATCCCAAACATATGGACACTTTTTCTTGTTTTTGTTTTAAGAAAATTGAATCTACCACAAGACTAGAGCTTGAAATACCCAGATCTGCAGTTTTCAAATGTTTCTGTGCATGAGAATCACGGTGGAGAATTCACGCACAACATACGTGCAGGTTCCACTCTTGGAGGACTGGATTCAGGGTGTCTCGGGTGGGGGCAGCAGGCTGCATACTGAACAGCATCAAGCTTTGCAGCCCTGGTGTGGAGGAGGGAGTGGCTAACAGACCCGCCGGCCGGACCGCCATGAACCATGAAGGACACCTGAGCCACCCGAGACCCCCTCCGGCCAGTCCTGCCCTCAGCCCCAAACCCAGCAGGGCTCCCTCTTCTCAGAGCATCTCCACCTGGTGGGGTGTGGGGAGAGCCACCAACGCTCACGCTCATCAGCCTGCACCAGAAACACTTTTGTTTGTGTTACGTGGAAATTCCCGGGACATGGAGCAGAAACGTTCTGCTCAGATTCAAGTTCGAGCTCCACCTTGTCACCTGGCACGTCCATGACCCTCTAAGCTTCCACTTTCTCATCTTTAAAATGGAGATAACAAGCGTCTCACCCAGTAGGAACTCTAAATATTAAACGAGATCATGCAAGTCAAACCCTTGGCATAGTGCCCGGCACAAAGTAAGCAGTTAATAGCCCCCAGCTGGTGGTAGGTGTTCTTATCAGCATCATCCAGGAAAAAAGCAGTCGTCATATGGACATGCTCTGAGGCCAACTCTGTGCCAGGCACCCTTGGAGATGCAGGGATTCTGCACAAGAGGTAAGCCTCGTACGTGCCCCGGGCACACGGGACCAGCACTCCAGAAGGGATGGACCCTTCCACATCCAGAGATGGCACATAAAACTGGGAAAGACTCTCTTGTTCTGAATCACTCTTGTTAGCAAACCAAATGCACACCCTCAGGGGTCCCCCCAGGAGCAATGAATGTCAGAGTGGCCTTGGGGACACTGCTCCCGGGCTCACAGCTGGCATGACAGCTCCAGGGGACAAGACTTTCAGTTCTGAGTCTCACTGAGGGAGCTTCTGTCTCACGCATTGACTAAGACAAAACCCATCAAACTGGGAGAGCCTGGTATCCTGCCTCTCAAACTCCTGATCGCACAGCATCAGGGCACTCCAGAGAAAAAGAGCTACAACAACACAGGGAAAGACAGTAGTTTGCTAAAGAGAGAAAGGGAGGGGCCAAGGGAAGGTGCCATGCTGCGGTCCTCTCCTGGCACTAGGGAGAATGGCTCCATTTGTCATTCTGGCTGCGTCATAGTCTCCTCCGCGCCACACCCCTCCCTGAGCTGGTGGAACACTTCTTTACTCAGAGACAGGGTGATGAGGCTACAGGGGAACTCGGTGGGAACTCGAACTTGGTCCGGCAGACCTGTCTCCATGAAGTCATTCACTTTCTGTGGGGAGGGGTTCAGCGTGAGTAACCAGGGAGGGGAGCGGAAGGGACCTCCTCCCCCTCTTCCTCAGCCGCCCCCTCGGTCTGATGGCTTCCCCTGCATCCGTGCTTAAAATAGACTGAGCTGAACTGAAAATAACCAAGGAGATTAAATTAAATTAAATCAGGCCTGGCTCCCAGGCAGCCGCTAATAAACTCATAAGCATTCACGTCAGCGTGGCAGACAGAGACAAAAGTGCTTGTTGGTTCTTAATTTTTTCGATCTGGAGTCGCTGAACCCTCAAGAGACAAAGCCCAATGAAACCAAGCTTCTTTCTATCACCTTTACACAAGGGGCTAAGTGCAGAAGAGTTTGGGACTGGTTACAAGCAGGAATTTGTTCTTGGTAGCTTGCCTGAGGGAGCCCCATCTTCCGGGGGCCTCTGCTGGGCTTCCCTGCCTGGAATGCGCTGGCTGAGCATCGGGTGTGACGCCTCCTTAGCCGGCGATAGTGCTCCTGCGAGGGCCTTGCACCCTCGGTTGGCAGGGCAGGGACCAACCGCCCCACCCCGGGGCTGTTCCCATCACCTGCAGGACCAACGGCTCTCCCGGACTTTCCTGGTCACCAACAATGGGCTCATTGCTCATCAGGGGCTATTAGGGGTGGGAGGGGTTCATGCCAACCAGAGGCTGGTGTTAGCACTTGTCTCCGGAACACCACAGTCCTCGGAGAGAGAGACGATAGTAAGTCATTTCCCCCCAGACTTTCTATCTGTTCTAATATTGCAGCCTTTAATCTGAGAACACAAAGCTGAAAATAAATATTCATTAAACTTACCACGGCAGGGCTAAGAGATTTTCACCTGCCAAAGCCTCTTATCACCTCACCCACAGTTTTCTTTCTTTTTTTTTTTTTTTTTAAACCTGGATGTTCTCATTCCTGTTGGGATCTTTCTCTGACTGAGCCCATCTGTCAACACTTTCGATGTGCGCAAGGCGACCACGTGCATCAAACCTAATGCGAGACTAAATTAACTCTGAAAAAGGCAGGACTGGGGGCCGAGCATCTCGGATGTAAAAGTTTTAATCCAGTGAGATGATGACCCAGCTGTTTGTGCAGCACCGAGCCGCGGTGCTGAGGCCATCACCGAATCGGCACACGTCAGGTAGAGAGAGAGAGATGAGGCGGGAAGACAGCCAGTGTGGGAGAACCCACGGCTCAAAGACTCTGCACAGGGCGAGGATCCCGTTCCCCGCGAGGCTTGACGGTGGGGTCATCGGAGATCCAACTGCTTTGGGGAGGACATCACAGGGAGGGGACCTGCCGCTTGGAGCAAAATTGCCACAGTTTGCAAACCGAGCAGGAGACACATCATTTCCCCGCCGGCGGGAGGGACTGATGGATGGCGGGGATTCAAGGATAAAATGTCCCTTGCTTTTCTTTCCCCGGCTGAATGGAAGCTTGGCCTTTCTCGGAGAGAGAGGCGAAGAAACCAGAGGCATTGTTTGTGTGTCACCAGGGAGTTTGTTCTCGCAGCTGGAAGCCTTCACGAAAGCAACGGCTTCGGGGGTGAGAGGCGCAGGGCTGCCAGGAGCAAATAAGCAAGGCAGACTGCAGGCGCTGCCCGGGGAGGGGGGCGGAGAGTCGTTTCAGGCCAAACAACCCCAAATGCAGGCTGGGGGGCTTTGTCCAGGTCCCAGGCCCTAATCAAACGTGTCCACCCTTCCTGGCCACTTGCTCTATATTCTAACTGTGGCCCCATTCAGAGGGCTCTGCTTCCTGCGGGGACCGCCATTACCGCTTCTCCATCAACACCAGTGATGCTTGCAACCTGGTGGGCTGTTTCATAGCTTCTAAATAAGAAGGGTGTCATTAACATGCCAGGTGGCTGGACTGGACAAGCGCCACCAAATCAAAATGTTTTCTTTATCCTTGCCTGTTTCTGGAAACTGGCCAGGCCCGGAATATGTTCGTTGGTTCCAAAGGGACTTAGGAGTCATACCCAACTTTTGTACAGAAGCTCAGCCACTGCCGCTGCCCTTTAGCTGTTTCACACATGTGCAACATAGCTGAGGGAACAAGGCATCGAAGGAGGAGACCGTGTCCCCACCCCCCAATCAACCCTGGCGAATGGCTTATGGAAGTATTGCATTATCTGTTGTTTTGTTTGCTTGGCAACATCTGCAAAATTTTCTTCCCCCGCCCTTAACTGCCCTCTTATAAAACCCTGCCCTTCAGCCACAGTCCATGTGTGCAGGGGCGGCACATGGCCCGACCTGAACCAGTGAATCCTTCCCTGGGACATCTGGATTCGTGCCCGACACCACAGGAGGGAGAGATGAAGCTGTAAGAGGCAAAGCTCGGGCCGTGCCTTCTGCAATGCGGAGAAAGCTAGCTTGCTATGAAAAAGACAAACGCCAGCAGGACAGAGAAAGAAGAGGTGGGATACAGAAAGCCAGCCTCCGCTTCCAGCCGTTCCTATGGTCCCACAGAACCACATTCCCACCCCTGAATTCATAAGACACCCCAGTTTTCTCTGGATAACTCTCTTTTCTAAGAGGGGGCTGAAACTTGGTTTTGCCCCTTACAACCCAAAAAACCCTACCTAATAGTCCAGTTCCCTCTCTGAGCCTTGGTTTTTATACAGGACCACATCGCGAGACCAAACGCATCTCAGACCTCATCCAGGTGCTGGGTTCCTGGAGTCTCCAACTCTACTGTCAGCTCCTCAAGAGGGGACACGCCGACGGGCACCAGTGTTTAGCTCCTTCCTGAAATGACTCTCACGGCAACAGAACCCTAGAGCTGAAGGAGGCCTCGGGGTTCATACAGGTCAAGTGCCTTAATCAGAATTTGCAGATGAGGAAAGGAAAACACAGAGATTAACCGATGAAGCCAAGGTCCACAGCAAGTTAGAATCTTAAAGGTTCATCTCCTCAGCTTAATATGCAACCGTTCCACTCACACAGGGCTCCTGCAGTTCAGAGAGTGATGACTCCACAGTGAGCCGTGGGCCGTGCTTGGGAGACACGGTAAAGGGAAAAACAAACAAAACCTGGGATGAGATGTTCCTGAGTGTAGCTGGAGTCTCACTGGGGTTAAGGTAGGTCATGAACAAGTCAGGACAGAAAGAGCTAATGTGTCAATAAAGTGATACACTCTGATTCATTGAACAATGTAACACAAATGTGACCGGGACAAATGTGTCTTATGCATGGAGGAACGGTCCCTAATACTGAGCATCAGTTGGTGTTGAAGCTGGGAGTCAAATCCAGTCTATCTGACTCTGAAGCCAAGGCCACGTACCCTCTGAAACCAGATCACTTTCATGATCTTTTAAGTCCACTGCATTCTTTCTTCACGGAGTGTTAGTCATCGAATGGGTACCAGGAAATTTTTTTTTTTTTCAGAAATAAATTGGCATCCTTCAGAAGCTGGAAGTTCTGAGGGTAACCAAGAGTCCCTGTTCTCTCTGGGTGGGGGAATGAAACAAAGTTCGGGGTCATCCTGAGTAGCTGGGAACGAGGAAGAAGTCATGAAGCTGGACCGTGCTGTTGAGAACATGTAGTGAACACACACTTTTCTTTTTGGCCTCTGGGTAGATGCCTTCTGCAGGTGGTCACCCAGGGATCCCATGAAATGAGAGCAGCACATACAGCCAAAGAAATATGCCCCCACTCCCTGCACCCCGACTCCCAGCAGGGGGTGGCTACAGGCACAGTGGCTTCACACAGGGAAAGAGATGCCGGTGGGGTATTTTCCAGAGTAAGAGCCCTCCTCTCTCCACCTCCCCGCAGGGTGTTCAGCAAAACCAGAATTTCTTTCTTTGGACGACTCTCCCTGCCACCAGTGGGTCTAAGCGGGTGAGGCAACACTCCCTCTGCTGTGATTTTCCCCAAATTCAGCGCCCCTGCCTTGAAAACTTTCACAGGAAGTTTGCCTCACATCTGTTCTTGCTTCATTATTCTAGGGGAAAAAAAAATGCCTACTTTGGGTTCAAAAGGGACCCTGACGGTCTTTAATTAACCACAAACTCTTGCATTAATTACCAAGGAAAGTGGGTGGTAACATACAACTACTGTTCTTTTCAGGAAAGAAAGTCCCCTATGGGGGATGCTCTGGGGCAGAGCTTCCTGCAGGTGGCCAAGCCCTGCTCTATTCATCGGGGATATTTTAGAACAACCCCAGGAGCTAACTTATCTTGTATCTTCCCCGGAAATCTGCACACTCTTTCCAAGTGGAAACGCCTAGAAGCTGAGATGAATATAGCCTGGTGTTTCTCTGTACTATTTTGGTGCTGATAATCAGAGTATGTGCATACCGTTAACTGGAGGATTCCTTCAGAAAGCATTTGAAAAAAACATGTTTGTGGGATATCAGAATAGCGTAATATTGGAAAGGACCACAAGGAAGTGGCTGCCTCTTCTAGCTTCTTGGTGGACCACCCTCACTCAGCCTTGAAGATGAAACAAATGAAGAGAGGAAGAATCTCCGCATTTATCTGGGGACGTTTCTAATGGTGAACCAAACACTGGGTGCTGATGCGTTCCAATCTTTTGCTGGGGAACCAAAGGGACACTTACCTGCTTTTGTTTGCTCTCCCATCCTGACCCTCTTAACATTGCCTCCACTCATCAAAGAGTTAAAAGAAAGCTTCAGTGCAAGTGATTAAAAAGACATCATTTTCAGGCTTCTAAGAGATTCCTCACTTGGCCAATGCATTTACTTTCTAGATGATCAAGTTCCTTGCAATACGTTCATGGCAATTAATCTTGTGCTTAAATGATAATCCTATAACTAGAAGCAATTAGAATCCTGCATGAGAATGACCTGCTCAGTCAGTGTCAATGTCCCTGTATGCTAATGGGATAATCTTGAAAGAGGCCCCAGAAATAATTTGTTTCTCCTCTTTCCGGGGATGCAGGGGTTCAAAGCCCATCTTTAAAAATGCTTCTTCATGTCAGGAGCCATTGAAGTCAAAGCGGGTGGAAGACTGAGGCCCCTATAAGGAATCCAGGGGCTTGATATCATCTTCATCAGGAGAAAGAAGCCACGTCACTTTGAGCTTGGATACCATTGTATCCTAAGACGAAGGCAATGCCACATGAAGGAAATGTCACTGGTGACCCTTACCCCGTCACCCTGGTCTTGCTGCCTCTCACAAACACCCAGGGACCAAGCACCTGGTGTGAAAAACCATGTTGGACCCACTGCACAGAGAACCATGCAGGAATAACACTCCAAACCACAGGAAGACAAACTGCGAGTTAGTAGACATGTGACAGTCAGCTCTGCCACTGATGGGTCAGGATGAGGTACCACAGTCAGGATGTAAATAATGACACGTCTCTTTGAGACGATGCAACCTTTTTCTTGGCAGATGTGTGTTTCCCTAAAGGATCCCAGAAGTCCTTTGGCTTTATGAACGAGGCTAGAACAGAATCATTTAAATATGATCCAGAAAGAGGGTTAAAAATGGGAAGAGTTGCCTGGATTTAGGATGTAGGAACACGGTTTCAAGCTGAATATATATGTGTGTGTATATATATATATATATATATATATATATATATATATATATTTTTTTTTTTTTTTTTTTACACTGTGTCCATCATCATCATCATTTACTCAACAAACACGTCTTAGGGAGAAACTCAAGGCACGGGGCTGGGGTACAGGAGATAAGACACCATCAGAGGGAGACCGATGTGTAAATAAACACGTAAGTGAAACCACATTATAAATGTTATAAAGGGCGTGGGGAGAAAGTGGCCCATTTGAGGCGGGGCATGAAATGTTAGGAGAGGTGTCATAAAGGGAGCTAGAGCTGAGTGTCAAAAAAAAGATGTTCCTGGTGGAGCAGGGTAGACAGCACAGGCAAAACTGAGGGGGTAGGAAACAGCCCGCCCCCTGGGGAAACAGCACGTAGCTTTTCCTTACAATGGGAGCACAGATCGCCAAGGGGTTGGGGGGTGTAAGGGAGGCAAGGTACTGGCTGTTGAAGGGCTCACACAGACATGTGGCACCTGCTATTAAGCAGTGTCCAATCAAGGAAGAAGACAGAGTAGACAAAGGCATGGAAACACACCAGTCACCACCTAGAAGCACATGCATTTGAAAGGGACCATGTGCAAGCACGCCTCTGGGACAAGCACGGTGCTAGCGGTTTTTCGCTTAGGGGTAGTTCCTGTTTTCTTTGGCAAAGGAAGCACCTGGATGTTAAGCACTGGCAAAGCTAGAGGTGGGTTCTTCCAAGACTGAGAATTCGAGAGCAAGGACGAGGCTGCAGTGGGAAAGAACCAGGGTGGGTAAGAAAAAAACAGAGATGGTAGGTTGACAAGGATGTGGCAGGTCACACGTCGGGCCAATTCCCGCACAACCAGCACACGTGCTGAAGGGGGCTTTGTTTCCATTCTTTGTTGCTCATTTTAGGTCTTCACTTTAAGGCATTGAAGAGGTCAGCCGGATTCCCTGCTTCTATTTTTATTTCTAGCCATTATTTCTGAGGGGAAATGACAGCAGATTCTCACCCACCATGGCGTCCATGGCGCTGCAGTGATTCCAGGAGCCGTCGGGCCATCTCAGAGTAGCCTCAACTATTAACCTCAAGATGGAAACACAAAATTGCAAACCCTTTAGCAACAGTGTGGGCCACGTCTGTACTAAAGGGAAGGGACTGTGAACGGGCACATAATCTCTTATCCAGATCCAGGAGTCAGCTGTGTAAGCAGGTGGGAGGCGAGTGCCTGGGGACTGGGGACAGAGGGTCCTCCTCCCAGCAGCCGTGTGACCGGGGGCAAGTCCCAGGAGCTCTGCCAGCCTGTTTCCTTGGTTACAAAACGATGATGATGGTGATAGCTCTTTTCTGGAAGGCTTGTTGTGGTCATCGACAGGAAAGCATCCTGGTACCTGGAAGGTGTTCAATCAACGTTGGTTTCTCTTCTCCTAGGACCGAGGCACTCAGTCAATACCAGCGGCTTCTGTGGTTTGCACTGATGTCCCCTGTTCCCACATCTGCCCCCTGCGTTCTGACCGGCTGGCTCTCCATCAGCATACGCGTCAGGGACTTGGATGTTGGCTCACCTGGGGCTTCCTTCCAGCTGAGAGTGATTCCCACAGAGCACCTTTAAGTGCTGTATCCACTACAACAAAAATTTCCAGCCTAACATAGCCCCACTTTTTAGAGGTTTGGTTGGTTTGAAAATTTTCACTGATGATAAACATTGCATCACACGTGCCTTGTGTGTATGTGTGTACACACACGTATTTTCAGCTTTTTGTTTTTGGTTTTTGTTGCACCATTTGGAAGTAAGTTTCAGGCATCAGAAAAAAAAATCACCCCTAAAATATTCCAGTATCCCCTTCATAACTGCATTGCCATTACCACCCAGAAACGTCACGCTGATACAAAAACATGATCTAAAGCACAGTCCAGAGCTGGACTCCCCCACTGCTCCTCAAGTGTCTTATTTTCACGACATTCACATTTTTGAAAAGTCCGGGCTGCTTACCAAGCAGAACGTCCCAATACCTGGATTTGTCTAGTTTTCCCTCACCTCATGATTCGATTCAGGTTATACAATTTTAGTTACAGTATCAGATAGGGGTACGATACTGTGTACTTCCTACTCCACCCCATCAGACGTTGGAGTCCTATTATTATTTCCCACTAAAAACATGCCAGTGTTCCTCAGAGACACGGCTGAAGCACAAGTTGAGCCCTTCTGTTCCCAAAAGAAAGGAAGTATTGGAAAAAATGGACAGGTCTCATCAAAGGGACACGATGGGAGGGGGCTCCCACTGGCCACTTTTCGAACGATTTGAACAACAACAACAAAAAGACAGTAACAAAAGAACTTGGGAGCCCAAATGGCAACTTTTAAAAAGATGTAGGGGAAATGTAAAGGGAAAGCTTTTCTCTCAGAGGAATGCCAGCTAATGAACGTAGAATGGATTACAGAGTTAGAAAATCACCATTTTGCAGCCATCCATGTAATAACTGATTAAGGCTCGTCCGTGGATGCTAAAACTATCGGGTGAAAGGTTGCTGGTCTCCAGGTACGACACCCAGACTTACTGATTATAAATTAAAAAGGTGCCTTTGCAGTGGAGGGATCAGATGAAGACACCTTAACCCGGTGGTCAGCTGCATCACCAGTAACGGACAATCTGGAAACACTGGCACATGAGCAGCTTCCAAACCAAAGGGCCAGCCACACCAGCTGCATCCCTTCTGTGCTCCTGAGCTAGATCGAAATCCCACAGCCAAGCTTTTACTGACTAGAAATTACCTCCAACTAACACCTTTTTCCTTTAGGCAAGCTTCTTGGTCCACCTCCTCCTCGCTGGCAGCCCCACACTGGTTATTACATTTCACAAGCCTTCCTGCCAGTGGGGAAAGGACCTGCACAAAGCTTTCAGGCGACCAATGGGCTACCTGCTGTGCCCCCTTTCCCAGCATCAACAAAAGAAGTCAAGGGTTGCCGTGAATCTCAAGGTCATGCCTGGAGGTCACGGTAGGAGACTGATGCCCTATTCTTGTTGAAAACACAGCCACCTGGAACTTTAAATCCTCCTGTTTGAAAAGGAAGTGTGTGACTCGGAGCTATTACCAAGTGACTCCTAAGACCCGCGCCATCTGTAAGCTGGGATGACTGTCGCCCTAACCCCTGGAAGATGGAAAGACACTTCCCTCCAGCTCTCCCCACTGCTCACTCAAAATCCCTGGAATCCTGCACTGCGTCGAGCTTCCTGAACACACCACACCCTCCCACGGTGCTGCGTCTTCACCTGAAGTGGCCTCCGGCTCCACTCTCACTACCTGTGTGATGCCACCTGCAGCTTCCTCGGGGCAGGTGGGGCACCATTCTTCCAAGCTCCCACCATGTTTACAGGTCCTGGGTGCACTGCCCTGTCATTCTTTTTCATGTCTTAACTCCCCACAAAGTCTACACATTCCATGATAAAGAATATATCTTAATTATCTTAGCATCCCTGGCACCTGGCAGAGAGCCTGACGCTTGGCTAATAAATGTATAATAAATGCTTGAGTCAAAGAATGAGTGACTGTCATACGAAGCTGCGTCTCACTGCCTTGATTCCGTTGCAACTAGGCTACAATAAGGTGGAAGAACACACTCAGAGAATATTACTGTTATTTTTAATCCACAACAACGTGATGGCAAATCTCAACAGCTGGGGCAGTGAGACAGAGACATTGAATCCAGAAGGTCGAAGGAAGGATGCAATCTGCAGTTTGCAAGGAGCTTCAGAACCTGCAGGAGGTCCTCCCCTCCCGGCTATGGAACTCGTTTTAGAACTTCCATCTCCGTGCCAAACTAGCAACCCAAAGTATCTGAGAAAAATCAGACTCTTCTGCAGAATAATCTACTTGTGGGAGAAACGTGTTCCTGAAACAGCTGTAAAGCATACGATATTTCTCCCATTTACTTACAACATTAAATTGAAAATTCATTCCCATGAGGGATTTTTTTTTTACCACTCCTCCAAACCAAATAAAAAGCACACAAGAATGTAGAAAATCTATTAAAATGGCATATGGATAGGAAAAAAAAAATGGAACTGTTCAGATAACATCGCACCACTGCCCAAAGGCAAAAAACAAAAATACACCACGAAAGCGGAGGCCGTTCCCATAAATACTGCACCAATCTCAAAAGTAAACTGATCTCTGATTTCAAACGGGTGACTTCCAGCCCAAAGCAGGAGTCCGTTGGGAGTTTCTATTTTGGGAATTCTTTTTCAGTTCGAGCAATTCTGCACAGGTAAAATGGAGATGGAACCAATGTAACAATTAACACAGCTGCTTAGGGTTTAAGAGGATTTTCCAAGAAATCACTTGCATGTGTACCGTAAGCTTGGCTCATTATGGTTTATTGTTGCTATCTGCGTTTTCATCGAAGCCAGGCTAATTCCTCCATCCCATCTCAGCCCTCCGCTGGAGCTCTCTTCACCCTGCCCTCTCGAGTAACTACCATCCTTCACCCTGCTTCTCTGTGGAAACTTTCCCTCCCTCCCTCCCGCTTCATCACCCCCTAGCGCCTCCAACTGCATGCTATTTGGTTCCCACCTAATTGAGCACTTAATTATATGTGGACTTGGGTTGTTCTTTAACATGTGTTACTCTTCTCTCCCCTGGTTGTAAGTCCCACATTCAGACCTGCCATAACCCCAGAGAACCTGTGGAGTGCTCAGTATGGGTTTAGCAAATATTTATGGGTTCGCTGTTTCTCCAGGAGACTCTTGAATAAAAGAGACTTGGGAGGGTCCAGCCTATAGGTACAGGAGTCAGACCTGGGCTCAAGCCCCAACCCTGTCACTTTCTACCTCATAACTTGGAGCCATTTCCTTCCCTTCTCTTAGCTCATTTGCTTATCTCGAAAATGAGAATAACATTACTCTGTAGGGGAGGGGGTGGGGAGGGTATAGCTCAGTGGCAGAGTGTGGGCTCAGCATGCCCGTGGTCCTAGGTTCAACCCCCAGAACCTCCTTTAAAAAATAAAGAAGATAAATAAACCTAAGTCACCTCTCCCCACCAAAAAAAATTTTTTTAAAAGGAACTAGGCACTTCAAATTAAAAATAAATGGAAAAGGGGAAAAAAAAAAAAAAAACCAAACCACTCTGTGCTGGTGTTTTTGAGGGGTCCATGAAACAATGACTATAAAGCACTCAGCACAGAGAAAGATCCAGGCTTCTGGACAGTAAGTACACAGTAGGTGGACTCAGTCAACGGTAGCTGTTGCTACAGAAACCTTTCGTCAGGACAAGCCGGTGCCTGGCCTGCCGGGCTGGGAGGCCGGTCACGTAGGAGGGGCTGCGGTGCTGCTCAGCCTGGGACTCTGTGCAGTCCTTTCATACTGGCATCGGGAAGCCTCGTGTCTTCTCTCTGACTCTTTAGAACAATTTTGAGTGACTAACTTAGGTACCAATTTTTCCACAGATTTGTCAGGTACTATTTTAAAATGTGACTACTTTGATTCTTACACTATGGTTGTGTAAGAATGTTATTTTTAGGGGGTGCTGGATGACAGGTGTATAGGAACCTGGAACTACTCTGGCAACTTTTTTTTTTTTGGACCGTAAACTCGACTCTATTATGGTTTCTTGTTTATATTTTTCCTTCTCGTTGAAGCCTGGCTAATTCTGATTCTGAAAATCTAAAATTAAACTAAAAGTTAAAAAAAAAAAAGCTTCCTAATTAGTTATTTCCTTTAGTTTGGCTTCCTGTACTTAGGACTGCATTTCCTTCACAGAAAGAACAAATGTATTTTAAAATTAGATTTGCTGTGGACTGAATGTTTGTGCCTCCTCAATTCGTATGTTGAAGCCCTAACCTTCTCAGGTGATGGGGCATCGGGGAGGTAATTAGATCGTGAGGGTGGGGCCCCCATGATGGGATTAGTGCCCTTACGAGACACCAGCCAGTTGCTTCCTTTCTCCCTTCCCCTACCCCCAGTCTCCTTCTCCCCACTCTCTTCTGTCAAGTGAAGACACAGCCTAAAGGCAGCCCCTACAAGCCAGAAAGAGAATTCTCTCCAGAAACCAAATTGGCGGCACCCTGAACTTGCACTTCCCAGCCTCCAGAACTGAGACAAATTTAGTCGACGGTTATTTGTCGTAGCAGCCTGACCTAAGACAAGATCCCAATTCTTACTGGTACTCTCATGAAAATATCCCTACTTCTATCAATTGGATATCTATCCGTTAAATTTACCCTCTGTGTGACTTTGGGCAAGTTATTTCTTTGTGCCTCGGTTCGTTCAAAAAGTAAAGGGTAATAAAGTAAATTTCCACACAGGTTTAAATAAGTTGATTATGTAAAGTGCTTAGAAAGCGTCCCTTCTGTGGGACATGCTCAGTAGGCGTTCGCTGCCGTGGCCTTTATTATTATAAGACCACAGCTGCGTGCATATTCCTGGAGCAGAGCTATACCTCTGCACGAACGTACAGACTCGTTCTTGAGAGACTTGACCGCCTGTAGCCACAGGTTGTCCTGGTTGGCTCTGACACGTGAAAAGTCCGTGTCCAACTCAGTGAGGCCGTCTTCCCCTAAGATGATTCTCAAGCTATGAACCAAGCTCAGCTCCTGGCGATGGTGGAGTTAGCCTGTGAACCCTGCTGTCCCTGCAGGGTGGGTCTTTTCTCCTGTACCGTGTACCCTGTGCCACCCCCGCCAGGGCATCTGGGCCTCTCTGTGCAGTCTTCCACCTGCAAGTCTCCTGGGGCTCACAGGAGAGACTGGAAAACTCAGGCAGCACCATACAGAGGAGGCAGGGGGCCGGTCTAGCACTCACAGTGCGTGTTTTGCTCTATTCAGAAGCATAACGAGTGAGAGCTGAACACTGGAAAACCCTGGCCGGGTATTCCTGCGTTACCGGGAGCTGAGAACCTCACAGCTGAGCCCTGACTGTTCACACGGGGTGTCTATTATTCCGCCATCAGTAGCTCACAAAGCAGAGGAAAAACACTGCAACGTTTAGCCAGATGCTCCTCAACCACTTACCATCTATTACGCCCACATTTTATGGTAATTTCCTTCTAACCGGCATGCTCTCTGCCCCCAGTACCTGACTGCTCATGGCTCCCAAGGAGTCTGCTTGCTCTGAGCGGAGGGTCCCCGGGTGTGTGCCACCCAAAAGAAGGGAGATGCAGGTGAGAACCACAGCCCTAAATGCAAGGGTGCCAACAGGATGGTTTGGAGAAAATAAACACCAAAGGTCAGCAGGGATGCTGCGTCTGTGACTGGGATTTCCCGCACCATCCGATCTTGACCACCAGCTGTACTGTGTTTGTTTCATAAGGTTTTCCAGCGGCAAAGCGTGTTAACCCTCTCTTAGCAACAACTTGAAACCCTTTGCTTGATTTTCCCTGAATTCTTACCTGACAGGACAGCCCTGGGTAGAGAACTTGTCTATTTTTCAAAGAAAAAAAAAATGTGAGGATGTTTCCAAAAATAAGCTTTCCCTGGAACTGGCCCCTACCCTCCACCCTCATCTGTTTTCCTTAAACAGACCTTTTGAGTCTTTTTTCTATAATAGCTTCAATTATTTACAACAACATTAAAGTCAGTTTTTCCATTTTTACAATAGCTTAGAATTCTCCAGTACAAATGGAAACATGGTATGTTTTCAGATCTAATGGAAACCAGTGTCCTCATCAAGGAAGAGGGAGTGTGTGGTGGTACTGGAGGGGCCCCAAGAGCAAGGAAACAAGGTTGACATCTGAGAATCAAACCACACATCCACACGGCGGGTCGTCCAGTCACTGCAGAGACACAGAGTGGGTCCTGGGCCAACGAGACTCCAGGATACCTTAAGTGAGTGTGGACTTGGTGGGAAAACCAGTGGAAAACCCACCACATGACAGTGCCCACCCAGACACGGCCCTGGGGAGGCAGCGTCCCGGCTGTGGACAGGGGATTCTGGCCCCAGGGATGGGCTATTTGTGAGGGGTGCACACGGTGCGATGAGTAGACACACAGGTTCTGAAGTCAAAATGCCTTGGTTCCAATCCCGGCTCCTCACCTACTCTGTGACACTGCAAGGTTCTCCTCTCTCTGTGCCTCCATTTCCTTTTCCGGAAAATGAGGCTAATAATGAGGTAGTTGCGAGAACTAAAGAAATGAACCTATGTGAATTTCCTAGCACCGGGTCTAACACAGAGGTGGATGCCGGTCTCATCATGGTGGACTAATCGGTCACCAAAGCCTGAAGCCGTCAAACATCCAGGTCATCCACCCACCGCCACTTGCACTACTTCCACCTTCACCAACAGCACTGTTTAGCTGGCGTCCCTCTCCCGTCCCCAGGGGGCCAATACACCGGCCATGCTGCCAGAGTACCTCAAGCCACGAGATGATTACACTGGGTATTCGGGGATTCAGTGGCCAGACCAGTCTCCTGGGAGACGTGTTCACGCGAATCGGTGGCTCTGCATCTGACCAGCCCAGGTCTCTGAGCCCTGCCTCGGGGTCAGCCTGACCTTCACCCGAACGCCCGCAGAGAAGCCACACGCCTCACACCTGTCCGCGCACGCCTTACCCGTGACGTGGAGCTTCTCGTCGGCGACCACGGCCTTCAGGTAGATCCGCCCCCTCTTCTCGGTGTGGTCCATCCCGCAGAGGCTGGGCACGTTGATGACACACTGCTTGTGCACATTCATATCACAGGCTGTGAATCAAGAAAGCGAAGGGTGAGGCTGGGCATGTGGACTCCAACCATCACTCCCTCGGTGTTTGGGTTGTACCAGCACAAGTGAAAATGAGCTATCCTCTGACTCGATACTTTGCTGTAATGTTTCTGGTGACCTCATGAACTGTTAGCAGATGTCCCTTCCAGCACAGGCTTCGTGTGAGTGACAATTTCCTTTAAATACCATTACCATATTTGTCCAGTCTTCACCGAAGCAAAATACACCCCCTGCCTGGTCTTCTGTGAATGCCTCAAATATTTCACATTGTATAAAATTCACACAGGTAAAGGCGCACAAAGGGCAGAAGAGTTAATATTTTATGTACACAGAGGCGAATACTATGCAAATTTTAAACAGAGGATTTCTTTTCTTTTTTTTTTGCCAAAGATTTATGCCTTTCTGAGCTCACCACTCAGAAAGAGAATCTGCGGGTTGAGTATAGAAATTTATGAAATTTTCCTTTCCTCGGCTAATTCTGCATTTCCAAGAAGGCTTAAGTAGATTGCCTTTGCTGCTGTTGTTGTTTCTAAAAGAACGAGTGTTTGATATTTGAAACAGGTCTTCAAATATTTAAATATTATTTCAAGTAAAACAAATACATGCCTTGCATGATAAGCCATTCCTTACAGCTGACATTCCGTGGGTGAGACGGGAGAGGGTTTTAAAAAAAAAAAAAAGATCAGCCTTATTGCAATGAACCAAAGAAACCCTGAAAAGAATCCTGTGTGCTGAAGACAAACATAAGACTCCGTGGAGGTGTTCCAGCTCTAATGTCCTTGTCCTTTCTGGCTTCCAGAAGGAGGAGTGGCCACTGGAACCCTCACACATCTTCGCTACAAGGCTCTTCTGTGACCTTTAAGGTGGAGTCTTCATGCCCGCTTCATTTTGAGTGTTTAATGTTAACACGGTGAGGTTACTTGCAAGAGGCGTTGTGAATAACAGGTATCTGCTATGACTCAACCAGGAAAATGGACACAATGAGGGAAGACCAATCAGCTGATTCACAAAAGTGGATTCTGTTCCCAAAGGTAACCGTTCAAAATCACATCCCTTGGATTCAGCCAATACCAAGGCTCTTAAAAAGCTGTGTGATGACTTGTGTTGATCAAATTCCATCTTCTGGGCAGAACGGGCAACTTAAAGGAGAGAAACGCCAGAGCCTCTGGAAAGGATACACAGACAACGGGGGGTGGGGTGGGGGTGGGAGTTGCGGGGGCATCGGAGGCTCGAGGGCCCGGGGTTGTATTCCTATCTTGGCTCTACCATTAGCGGCTTGTACCTCTTGGGAAGCTCATTTGCTCTCTGATTCTATTTCCTACTCTGCAAACTGAGTGGCGGGGCTACACCAGTGGTTGCTCGCTTTCTTTCCACCAAGAGGAAATATCTATAGTATTAAAAGCCTATAACGTGCAAGGGCACGGGAAGAGATTTCTTCTCTGCAGAAATTAGGGGCGGAGGTCTGGGTCCTGGCATCCACCTGCTTGTTCTCCTCTTCCAGGAAGGAGCCCAGGGAGCAGCCCCCCAAACACTAGGACTGCAAGGAAAAAAACGTTTAAAACAAAACACACTGGTTGAGGTCAGTGGTTTTCAAAATATTTAGTAACAGAACCCATTTTATAATCAAAACCTTAAGCACAATCCTCACATATAAACCAGATGAGTGACATATTATTAGCATACACTTAGTTAATAAATTCAAAGCTATACATTGACTTACTCTAAAGACGTCCCTGGATAACCAACAAATCCTTCTGATCCAAAACTTTTAAAACCAGCTGTTGGTGACGTTAGGTAAAAGCTCAGTTGCTAATTCATACAGAAAAGATATGCGAATAGTTGATTAAGGGCATCCTGGTCAGCTCTTCAGCTAAGTGGACGCAGCAGGAAAAACCTGTTGGCCTGTCCTGCCCCCTGCATGAGGCTGCCAACATCAAGTCTCCAAGGTCACCTTCAACTTGTCAAGGTCAAGTGTGTAACACACCTGAGGATTCATTCTTCCTCTAAGTTTTTAAATAATTGAAAGTGTATTTACAAATGCACTTAGAAGCCACACTGGCAGAATCCCTGAAAACTCTATCTTGGGAATCCCACGGGTGTCTTGAAACACAGGAAGCCACTGGCTTTGATGGCCACAAAGGTTTCCTTAGGGTATTAAATTCTGCAGCTCTGTAAGGTGAATCAGCCCTGTGTTGTGAGAAATTACCCACCTACTCCACAAAGTGCATATATCTTGATTTTTATGTACAGATGACCCTTGAACAACACAGGGTGGTAAGTGTGTAGGTCCACTTATACACGGATTTTTTTTTCCAATAAATACACAGTTGGTCCCCCATATCCGGAGGGCCGATTACGGGGCTTGAACTTCTGCAGATTAAGGTGTCTGAGGAGGGTCCTGAAACCAATCCCCCGTGGATACCAAGGGATGGCCACGTATGCATGTCTTTAGGTCAGGACACACATAAAGGCTTTCGGCTGTAAAAACATCGTGAATGAATGACAATATGCTGATATTTCCATAACATTTCCCTGTTACTAGAAAAACAGGCTCAGTCATTACCTTTTCATGTCCTAAAAATTAAATTTTATTGAAAGAAATAAATGGCCTGAGGAAATCTTATTACATAAGAATAATCAAAGCAAAGAGTTTCCACAGATGTTTTTCTTTCCTCCCGGCATCGGGTGGAGAAACATACAGAACAAAAAAGGCGGATGGAAGGGCCCCGAGGTCTTCCTCACTAGTGGTCTTCAGGGAGTTCATCTCTAGCTGGACCGACAGACATCTGATCTGTCCGTAAACACGCAGGGCCAGTGAACTTTAAGTAAGACGCCCTCCTGGCTTTTAATTTTCATTGTGGTTTAAGTTTTAAGGAGAGCCTGCTGGATTTTTCCACAGTCCACCCACTAATTAGAGACACAGGAAGATAATGACTGTGGATGCTCAGTTTATTTGGAAGCTTAACCAAATGTGGAATCCGGAGGTGGGGAGGCTTCTTTGAACACTTGGCATTTGCTTTGGGGTTTGATAAGCCTGCATTTTATAGTGATGGAAGATTTCTACCACAAATAACTGTGACAACACCAACTTCATTAAATCGAGTGCTTTTTCGGGGTTCATAACGAGGCAATTGAGTCATTTAAGAGGCCACAACCTCGACAGTGGAGAGATTCTACGCTTTTCCCGTTGCATATGTATCTGAACGTATTCTACTGATGAGCTGGTGCTGAAAAGTTACTAAACCTTAAGTGTTCTGTCAACCCTACAGAGCCTCGCCATCTACCAGAAAAGAAAACTTACTTACTGTCGCATTTCATCCCCTGATGGATAAGTCCATACAGCAGTGACCCGCAGTGATCACAGAAGGTGGGGCTTCCGTAAGTGTGGATCTTAAATTTGTGCTTGCTCCTGGGGTCCTGCGGGGAGAAGAAGCACACCGCTCACTCTGGTCGTGAAAGGACCACACTTTTGGACTAAGCCACGCTCAGGCCCCTCCCCCCACCCCATTTCACGTCAGGGTTCAGTGATGCCAGACTGTGCACCATTCTCTGGGGTCGGACAGTGAGTGGCGGCAACTCTGCCACATCACATTTTAATAGGGTGCCCATTCTGAGCCACGTACCAGATAGCCGCATTTCCGCTCCTTCCAGGGTGTAATTTGCACAAATCAGGGTTTCTAGCAAAGCTATTGCTTCTGGACTAGTGTCAAAGTGCGGGAGGGCGAGCACACTGTTTTGGACGCCCCGGTACTGCCGTATCCCCAGTGTTCAGTGCAGGCTGCGGCAGAGAAGGCACAGAACCAGGGTGCGTTTGTGAAGATGAACTGGATGACCCTGGATCCACTCAACAGAGTCTGGGCCATTTCCTTTTGGGTGAGGTTTCCAGAAATATAAGACCAGATATGCACCCAAACCAACCGGGACATCTCTCTGCTTCTGCACTAATTCCCAAAGCACTATATGCACCGGCATGGGGAAAGTCCAGCAGAATCCGATGAAGACTGGAAATGCCCTGAAAGGACCCCGCCCACAGCCCCCTGCTGCAATTTCTTTATCTTCTCCAGCGTGCCTTACAAATTACCGAAGGTTCAACCAGGCAGCCTTTTTTTCAGGCAGTGTTTTTGTTCCTCAATCCACAGACAGATTATAGATAAGGAAGACAAAATTACACACAGCATACTGGAATGATTAAAGAACAGACTGCCCGCATTCAAATCCCCAGCTCTGTTACTTCCCAGAAGCATGACCTTGGACACATCACTTCTCCTTCCTGCATCACCTATAAAGTGGGAAATTAACAGTACTTGTCTTAACGTGGCTGTTCTAAAGACAAAACAAGTCGATCTTAGGAAGGTGCTGGGAAGGGTAAATCCATGGAAAGCAGTAAGCTCCTTCGCTCTTTGCACTCCTGTTTCTTAACACGTAGAAGTAGAGGGTGGAGCTCAAAAATGTTATCCTATTTGAGCTATGAAACAATTTCACAGTCGACATGCCCCTCTCAGGACCCGTCCTCATTAAATTCCTCCTCCCACATCATTCTTGTGGCCTGAGCTGTTGCCACTGACTGAAGGGAGATGGCAGGAAGGCTCCACTGTAGACAAGGTAAGCTTGAGGTATCCTTTAGGGTTTCTCAGATGCAAAGACACTCAAAGAAAGGTACTCTCAGCTTCTGACTTTCTACGTAGGTGCTGGTGACTGGCGGCAATCCCAAAGGTGACTTTGACTTCATAAGCCAACTGACCTTCTAGCTGACTTTGGAACACATACACCAATGAATTATTGTGACAACTTTTTTAAAGACAGAAATTTTAGAATTCTGAAACATTTCAATCATGCAGAATCATATAAAGGATAGTGAATCAGACACTCATGTCACCTTGATACCTGTTAGCATCTCCTCTGATTTTTCACTGTATAATTATCACCCTCATTCTACAGAGGTGTTACTGATCTGCAAAGTCGCCTGGCTGGTGAATTTCAGAGATGGGATCTGACCAACCTCTGAGACTGTAACAGTGATTCCCCCATGAGAGCTTTCAGAATTCCACTCAGAATGAGGCCCTGGCTCCCAACATCTTTTTAAAAATTTGGATATTTTGTAACACAGATTTTTGGGGAAAATGAGACCACCACCTGCTTTGTAAATAAAGCTTTATTGGAACACAGCCACACTCATTCACTGACATTTTCTGTGGCTACAATGGCAGAGTAGTCTAGACAGAGCCAATGTGGCCCACATTGTCTAAAATACTTACTAACTGGCCTTTACAGAAAAAGTCTGCTAATCTCTGCTTTAGGACCATGGTTTTCAAAGTTTGGTCCCTACATAGCACCAGCATCACCTGAAACTTGTTAGAAAGGAAATTATTTAGCCCCTCCCCAGACCAAGTGAATCAAACTCTGCCGATGAGGCCCCAAGGTGCGTGTTTCAACATGCCCCGCAGGTGATCCTGAGGTTGGCAGGTCCGTGAAGGGCGGAGAGCCGCTGCTTTAGAAGGTTCCTCAACAAAGACAGAGTAAGTGCCAGGTGCGCCCGGGTGTAAATGATTAACAGTGTTCTCCGGGCGGGTCACGTGTTTACTTTTGAAATGTCTCTCAGGTGTGAAAAATCAGCACCTTCCCTGCGAGGTGCCTCTTCCTAGCCAGTAGCGGCTGTGAGCGTGGTCTGGAGAATGGGCTGGGCCTTCCACCACTCAAGCAGTGCACCGATCTGCCCAGTATCGCAGGACGTTGGGCAAAATGTCAAAAGTGCAGGCCAGTGTCAGTATCAATTAGAAGTTCCCACGCGGATAGTAAAGGTTGTACCCTACCGCGTGGAGGACAAACAGGATGCTTGGGGAAAGGACACAGCCGGTGTTCCCCGCAGGAGGAGGGCACGTCAGCAACCAGCACTAGATAAATACAATGTGGCAGCGCACATGAGGCCCTGCGGAGCCTGGGCGCACGGCAGCTCCGGGGCAGCCGTCCTGCCAGTTGCCTGTCACATTGATCTCTGTTGACGTGGCACACGGGTAACTTGTTTCACTTTTCAGGGAAATCTAAGGCTTGCTCATCCAACCCTCATCTGGCATCTTCAGGCTCCAACCGGCTGGGGGCACCGGAAGAGAGGAAACCATGGCTTCTGCCTCCTGCACAAGGCTGGAGAATGACCCAGCCTTGGAGTCCTCATCCCCTCGACATCCCATGAGTGGCCAAGGCTGGTGCCTGTGATGACAGTGATGACAGTCACAACCAGAACACCACCGCCTGCTCCTCGATCATCACTGTGTGCAGGTGCTTTATGAGAACCAAGACCTCGCCTATAAACAGAACACCTTCCCAGGATTCTGGAGACCTGTGTTCTGACTCCAGCCTTGATACAAACTCAGCAGCCTTGGAATAGTCATGTCATTTATTTAAGAAGCAGAAATAAAACCAGTCTGTCTATGTCATAGCCTGGGGGTGAGGCTTGGGAACATAGGAGAAAGGGCTTTGCAAACTGAAAAATCCCTGGACGAACACAAGAGAAGATTAATTCCAACAATGATATAATTGTAATGAACTCCAACGTGTCCAAGATTTCCCAATAATACCTCAGTGACCTGGGCTTGAATGGGAAGGAACAAGAAAGCTAATTGACTCCAGCGATCACAGGTGCCTCGACCTGCGGCCAAGTCGGCCAGCAGGCCCAGGGCTTCCTCTGCGGTTCTGAGTTCCTGCCCTCTGCCCCAGGCCGGCCTTGCAGGGCAATGTCCATGCCGAGCTGTAAGCTGTGAAACCACCTGGCAACCCAGCCCGCCCGTGCAGTGTCTCGACGCTGGGGACCCGTCCAACTCTCGCCCCACAGAAACAAGCCTCAGAAGCGCAGATGCTCTTTCCCGTCTGATGCACCTTACCCCGTCTGACAAAAGAAATCACAGTGAGCTGAAGAGCTGTGACTTCTGGTGATGTGCGGAGAGCAACTGTTAAAAACAAACAAAAAAACCCTTTCCAGCTCTCTGAGTTTCCATCAATAGCCAGTAACTAGTGGTGCATTTTACTTCTTTGGGCCTTGAGTTCTTCATCGGGAACCTGAGGGTGTTGGATCCTGGATCAGCGTCTTTGATGTGGGATTTGACAGAGTCCCCCAGTTCTGGGAGGTGCCCGCGGGCTGCTGAGGATGGGAGAGGCAGGCCACCGCTAAGAGACAAACGCAAACGTGACTACCCTACATGATCGCTTTGCTTCTGTCTTACTTAAAAAAAAAAAAAAACTTTTAATTTTTTATTTTGAAATAATTGAAGGCTCACAGGAATCTGCAAAAATAGTACAGACTGTTCCCACACACCCTTCACCCCGCTCCCCCCAGCGATAACATCTTACATGACCACGGGACACGAGCAAAACCAGGACGTGGACACTGCTGCAGTCACATTAACGGAAACAAAAGACCTTTTTAGCATTTCTCCAGATCTTCTGTGCATAATTCCCATGCATGTATTTTTACTGCACACTTATGAATTAAATACACTGTTTGCTGAATAGGAAATAGGGTAATATTTGCTGGGTAAATACCATGAACTCAAGTAGAACACCATCAAAGGAGCATCTGTTGTTGGTTCATCAAATATATAAACCACTGGATCTCAGGGGATGGGGTTGTGGGAGGACGAGTCTAAAGATTTATTTGAAAAGCAGAATCGGAATGCTATTCTCTAAGTACAGGGAGCACATGCTGTTTCTAACATTTTTCTGATCAGTTTTCCAACACAAAAGCATTTTGAGGCACAGGCTGACTGAGGGCTCGCTCAGAGTGCGGTGCCAGCCCCCGGTCACGGGGCAGTGAAAGGTGTGTCAGCGATGGGCTTCCCAGGTGATGCTCACAACCCGGAAGGAAAGACCTCAAGGCAGGAGCTGTGCCCCACCAGCTCCACCGTAGGTGTTCTGACTGAGTCACACAGTGAGTGCTGTGGTGTCCCCAGGAGGCTCTGTGTGGCCAAGGAAGTGTGCAGAGAGGAGCTGAGTCTTAAGTGTCCATGTGCCACTTGTCCTCAGGTTGTGAGAGGCACTGTTTGATGGATGGGGCCTTAGGAGTCATTCTTTCATCTATAAACCCTGACCTCCAGTCCTTCACTTGGGTGATCCCCAGGTAGCACCCCGGCTTCTCTCATTGTGTTTTCCCTCCACCTGGTCTAATCATCTTATGCCAAGGCCCCATCTGCTGAAACATCTGAAAAGGCAAAAAAGAAGGCTGCTTCCTCTCCCAGGAAGCCACTCCAGATGTCAGGACCAGACACACTTTTCTTCTCTCCTTTAACCTTCTGGAGCATTTTATTTCCTTTACAGGCCACCTATGCATTCTGCTACTTATGACAGTTATTGCTCTGTCCACCTCCTCCTTCATTTTCTCATCATTTATCACACCCCCACCCCGCCTGGAGGACAGACACTGACGTCTAAAAGAGACGTGCTAAAGCACACTGCTGAATTTGCAACTGGACCGGAACCAAGGTTGGCAATTAAATTGCAAGCATCAGCATTATCTCTGGGCTTCCTGGAAACCAAAGCAAAAAGGGAAAAGAAACACAACACATTCCTCTGGGACTATAATGCCCCTGGATGCAGAAATCTGTCTTTGCATCCTCTGAAGTCACTGTGTCTCACACACAGTGAGCCCTCAATACCCGTGCACGAAAGGAACTTCCAAATCTTTAACAGAGTATACTTTCATCTCTGTCCATCTGAGGATTCTGGATGGTCCTCCCCCATAGAAGGTATGGTAAGTCTGGCTGAACAAGTGCTCCAAAGACGTGTCTGGCTGGTATACACCAAATCTTCACTATGACCAAGTTAGTAACAGTCTCTCATTTAGTGCAACGCATGCAAACCTCACGTTCTACTTCTCCAGGCGCTGGCAATGCTCATTAAGTGGAGTATGAAACCTGCTGTCACATGTCACAAGCCTGACATTATACTATCATGCAAGCGGGAAACACTCAGCTCAGACGCTTCTGTTGTACCCACGGCTGGGGGAAGAAAAGAAGTTTTTGATGAAACCGATTTTTAGAGGCACAAATGAAGTCTAACCCACAAATCTAAATCTAGACCTCTTAGGAGAAAAAATAACCAATGAAAATTTCAAGTTCTCCTGAGCGCCTCGGCTGGCCTGTTCTGCCTAGCTTAATTTTATAACGTAACAACTTAACTGGAAACATCTCTCAGCATTTCTACCAGGACGTCTCAAAGTCTTTCACCATCGTCACCATCAGCATCACCATCACTCTGTAACGTGCTAAATGCAAACCCACGGATCTTCGGTGCAGGATACTCTGGTGCTGACTGGGCTCTGCATTTCCTAGATGTCTTCTGGTATTATCTACAGCCATCCAGGAGGCGTATTCCAGGAGAGTGTTAAGGTTGGGTCTTCAGGGCTGGAGACTCACCTAGCAGAGGGCGACGTGAAAGCTCTACAGGAGTTAGAGCTCCCCCAACACCAGGAGGCAGGCGATCAATGATGCTTCTCGACGAGGACGTCGATACTGGAATCAAAATCGCTTCAAATGCCCTTTTAATCTGATGAGTAAAATAACGCCAGTCTTTGGCTAGAGGCTTGAATTTCCCCCCATACCTGACTGTCTCTGAAATGCCCCACGGGTTTCTCGTAAAGGACCGAAACAGCCGCCACTGAGGGCTGGAGTTCAGCCTTTGGGAGTTTCCGGGAAAGACCGCTTTTAGGTGAAGCCCTGGGGTGTGACCTGACCTCCTCAGTCGCACAGAGCACTGCGGCTCCTTCAGCTGCTCCCTCTCGGCACCAAGGAAGGATCCCTGCTTTCACCATCTGATGTGTTCTCACGAGTTCTACTTGTACGCCAAGCCTTGGTCTAAATGTCACCCACCTGCTGACTGCACAAGCAACACCAAAGACATTGCTCCGAGGGGGAAGCTGGCATCATTTCTGTGATCTTAAATTTCTTAGGGAGCAGTTTTTTTTTTAACTCCATGATTTAAAAAAAAAATCCTATTTAAAACTTTTTGTTAACATGAGAGTTATGACCAGAGCCAGATTGTCTGGTGAGGGCTATTTTATGTAACTTGGGTAGGATTATAATTATTACACTGGACACCGTGTGTCGGGGGAGCTAGCCTCCGACAGCCCTTCTCAGCCTTCAGACTCAGCCTGACCAAGTGGGCTCTGCCTTCGATTATGCCAGTCTTGCTGAACGTTGTTGTAAAAAAGAACTCAGGAACTTCCATTTCTGGTGACAGTTAATCTCTGATCTTAATGTAACCCCATTTTATTCTGATGAGTAACGTTTACCTTTACAGCTGGACTAACTTGTCAAATCAAACTTTGCTGGTAGAAAGATTCTTACAGATCCTTTGCCCAGCTACACAAGATGCTGTAATCATTAAATGTGAAGCGACAGACTTTTTCTTTCCCCTATATAAATCTCTACCAGCAAGGCTAAATACACCATAATTTACTTATATTATGGAATACTCTGTAGCAGTTAAATCAAATGAGCTAGGTCTTTTTGTAACAACACGGACAGATCTCCAAGATATATTGTCTAATGAAAAGAGCAAGCCACAGAAGGAAACATAAAATATAATGACATTTACGTAAAAAACAGATTAAAAAATAACCCCCAGATAGAGAACAATAAAACAGCTTTCCTCCAGATACAGCTATAAGTTAACTGCCTCCGGGAACGTGGGGGGACACAGTCGCTTCAGAGATAACAGTGAGAGAGAGGAGAATTTAAACGTGATCTAAAAGATTTAAGTTTTAAAAAATGAATTCATACATTATCTACGTAATCCAAATTGCCATGAATCCCTGCTGAATCTATTTGGTTACATTCCACCTGGCTGACGAGATGCCATTAGTGGGAGAGTCTACACGCGTGGAAGGAATTTGGGGCATAACTGTTACACCTGGTGATCAAACGGCTTTGTTTTTAGCTTCTCTAGCATCTGCTGACATCACTGTGCAGATATCTGGTACCACCAGCCATCAATAAGCTGAAATCTTAATTAAAAGCTCTACTATAACCAACATCTCCCTACTCTAATACATTTCATATATTGTCATCATCTCAAGATGGACAAGCCGCCATCTTATCAATTACACCATCTTTGAAAGCAAGCCCCACACGGGGTGGAGATGCTTGTCCTCTGGGGAAGTTGCCAGCTGGCAATGACTGGGATCTTCCATCCTCTTCCAGGTGACAGGGCAAATGGTGGGGACCAATAACACAGTCTTCCACAGATGTTCCTTTCTTTCTTTATCTATATCATACACCTAGGAGTTCTTGGATTTCTCTTTCAAGGATCTACCATTATTTTTCCTTTTCCTAAAGTCATCCTGACTCTTCTCAGGGGAAAAAAAAAAAAATCATCTAAACATGATGTTTCTTTGTCCTTTCAATTAGGTGAGCTAATTAACCAGATTTATAATCAACCTGGCAGATGACAATCTTCCGAGGAAAATCTCAGGCTTAAAAGAATGTCCTATTTTTTTCGCTTTAAGTTTTTATTTTTAAATACTTTTAGACTCACAAGTCGTAAAAATAGTGCAGAGAGTTCCCAGGGAACCCTTCACTCAGCTTCCCTTCGATGAGAACACCTTACAAAACCATAGTACATGATCAAAATCCAGAAGTGACATTGGTACAATGCTGTTATGTGCATCTCACCAGTTTTTACCTGCACTCATGGTGTGTGTCCGTGTGTATGGTTCTGTGAAATTTACCACATTCACAGCCACAGCACAGAAGTGCTCCATCACCACAGAGAAGCTCCCCTGTACTACCTGCCCCTCTGTAGACATACCCTCCCCCCATCCTTAGCCTCTGGCAACCACCGCTCTGTTCTCTAATAGATACACTTTTATAGCATTTTTTAAAGCATCAAACAATACTTATGCTAATGAAAGACTTGCTTAGCTCCAATGCCATAGTTTGAAAGGAAAACAAAACAGGAACACAAGGAGCATCTTAATTATGTGAACCCTTGCCAGCTTTGAACAGTTATCTGTCTCCTAAAAATTCATGGCCAAGTTTATACGACGATCTAAGAACAAGTCAGAGATAAATGGAAATGTATTTATTCAAGTGTCGCCAAGCTTTCATCATCTTTGTTTCCTTTAGTAAAGACAGAATTGGGTTGTCGGCCACGTGAGGAACACTGGCTGACGTTCTGAGATGGGGTGGGACAACTCTGAAGCCAACTATTTGACCGAGGTAGACAATGTGCCCGAAATGCTACCCTTATTTTTGTCATAGACTTGAAAAAATATAACCTTATTTGCAAGAAGGCTGATTTTTATGCCCCCCTCCCTACAATGTTTTGAGATTCCCACGCAGCTGGTATTTGTTCAGCAGAAGAGGCAGAAGGTGTGTTCCTGTCTCTTTTGTGACTGCAAAGTCCAAGGAGGGCAGGATCCTTTCTTTAGGTGGCTGATTCCTTGTCCAGATTGCTTATTACTCCCAATAAATATTTCCCTAAAGGCAATCGTCTCCTAGCTATGTGAGATATTTATTTCCTGATGTTCAACGACCTCTGGGGCTATAGCCTTATTTTTTTTTAATGTGCAACTTATGGTAAAATATTAATTATTTTAATCACTTGATATTAATGGATAGTTAAATAGATTTCAGTAGTTATTCAAGTATTCATTTATGTAGATAAAATCATATTTGTTATAATAACGTTACAAAATAGGAAGTAGAAAGAAAAAATATACACCCATAAATATTTTGGTATGTTTAGTTCAAGAAAGATATGCGTATGTGTGTTTTCTTAGGAATCATACTAAGCAGACTTGGTCTGCCATTTTTGTTTTACTTTTTTTAAAGCTAACAATTCATCTCAAACATCGTTCCATGGCACTTAATATAAAGCAGAACCATATTATGCTGTATGACAATTCATCATACAGCTGTACCATATTTGATTTAACCAATCCCCAACTCCTGGACACTTAGGTTACTTCCAATTTCACTATTACAAATAGCATTACCACAAGCATCTGCGAACACACACGGTGCAAGTGTCTTATCAGCTTCTCGGAGGACAAAAGCCAGAAGTGGAAATCTTGGGCCAAAGGGATGAACATGAAATATTAAATTTAAAAGCTATCCCACCCATTATAAGTGGGGGTCTGTTTTTGATCAAGACATTCTGGTTGTGCTGGATGGTTGCTGAACCTTCTAGACAAGCTTGCAAGTACCCAGTTTTCTGTCTGGGCTAAAAAGTGGCATGTGATTATTGCTTTTTACTTGATTTTTGTTAGGCGCAGGCATTTGTCCTTGAGTTAGGATTTCCCCATTTGCTCAGTGATGGCTGAGAGTTTCCACAGAATGATGGTTGACATGTTCTTGCCTCCAACTGCAGCTCCTCTCTCCTCAAGGATGTTCCTCCTGTTGAGATCCTTTCGTTCCTCTTCTAAAACTGGGAACTGACAAACAGTGATGGTCCAATCGTTTGGGGGGATAGTAAATCTCCAATGACTTGTCAGTTAAGCATGGCTGGCCTAAATCCAGAAAGCAGCAGAACACATTACAAATTCAAAAAAAAAAATAAAATAAAACCTCAATTTCCAGCCTGCTAGTCTAAGTCTCTGGCACTTAGTTTTACACTGATGCTCTGGGTTCAGTTTTACAGATGTGACGGGGTGGCTCTGCCACCCTGACCTTCACCCTGACCTTCACTCAGGAAAAGCGCTCTCACAGGTGCAGCTGTATAGATCTTTTGCATCAAATCCTGCACAGCCCGTCCTCATTTCTGTCCAAGCATCTCTGCATTTGGCTGCTGTGTGCTGCCGGTTCTAAAGCATGCCCAGGTGTCCAGGAGAGGCATTCCTTTCTCTCTCGCTCTCCTTTTAAACAATAGGAGGCAACACTAATGCACTTTCCTCCAACTGTGACTTTAAGTGCATCCCAAGCAATGCCTCCTAGAATAATCACAAAATAGTGCTTGTTCACATATTGCCCAGGACGGCATCGCAGACCTCCATTCCCATGTCTTAAACCACGGGCATGTTTGAAGTTTGCCCTCAAAGCAGCAGAAACCTATGATGCATATTTGATTTGTTTGTTTGTTTGTTATTTAAATGAAACAAATACCTAACAAAAATTTCACTGGGAACAGGCTAATATTTCTACTCACAGCAATCAGTTCTAAGTGTTGCAAGTAAGGCAGAAATTCAGCGTGGGTTTTCCCTGACCAACGTTTAGCCCTCAGTGCTTACGTCTCCCCCTCTGCAGAGAGAGGCTGTGAGATGGAGCAGCAACAAGGAGAAGGGGGAGGGGGCGCGGTATTTGGACGCACCTGCGCAGGTATCTCCTAGTGATGTTCTTTTCATCTGAGGATGCAGGAACACTAGGATTGCCAGTATTCTAAAAGTTTTCCCCTCCCCCTGTTAACTGGCTAGAAAAAGTTCACATTTAAAAGAAAAGGGGAAATATACCACAAGCAGATGGCAGCCTGTGGTCTGCTGTGACCAATTTAAAGGCAGCCCCAGACGCCACCGTCCTCGCCCCCAAGCTCTACCTGTATGCAGAGGGTTGGGAAATGGATTTCCAGTTTACCAGTTTATCCATCCTTTCTAACAGGATACTGTGAGGGAAATGGGGGTGAGGCCGGATAAATGTACAGAATCCAGCTTATGATTTCCTTTTATTTTGTGATATGGCCATGTAGGGTCAAAGGGGGACGGTTCCCAGTTTAGAGATGAAGAAACTGAGGCTCAGGAAGGGAAATGATTGAAGCGAGATCCATGGCTAGTAAGTGGTAAACATCAGGATTTCAACACAGGCTTTTGATGCAACAGACAGATCTGACTGTGTGCTCGATACTGAACCAAAAGCAGACAGAGACATAAATGGGGGGGAGGGTAGAGCTCAGTGGTAGAGCACGTGCTTAGCGTGCACGAGGTCCCGGGTTCAATCCCCAGTCCCTCAGTCAAAATAAATAAGTAAATAAAGAAACCTAATTACCTCCCCCTCCCCAAACAAACAAACAAACAGGACATCAGTTGGCCAAGTAAGCTTATTCTGGTATCAGGATGAAGTTGATACATAGTACAGACACCCCAATTTTTTTTTCCCCCCAAGTAACTCAAATGGATGTGGGGCAGAAGGCTGTTTTCCCCCGATGACAGGAAAAAAGATAAAACTTAAAGTCGCAGCCTATCCTGAAGTAGAAATAAATGACACTGGCACCTTCCATCCTTAGTGTCTCTACCACCGCACGTGTGTCCAAGCTGGAATAGATAGACAGATACCCTCGAATTCCACTAGAGGGGAACAGAATGACATCGAGGGATGGCAAGTCAGAAGGGTTTTCAAAGCCGTCACCGTGAGAGCAGAGAGGAATCCCTCTGCCCTTGCTGGGCGGGGGAACTCGTGTTTCAGAGTGCGTGTGGCCCTCTCCTGCCCAGCCGCTTACTCCCAAGAAGTGAAGTCAGGCTGGAGTTTTATTCAGCCTCTGTGATACGTGCTGCCCAAACATTCTGTTATTTCTGTAAAGCGATTTTTCTATTATCCGTGATCAAGGCACAGCATTTGACGGCCAAACCGATGTCATTTCACAAAGACTGTCATTGATATTCTAAGAGGATGTGGTCTGTGCCAACAGACATTTCAACGGGGAAGGCAGTTTGTGATATGGAACCCCACGGGAGGCTTCCTCATGGTGTCCAGAAAGATGGAGAGTTTGTTCATCTCACAAATGGAGGACTCCAGCCCAGGCGCTGTCCAAGGGAACCATCTGCAGGGGTGGAAGTGCCTTCTAGCTCCCTGTCCAGCAGAGTAACCGCTGGCTGCATGTTGAGCACTTGAAATGTAGTGACTTCCACTGAGAAACTGAATCTCTAATTTGTTTTATTTTTCATTCACTTAAATTTAAATAGCCACAGGTGGCTGGAGGGCTGTGTTGGACGATGCAAATTTAGAACGCCCCTCCCCAGAGACACTCTGTTCAAGACTACGCTCCTTCTTCCTCCTCCTCCTCAGAAGTACCGCGGTGGCAGAGACCCCGGGAGGGAGCGCCGGACTCTCTGCAGGTAGCTGGACGAGCTAGCCCACTGCTCAGGGGTTGGGCACCTCTCTTGAGCTGGCTCTTTCAGGCGAACCCCTCCTCGCTACCCTAAGCCAGGCGTTCGATCCCCATAGCTAGTCCCCCAGGTGGCCGTCTTCCCACTCTATGGTCCACCCCAGCTGGATGACTTGTTGTGACTCACTGCCCCCATACGTCACTCCCAGGCTCAAGATGTCCTGGTGGCTCCCACTGCCTACGTGGTCCTGCCACAATCGAATTGTCCCACCTCCCTTCTCATCACAGACTCCCTGTCCACTACTCACACCACCTCCAAGCTTGCCTTGGTGTCTTTGTTCACAGGCCTCCCTCCTCCTCTGGGAAAAGCATGGATTCTACACATGCCTCAAAGCCCATCTGCAGGCCGCCTCCTCCCTGAGGCCTCCCTGACTGCCTCCTCCTACAGTTTTCCTCTCTTGTTACACAGCCTGGACCCACCCCGCCTACCATTTTCTACATGTTTATGAAGGATCGTTGTCACTGATCAGTTCTCTGAATACATCCTTTATTTGTCTCCATCTCAGGGCCTTTGCACTTGCTGTCCCTCTGCCGAGAGCCAGGCATTCAGATCCTCATCACATGGATGCCTCTTCTGGTCCTTCAGGGCTCAGCCCCTCAACCTCCCCTCCTGCCCAGAGAGGCTCTCCTTCTCTCTCCTGTCTAAAGGAACCCTCCAGATACCCTGGATTCCATTAGCTTCATTTATTTCTTCTCATGACTTAATCAGAACTTGTTTTTCTTATTTAGTTTTAACTTGTTTTTTTTTCTTTAAAAATGCAAATTCCTTGTTGCCTTGTTCATGGCTGGGCCACTAGTACCCAGAACAGGGCCTGGCATAAAGCCCACTCTTTATGAACCTCTGTAGAATGAATGAATCCCATAGTCTTCCCAATGGATGAAAAACTGAGCTCAGAGAGTGTATCTTATACTTTCTGGGAGCTCAATACATGTTCTCTGAGGATCGTGACAACAGTGACACTTAACCCGAGCTATGGCCTTCAACCAACTATATCACAGGCAACACCCCTTTAAATGAAGCTACTTTTGTAAGTGAACCTTCCAGGGTCTCCAAACAGACATAGCACCTTTTGACATACATCTGTCTCTTAAAAAGCTGACCTCAAGTGTAGGCAAAAAGATCTAGCTAAGTTCAAATACTTCAGGATGGAAAATTAAGTAATAGTCACACTGTTACCCGTTTAGGAAAATTCTAGGACTCTGGAAAATTCTAGAACTTTTAGCTGATTTCATTTCTGAATTTATGCCACTAAGAGTGATGACATAGGTTTTCTGGGGGGAAGAGGGGGCACTTCAATCTTCTTTTACCACATAAATGAGGTGTGGTAAGGCTTTTCCACTAGTATAAGATGGGGAAGAAAACTGTTTTAACGTCTGCCCTTCAGGAAACAGAGAGAAGGCTGAATATGCAACATAGTTACAGTCTGGGCATTAAACTTCCTCGCAAATCAAGTTTGCTGGGAAAGGTCAGTGTTCTCCAGTTTATTGAGCCAATCACCTGACAAATGTTCCTCTGACATTTTATTTTCTGGGGACGTCGGTTTCCCACATTAAAATGAAAACCGCAGTCCTCGGGAAAGACAACCCCATATGTCTTATGACAACTCACTTTAAGATTATTTGGTTACACTGTATTCTGTCCTTGAGCACCGAGCAAAAGAAATGAGCCGTCTTCTGGGCCACTGGATCCGCTCTGCTGGGCTAACATTTTGGTTGTAAACATATCTATTTGTAATCAGCTTTCCTCTGTTACTATTAACCTTGTTTCTTGGATTACAGATGGAGATGGCTATTGTTTGACGGCGTGCAATTAACTATGAGCAACTCAGTATTCACACAGGCTGCCGATGTAGTGTTATGACTGTTAGGAAGTGTGTTTTGAAAGAACTTTCCCTTCTTTAAAGAAACTGAATTTAGTTTCAAATCCCTGCCAAGTGTTAATGCAGCAAACACCGCTGAGGAGCAGAAGTTACTTGGACACACCCAAACATCGCTTCAAATGAGATTTTCCTGACCATGTGAGGAACCTAGATGCGGCTGGAGACGGCATTTGTTTGTACCCTCACTTGCCATTCTCTGAGGTTTCTGTGATATTTTCTAAGAAAACACACCAGTACAAACACCAGATCAACCACAGGTATCTGTCCTCCTGAAAGGTGTATCCTATTCCATCAATGAAGCATCAATTTTTAACGTTTTCACTTAACTCTCACCCCAAGAGCCACAGACTTTGTAAAGAAATCTGGTTCTGTTGCAGAAAGATTTCTACTTCCTAAATGGAACAAAGGAACCTCCTGGTCGAAGCTCAAGTGGTCAAAACAGGTGGTATAATTTAATTGATTACACCAGGCTTTACAATAGTAAATTTAGAGCCAAGTACATATTTAAGCATATGGGAAGAAGATAGGGTTTGTAGGTCCTTGGAGGAGAAATGATCATATTTTTAAATGCCTCCATGGATAAAATCATGATTCTGATGAGTTTCTACTGGAAATGTTTCAAGACACCTGAATTGAAAAATTATTATCAAAAAAATGCCATTTCATGGAGCTCCAACACTCAGGCAACTCTTGGGATGGCTCTGTGAGGTTTCAGAAGCCTGTAGCCCCCCAGATTTCATTGCCTGGGACAGTTTGATTAATCCAAAATTTCAGGGAAAAGGGAGCCTTCTTTCAGGATGAACAGCAAAATCAACCAGAGTTTTCTCAACGGAACTTTCAGTTCCTCTGCAGACAGGTTATGAGGGGTTAATATTGGTTAGAAGCAGATGCCACAGCTAGAACTAAGAAAGAGGCTAGCTAACCTTGGGCCGATGAATGGACAAAGACTCATTTTCCCTCTGCTGCAGGAGGACTACATCATGGAACTTCTGGGCTATTTTCAGACACTCCATGATAACATGGATTCCAAGCCTCAAGGCTATTTTGTTAGCTGCCAGATAGATCTATTTCCCTTTACAAAACACGCACAGAACAATTAAGAGGGAGGTTCGGCTGACATCGAGCCTCTCGAGGTACAGCAAATGCTCGTACACTTCCTCTGGACAGCTGCCAGGGAGATATCTGGCCAGGCCACGAGCCGGTCGGTGTCAATGGGCTGTTGGAAACATGCTCACTTTGACTTCTCAGAACCACCCCACATCCACTTACTGGAACCTTGAAATCCCTCGCAGCAGCAGACACTCCTAGGTCCCTGACCAACATCCATTCCTCCTCTTCCCCCTTTCAAACAGATCCCTGGTTTTTGTTGGAATGGCAGCGTGTGGAGCTAACAAAGCACGCTTCCCAGCTTCTCTTGCAGCTACAGAGGTGGCCGTGGGACGTCGCTCTGGCCAGTCAGACGTAAGCGTGAGTCTGCCGGCCATTTCCGGGATGGCTGTGCTTTCCGGTTGCAGGTGTGGCCCTTTCTCCGCATCCTCCTACCTGGAGGTGGGACAGTCCTTTTACGACCAGATGCAATGCTATTCCTCTTTGAAGATGGAGCCTCCTGGAAATGCTCTTAAAAAGGGAGCTGGGTTTTCTCATCATCGCAGAGAGACAGGCACCAGTGAAGAGAGGCTGTCCGGTGGGGGGGCCGAGCAGTTCTGTGGCTTTTATCCACTTCATCCAGTCTTCACCGAATCAGAAAGCAGCAGGACCGGGTGCTTCTGCTTCTCTCTCGCGCTGCCGTTCACATGACAGTGGGACACAGCTCATCGAGGAAGCACTGCTCTTTGAAAGCTGCACGATCTGTTCCGTGTGGGACACACGTTTACGGAGCCATGTTCTCATCGACCCCATTGTGGCCATTTAAGGGAGCATGTGACAGGATGGCTGACTTGAAAATTTTTTTTAAATTACCCCAAAAAGCCTGTTTTCCTAGATCTTTTGGGCTGTTCCTAAGTAACAACTACCCACATCTCAATCTAGCCCCTTCCATTACATTATAACCTTTTTTTATAAAAAAAGCAAAGAAAGGGAAAAAAAAAAAACCATAGTCTTCTGGACATTACACAGGAAGCTTCATTCCCATTTTCCTTCTTTCTTTCCTTCCAGAGGTTTAAAAGGGGCTATAATAGATTCCTTAAAACATCTGCTTAATGAGGTTTTGCTTGAGACACCGAGTGGGGGGTGGGACTGGTTTTGACACGGTTGAGCTTTGCCAAAACGCCGTGGCTCGAGGGATCCTGCCCACCCTTGCCATCTTGAAAGGCTTTTACTTCATGGATGAAGATAATGATATTCATTTGAGGGGCATATTACGCCCTGGTGTTGCATATACAAGCCAGTCTTAATGGGTATTTTAAAAAATGTCCCACCGGGAAGATAGGCCACGTGACAGTGCCAGGCATCATCTGTTGCTCCCTCCCAGGGAGAAGGAAAAAGAGCAAAACAGTAATCCTAGTTAGATGGAGCCAGCCACTGTTCGCACTGTGAAAAGCTCTTCGGGCTTCAGCCCACACACTTGGCTTTTGGGCTTCCTCAAACCTTCGGCCCCTGGTAGGGTTGGCACCTGCCAGCGTCCTAGGCCAGTTTAGGAGAGTTGACACAGATGACGAGAGAGTCGGTGAAAGAGAGGTTCCCATGTGCCTCCTTTGACAACCCGCTCATCCTTCCATAACCCGACCCTTCACGAGTCAGACTTAGCTGTGGTGGCCTTGGTGAGAAGCCACTCCTTCTGCCATTTTGCAGTGTTACTCTCCTGACCCCTGGCCCTCCAGCAGACTCAGAGTACACGCCACAGAAAACTGCCACGACTGTTAAGGTTTTCAAAATCCATAAAGTCTCCCCTTTCTCAGTTCCTGGGGCTAATTATGCCCAACGGCATCAATTTCACTCCTTCCTCACCTATTTCCCAGGGAGAGTCTGAGGGTTCCAGAGAACTAAGATGATTGAAGGACAGTTGGAGGAATGGGAGGAAGGGGAGGAGGGAAGGAGGCAGGAACAGTTTCTACCCGAAGAACGGGGCCCAGTCACTCAAGTTGTAACTTTCCTCTTTCCTCAGCAAAGGTCTAGGTCCCTCGCCCAGCCTCGTCCCTGTGGAAGGCAGACATGTAGGACAGGACATGAGCATCTCCCAGAACATGAAATCGTTTGAGTCACAGATTCCTCTATTAAAATTCACCAGGAGAGTCTCCAACACTGTAATCCCTTGCTACTTGAGGTCTGCTGCTTACCTTTGAGAGCCAGAGAGCTGTTGAATGCCCAGAACTTTCTCTAAATTGTACCTGGAATTAATTTAATGTTTTTTTTTATCATGATTTTTTAAAAAGTCATAATGGGTCCAAATATAATCTATTTGTTTTGTAACTGAAATCTTTGGAATATGTCTTTATGGAGAATATAGGTGGAGAATAAAGATTGTTCATAAACAAAAAGGAAAAAAGTGAGTGAGAATGCATGAATAAACAAACAATTAAGTTTCATGGAGGCAATCTTAACATCTCCAGGGCTTAAAAATTAATGTAGCATTTCTTCTGATCCTAGGTGACCATGTCGGACCAACTGAACTTTCATGACACAATTATGTTTCCGGCGCCAGAAAGGTCCTGAGAAATTAGACCGCTGCCTCTTTGCCTGATAAAATCTCAATCTCGGTCTAAAACAATGAGAGTTTCCCTCTCATTGCAACGTAAAAAGTTCCTGGTATCTTGGAGGGTCATGAAGGTGATTTATTTCCAGAAGTCCTTTATGTTCTTTACAAGAACTTTACAAAGGCCAGCCCAGTGCTCATCCAACAGGCCTATGGAGTGTTGACCCAATTTCAATAGGGTTTTTAAAAAATGAGGGGTAACGATGTGCCCATCTATGGCCACAGCCGGGAGGCTGCCTTGAGTTTTCTTCCATATTTGGAGCCAGGTTTTGGTAGCTGGAGCCAGATCTGCCTGTGTTGGCTGCTCCAAGCCAGTTCATGCATAATTCACTCAAATGGATGGAATAGGCCCATGAGGGACAAACCGTGGCTTGTTTCCCCTGGTTCGTCATGAGATTTGCTCTCTGTTCTGATCTCGGTGGCCTTGTAATCCTCCCCCCTTTGATATTGACGAAGCTGGTGTAAGTCAGATAATGACACGAGATGTCTGGTGGCAGACGAACTGGGGCCCTTCTGAAGAACAAAGTTAGCCTTCAAATCCAGCCCATGAGCCGGGAGGGGGAAGAGCCCAAGAACTAGAAGACAAACGTGAAGAGAAACAGCCCATACCTAGGTAGGTGGAAAGACATGAAAAGGACCAGATATTCCGTGTTTAAAACCCAGGCCGTCATCCTGTCCCCATCAGGCCCTGAGCTGAAACAGCTTCTGAACATCTGTGCCCTTTGATCTTGGGCTGATTTCATTAGGAAGAGACTGCGAAGGACACGTGGTGATGCATTTTGGGTCACTTTTCCAGAGGCTGCAGTTTATAAATGTTCTGTGTTAATCAGAATTATAAGTGAGGAATTATTTAAACATTTTTTTTTTTTTTAATATTGTGAGCTGTTCAGGCCTGTGTCCCTGTCTTACTCAACCTCCCATCCAGCCATGGGAAAGCTAGACTTCCTACTGTTATCAAGAGGCTGACCATGACCCCACCCTTTAAAACCCTCCGGTGGCTTCCCACGGCCCTGGAGAGATTCTTCACAGCCCCCAGTCCCCTCTCTCCTGCCTCTTTGCCTTCTCACTGCCTAAACTTCAGTCACTCTGCTCTTTTCCTCCCAGATGGATCCCTCTGGAATAGACGCAGACGACACTTACCACAGTTGTAACTAATTAATTAATAGTGTGACGATGGCTCAGAGCAAATCTGTCTCATTAAAGTGCACACTCCACCCAGTGGTTTCCACCGCCTTGGGAGCGGGCTTTGGTAGCTGGGGACACATGTGCCCGTGCACGCAGCTCCCAGCCCAGTCTTGGCATAGATGGCGGAGGTGGACCGAACCAGCCACCGTGCCTTAATCACCTGTGCTCCCCCTCACACCCACCCCAGCACCTACCACCGCACCCGAGGCACAGCAGATGCTCAAAAGACACTGAGGGAATGAAATTAAAAAATGAATAAATAAATCTCAGTGCCACAAAGGCTCTTCATCATCGCACCTCACTCATTCTACATTCAGGGAAGGACTTGATCCAAGACATTCAGCCCCTGGCATCCATGCAGAGCTACCATCCAAGTCTGATGGTTGGACGTACAATGTTTATCTACTCTCATTACTGGGCTGGAGGTGGGGGGACAAGGACTCATACAGCCACCTTAATGTGCTAAATGAATTCTACATACTATGTGGATGTCTACATTTTTTTTATTTCTCATTTCATTCTTCTTACCCTAAAATTCATGGACAATTAGCAAGTAATGATGGGCTATGTATGGCCCAGCCAGATTTTCTGACTTGGCTCTCAGGAAACTGTGAATTATACAAAGATTATCTTTTATTCTTCTCATCTGAAACTTGGATCCAGAGCAGCGATCAATGTCTTACAGCCTAAAATCTCACTCAGCAAAGTGGCTGAGCAAAAGCATCAAGCGATTTTTATTAGTTTTGGATCTGTATGTAAAACACTGAATGTTCAAGTCCAAGCAGTTTCAAGGGACCCTGAAGCTCGATGCTGGTGCCAAGTGTGGGGAAGCCAACATGACATCCGGGGATGGGGGGTCAGGCACAGGGTCACGACTTCTGATGGTGCTATTTTCAATGCCTGTGATGCTCTGGTTTTGATAGTTATGGTTTGTGGGTTTCCTTTAAACTGGAGGCAGCTCTGACAAAGCTTTGCTTCATTCTCCTAGAGCATACACAGACCTGAAAGGACCAATGGCTGCAGTGGGAGATGATCAAGATGGAGATGTGAATTACTCACTTTCTCTCAGGCTTAGAGCATAGATAGCCCCCCTTTATGGATAAAAAAACCACTTACAAAGCTGTTGTTCTAAAGTAGGATGCTTTTACCCTAGGAACAGGGCTCCATATATGGTTCACTTCCCAGATCAGGCTCTCAATCCTAAAGTGCTATCTTCAGAGCCCTTTTATAAAACATAATCTCATGATTACATACATTTTAGCTGGGCACACTGAGATCTGAAAGTAAACACTTCTCCAGCAGCTAAGAGTGGTCATGTAGTAAATGAGATATAAGTGAAGTGTTACATGGACTTCCTGAAAAGCTGCTTAAAGGGAGAGGCTCTTTTTGCCCTTCTGTGGCCTGCAACACAGAAATGTGGGCTGGAGCTTCAGCAGCCATTTTGGAGCAAAGGGGACTGTGCATGGAAGCCATGGGCTGAGACGGTGTAGCACAGAGACTGACCCTTGTTCCTGATGGCTGTGGAGCTGCTCTGTAAGCTCTGGCTTACCCCCCTCTATATTCTTTTCAGATGAGAAAGAAACAAATACTCTTATTTAGTCTGCTATTATCTGAGAGTTTTCTATTGTATACAGCTGCATGCAATTCTTAACTGATACGCCTATGAATAACAATGTCTTTATGGGAAAATGGGATGTCCACAATACATCTATTCCTAAACCTTCTCTGGCAGTAATGACAAAAAGAAGACTCACATACCTCTGAAAGAGCCAGGAAGAAAGCATGATAATAGGAACTGACAGTGTGGAACTCTTCATATTTGACAAACATAGTATTTATTGGCCACCACGATGCTGAATTACTAAACCTCCTCCCTTTACAGATGAAGAAACTGTGAGATTCAAGGAGCTTAAGAATCTGCCCCAAGCCAGCTGTTAGATGGCCAAGTATGAGTTACATCTTTGGCATGAGACAGACACAGATATGGTTAACAGGTAGGAAGTGGTAACATTTTAAAGATCTTGCTGACAAATTTAGTAAAGTGCAATTACATGAGAAGCTAGAATAAAAAGAAGGTAACGGGACCTAATTAAATGAGATAATACATGCAGAGGTGCCTACCCTGAGGTAGATACTCCAAAAGTAACAGCTCCCATCTGGATTTTTTTAAAAAGCCCTTTCTGAAACATACAAATACAACACTCTCCTCCTTCCAATTTTAAGATACGTCTTATCAGATCATTTTGTTTGAGAAATAACACACACAGAAGCCCAAGATCATCTCTGTGCCCGAAAAGTGAGGTGGCTAGGACTGCATTCTAGGTTGAGTGGTGTCTCCTGCAAAATTCACGTCTACCCGGACCCTCAGGAGGCCGTATTTGGAAACAGGGTCTTTGCAGATGTGGGCAGTTAAATCAAGATGAGGTCATACTGGATTAGGACCTAAATCCAAAGACCGGCATCCTTACTAGAAGAGGGAAGGACACACAGAAACACACACACACACACAGAAGGAGGCCATGTGAAGATGGAGGCAGAGACTGAAGTGATGCAGCCACAAGCCAAGGGATGCCAAGAATTTCTGGGGCCACTGGAAGGCAGAAGAAGCGAGGAAGAATTATTCTCTAGAGCCTTCAGAGGGAGCATGGCTCTGCCAACACCTTGATTTTGGACATCTAGCCTCAGGAGAGGCTCTCTGTAAGAGAATACATTTCTGTTGTTTTAAGCCACCTGTTTGTGGTTACATGCCACAGCACCCCCTAGGAAATGAGTGGTCTGGAAACAGGGTATCAAAGAGCACTGACTAATGAAAGTGTAACACTGAGATGTTATACTTTCATTAGTCAGTGCCTTATATCTGAAAAATAACTCTCTCTCCATTTCTGTATATCTGAAAAATAACTGTCTTATGTAGACTGCTATGCACTTGACTTCTAGTTTCTGCACCTCAGCACCACTGCTGGGCTGTCCTTGACTCAACTCTTAGGAACCTGCACCAGGCTCTAGGATGCTGGCTGAGAACTCTAAGAGCCAGTGTTCCACTTCGTTGGTGGTGATGTACTCATTACTGAGGTGAGAAAAGGTTGTGTGTCAAAAACACCAACAAACAACTGCTGATTAGATTTCAGGATAAGATTTGATTTCATCCCAGAAATATTGTGCACGATGGATACTTGTGTATGTTTGTCTAATTCTAAACTCCACGTTCTATTCTTCTGAAATGAACATAATCAACTTAAGTATACTTACGTTCGGAATATCAAGTGAATAAACATGACTGTGTACATACTCCATGGTTTTACGAGTCTGTGATAAAGAAACCCAATTATGATAATTTAAAGACAGAAACAATAATTTCCTGCAACTGTCTGCAAGAAAAAAAAAAAAAAGGTTCTCTTCTTCCGGAAAAATTCACAATACCCACAAATGAGATACTTGTCTCTTGAGCTTCCACGCAACTTACTTAAAAATAAAAATCCTCCAACAGAATCGTGAAACAGTCTCAACTGCACATATAAATTTCAAATTTATATAACATATGAAAAATTCACAAATATCAAAATGTTCTCAATGTTAAACAGATATCTCCACTAACTCAGCATTCCCCCCAAGAGACTTAGCACCTACCCTAACAGGCTGTAAAAGGACCCAGGATTCTATGTGTGTGCTATACTTAATATATTTTTGCAGTCAATATCTGATGTCTCCAATAAACAAAATGATTCCTAAAACTAGGTTACAAGGAACTACATTATAAGCCAATCAAACTTGCTATATCTCTTTGGTGTTTAAAATAACTGCTATCTTTCCATTCATTTTTCTACCCAGACAGAGACATATGCTTAAAATAAAAGCAGTACACTTAAAACTCCACAATGAAAAGATAAACAACCCAATTATAACATGGGCCAAGGATCTGCACAGACATTTCTCCAAAAGAGACAGATAATGACCAATGAACAGACGAAAAGATGTTCATAATCATAAGCCATTAGGGACATAAAATCAAAATCAAAATCTCAATGAGAAACCACTATCACACCGACTAGGACAACCAGAATCAAGAAGATGTGCTGTAGTAAGTATTGGAAAGGACAGAGAGAAATTGGAGCTTTTATACATTGCTGATGGGGCTGTAAAATGGTGCAGCTGCCTCAGAAAACTCTCTGGCAGTGCTTCAACATGCTAAACATAAGGTTCCCGCACGACCCAGCAATTCACGTCCAGGTACATACCCCCTAAAACTGAAAACCCGTGTGTACACAAATCCTGTAATGTTCACAGCATTATTCACAAAAAGTGCGTATAACCCCGATGCCCATCGACTGATACCTGGATGAACCAAATGTGGTATACCATAAAATGAGATATCATTTGGCCATTAAAGGAACGAAGCACTGACTCATGCCACAACACAGGTGAATCTTGAAAACATTATGCCAAGGGAAAGAAGCCAGTCACAAAAGACCATTTACGTCATTTATATGAAGTGTCCAGGGGAGACAACTCCATAGAGACAGAAAGTAGATTAGTTTTTGCTGGTGGTTTCCACGGGTGGGGAGAAGGGAGAAATGTGGAGTGGCTGCTAATGAGCATGGAGTTTCTTTTCGGGGGGCTGAAAACATTCTAAAATTAGATTACAGTGATATTTGCACAACTCTGTAAGTATACAAAAACCCACTGACCTGTATTCTTTGAATGAGTGGAATTTATGCGAATTACATCTCAATAAATCCATGAAAAATAAAAAATGAACAACTGCTTTTTAAACTATTTATTTTTAACAAACAATAAAGCAATTTTTTTTTCATTCACAATTACATTTTTTTTTTTTTTTTGCCATAACAAACACGGCTCCTATGACAATTCCTTCTCCACTCAATTATGGCATTTCCCTCTCTTTTTCTCATCTCTTTCTATCCTTTTCCCCTTCCTCTCTTGGGGCTTCTGGTCAAATCATTCGGATAATTCAATGCATCTGCAACTGAACCGGCGGCTGCTTGACGAAGTCAGTAAGATATATTTCTAGGACATGCAGCTTGACCGTGCATTTCGTTGACAGGCCTTGGAGAGTTCAGCCAGACTGACATTAGTGACCAGTGACTGGCAACAGGCTGTCATGGTCCTGCCATGTTAACTCACCAGGCTGTGGCTGGTCTCTTCCGTTTCTGCTCTGGACCTGGCTGTTCTGTTCCTGAGACACTGCTTAAAAGAGACACGTGCTGCACCTCTACCCTATCAGTCATCCATTCTTCCATTCACTCACTTATCACTGGACTTTGATCACATCCTTTACCACTGGACTCAGCAGCAAAGGAGAAGCACCACAGTCCATGTTGGAAAAGCCCACGCTTATCCTGCAGACCCACTGAACGACTGTAAACGCATCTTTACAGAACTTTTGTGCGGAAACACATCTTGCCAAATTCCCCTGTGCTTAAAAAAACAACTGAATCCTACAAGTCAGGCTTCCTAACGCTCTCTTAAATTTCAAGAAGGTTAGCAAAACAATCAGTTGAGGAAGGCCAACGAGGCAGAAACATGAGTTCCAGGCACCACCAATGACCTAGGTGGCACCTTCACCTGCAGACTCTCACTTGTTGAGAGGAGAGCGGACTATGCCTCCCCAGCCTCCCCGATGATCAGGACCACCATCTTTTCATTTTGGAAAATTTCAAACGCAGGCAACGAGTAGTGCGAGCAATGAATGAGTTTATGTGATGATCTCTCGGCCTGTTTTGTCTCAGTGAGAACACCCTGATACCCTGCCTTCCTCCTGCCTGCCCCACTGGACAGCTTTGCAAGGACACAAATTCTGGGCCATACCCCATGGAATTCTGATTGATCAGGTCCATAATGGGACTGGAAAACTGTTCCCCTCCCCTGAAAGACCAATGGCCTGGAAGACCCCTGAATTTCTTTCCGGCAACAAAATTCTATCAGCAGGGAATGTATAAAGCAACAAATGCCAGAAGTCAAGTTTAGGAAACTATAAAAAAAATTTTACATGCAGCATATATACTTTATCGTGCATTAAGCCGTTGATAAAGAAGCTGATATTACTTGTTTCAATTTAAGTGTTAGACCTGGACCCTCAAGAAAGAAAAGTTCTGCTCAGTGCAGTGTTCTAGAATTTAGAATTGCAACAACACTCCATTCTTACTGCTGGCTTGGAAGCAGAGTGGAGCCCACCAGCACCAAAGTGAAGATTAGGTACCCGGGGAATACCTCGCAGCACCCAGACGTCAGCATTAAACCAACCGACGTGCTTCACAGCATTCTGAGACCATCTGACAGAAGTCGGTACCAACATGCGCACGCAGTCGTGGACACCACCGCAACCCTGCTAACTGGCCAGGCAGAGAGTTCTGACTTGGTAGCTATTGTTATCTCCGACAACTTTATCTTTAAGATGACTCCCTATGACCATCTTAGCTTTCAAATGAATCCAACGTGCTGACACAGCATCTTGTTCAGAACAAACCGTCCAGATCTTTACAGGTAGCTGCATTCAGAAGCCAATTTTTCAGCTTCCCAATAACTATATTAAGAGCCTCAGCAAGAGAAGATTTCTTGCTGCTCTGAAATCACAAAACCCTAAAAATGAAAGGGATTTCAGGAACCACACAGCTACCCAAATTGAAAATGAATTTTTTCTTTTAAAACATTGCTTTGAACTTCTTTTTAACTGGGGTGTCCGTACAATCCAAATGACAATCGTCCACTAAATTGAATATAAATGCAAAAGTGAGACTTGGTTGATCCTATGGGCATCCCAGACAACCCCTGTACTTTCAGATCAGATGAGGCTGTACCCAGGGAAAACCAGGCTGCATGAGATCAGCTAACAGGAGGTGGAACCTAGAAGCAGCCGCTAAAGCTCTGAGCACATCCACCTACGATGTGCCCTGAGCTGGCTAAGGAACCACACGTTGCTACTAGAAAAATTAACATTTATATAGCTCATGTTCCTTGGCATCGATACCAACACATACAGGAGGAGAAAATGACATGATGTGTTTTCTAAACTGGAACTCAAGTGTTTTTATCTTTCAATAGGCTAGACTCTGATTTTTATTTTTACGACTTTTAACAGAGGGGTTGGTATAGGCAGTCTTTGCTTCCCTCACCTCCAAAGATAAGCTTTTTCAAAGGTAATTCATAGCTCGCTTGCAGCAGAGTCTGCACTTGACTGATTATATGTCTGAACTTTTCCCACAAAACTATGCAGATTGGAAAAGCGAGAGAATCATTTAACCCTAGAACGGTTTAGCAAAGTAGAATTAATCCATGATGTCTTAAGCACATTTTTCTCATTAAGACAATACTGCTTCGTTAATCTTCATTTGCAGACCAGTCAAGGAAGCCTGCTTCTTTTGGTTTTTGCTGATTGAAATAACCTGCATAAAATAAATATTCTAGGGACTATACCTCTTGGAAATATAAAGTCTATTTGTAAAAATTTTTAAAAATGTTCTTCAAAAAGTGACTGCCTTCCAAAATAAGGAAGTGAAGAAAAAATTTCTCAGAATCCCACCCACTACAACACTGCATCATTCTCGTTGAAATTACATTTCCTTTTTGGTAATTTTAAACATGTCTCTTCTTGGCAAGTTATACACAGATTAAAATTTTACTTTTTCATTTATTATTAGGTGAATTTAGTCATGCTATCCCTGACTTCAGAATAAATTTCAAATGAATTTGTAAATGGGTCATACTTTGTGTCATTATTCTTTCATTATTGAAAAGTCAACACTGTGGTGGACATATTCGTGCATGTAACTCTATACTTCTGCATTTTTTTCTTAGAAAATATTTCTAAAAGTAGGAAGGCCACAAGCTTCTTCGAGTTCTTGATATATATTGCCACATGCTTTCTAAGAGCAGTCCCAGTTTATGAAGCAATCTGAAACCTACTGAAATACTGCTTTGATATACTCTAACAGCAACTGACATTGTTAAAAAACTTTTTTGCTAATACCTGAGAAATATTTTTTTAAGTTCAATATCTTTGTGAAAGGACCAGAATATTTTCTATTTATTTGTTAATTATATTCCCTCTATTGTGCGCTTTCTTTTTGAATTCTTTTGCCAATGTCTCTCCTGGAGTCCTTATAAATTTGTATAAGCCCTTTACTAGACTTCTTTAATTCTATTGTCTCCTGGTTTTCCTTTGGTTTAGCCTTATTACACTTAACCTTTTAATCTCTCAAGTTTATTTTCATGCATGGTATGAAATGAGTGTCTAAATTCATTATTCTCCCAAATTACTAATGAGTTTATTCTAAATCTCATTTCTTTAGTAATCTTCCACTTCAATTGAGAAGTAGCAATTTAGACAACAATTAAATTCAGTATCTTTGTTTTTTTTTCCTCCCAAGTAAGGTGAACATATCCTTGAAAAAACCTGAGTGGCAAAGAAGAGACTGGAATCTTATTACTGTCAATTTATCTCACAAACCAGTGACTACACTTACAGATGTATGCGTATGTGTATGCATATATATCAGGCACACATATATGTGTGGCTATATGTACATACATACATATATATGAATGTATATAAAGAGAAGGAAACATTTTGAGAGCAAATATAAGAACTGGACAATAGCACTGACAGCCAGAACATTAGGCATGGTCTGGGTCTGATCAATAAAATTAAAACAAATTGGTGGTGAGATGGAGAAACACACAGCCCTCTGATTTCAGCATCTGCATCATGTCAATTCACGTTTGTTATTGACCTGACAGATACTTAGCTTGAGACTTTCAATATTTCGTTGTTCCTCTTTTTGCCTTATTTTCTCTCCTTCACTATAGGGGACTCTATAACTTTGAAATCCATTCATTTGTTGATTCAACAAATACTTGTTTTCTTATTTTTTAATTTTTATATTTAAATTTTTTTTTTTTTAGTGGCGGTACTAGGGGTTGAACCCAGGACCTCATGCATGCTAAGCATGTGCTCTACCACTGAGCTCTGCCCTCCCTGCTCAACAAGGATTTATTGATACCAACTATGTGCCGGATACAGTTTCAAATGCTGGTGAAACAAGCCTAACAAGAACCCTGGTCTCACCAAACTTTCATGCGAATAGCAGTCCCCCCACCTCCACCCCCAGACCCTTTAACAAGATGGTGTAACAGAGAATGACTTGTAATGCGGAAAATCATGGAGGACCTGGGGACAGAAAGCAGCCTCTAAGTGTCACTGGACCACGGAGTGGGAGGGGAGACGGGACACAGTGGAGGTAGCTTTTCTGACCACCTCTACTTCACCACGACGCCTTCCTGACTGTGTCCCTGCCACAGGCACCACAGCTCATGCTGTATCTCTGTGCAGCTGTTTCGTTCCCTGCTGCACGTGTCCACGTGCAGGCACCATGACCCTGGCCTCTCTCCAGGACCCAGAGCAGTGTTAGCATCCGTTAAGGGAAAGAGTCAGAGTCCCTGAAAGATGCTAAGGGATTCCACTCTTAAAACAGACCCTAACTGAGCTAAAGATCTAATCTGTTCTTAGAAACAATAATTAGTACATATATGTAAACTAAAAAAAAAGTGCAGGATACTGTATATATGCATTTACATGCAATATAATGTGTATGTGCAGTCGAAGTGTAATAATTCTACCTAATAAAACTGAAAAAGGAGAAAACAAAAAATGAACGAACTAAAAACAGAACCTAACTGCACTGCCAACCCCATCTATGAAAACCCACATTTACTCAAATGCTGCTCAGTGGTGAGTATGAATGACACTGCTATGCTCATTCTTGTACTAGTTTTTTGCATGAATATATGACTTCACTTCTCTTAGGTATACACTTAGGAATACAATTGCTGGGGCATATGGTAATTATGTATCCTGTAATTAACTTTTTGAGCAACTTTCAAAAAGGTTCCCATTTAACGTTCTCTCCAGAAGTTACGAGGGTTCCAATTTCTCCACAGCCTTGTCAAAACTTGTTATTATCTGTCCTTTGATCATAGCCATCCCGGTGGGTATGAAGTGGTATCTCATTGTGGCTTTGATCATTAACTCTTTCATGAGACATCTGGTATCTTCCCATCAATAGGGAAGCCATGTTCTGATGGGGAAAGCAGTTGCTCCTGGAGTCCCACTGGCCTCACGTCACCATTTATGAGTTGAGTGACCAGGAGAAATTCTAAAAAAGCTGGGCCACAGCTCCTCAGCTCAAGCTAATGCCTGTCTCACTGCATTCAGCTCCTAGGACAGGGCCTAGCATGCAGCAGGCATCTAATAAGTGGTGGTTGTCATCATTGCCGTGCACTGGCCCTGTGGCTGGAATAAAATAATGCAGAATCTGGTGCCCTGGGTGAATACAAGGTCTAGTCTGCAAACCCTGTGTGTACACACTTCCAAGATAACATGTTAAGGGTTCTAATGAGGGATTCACCCGGAACCTTGGGACCAGGGGAGGAAAACACCCACACCTGGCAGGGGATGACAGCTTCACGGAGTACTTAACCCAGACAAAAAGTCATGCTTTATCATCCTAGTTTCACAATCTCCATGCTTCTGCCAAAGAGTTGGCATCGCATTACAGTCAACACACTGATAAATTCAGACTCTGGGTGAGTAAAGGTTCATGAAATCCTCAAGTGAAATAAGAATTGTAATTATTTTACTTTATTTTTCCAAGTTTATGTTTGAAGCTGACCCCAGATAGTCACTTCCTCAGAGGACACAGAAGACCAACTGGGAATTTCTTTTAAAAAAGTTAAGCTGTGGGTTTGGCGAAATCAACTCGTTCTCAAAATCAAGACGATCTTTTGAGAAGCAGATGCTCCTGGCACGCCTCAAGGGAACGCTAATTAAGTAGCGTGTGAGTAGACTTGTACTTTGTCCCGAGCACATGCTGCTGAACTGAATCCAGCAAACCGTGCCTTCCTTTCACAGCCAGACAATTTCCACCCAGTAAAGGGGACAGGAGATCACCTTGGCTAATGCAAACACCCTCTGCTCCACTGTTTCCCTCTTACAAGTAAAAGCAACACCTGGCAAACAAAATAACTGCATGGCCTTCGAAAATCAAGGTTTCTTTTAGTAAGTAACTCCTACAATATTCTGGGATTTGCATACGGGTTTAGAAATGCTCCATCATGCCAGGAAGCCTTGCTCTCTCCTCGGTCACTTTTTTTCCAACACTTCCCAGGAACAGGTTTTTCTTTGGAACTGGTATCTGTTCTATTTTGCTTTCTCACAAAACTCTGGGAAATTCTGTTGATAGACATGGCTCATAACAACAAAATGATGTTCCGGGCACAAAAGCAGCTGGGGGCTACGGGTAGAATGGATGCAGAGGAAGGTCAAAGCAAGAGGAGAAGGAAGGTGGTCACAAGCCAAGTGTCCACCAGCAGATGAACGGCGGAGAACAAAACGTGGTCCCTTCATATGACGATTATGACGGAGCCTTAAAAAGGAAGGAAATTCTGACACCTGCTACAACACAGATGAACCCTGAGAACAATGCTAAGTGAAAAAGCCAGTTACAACAGGACAGACGTTACAGATGGCTCCTTTGATATGAGGTCCCCAGTGTTGTCAGATCAGACAGACAGAAAGTAGACTGGTGGTTGCCGGGGGCTGGAGGGATGGGGCAGACGGGGAGCTCCTGTATTATCGAGGACAGAGTTTCAGGTCAGGGAGTGAAAGGAGTTCTAGAGAGGGATGGTGGCGATGATGGTACAACAACGCAAACACACCTACTGCACCTCAACTGCACGCTTGGCGGTTAAAGATGGTAAAGCTTATGTTTTCTATTTTACTGCAATGAAAGAAGGGACAGACCTTCAGCTCTCTCTGACTCCCCGTGCCCACTGCAGAGGCACCTCCAAGTGTTCACGGTGCTTTCGTTTCTAGAAGATCTAAATCGTTAGGTCCGGGTGGCTGCTCTGCTCTGTTAGTCCCCACACAATGAAGACCCTCACTGGCGCGTATTCCTGGCACCCTCGAGACTAGTTATCCATCCATAAATCCTGATTTAGGAAGGCGCCTCCTGGTTCCAAGCATGTACATCCATACCCTGGTGCCCTCAGTTAACTATAAAATTGTCCCCGTGGCCCCTCGGTGGTGTGGAGTGCAGCTGCAAAGGCTTCCAGATCATTGTCCCCCCCGAATCCCTGTATGTACGTTACCCTACTGATCCATTGATTTTTGTTTTTTTAAAGAAGACCCGAAGAGGGCTCTGCTTACACAAACCTAAGTGTAAAAGGAACTAGATCTGAAATGCTTTACTTCTCAACCACCAAAGGAAACACAGCCGAGGATTATTTTTCAGGCTACCTATCATTCTTGTCCTGAATGAAACACGAGTCACGTGAGGCCTTTGGGACAACAGAGTTCTCCTGCTCCCGGGCCCTCGAGGAGGCGATGTACTCAGGAAAGGGCTAACGGCCTGAATTCCAAGGAGGAGCAGCAGGGAACCATGCAGAGCAGCTGGCCCCGGCCTCCCAGGGACCCCATCACAGAAACACCTTCTGGAGACAGCTTCCAGCTGCTCCTAAAATATCCAGGGCAGGAAGGATTCCAGATGGCAGCATTAGAGTCAGACTCTCTAAGGTCCACCCTTAAACCTTGCTTCATGTTCAAATTACTACTTTTCTCTCGTTCTATAGCAGCTAAGCCACAACATCCTCGCAATGAAAAAGGGAACTGTTTTGAATATGGGGGTGCATGTTCAAATTATACTTCTCAAATTATGTATTTCTCTGGATATAGGGCCAGCAGTGGGATGGTTGGATCATAAGGTAAAGTCTATTTTTAGTTTAAGGAACCTCCATGCTGTCCTCCGTAATGGCTGCACCAAACTACATTCCCACCAACAGTGTAGGAGGGTTCCTTTTTCTCCACACCTTCTCCAGCATTTCTCATTTGCAGACTTCTTAATGATGGCCATTCTGACTGGTGCGAGGTGATTCCTCATCGTAGTTTCGATTTGCATCTCTCTAACAATTAGCGATGCTGAGCATCTTTCCACGTGCCTGTTGGCCATCTGGATGTCATTTTGGAGAGATGTCTATTTAGGTCCTCTGCGCAGTTTTGGATTGGGTTGCTTGTTTTTTGTTTGTTTGTTTGTTTTTGATATTAAGCTGTATGAGAAAAAGGAACTGTTTTAAGTTTAATATTTCTTTGGTTTCCTGCAAAGGTGAGACCACTTAATGGAAATGAAAATCTTCCCCTTGCCATGATGCATTCGGGAAGATGTCTATCACCCTAGAAAGGACAGGGACGTGTCGGGGCCAGCTTCACGGCACTAGGCATGAGGTGGAGCAGAGCTCTGAACAGCGAAATGGTGGAGGCAGGAGGGCCAAGGAAAACTCGTCCCATGGAATCATACAGCACCGAGCTACAGTTCTGACTTTCCTTGCCTGGTTCTTGCTTGCTTTTGTTTTGTTTTTAAACTTACTTTTATACAGCTCAAAGGAACCACAACAAACCAAAGGTACCAAGTGAAAAATACACCAGAAGGTACCTATCAAGAAGTAAGGTAACACTTATCAAGCCCTGGGTGATGAATGACAGCCCCGCAGGCACCAACTAATCACAGAGCCTGAGAGCAGGCACACGCGAGGGAAACGAGTGAGCCAGCTGTTCACACGCAGCTGGGCAGACGGGGCTGCCTGTGGACGTGAGCAGGGGACCAGCCACCGCCCACCTCCACGGGCTGGGCCAGCTCACTTTCTGCCTCTTCTCATCTCCCAACTGTGAAAAACGAGCGTATTGCATTTCCAAGGCTCTGTGCTGTAAGTCCTTGAGCTCAGCAAACAGCGGGCTTAGTGGTAATAGATTTCATCTCTTTTAATGCCTGTTTGCTATGATATTGTCGCGGGTTGAATTGCGACCGGCCAAAAAGATCTGCCCAAGTCCTACCCACTGGGACCTTGTGAATGCGACTTTACTTGGAAATAGGGTCTTTGCAGTTGTAATTAAGTTGAAGCTCTCAGGATCATCTGGAATTTGAGTGGGGGAGGTGCTAAATTCAAGTTCAGGGACTGATCTCTTTATAAGAGAGAGGAGAGGGAGATTTGAGATGCAGAGTCATGAGGAAGAGAGTCTTATAAAGACAGAGGTAGGGCCTGGAGTGAAGTCTCTGCAATCAAGAAATGCCGGGGACTGCCGGTCGCCACTAAAAAAAGGAGACAGTGGTGGCATAAAAGGAACCAACTCTACCAACACCTTGATTTTGGACTTTTGCCCTCTAGAACTTTGAGAGACTACGTTTCTGTTGTTCTCAGTGACTGCACTGTGGTCACTTGTCATGGCGGTCCCAGGAAACTAACACAGATGTTAATTCCTTCAGTAAGAGTATTTAAAAAGGTTTCCACCTTGGTCCTTCACCTGGGGATGTGGATTAGTGAAGGAGTCACTAGCAACTTCATGGGCTTGCCTGGAATGACACACTTTTGTAGCAGAGCTGTAAGATGTCAGACGCTCTCTGCAGCGGAGATGAGCAGGGTTCCAATCTCATTTGTAATTTAATTATTTCCCCCTGGAACTGGGGAGATTGCAAACAAGCCTGATCTTCCTATGGTTTCCCCGAACGTGTTGGGTGATAACACGCTTGGTAACATGTCTTTCCTGGAGTGCCTGAATTCGCCCTTCACTAAAGTCACTCAGACCATCGGCATGAAGAAATAAAGACATTCCAGAAATTTCTTGCCAAACTAAAAATAAGGAAGCCATCTGGGAGAGTCATCTACAGCTTTGTTCGTTCTGTCGAGCGTCATCAGGCAGGAGCTGAGTGCTGGTAAATATAGGTCTAGAACCTGCAGTCGTTGGACCATTCCACCCAGCTAACACGTGCCAGGACAGGCTGTCCCTGCTAACAGTGGGTGACGTCATCAGGTTTGGGAACTCAAGGTCTTCTTTAAACTGTGTCCTTGGATCTCCCCGTGAAATATGCTAGTTAGGAGAGTTGTGTTTGTGGGAAAGGGCAAAGACAATCCTCCATCACACCAGGCCTTCGGGTGGAATAACTGAGGTGGGACAGACGTGCTCTCACACCAACCATGCCCTCCTGGGCATCTACTTTCCAACATATGAGGGGTGTTTAATCAGGTGGATCGAAAATTGAAGCAGTCCAAGAAGCAGAAATTTCCTTTTCCCATTTTGTTAGAGGAAAAAATGATAAAGATCAAAACATTTTTATGTCTATAACCAAGATTGCTATTTGATTCCCCTCAGCAGCCATTCTCCTCTTCTAGTGATGGAAACCCCTCCCCAATCCACCCCCAGCATTTCAGCTGGCTGCCTGGCTGCTTGGCTAGGGACTCCCTTTGCCAGCCTCTCCTGCACTTAGATGTAGCTGTGTTCCTGGGTTTAGGCTGGAGGTGTTGTGTGAATCTTCTGGGTGTTGTCTTTAAGACATCAAATTTTAGTTTAGCTCCATCCCCCACCCTAACTTCCATGCAAACCAGCTTCAGCTCTGCAAACAAGGAAAGCATTCCAGCAATGGACAGAGCATCAAGATGGCAGAAACTCAGGTCCCCAAGTGACCACGTGGAGCAGAGCTCCCCACCAACTTCAGGACTGCTACCAAGCAAGGAAAGTAAACTCCCCTCTCAGCTTAGCCACTGTAATCTGGTATCTCTTGACCAGAGTGGCTTGGCGTTCACAACAAGTAATCCTCAGCGTTAGGCAATGTAAGCACTGAGAAAATGCTTTTCTTGCTTATAGTGTTCCTTCACTGGGAACAATTTAGGGAAAAAATCAGTTTCCTTCCACAAACTATAAGAACCAGAGTCAGTTTAAACAACTCAGTGGCCAGGAGCCTGGAAGGCTTAAAGGGAGCCTCTGAGGGCCCACACTCCAGTCTTGACTGAGGATGATTTGCTGTGTGACCCTGAGCAAGTCACTGGTCCTCCTTTTCTTTATGGAGATGAGATCTCTGATTCCTTGGATGCACAGGAGAGAAAAAAAAATAAGAACAAATGAGGAAGTTTTTCATGAAACCTAATTGGTGCAACCCTTAGAAACATCGTGAGTTTAAGTCCCTTCACTTTTTCTCCCCTTCACCCCCACCTTGTTTTGAGGGGCAGTGGTGTTAAAAGGACTTTCTTAGATAAAATGGTGGTCTACCTGATGGTAACTTTTAATATCCTTACTTTAAAAAATTAAAAGTTGCCCACTCTAATGCTCATCCCATCCATTGAAAGATTGTTTGCTGGGCCAGGAAACTGCCAAATCTGGGACTAGATACCTTCAAGCCATAATACTCTGTGGTCTCTGGGAACACAAAGGCAAATTCAGAGAGAAGGCAACTGATGTTTCAGTGGCAATTAAAAAAAAAAAAAAAGAAAGAAAACCACATCTGCTTGCTTGTCAGAGATGACAGCTCTCTTGCCAAGGTGCTCAGATCTACATAGAAAAGACCCTGTTCCCTGGAGAATCAGCCGTAGCCCAGCCCCGGGCCAACGTGGAAGGCACTCCATGTGGGGTGGGTGCCAATCGATGGAGTTTCTGCTCCCTTTCCTGTAACAGCAAATCACCTCTTCCAACCTGATGCAGAAAAAGCAAATCCTCGTAAATTAAATCCCCAAAGCAGGGCACTTTTACCAGGAAGGAGCTATTTAGAAAGTTCCAGAATGATGAATGAAACCTTTTATCTGAAAAGCAGAATTTGATTTTAGGCTGCTTTAAGCTGCTAGGGAACAGTCTTCTTTTTTCTGTTCTAACAGTTTCTCTACAAGGATTAACAAGCTGAAAAATCGTAATAATCATAAGAGCCTGCATGAATAGGGCATTTACTACAGCAGGTCCTGGGTATGTACTTTATGTGCCTCATCCCCCCTGATTCTCACAAGGCCCCTGGGAGCATCTAGATTTCATAGGTGCAGAGACTGCAGCACAGAAAGGTTGAGTCTCTTGTCCATCATCGCAGAGCTGGTACATGGAGAGCCGGGGTTTGAACCCGGGCTGTGTGGGCACAGAGCCGCGCACTCCCCACGGCGCTCCGTGGAGGATGGTTCAGTGGGTCCTCGTGACCGGCCACACCCCTGTTCAGCGGGAGACGTCCCATTTCAGGACCGGCATCCTCTCTAATGTCCTCTGGGAGCCGTTACTCATCTGATGCCCTGGTGCACACCCGAGGACATTAGCGATGCTGTTTATACAACATTTATAACAGAACTTGACAGCCAGCAAACCATTTTTCCATCCATCCTGTGACTTGAACCTGACATCCGTGAGGCAGATAAGGCTGGTGTCATCATTATTCCTGATTGACAGGGGGGGACGCTGAAACACAAGAGGTTATGTGACTCATCTCCAACACAGGCGGGGCTGCTCCTTTGGTCCAGGTAAACACTGTACGTGGTTTAGATAGAAGACTAAGGTGTGGTGAGGGGAGCTACATGGACCATCCCGGGAGAACTTCTGACTGTGACTGCCCTCCTCCCTTAACTGAAGACCAGCCTCCTTCCTCCTCTGGACAGTCCCCTCGTGTCTGGAGTCAGCCACCTTCCTAGTCACCTGCCTCTGCACTTGGGACCAAGATCACCTCAATCATCTCCATATTCCCAATTCACAGGAAATGCCCGGCACAAGACAGGTACTCAGCATGGATCCAGGGATGAGGGACTGAACCAGATGGTACCCCTTCTTCCTCCCCCATCACAATAAATAATTTGGGGCTATATTCCAAAGTCTTAGAAATGAGCATGGCTTTGATCCAGTAATTCCTAGTCTCAGATTTTTTTTTTTCACAAGGAAGTAAAGATATTCACAAACATCCATGTTCACTTCAAAGCTTCTTCAAAAAGAAAGAAAGAAAGAAAGAGCCTTTCCAATAATAAGGAATCTTTCCAAATCTCCAAGATAGAAAGGAAAACTATGCAGCCATCAAAGCTGACACTGTAGGAATATATCCACTAGCCTAGAAAAGAGATTTCCAAAGTATTTATTAAGTGAAAAAGGTACAATCTAAAACCGTAAGTACTTTATGATCACTTTTGTTATTACATGATACTCAGAGTCATGCATGTACCAGAGAACACTAAGCAGAGTATTCACAGTAGTTGTCTCCTGGTGAGTAGAAATATGTTTTTGGTGGGATTTGTAATGAACATGATTGCTTCTGTATTAGGAAAAACCCGTCCCCACTTTGGGAGGATGGCGGCTAATCGACCATTTGCTGGCTAGCCTTCATCTTTGAGAGGCCCCAGGAACTTATGACACTCGGAACCAGAGGCGGCCAAGCTTGTGTCCCCTGTGGTGTGGGTGGTGGCATCAGCAACTCATTACTGAAGCCCAGAGCACGTGAGAATGGAGAACCACCAGGGACAAAGGCATATTCCTGTAGGCGATGCTTTAAAAAGGCAAAACAAAGACTCAGAAAGAAAAAAAAAAAAATGAAAACCTTGTCCTGATACCATCTCAATAAATAAGAACTTTCACAGTCCATTTGCTTCTTGTTAGCACAGCACAGACTGCAGGTGACCCCTGAACAACGTGGGCGTCAGGGGCACCAAAAATCCACAGGGAACTTACAGTCAGCCTTGGTACCCCAGGTTCCTCCGTATCCGAGGGTTTAACTAGCTGAGGACAGGGCAGTACTGGAGCATCTGCTACTGAAAAATATCTGTGTAGAAGTGGACCCACACACTTCCAACCTGTGATGTTCGAGGGTCAACTGTAGTCTCAGAAGCAGAATAAACAGATCCTTTTACAGATGCTTCTTTTAAAGCTGGACTTGCTCTTTCCCATTTCTTGTTATTCTTTCATAAAAATACTTCAGTGAAAAATGTCAGACTCTAGTCTAGATACTTGCAATTCATAACAAAAAATTAGTACCCAGAATATGTAAAGTGTTTCTAACAATCAATGAGAAATGAAGCACCTCTCCCCTACATTCCCAAAAGACTCAGAGAAAAAAAAAATATGCCAAGGATATATTTCACATAACAAATATATGAGAAACTGCTCTACCTTCCCAGCTGTCAGAGAGGCAAATGCCAGCTATTCCACTCCTGTCAGGTGGAAACATTTTGGTAAATCGTATAAAAAGCATTCACTGGTAGGGACCTGAGACAACAAAACTCTTCAACACTGCTGGAGGAATGTAAATTGCGTTGGAAAGCAAGTTGCCAAACCCAGCACAAGAGATGCCCATCCTCGGGCCAGCAGTTCCCTCTCCAAGTGTGCCCTAGACCTAGAGAATTTTCACATGTGTGTGCAAGGAGGGCTGAAGAAGAGTGTAACTGAGGCTCTGTTTTAAAGAGCACGAACGCAGAAGCAGCCTAGCTGCCTAGCAGTAACGCAATGGATCAATTATTGCCGCTAGGTAACTGACAAGGACAGTGAGGGAACTAGATCTCTATGAATCCAAATGGATACATCGGAAATCTACAGGGTTGGAAGGAGAAGAAAACAAGTTACAAAAGAACGTATATTGTATAATACAGTATACGTAACATTAAAAACACACAGAATGATGGTAATAATTCGCTAGAACATTTATACGCATGTTGAAACAGTTACACACGCGATCATGATGTCAACTTCAGGGCAGTGGTTATCTTGGTAGGAAGGGGGAAGGAAAAGGGAGGACGGACAAGAAAATAAAACTTGCCTCAAGAAGACACTGTTAGAAAGATGCTTCCCCAGGACTGTGGGAATGTGGGGATGTGCGGGGCCTCAGGAACGCATCCTCAAGTTCATCCTCCATGGTTCCCGTCCAGGATCTTGCTCATTTTCCACCCCAGGAAGGTGGAAATCTCTAGGGTTCCGAGCAGACGCTGTGTGCTGACCAGACTGAGACCATCTGTAATGGCGGCATCTGGGCAACATGGCGGCCGGGAGGCTCAAAAGGGCCTTCTTCACTGTTAACTCTGCCTGTGTCTCCCCAACCCTCCGCAGTGGCCGTGTGTCCGTCTAGGGTGCCAACGGCCCCCAGGCCCACAACCCTGTCACGACTGAGGCTGGCACGCTGTGGATACTTAGTCTGTAAAGTGGGATGATGAGGGATGATGACCGTGAAGAGCGTCAGACGTCGCCAGGGTACCAGCAGCTCGAGAGAGACCACATCAACACCCTGCACTGCCCGGGGAGCAAGCTGCTGGGGGAACGTAGTGAAGTCCCTCTCTGTCATTCGCCATCAACACAGCCACAATCTCCAAGTAAGGGTGTGACTCAGGCAGCAAAGGTACAAGTGGGGGCTTCTTCTAAACTAAGTTCTAAAGGGACCAGATACTGGTCCAGGGTTGAAAGGCTGGAGAAGCTTTTTTTTTTTTTTTCCCTGATGAAAGGACAGTTAATTCTGTGTGCTGTGTCTCCTGCCGTAATCACTACCATGGGCTCACCTCTCGTCACACCAGCGAAAGATACAGTTAGGGAGAAATGATGCCAATTCTGCTCATTACCTGAACACCTGGAGTACTTTTTTTAACCAAGAGCAGTTTTTGAGGCCAAGCAGATTGAGTTCAAGGTCAACAGAGGATAAAAGCTAGGGAAAGCCCAGGTGGGTGGCCACCTTGCGGTGGGTTTAGGATTGACCTCCAGGGGCTCCCAGAGGCCTCCCTTCCGCTGGCTCGGACCAAAGGGGTTATGTGCCACAGCAATGACAACCCCAAATTTGTGGCCACGTCCTGGCCAGAACTCTCTGCATTAATTCACTGGGTCCTATCAATAACCTGTGTCCTCTAGAGAAGTCAACTCCCCCATTTGTCCAGATTCTCCCAACAGAAGCATTAGCTGTCAGACATCATCTGCCAGCAGACAAGAAAGTGAATGCTGAGGTCAAGGAGACGCTGGTTTCAGGTTCACCCACACTGACTGAGTTCCTGCTGGAAGCTGTGCCCTGGGCCAGTGGCTTTCACAGTCTCCCCCATTCTACCCGGAACCCAGTGGGGTAAATATTATCATCTCCATTTTACAGAAGAGCTGAGCCAAGGCTGGGAGGCATTTAATTAAGCCCTCTGGCCACAGGCTAGTGAATGGGGAAAGTGGCTGTCACACTTTTTCAAAGATAAGTCTGAATCCTAACCTCCAGTAACCCAGAAACATGACCACATGACTGTCTCTGGAAAAAAGGTCTTTGCGGATGTAATTAAGGATCTTGCAAATGGGTCTTAAGTCCAATGACCGGTGCTCCCAGAAAGAAGAGAAGGATCTGACAGAGACATGTGAATGAAAAACACTGCAAAGCCATATCAGTAAACAAAGAATGCTGTGGCCATCAAGTCATCAGCTGCCACTGCCACCCCTGACGGTGACAGAGAACTCAGGATGCAGACAAGCAGGCAGCCCAGCCTCTGCAGCCACCTCCCCCCTCCAATGAGGGGACTTGGAATGTGGAAGGACAGGACCCTGGCCCTAGACAGCTAGGTGCTTGTCAAGGAATGATTTCAATGAGCCCAGACATTTGCTCCCTCCCATACACAGAAAAGCACTAAACTCTTTGACTTGAGATGCCTGGTTTTCTTTAGTTAACAGTAATATTTTAATGTTCTGACTACCTGGTCTTTGTTGTAAAGCTCCTATATATCCTGGCTCCTCCCTGTCTCTTTGCAGCAATCCCGCAGAGTGACCGAGAGGCTGTCATCCAAGGCTCAAAGGGGTTTGACTCCTCAGACATGTCTGCTGAATAAAACATAACTCCGCCTTTAGGTTTGCACTTACTTCAGTTGACAAGGCGCGGGGAGAAAGCCGTGTGATGACAGGCAGAGACCGGAAGATGCTCTCACAAGCACAGAAACAGCAAGAGCTAAAAGGGGCAAGGAAGGATCCCCTTGCCCTCCTGAGCCTCTGGAGGGAGCCTGGCCCTGCTGACGCCTTGATTTTTGGACTTCTGGCCTCCAGCGCTGGAAGAGAATAAATTTCTGTTGGTTTTTAAGCCACCCAGCTTGTGGTCATTGGCTACAGCAGTCCTAGGAAACCAGTCGCAGACACACCTCACAGATTTGCTTGAGGCCAAGCCAGAACCCAGTGGGGACGAAAGAATGGGGAGCCGAGGAGGGAGGGAGAGGCACGGGACCTCGTGTGCAAATGCGGTGTTGCTTCCTCTCTGCCCACCCAGCAGACTTCGGCTTTGAACCCAAACCAAAATCAACCAGAGAAGCGAACAGCATGAAACGCCAGCACTCTGAAAATATGTTATCACCCGCTTCTTAGAATATTCTTAGCTAATTCGGGGCTTTAGGCTGTGGGTCTTAATTTTACGACATGCATCTCTGCAATCTTAGAGTTGCAATAAAGATACTTTATCCTGGAGAGAGACTATAATAGCTCTGGGTGTTCTTTTTCTTTTTTTTTTTATTCCCCCTTCCCTTTTTGAAAGGCAAGTCCATCTTTTAAAAAAGAAAAATACTCAGCACTCATCATCCAACCACCTTAATGGGATTACTTCTCATTTAAAAAAATTATCTTTCAATTAAAATCATTTTCCTCTGCCCCTAACCAGGCAGAGTGATCTGTGTGTGTGTGGCTCATTTAACTAAACATTAACCCAGGAGCTGTTCGATTTCCATCAAGGATATGCAAGACCTGCGCTGTAATTCTTTAAGAATGTTTCCCCAAAGGAAACTAACCATTAACTGCGATTTCCTTCAGAATGTCACTTTAAAGTCTCGTAGGAATAAATTCATTTTGCACAGTACTTATACTTCTACCATCCATTCTTAACCCCTATCTTTATGTGCCCCCAAACAGAGAGGCCGGTTCAGGATAAGGAGTCTGGAGCTATTAAAAATAAAACGAGACCAGATAGAAAACCATCAAATCATAAAGCAATACTCATGAGATATTTCCCCCCCAAACCTGTCATCCAGTATGTTACTTGTCTAGTGGTCATATATCTGAGAACCTCAGCTATCTTCACCAGGCAGCAGAACCAAGCAGTAACGTACCCACACAGAAAACAAAAAATAATGAGAGCAAACACACAGGGCTTATTCTGTGCCTGGACTGTTTGAAATGTCCTAACACGTATTCATTCATTTAATCCTCACAGCAACACTATATGAGGTGGGCTCTTTTCTCCCATTTGACAGACAAGGAAACCAAGGAACAGAGAGGGAGAGTAACACAGCCCAAGACACACATCTCCTAGGTGGCAGAGCTGGGGTTCCATTAGGCTCTTTGGCCCCCAAAGTCCATGCTCTTCATCCATATGTTGCATAAAACTCTCATTCCTAAGAGAACAGCTCAGGGTCTAATGCAGGGTCTCTCTTTTGACTTTAGTTTTGGACTCCTCACTAGAAAGAGCCAACAGAGAGTCAACAGAGGTGGCCGGCTTTAAGGCAGGCGAGTGAGAACTTACAGCTCACATCCTGGTGGCCACTAGGGGAACAGAAAATGATAAAATTTAGACACTCTAACATAAAAATCCTTGAGGTTGGGGGGAGTCTGACACATAAGCAAAGTACCCCTCTTAGGCAGGACCATCTAGAGCCATTTCTGTGGAAGGACGAGGAAGAGCAGTGACGACCTACCAGGGAAATGTTGCAGAAGGGACAGAGAAGACCCCTGCAGGGGGAACATTAGCATCAAGGGTGATATTCAAAATATTACCCCCGGCACAGCCTGGGTACTGGTGCTCCGTGATCAGCCGGTCGGGATTCTGTCCATGAATAACCAGCACAGCCATCCCCCGGTGTGACCAGCTGAACATCCTTTCTGACTTTGATCCCCATTTCACAGGGGATGAAACAGACCCAGAGAAGCAACGGACCCTAAGAGACATAGTAACAGGACAGGGCCAGGGTTCCTACGCTGCATTGCCCAAACCGAGTAAGAAAATGCCTCCAGCTCCTTCTGAGACCACAGATAAGCATTTAAAATTTTTAGAGTGATCTTCTTTCCAATACGGTTAAGGAGGAAAAAAAAAAAAAACAGGGTGGAATGACATTTTGAGGCAAATGAACATGCTACGAACTTCACATCTCAGTGTCCATCAATCAAGTTTCTGGGAGCACAGCCATGCGCATCTGTGCGCGTCTGGTCCGTGGCTGCATCTGCGTCCCAGCAGCCGAGTTTGGTGGACGCGACAGAGACCATATGGCCTGCAAGGCTGAAAATATTTCCTGTCTGGCCCCTTGCAGGAGTTTGCTGGCCGCTGATCTAGAAAATTTATTTCGAAGAATTACTCTTCCTCTGGTGATAAATAAGGCGATAATGCAGTAATAAAACAATCGACAAGTAACACGGTCATTATCATTACTGAATTCTATCAATTCTAACGGGTGGCTTCATGCCAAGCGTGTTCAGTTCTGTAATGAGACAAACTTTCCACTCATCTTGTTTCTATTATTTCTAGGAAAATGTGCTAAATGGAGGATGAGAGGGAAAAAAACCCTCAAACACTCCCTGCTCCAAATTTAATCACACGCTGTATGATTCCACCAGCATGAAGCTCAAACACAGGCAATACTAATCCAGGCCGTCCCTTCCTGGGATGGCAGTGAGCGGAAGGGACGTGGGGGTGAGGGGTGAGGGATGCGGGATGCGGGACACCGGGATGTTCTGGTTTTGGATCTGGTGCAGGTTACAAGGGTGGGTTCAGCCGGCTGCACACTGATACTGCACTTTCATAAAACACATATGCTTGAATATCAGCAAAAGCTTATACATAAAAATGGGGAGCCTCTTGCACTCGGCTGCGCAGATGCTAATGTGCTTGTTCGCAGACCTCTGAGAGGCTAAGAATGCATGGGACCCTGTGGTCTCATGCCAGACTGCATGGGCACAAAGGCCCACGAGGAGAGCCAGGAGGGTCAGCCTATTCCCATCCCATCAGGTCCCCCATGGCCAAATTCTGCTGGCTTCCAGAGCACAGCAAAGTCCCGGGGTCTTGGAGATCTGAGCAGGAATGCAGGGACCAGTAGGCTGTGCGTGGACTGGCCTGCCGTCAAGGAACCTTTTGACTCCTTAAGAATGTGAAGCTGGAGGAGGAATCCTGGTCACTTGTGCTATTAAGGGAATGGAAATTTTAGCTTTAATAACAGACCATGGGTACCCCACAGGGAATTTAATTTATTAAGGGTATAAAATTCTTCAAGACATCTGCTGAGGAACTGGCAGGGCAGACTCCTCCAGGGGACCACGGCAGCAGGTGTCAGGGCCACTGCTATGGGGCTCTGCCACTGAGGGGGCGAGACTGGGCTCCCGTCTGAATACGGTAAGGGAGAGCAGGAACTCACAGCCAAGGAGCAGGGTACGGGGTCAAGGAATGGAAAGTTACTAAGAGGAAACCTCAAGGGTGGTCTGTCGGGGTTCTGGCTAAACCAACCTAATAGGATTCTTGCTGAAGGCAGGCCAGGGTGATCAGATACCCCTCTGGAGGATGGTGGGGGACAAGGAACCCGACCAGATAATCGAAGGTGATCAGATATGGAGGGTGTGGACTTCTGGCTAAATTGACTCGACGGGATTCTTGCTTAAGCTGGACAATGCAGAGACGAGCCCAGAGGCCCACAAGTCAGAGCCTACTCGAGAAGAGAGTTTGGAGGAGAATGAACAGACTTCGGTCAAGGAGAGAATCTTCGCCAAAGCCACAGGTGGTTTACAGTGTGGAAGTCACATCAGAGTTGGGTTTTCTCCCCCCCCCCCAATGGTTTATCAAAGGCCTCACATCAGAGCCTTTAAGATGAACCTGAAAAGTCCAATCAGCCAGAGACTGGACTTCTTTGGAAATTAATTCTCCCTCTATTCCTTTAACCTATTTGAGTGCCCCCTGTGCGTGGGGAACCCTGAGAGATGGACTCGGCAGGGCAACCCCGAGAACGCCAGCTTAGCGGAGGAGGGGGACCCACACACAGACAGCGACCTGCACTAGGCTGCGGAGGACAAGCAGGAAGAGACCAGGTGAAGGAAGGAGGGAAATCCACCCCCTCCCCATCTTTACCTGAACTAGGACGCGACAGTATGTAATTTCTCCTTGCTTCCCCTTCAATCCACTGCCGCCCAAGCAAACAAACGGGTCCCTTAAACGTGCAAAGTAGATCGTGTTACTCCCTAAACTGCTGACAAGACTCCCTTGGCCCTATCTCTGCCTTCCAGCCTCACCTAGCTGGTCTAAGCCCCAGCCACAAAAGCCTCTTTCAAGACCCTGACCCGCCCAACAGAGATAATGCAGTGATTACAGCATGGGCTTGGGATCCAGACCACCTGAGTGCAAATCGCACCACCCTGCTGGCCGCTCTGTGCCTCCATCTCCACATCTGTAAAGTGGGAGTGAAAGCACCTACCCTGGAGGGTGTTGTGAAGATTCTGTGAGTTAATCTAGGCTAAATCCTGAAGCCTCTGCCTGGCACAGAGTAAACCTCAGTAAGCGCGTGCTCTGACAACGACACGGCTTCGGTCCTTGTCAGTCTCCTCCTCAAGACCTTCACATACCTTGGTCCTTGGTCTCAGGAAGCTCTGTCTTCAGACTCACACACCTCCCTGAACCTACTTCCTCCCACAATGTCAGCTGACTCGACACACCGCTGACTCCCGGGGTCTGCTGGTCACCTTCACGGCTCCTGCCACCATGTTCAGTTATGTAATGAATGCTGTGATGACTTGTCTGAAGTCTGTCTTCCCCACCTGTCTGTGTGCTCCACGAGGGGCAAGGCCACTTCTGTCCACTGTGCTGCACCCCCCGCCCCCAAACAGGGGGTCACTTAGGTTACTCACTCTCAAACGTGGGCATGAACGCAGCCGAGGTGAGAGCAGCAGCCCCGGCCGAGGTGGAGCGCCCTCAGTGCCCACAGCCCCCCTAGAAGTGCAAGCAGCCCCTTGCGGGGAGACAGAGATGAGAAGCAAGGGATGCGGCCGAGAGGACACCCTTGGTGAGCAGATGAAGGTCAGCGTGGTGCGCCGTGCTCAGGGGAGCCACGGGAAGACCTGGAGCTAAGGAGTCGGCGGGATGGCAGGTGTGAGGCACGGCGTGTGCGCTGGCGGTGGGGAGGGGAGACTGGGGCCGGCTGGGAGACTGTCACAGGAGTCCCAGACCTGGATGAGCACATGAACCACCCCTCCAGGATGGAGAGCTGGGGCCTGATCTAAAACAAAAGATGTAGAAGGGCTGGAACTTGGTGACTCGTGGACGGGGCTACTTCTCCAGACTCACTAGTAAAGGAAATCAACTTCACTTACTTTCTTCCCTGTGGTTATATCGCACTCAGGGGGAGGGACAGTTTGTACAAACCATCCCAACCCCAAATGCGTGTGTAGCCTCACAGACATTCTTGTTGACCAGATGGCTGAACGGCTTGCAGAGTCCACCTTACCTAACTGGTGCATTTCCTAGCCTGTCATCATTTTAAGGCGATAAATATAAACAGGCACAGATCCTTCTGTGCCGAATTCCTCTTCCACTTGGTCCTTCTCCAAGGACTTGAAACCGCATTAAATTGGAGGGTTTCTGAAGGCAAACTGTGCGGACGTGTCATGAGGGACACCTGGATGGGCTGCAGGGGGCTCTACCTGCCACACAGGTGGGGAGTCTTTCAAGAGTGCTGTGCTGGGGGGGGGGACGGTGCTACCCTGACTCTGCGATAAGATGAAAAGCAAATATCAAAGGGAGACCAAGGATTCTTACTTTTCAACAAATTTAGTCCGTCCCCACCCTTGCAGATGAAAAGAAAAATGGTTTGAGTCTGGCATCTCAGAGGGGACTGAGGGCAAGGGGATGGAGGAAGGTTAGTGGAGGAACTAGTCGGGGTGGAGGGGGTGTGTGACACCAGTGCTGCACTCGGGGCTGGGCTGCACTGCAGAGCAGGGGTGCAGGGCGAGTCGGCAGCTCATGAGGGGGCGCAGGGCACTGGGGATCGGAAGTGAAGCTCACGGGATCAAAAACCATGACTCATGCGGCATCAGGGGACACGCTGGGAGTAGCCCCCTCCCCGCCCTGTCGTCCGCACCTTCACCCGGTGTCACTCTCTGCTCTTAGGATAAATGTGACAGGGAGGGAACCTCACGCTTTGGACCCCTCCTCCTTCAGCTCCAAATACATGAACACACACACAAATACAAGAAAAAGGGGGGGGGGGGGATTTGAAAAAATACAGTCTACTCCTCTCCAAAATAAACATCTCCATGGGTTAGAAATGGAGCAGAAACCCAATGGTGTATCAGAGCTGAAGCCACAGGCCTGCTGGGTTCCAGGTCCAAAGGAGGCCCACCAGGATGGGCGGCTCCAGCTCCCACAGACAGAGACTGACGCGGTTTGGGTGAGGGGGGCACTGGAGTGAGGCCATGGCTGAGGCCCCTCCCTACCCCCTAGAGAACCCCCTGGCCCAGGCCACGTCCCAGGAGGTCTTTGACTTCAGGGTCTTCATGGCTTTTATTCTCCTCTGGAAAGAGAGCTTGCACTTCTGAGGCTGGAACCAGGAGTGGAGCTCAGAAGGAGAAACAGAGGCCTTGACAATTGGACCAAAGGACGCAAAACTCCCCACAACTAGGACCCGAGGGAAGACCCGTTGTGCCTGGCCAAGCGCTCCGAACCCAAGAGTCGGTTTATTTCACCATCTTTTAAGCCCCCAGACTAAGACTGTTGAGCTCAAAAGCACATTGCTCTTCTCCACGGAGAGACAACTTGCGGGTCTGAGAAGGGAGGAGGGAGGGACAGCACACAAACCCTCCCTAAACCCTCTGTAAGTGGGAAGAGTCTGGGGCGCCACACTCAGGAGTCAGCATGGCAGCCGCCCTCCACACCCCCCCTGCTGAAGCCCCCACCCGCTCGTTTTTATTCGACTAGCTGAACAGTTGCATCAAATGAAATTTCAAGCCTGGTCAAGTCGTACATGGATATCCAATTTCTCTTGTCCTGTGAGTAGCAGAAATGAAATTTTGGCATGTGGGGGGAAAAAAAAAAGAGTCCTCGAGCACCTTGCAAAAATCAATAGGAAGCAAATTACATGCCGACGTAAAGAGCCATGGGCCCCGGCACTTCAAAACGCGTTTATTCCACATTATAGACAAGGTCTGGAATCATTCAAGCTCTGCCTTCATCTTGATGATACCGACAGCAGGGGCTTAAGTCTCTCTCATGCTTTAAATTAATTTCACAAGGCCAGAATCCAAGCTTCTTCATGCTTTGTTCACCACCACAGAAGCAGGCGCTACTACTGTGAAATGAATTCCTTTCAGCTCACCTTCCTGTGCATGCGTCCTTTATACAGGTGCAACAGTGGTGCACAGCATGTTTGGTGCCGTTATGTTAACGCTGTGTTGTAACTGATCTTCCATGTTGTGGCCCCAGTCTTCCAGGCCACCGTTTAGAATGGTAGCTGGCTTTCCCTCCAGTTAGGGGATGGCTCGGTGTTTCTAGCTTTAGGTACTAATACTAACACTAACGCCTAACATGGAGCGCGTGTTTATCCAGACGCTGTTCTTAAGCGTTACTCCATTAAATATGACAATATACAAGGTGAGAAGAGGCAATGTTCACTGCGTGTTTCCTGTGTGTCAGACAAGGTTCTAAGTGCTCTGCATGTTAAAATTTCATTTGAATCCTCACAAAAGATACTCAGAGGGACAGATTACTGTCATCCCCATTTCAAGACTTAGAAACAGAGGCTTAGAGGTTGAGTGACCCGCCCCAAGGCACAGAGCGGGTAGACAGACATTTGCATGCATGTCAACTGATGGACAGCCCATCCCCTGTGCGGCATACAGTTGTCCCCTGGTATCTGTAGGGGACTGGTTCCAGGACACCCCTCCACACCAGATACCAAAATCCATGGGTGCTCTGGTCCCTTAGAGTCCACGAGTTCCACATCCCTGTCCACGGAGGACCCACTGCACCACCACTCCGCAGGAACGAGCCTTTCATAAAATAGCCTTTAAATTATGGATTCTTTCTTTAGGTAAGTAAACAGAAATTGCTAGGTCGAGACTATCAGTACTAACGCTCCTGGAGACATTTTGCCAAATTCACTTCCAAAAAGACCAGATCCACTTACAGACCACAGACAAGACAGGAGGTTTTCATCTGCATGTCATCTCCCTCGCCAACCCAGGGCATTGTGATCGCACAGATCTAAGAAGTAGGATCCTGTTTCACACTGCTTTGGGACCCTTGGGCCCATTTTTCTAGATGTTTACCTACAAGTGGTGTTTCATCTTTTGAGGATGTGGAAGACGTTGATGAGCTAGGTGTACGATCTGGTGGGTGGATGTGGCCCTTCAACATGAAAAATGCTACCTAGGTAGTTACGTATAACTCAGGAAAAACAGCACCGAAGCATAAAGTCAGAGGAGAGTGCTGTGTTTTGTTATAAACACTTGTGAACATTTTTCAAACGATCTATCCCCTGAATTTTTGGTCCTTTTTAAATTTATTCTTCACATTTGTCACTGTTAGAATTTTCTATAATGAGCACAATCAGAAAAAAAATAGGTGATTTCAAATGAGAGAAAAAGATGGCTGTTACTTACAGAATAATTTTTGCTTTCTGCTCTACTAGATTAATGGCCTGAGTGTCCTTGATTTCAGCAGAATAAGAACAGATCAAGAATTCTTGGGGGTGTCAGATATACAGCCAGATTTTATGGCTGTCCTTTATTTACTAGTTCAAAATTCCTTTATCTTTTATTTTTATAACGTAAGGGCAATTCAGAAGTGTGGGCTCACCTGCCGACAGCTTGGCTCTTACATCAACCATTTGGAAGAAGAGTTGTTTTGTGTGTGTGTGTGTGTGTGTGTGTGTGTGTGTGTGTGTGTGTGTGTGTGTGTTTTAACAATTTTCTCACTTCCCACAGTTACGCCATTGGCTCAACCCATGAACCAAGTGTTTCTCTATAAGTGTCTTAAGAGATTCATGAAAAAGTTCCTCTGTAAACAGAATACAAGTTTTTCCCCCCAAACTCATAAAAACAAGTGTGTATTTTTTTAAAGCTCCCAGGCCAGCAGTTCTCAAAAGCTTTTAGGACATGGTGGAGAGATGTTACACTTCAGGTTAGGATTTCAAGAAAGCTGGTTCCATCCTGGATATTTTCCTAAAATTTTCAAAGCCGCTCAAACACAATATTCATTCTGGAAACTGTACGAATACAATTGGAGGTGAATGTATTAGCATGTAGAGGTACTAAGGGTTTAACTGATTTTTGTCTTGGGTCACAGGAGCACCAGATCGGAGCCCCAGTCCCTGAATTCCATCTCAGTTTTCATCATCATCAGTTTGCTGAACAGACGGTGCCCCTATTGGGACGGAATATCAGCGTACCATGAGCACACATGAGGAGTCTTCCCAGCACCGTCACTGGGAGTAACAAGTTACCCCAGCTTTCCACTGTGTCCAGCAGTCTCTTCAAATCTCGGTCGTAAAATACATCCACCCTCCCCACTCCCTGCTTCAAACAGAGCCCCCATCCCTTTAATCTTTCTTCTATGCTGAGGTTCAATGGAAAGTTTTAGTTCCAGAAATGTACACCTGCCGCTAAACAACAATTTTAAAGACCACTGGCCTAGATCAATAGTCTATTTCCTGAGAATAACAATTTCCAAGGAATTCACTTAGGAAGGCTGTTCGATTAAAATGAGGTTGATTAAACTGTGTTTTTTTCCCTCCCTCTCAGTCCGATATATGTCTTCTGACCAATTTATTTGATGAAAGGTTCCAAATTAGCTTTTTCTTCCATCATGGAGAACATTCCAAATAACAGTGATAAGAGTTACAATGATTATGCACCGTGAAGCGTTTCCTCACGGGCATCATGATTTGCTAACAGGTAAATAACTGAATTGAAACGTATCTGTAATATACTGACAAAAATTACTTTAGAAATATGGGTGAAAAACCCCAGTCGATCCCTGAACCAGCTCCTCTTCTGTATGTTCAGCCGTCCCATGTGGTCTGCTAATAACAGGAAAACACAGAAATCAGCGTATGCAATTCTGCAATATGTCCGAGGTTAGGAACAGGGAATTTCTACACACTAAGATTTCTCCAGAATTCCTCCATCATGTTGACTGGTTTTAACTGTGCTTTGGTTTCACGCCTCACACATCTACAGACATGCAATACGAAATCTAAGAAACATGTGATTAGCAGCTCCCTGGAACGTGTGAATTATGCAGCAGATTGCTGTCTTGTCACAATCTGCAAATCATGCACACAGACGTGACCCTGCTTTGTCTTCACAGCAGCCTTAGAGATGGGGGCTTGAGTTCCACATGTGGCTTTGACATCACTATCGTGGGGGTAGGGTGGATACCCCAGAGAGAACGGCCAGATGATCTGTCCCCGGTCAGGACTGGAAGCTGAAACTAGGCTTCCAGCCCAGAGCCCAGCCCACTGGATGCTGCTGCTGATCTGCTGGTGCAGATTTCATTCCCACCATCCGGGTTGAAAAGTTTATCAACTATTTAAGTACCAGCTCCAGACAAGCATGGCTATATCAAGACGTTACGTATAACTGCAATAGGAAACCTGCCAAAACTGGTAAAGGACGGTGGGAAAGCCTGAAAAGAAGAGCTCGGCAGAGTCTTTCATACCATGAGTAAGTGACTTAGCAACACCACAACCTCACTCTCCACTCCTTGGCATCTTTCACCAGCCTCCACCACAGCCCCGCGGGCACCGGGCAGACACTGTTGACAAACCAACCACACAGTCGCCTGTGTTTGAAGGCATTTCTAAAACAAACTTTCTTTTAATCACGTGTAACAGATTCCCCACGTGCACATATTATAACGCACAGCCTGGTGCATTAGCACGTGAACCCCCTCCTGGTATCCACACTCCAGCCAACAGTCCAGAACCCCAGGGTGCCCGCCTGCCTCTTCTGGTCAACCACCCTCCCCCGCAGGGTAGTGGTTACCCTGAGGTCTAGCAGTATTGATGAGTTCTGCCTCTTTTTGAACTTTATATACATGCAATCATAGAAAACACACAACTTTGGGCCTGGATTCTTCAGCTCGCCCTGATGTCCGGGAGAATCACATTTCTGTTGCGCGTTAACAGGTTTTCATTCAATGTCATTCAGTGTTACACAGCGTTCCTTTGTAGGATCACACACCCACACAAATCCATTCTACCTGCAAGGGGCATGCGGGTTGTTTCCAGGTTAAGACAATTATGAATAACGCTGCTCTGGACGTTCTGTACGTGATTTCTGGTACACGTATGTACGCTTCGTTTGGGTCAATACCTAGGAGTAGAATTGTTGGGTCACAGGGGTGGATGCTCAGCTTTAGTTGATGCTGGTGGTTTTCCAAAGGGGCTGGACCGGTGTAAACCCCACCAGCACCTCGTTTTCAGCACACAGTACTGCAGACCTTTTTATCTTGTTCTTGGGACAGTGGCAGAGATACCTCGTTATAGTTTCAATTTGCATTCCCCTGATGACTTATGAGGTCAAGCACCTTTTCATATGTTTATTTCCCATTTGTACACCTTTCTTCACAAACTCTGCAGATCTGCTGCCTGTTTTTTCCAATGAACTATCTTTATCTTTTCTTCTTTTTTTTTTTTATTGAAACAGAGTTGATTTACAATGTTGTGCTAGTTTCTGGTGTACAGCATAGTGATTCAGTTGTGTGTGTGTGTGTGTGTGTGTATTCTTTTTCATTATAGATTATTATAAGCTATTGAATATAGTCCCCTGTGCTGTACAGTAGGACTTATTATACTTTATCCCTCCCCACCCTTTCCTCTTTGCTAATCCGTAAGTTTGTTTTCTAGGTCTGTTTTGTAAATAAGTTCATTTGTGTAATTTTTTTTATTCCACATATAAGTGATACCATATGATATTTACCTTTCTCTGACTTACTTCACTTAGTATGATAATCTCTGGGTCTATCCATTTGCTGCACATGGCATTATTTCATGCTTTTTTATGGCTGAGTAGTATTCCATGGTATATTACCACATTTCTTTACCCAGTCATTTGTTGATGAACATTTAGGTTCATGTCTTGGCTGTTGTAAATAATGCTGCAATGAACACTGGGGTGCACGTATATTTTCAAACTAGAATTTCCTCCGGATATATGCCCAGAAGTGGGATTGCTCAATCATATGGTAAGTCTATTTTTAGTTTTTTAAGGAATCTCCATACTGTTTTCCATAGTGGAAACTGCACCAAATTACATTTCCTTCCACAGTGTCGGAGGGTTCCCTTTTCTCCACACCCCCTCCAACATTTACCATTTGCGGTCTTTGTCTCTTTTTCGTAGTGATCTGTAGAAAGTCTTTTATTCTGGACACAGCCCTTCAGTAATTATAGGTGTAGCAACATCCTTCCCCATTCCCAACTTACCTTTCATTCTCCCAATGTATTAATGCACTGAAACTCTTAATTGTATTGCAGTCCAATAGATTAATCTTTTCCTTCCTGGTCAGTGCTTCTTACATTCCACTTAAACACACATTCTTCTCTCTTTCAGTTTCTAGACCCTTTCGTGTTTTACAGTTGCAATGAGATCTGCCATCTATCTGGAACTGGTTTCCATGGAGAGTGGGACTTGGCAGGGGAAGGCGGGGTGGAGGGTTGAGATTTCCTTTTTTTTTTAATATGGATATCATATGGACCCAGCCTCAGTTATCAAAAAAGACCACCCTTTTCCTCCACCGCTCAGCAGCTGAGGACATAGCTTTGACGTGAAAATGTTGACCTTAAATGTAAAAACTCCCGAAGGACCCAAGTTTTCAGTCTTCCAGTCGCCTAAACATCCTTGCCCAATTCCTGCAGCAACACAGACACAGAAGCCCAGACAGAAGGCAGGATTTGCTCTCCACTTTGCCATTTCACACAAAGTTGTTCTTTTTCCTGACTGGTAAGCTTTAGACAACAGAATGGGAGGGAACGATTTTTAAATCATCTCAGAATGAAGTGATTATCAAGTCGTTTCTTACCGCAAGGAACTTCTGGATCTCAAAGCCCGTTTCTTAAGTTTCATTTTAAAAAACATCCCTGCTTCACTAATTCCACATCACTTCTTCCAAAGAGCTGTCCGAGGGAACAGCAGTTGGCTGAATGAGTTCAAGATAATCAGATTCTGCAGTGCAGGCCTTCTGGGTCTTTACTGTAAAATATGCATTTGAGTGAGATCCAGACTCCTCTGCCTTAAAGCACGGGTTCCTTCCTCACCTGCAACACTCAATGGCGTCGCCCAGCTCAGCTGAAGAACCCAGTGGGGAAAAGGCTAACCTCCACAGGAAAGGCAACTCTGTTTTTCCATTTTTTAATGCAGTCTAGTATAGTCATCTTTCCCTTTATGCATAGCGCTTTTTCTGGTCTATCAAGAACTCTCCAGGAAACACATACAAACAGGCGTCTTCCGTGACATCATCACTGCTCTCTTTCCCCACCCACCAGCTCACTAAGACCCTGGTGATATCACAGCCAAGGCACGAACTGAGATTTTTGGACTCCTTCCCATCTGATTTTTCATTTCTAAGATATGAAGTGCTCCAAATATTTCTGAGATGAAGTTTTCCAAAACACAGCATATCTTGGCATCAATTCCTCAAGTGTCTAACTTGGAGGTAACCTGGAATTCCAACCTTTATGTGTTGTTGTGGAGGGATCCACTTTTTATGTCATGAAACCTTGTAACCGAGGATAGGGCAGGGAGAGGAGGCAGTGAAGTCCTGGACTGGGAAAGGGTGGAAATGATGGTTGGAACAGAAAAATTATCAACTACCAGGTCCACCTTCCTTTCCACTGGGAACTCTGGTAATGGCATCAGGAATTGTTGTATGCTTGGCCTTGGGGACAGACCTGTCGTGGCCTGGTAGGACCTTTGACCCCCGTAGGGACTGACACCCTGCTTCATTCACATCCGCAATTTGCTAACAACTCACCAGCAGGGGTCAGTGTCACTCACCAGACACAGCCGGGTGGGCCTCTCCAGCCACACAGCCACGCTCTTCCACGTTCCGGAAGTGGTCTGGTGACGCTGTGCAACTTACTGGCCCACTTTGCCTTTTTGCTTAGTCACTTCAGCTCCCATTCCCCTGTTTGCTCAAGACTGAATTTTATTACTTAAAGAAACGAGTTGCTTATACTCATCCTGAATTTTTCATACTGAACTCAATGAACGACTGTAGGCAGTTCACCGTATGGCATACCCAGCTCCCCTGGCCTCTGGTATTTACTTACGACAGCAGAAAGATTTGCCCTTTCCATGCTTTACATGTTAGGTGCAGAATGTACTCCCACTTGCAATGGAAAATGTTTGAACATTAGATACTGTGACAATTTTTTCATGTTTCCACTTAGGCTTCGATGATCTAGGTGGTGACTTTCTTTTTTCTAAATTACACAACATCTTTTCATTAAGCATCTTCCCCCAAACACATCCCCTCTAAGTCCCTGGGAGGCTGGTGAGGTTGATACTCCACACAACCGAGCTCCCTTTACCTTACTGTAAAGCAGGGTCCCAAATACTGGACAGCAAGGGTGCCTGGATGGACACCAGCAAAGAAAACCTGGTGCCAGAGAAAAGACTGAAGAACCAATTTGTAACTTCAATTCTGAAGGTAGTTCTCCATTCAGGGCTCATTGCTGAATTAAAAAATTAAAGATGATCGTAGTTCTTGTTGGTAAGATACAACTGTATTTACATTGATGATCCTTTTCCTTAAAAAAAAATTTCCTCCATTAATCTAAGGCCTATAAAATGTAACATTCAGGAGGAAAAAGTTCTTACTTGCCAAAGCAGGAAAAACTGTTTCTAGGGGCAGCCATTATGGAAAACAGTATGGAGATTCCTCAAAAGACTAAAAATAGACTTACCATATGATCCAGCAATCCCAATCCTGGGCGTATATCCAGAGGGATCCTTAATTCAAAAAGACACATGCACCCCAATGTTCATAGCAGCACTATTTACAATAGCCAAGACACGGAAACAACCTAAATGTCCATCAACAGATGACTGGATAAAGAAGTTGTGGTATATTTATGTAATGGAATACTACTCAGCCATAAAAATTAATCAAACGATGCCATTTGCAGCAACATGGATGGGCCTGGAGATGGTCATTCTAAGTGAAGTAAGCCAGAAAGAGAAAGAAAAATACCATATGATATCACTCATATGTGGAATCTAAAAAAAAAAAAAAAAAAAAGAAGAAGAAGAAGAAAGAAAAAAAGACAAACTTATTTACAAAACAGAAACATATTCACATAGAAAACAAACTTATTATTATTGGGGGAAAGGGGTGGTAAGGGATAAATTGGGAGTTTGAGATTTAAAGATACTAATACATAAATACAAAATAGATAAACAACAAGTTTATACTGTATAGCACAGATAACTATATTCAATATCTTGTAGAAACTTATGGTGAAAAAAATATGAAAACGAATATATATATGTTCCTATATGACTGAAGCATTGTGCTGTACACCAGAAATTGATAACACTGTATACTGACTAAACTTAAATTAAAAAAAAAAAAACCTGTTTCTAAAAACCAGCTCTTTGTGTTCACAATACTTTCCTTCCAAAAAGTGGTCTATTTTACTGAATTATAGTTTTATCTGAAATTATGCTCTCTGCTTCCTTCCCCTTAAAACATAAAATATTCCTGAAGCAAACGGTACCCACTCCCTTTCACATCGACAGGTCATTCCACGAAGGAAGGAATCCAGGGACTTTCAATAGATCTGAAAGGAGCCACAAGGAGATGTGGTCCAGGGGGCATCTTAGCCCAAGGGCGGTGAGTATGACACCCGCAGAGACAGCGTCTAAGGATTCCACACATCCCACCCTACCTGCCTGTTCTCCACCCCTCCGGCTGCAGTAATTCATCTCAAATGTAAATCTGGCCATATCACCTCCCAGACATCTTCAGGGCTGTGTCACCAACAGCTGGGCAGGCCCCATGACCCTATGGGGGTTCCCTTTCCAGCGCCTGCATCTTATCAGTTCCTCTAACATGACCAGATAACCTCTTTATTTCTAAGCCGCTTGAGGACCAGGTCTGCGACTGCCAACTCTAAATTCCCAGGGTAGTCCAGTCTCAAAAAAAAGCATTAAAGCACATACATACAGTGGGAAGATCAGTGGGCTACAGTCAAAGCCTTAGTTGGAAACAATAAACAGTTTCCAGAAGTTTCTATGTACTGCTCTCTTGTCTCTCAAGGTGTTGAGACCCCTAGGCAGAGAAAAGAACCACCTGGTACAAAAACGAGGCTGCAGATCATAAAACCACCACTTTCTCCGAGAGCAATTCCATTTGCCTTTGTTTTGTACAGCCAGTCCCACATTAGAATTCTGCAACCACAATTCACAGTTTGCTCTTAGGAGCTGGGATTAAAACTCAGAAAGAGGTCAGGTGGGTGCCTCAGAAAATGGAGCCTCCCTGGGGACTGCTGGTGGAGAAAGGGAAAGGTCAAGAAATGTAAATAGAGAAGACACAATGCTCGCTGAACTTTACAGCAACTCCTTCCCCCTCGGAGCACCCGTGACACTGCACGGGCGGCTGCAGAGAGGCAGGCACGCCTCTGATGAACTGGGCTGGAGACCAGGACCCCGAGGCCGCAGTGCTCTCCTGGGGCATCCAAGCTGGGGAGAGTGACTCACCAAGTTCCTACTACAAGAGGGGAAGATGACGCATTCCCATTTTACAGACAGGAAACAGGTGGGAAGAGTAAGAAACAGCTGAATGACACAAAGGAGCATGGTAGACAGAGGCCACGCATTATTTTTTTTCTAGCAGACCTGCTCAACAGAAATATAATGGGAGCCATGTAGATAATTTAAATTTTCCTAGTAGCCACACTGGAAACATGAAAAGAAACCAGAACAATGTAAACGTACTTTAATTCAGCGTCCCTAAAATACTATCATTTCCATACGAAAATCAATGTTAAGAAATTATTAATGATATGCTACACCCCTTTGTTTATGCTAGTCTTTGAAATCTGATGTGTTTCTCAGCACACACATCTCCAGTCGGACCAGCCACATCTCAAGTCCCCCTGCTCCCCCCACCGCCTCATGGGGCTTGAGGCTCCTGGACTGGCCAGCACAGGTCTAGAGTCTGGATTATTCGGATCCTAAATCAACAGGGCAAAAAGAATGATATTTTTCATGGCCCGTCTCATCTCAGGACATCAAGGGTAAAATCAGTAGGAAACCGAAAATTTTAAAAAGCTTACAGGATTTGGAAGCAACCAAGATGCCCTTCAGTAGGTAAATGGATGAACAGTGGCCCCTCCAGACAATGGAGTATCATTTGGTGATAAAAAAGAAATGAGCTATCAAGCCATGAAAAGATACGGAGGAATCTTAAATGCATCCTACTAAGTGAAAGCCGGCAATCTGAAAAGGCTGCCTACTGCTATCATTCCAACTATGTAACCTCCTGGAACAGGCAAAACTATGGCCACAACAAAACGATCAGTGGCTGCAGGGAGTTGGGGGAGGTGGAGATGAACGGGAGCACAGAGGATTTTCGGGGCAGTAAAAATACTCTGTATGAGATTGTAACGATGGATACATGTTACGGTACATTTGTCAAAACCCACAGAAGAATACGATGCAAAGAGTGAACCCCTAATGCAAACTATGGACTTTAGTTAACATATCAATACTGGTCCACCAATGATAACCGATGCACGACCGTACTATGCAAAATGTTAATTAACGGAGAAAATTCCGTGTGTGGGTGGGTGGGGGCGGGGACAGTAATACGGAAACTCTCTACTTCCCAGTTTTTCTATAAACCTGAAAACATTGCTCCTAAAATAGTCTATTAATTAAAAAAAAAAAAGGCTTACAATATGAGACAGCTACTCTAGTTACTGGTGCTTTAACCAAGAATCATGGGGAAGAAATGAGCATTCCACTTTGAATAAAAAAACATTTTGTATAAAAATTTCCCAAGCTCATTTACGAGCACTCGGTCCACCCAGAGAGAAGATACACACAAGATGGACACACGCCCGTCCTTCACGCTGACTCCCAGGGGGTGAAATCCTCACTAAATCCTCCTTCTGGTGCTTGCTACCACCTGTGTGGCCTCAGACAGCCGTTCTCCCCGCCCACATTTTGGTCATCTCCAAAATGGGGTCATAAGAGACACTTTCCAGGTTGTTTTATTCAGAGCCTTTCTCACAGGACTGGACAGATAGTAAGTTTTTCAAAACATTTCCACCTATCCTGGAAAATCCAGGACACCAGCTGGTAGATGCAAAAGACTCACGGGACCCAGAAGAATCTCGGAGAGCCTCAGGTAAGGGATGAGCTGGACCACTCGAGCCATTTCCCTTCTGCTTGTCCTCAGCACACTCTGGGTTCCCTCAAGGTTTCCCTCCCAGGCTGCCCTAAACGTATCTCAGCAATTGCTATTCCCCTTCCATGGCTTTAAGCAAGAAGGAAAGAATACCGAGAAGTTCGCCTGCGTTTCCAGGGTCGAACCCTTCTGAATTAGGGCAGAGGAGGTCTGTGGACACACCCGTTCTTTCAGTGTTGTTTTCCCTACCTTTTTTTTTTTTTTATTGTGGTAAAATAATAACAAACTACCATCCTCCCCATTTTAAGCTGCTCAGTTCAGTGGCACGAAGTACATTCACACTGTGGCCCCACCATCGACCACCAGCGATGTCCAGAACTGTCATCTTCCCCGGCTGATACCAAGTAAACACTAAGCCTTCAGTCCCCTGTGCCCAGCCCCTGGCAATCACTGTTCTACTTGGTGTCTACGAATCTGACTCTCTAGGTACCTCAGATAAGTGGACTCATACAGTATTTGTCCTTCTGTGACGGGCTTGTCACTTAAGCACAATGTCTTCAAGGTTCGTCCATGTTGTGGCAGGTGTCAGAATTTCCTTCTTTGTTAAGGTGGAATATTCCATCATATGGACAGACTACATTTTGCTTCTCCTTTCATCTGCTGATGGACACTTGGGTTGTTTCCATCTCTTGCCTACGGTGACTAATGCGGCCATGAACATGGGTGTGCAAATTACCTCTTCGAGACCCTGATTCCAATTCTGATTCCCAGGAATGGAATTGCTGGATCACACTCATTTGTAAAAAGAGGCATCGACTCTGGGTGTGGAAATGACACACCTTGAATGACAACATAAAGTCTCAAGGACTCACTCTCTTCTGATTGAAAACACACATTCTCAGAGGTGTGATTAAAGTGTGGGGCTCACTGTGATTCAAGGGTAAAACGTGGCTTTTCCTCTGTTTGCTAAAGATCTTTAGAACTCAAAGTCGCACTGAGCTGTACTCTCTGGCTCAGTTTACACACTGACAAGGACATTGGATTTCTTCATTAAAACAGGCTAATGAGTTCTGTACTCAAAAATTTAAACTCCAGCTCTGTCGGTAAACACGAGATCTTTTCTGAACCTTGACTGAATTAAAAAGCTTGTGAAAACGACCGTTTTCTGTACATCTACTCTACTGCTGCTTTATCAGATCAGTCTCATCAGTCTAATAGCACAAGGTTTGGAATCATTTAAAATGAGAGGTTTTGAGGAAAACAGCAGCTCTTGCTCGACAGAGGCCCACCTTCTCAGGCAGCTGTCTTGTTAGCACTTCAAAACCTAGCAGGCTTTGGCTGAATCGAAATTTAAATGGGAGAACTTCCAGGGAAGATCTGGTAGAGGTGGGAAGTGAAGAGACAGTGGGACCTGTGACTGGCTTCCTGAAGGCAGAGGCCAGGGTGGGTCCTTAGAACCCACCCTGGGAGCCCTTCCCTCCTGGCTGTCAGACGTGAGGGTCTCAGACAAGCTTGCCCAGCTGAATTACCTAAGCGTTTTGAAAACCTCCAAGGCCTAGGTTTCCAAACCCAGACCAGGTGGAAGAAAAATGCCAGAGGTGGGGCTGGTCAGATTTTTAAGCTCTCCAAGTGATTTGAATGGACAGACTGAAGGTTAAAAAAAAAACAAAAAACAAAAAAACAGAGCTGGGAAGAGATCTGTGTAACACAGCTCATAAACAGCTTTTTAGTTACATTCTCCTAAATGATTCTCAACTATTCTGTGTGCTCTGATGGACTGGGGAGGCTGTTCCTACTTCACAGATGGGGAAATGGAGATTCTGAGACGTCAGATGCCTTGCCCAGAGTCCTACAGGAAACTCAGTGCTGCAGGGTCCCAGCCCAGTGCCCTCCCACTGCATCATGCTGCTTCACAGCTTAGGAAAACTTCCTGGTAAAACCCAAAACCCCCTCTAAAAAAAAATACACTGATGATGGTCCAGAAGCACAGACCAATTTTTATCTTTTCCTGAGCCTGACTAGCAATACTTATGGAATATTCCTTATCTTGTCACAAAAATGGCGTCAACATCAGTTTGTATTTTACATGTTCAATGACATTCTCAGTTGCTCATTTTCTTGATTTCCTTTGGGCCCAGCCAAGGCTCTCCTTGACAATTTCTTCACATCCTGGATTTAACTGTTACACGCTTCTTCTGGGCATTCAAAATCCGACCGCCCTCTGCGAATCTTCGGAGGAAGAGCCAGCCTCTGCCAGGTGCTCCCACCTTCTCAGCGCTCCAATTTGTAAGTGACTGATTTGTCGTTTATTTGGGAGAGCATATTCTCCTCTCTGAAGAACAGCCAACAGCCTAAATTAAACCATCAACTGCAAATCTGCAGCCGGAATCGTTCAGCTGTGACACCACCACCACAGTCCTCTGGAGCCCCCACCTTCATGCTCCATGGCTCTGTGGGCCATCTTACAGCTCAGGGCTTATTAAAGGGGGGAAGTAACACTTAAAAACACAGTAAATAGTGAATTCCGAAATCTCATCTGCTCCAGAGGCCAGGACTCATTAGATCTGGAAACTGTTTTACTTCTCACAAGAGAGACTAGAGCCCAATTACCAGAGTCCGCACATGGGGGAAGGATCCTGGTAACACTGAGATTCCTCTTTTAAGCTGTTTACTTGAAACAGCCCTGGGATTTTTGAGTGTCTTAAATAAATTAATTCTGAAACGATTTTTAAAAATTGGATGCGAGGAGGATTTAACGAAAATTTCCAAAAGTATCACTCAAAATTCTCAGTGAAACAAAGAAAAGTTGCTTCTGGTTTCTCTGCAGCTCCGCCCCTAACTGCGTGTCTTTGGTGAACATCTGTAACCTCTCCGGCCTCGGTCTCCTCAGCTCTAAGAGGACGGTGCTGGAGGGCTTCTGAGGCTTGCCCCTACTCAGTCTGATCGAAGGCTCCAAACGTGTGGGTCCCCGAGCTGGTCCCCTGCAGCCCAGAAGGATGCCCCATGCTTGTGCAAATGTGAAGTTCCAGCGAGAGGGAGACCCTCCAGCATTAAGCCCCTCCTGGGGCTCTCAGTTTCCTGGCATTGCTTCCACCCTGTCTGCACTGGACCTGTCCGCTTGGCTCTAGTAAGACACTGTCGGATTTTAATTGAGAAGTGCGTCTGGCCCGAGGTGTGCGGATCTGAGCTGCACAGCGACTCCGCCACACCCATAATGACCCACAACGACCCACAACGTACTGACCGGCCGCTGGTCATTTTTATCTTCTCCCGGAGCAACTGCCGTCACCCCGCTGCTCTTCTCACATCGTCTCTTGTCCCGCCCTGCCCCCTTTTCCTCCAAGCAGTAGCCAGGGTCATCTCTTTGATAATCTCCCTCCCAGCCTAAAACTCTGTAGCTGCTCCCTTCCGCTGCTCGACAAGCATCGAATCCTTCACCGTGGCCGACAAGCCAGGCACTTTCTACCCCTGCTCGCCCCGCTCCTCTCTGCCCAGGATGCTCCACCAGGCCTGCTGTCCGGCTCCCTCAACCTGCGCTACACATCCTAGGTCTCAGCACAAAGGGCCCGTCCCAGCAAAGCTGCGCCCACTGTCTAAAGGAAGCTTATTTCCTATCAGTACACCTGGATGTTTCTGCCCATGTAGCACCTCGCGTGACTTTAAATAACGTATTTGTTTGCATAGATGTTTACTGTTAGTCTTGTCACCTAGACCATCGACCCCAGAAGGGGAAGAGTCTTTTTACGCTTTTCAGCGTCTACACGATGCCAGGCATGGAGTTGCTGTTAAATATCTGGTGCACAAAGGAACCACCAGGGAAACCACTGGCCTTGGGCTTCAAACCCAGCAGTGAGGAGCCCGCCATGTTCCATGAGAACATCTGAATGTGCAGCTGTTCCCATGTTGGCTCGAGCTAGAAAGTTCCTAAATATTTCAGCGTCTGGCAGCAGCGGGCTTTATTCAGAGGCAGGCGATGCATCACAAGGCTCCCCCAAGGCTGGCAAATCAGCGCGCTTGCTGATGGGCATCTGGACTGCACGGGGATGGTGCCCCCTGCCTGTTTAGAACATGGGCCTGCGAGATGGACTATTCAGATCCGGTAATACTTACTGTAGATGAAAAAAAAATACCCACAAAAAAAGTAGGTAGGTGAAATCATAAGGACAGTGGAGTGAAATATATAATTATTTTGCACATGTATATACACCAGGATCCAAACTGGCGTCTTACGGCATCTCTCCTGCATGTAAACTCAAAGTGCCATTCCGTGGCTAACTCCCCACCCCGGGCCTGCAGAAAATCCACCAAGGTGGGGTCTCTCACCATTCATTAAGGAAACCAGTGGGAAAACACTGGCCAAAAATTCTCCAAATTTTGAGACTATAGGGAGAAAAACAGCAACTGCTGAAGAAACCTCTGTGGGCTCTATTACAAAGCACCCTAAAAGAGATGCTGGCCCTCTGCTAAAATTGTTCAGAAAAGCCAAACCCTCATATAAAACAAACTGTATTTTGGTACCTATTACATGAGAGCTGTTACACCAATGATTACACTTAACATAAGCATTTGGAAAGCCTAATGTGTCCCTCCCCACCCCAATTTTTAAGACTTTTTAACCCATTAGACTGTGTATATCTTTTTTTTTTTTTTTTTGGCATCAGATTCTGTACCCATTCAAAGAGTAACTGTGGGACCATCAGTGATTTGTCTAGAAGTGTCAAACAGGAAATCTGCTCTTTTAAGTAGAGTGCATGAATAAAATATATCACTAACAATTTTAGAACTGTAATTTGTATCAAGTTGTCTGTCTTTGTGCAACTTGCTTCACAGAGCAGTCGCTGAATAATTCATTATGTCCTTACCCAAGTCCCTTAAAAAAAAAATCAGAGACACCACAGATAATATTCTATCCCTTAAATGAGTCCTACCCATCCCGTTTTCAACCAGTTGAACAAATCTCCCTGCAGCACAAAGGGAAGGAAATTACTCCGTCTCTAAATGTCTTTGGAAACCAGAGGGTTAACAGCTTTGAGAAACCACCTAGACCAGTTTCCAGATCGCTGGCAGGTTTGCTCCAACAGTCACTCAAACTGGCTTCCTTCCTCGCCACCCTGGCCCTACAGGGTTCTTCCCTAGGGAGCATTCCGGAACACCCTGTCATCCACACCCAACTGTCTTTCAAATGTCTAAAGACAGCTTTGAGGTCTTCACGCTCTCTCTTCCTTTGGTTAAATATTTCCATTTCTGTTGCTCCAGGAGTCAACTCTTTGTTTCTCTCTTTAAATAATGTATGATGGACTAAAATGGAATTGGATCGTTTTTGCCACCCAATGCCCAAGGAAACTATTGTCTTGACTTAAAAAAAAAAAAAGCGGGGGGGATCATCCTTAGACCACTGGCGTTAACTCACTGGCAGAGGGATCCAGGTGCAGATGCATATTTAATAGATGTTTTCTGGTGATAAAAATGAAATCTTGAATTTTTAAAGTATCTTTCAGTGAAAGACCCAAATGTGCTCAAAGTGGAAGGCTTCCAGGTAGTAAACAGAAACTCGATGCCTGAAGGTGTCTCCTGAGCCAGCAGCTCAGCCGAAAAGAACCCCAGTCTCAGGGAGGCGGCTCCCAGGATGGCTCGCCCCCGCCCAGCTGAGCTGGATGAACGTCTTCCTTTCCACTGAACTTTTTTTCCCCCTTAAGAAAGAGTGGTAGAGAACCAAAAACTCATTTGGCAAAATAAAGAAGGCTCTGTATTTAATGACAGGAACAAAAAAATAATTAGTAGCATTAACTGCCAAGATATGATGAAGGAAATATTTTATGAATTCTTCCTGGATTCGTTAGTGTCATTAATGTCCCTGAATGTTACCAGTCATGATTATCTAAAAGACGCTGACATCCTCTTAAGTGCTTTGATGCATGGGAATAAAATACCTTAAGATGGTTTCTCTGCTTGAGAAAATTTACCAGCTGAGGTAAATATTCAAATCAAATCTGTGGTGGTAAGAGTTCATTATTTCCGACATCAACGTGGAAAAATCAGCGTAGTTCTCAGGCATCTGGAAAACACGTCCACGTTCTTCCGTCGTTATTTGAAACTATGAAAATGACTCGACTCTCAGGCGACTTTCTATGAAAACTCTGGACAGAGAACTTACCCCAGAATTAATCATAACACCTAGTAATGGAAAATTTAGTTTGTAAATAATTTTAAGCAGCCAGGGTTGGTGAAACCAGCACTCAATGGTTCAGTCATACGGTGGGTGTTTATTGATCAGTGATGGTAAGTCTGGCACTGTCCTAGGTGTTAAGAGATGGCTATGACTCTTACAAGGTCTGTGCCCTCCTGGGAGGGGATGACGACAAACTCTGTGGTGAGAGGAGGCAGGAGTTTGGAGTGGGGCGTGTATCACTCATGGCAGGCACGAGAGAGGCCACAGCTGGCTCCACTGGATGATTCAAAGAAGGATGGGCTTGTGTAGGTTTTCAAATTTATTTGGTGGGGGGGTAATCATGTTTGTTCATTTATTTTAATGGAGGTCCTGGGGATTGAACCCAGGACCTCATGCATGCTAGGCATGCACTCTACCACTGAGCTATACTTTCCCCCTGGGTTTGTGCTGGTTTTGAAAGGGAAATAATTGCTCAACAGGTAGGTAAGGTGGGCAAGAGGGTGTGGTTCCAGGCTTAGCATGAGCTAAGGTACAGAGATGTGACACATTCGTGTTTATTTAGAGGCAAAGAACTTCAGTGAGAAATGAAGGTAGAGAGGTAGGTAGGGGCAAGATCACAGAGGACCCTGAGTGCCATGGTAAACTAATGAGATTTGAGTCTGCTAAAGACAGAGGACAGGAAATAAGAGGCTTACGTTAGTAGCAGCAGGAACACAGGGGATATGGAGATGCTACAGAGGCCTAAGGCACAGCACTGGACAGAAATGAGGGGCAATGGAAGTGAACTACTGTAAGGGGCTTATTCTGTATGAGATGTAGTAATATTGGATGGCAGTCCGTGATGGGTTAAAGATGTACACCATAAATTCTAGAGCCACCAGTAATAAAAACCAAAGAGGTGAGGTTGTGGGTTGGACTGTGTCCCCCAGAAAGTGATCTTAAAGTTCTAACCCCAAGTACAAGTGAATGTGACCTTACTGAGAGACAGGGTCTTGAAGATGTAATTAAGTTCAGATGAGGTCAGAATTAGGGGGAACCCTAAATCCAGTGACTGGTGTCTTTATGCAAAGAGGGATATTTGGACCCAGGCACACACAGAGGAAAGATGACCACGTGAAGACAGAGGGAGAAACTGGAGTGATGTAGCTGCAAGCCAAGGAGCATCAAGGACTGTCAGCAACTAAAAGCCAGGAGGAGGCAAGGAAGAATCCTTCCCTGAAGTCTTCAGAGGAGCATGACCCTGCCAACACCTTTATTTGGGGCTTTTAGGTCTCTCAGGTGAGAGAACAAATTTCTGCTGTTTGAGACATCCAGTTTGTGGTAACTAGTTACGGCAGCCCCAGGAAACTAACACAGCTAATAAACCAATGAAGAAGATAAAACAGAATAATTAAAAATACTCAGTTATTCTCCCCAAGAAAGAGAGGAAAGAGGGAAAATGAACTGAACACACCATCACAGAGAGATGGTAGTGATCATTAAATGAAAACTACAATCCCATGTAAGTTAATGATAACCCCATTACACGTAAATGGTGTAAAGACTCCAATTAAAAGGTAAAGACTGTCACAATGGATCAAAAGGTAAGACCAAGCTGCATGCCATCTACAAGAAACCCACTTTAAAGACACAGATGTGTTAACAGTACAAGACTAGGAAACAGTAAGTGTGTTAACACTAATCAAAAGGAAGCTAGAATGGCTATATGAACATCAAAGTCGACTTCACAAAAAAGAAAAATAAGAAAAGAAGTAGACTTCAGTGCAAAATTAGCACATCTGAATAATATCACACAAGATCTAATTTACTTTTTTTTAAGGTGAAAGTAAATAGAGTATATTATTTTCTGATGACATTACACATTAGTTCCTATTTTCCACCAGTGTTTGCTGAATATTAGAATTCTTCAGGACACATTACATACTGAAGAGATTTCTAGAATGATCAGATTTTTAAATGTTCCCCTCTTCTGTGTTTGTCATTAAAAAGTTTTGCCTCATTTTCTTCCTTGAAAGTAAACAAAGCCAGCAACAAAAAGCCAACAGGCACTGACAGAGCCTGAGATGGTTAAACCATTTTTTCTCATTAATTCTTCCTTTACTTTAGCTCTGGCAGTCTAGCTATAGATGCGAAACTCCTGTAGCTCATAGTAAGAAATGCATGATGTGATGTAAAATTCAAAAAAATAACGCTCTCAATATAAGGATACAAATACATTTTTTCCCTTAAATTTAAAGACATAATGTGTAGATAAAGTCTCTATATTTAACTCTTGAAGCACTGACAAGTAGAAGGAACAATTTTGAAAGCTCAGAGTGAAAATCTTCTAATGTTTGCTAAAGCCTAAACAAATGTCTGGCAATCCATAAATACTTGTTGATCGACTCAAATCATGTAATTTTGGGCAAGTAATTTACCATTTCCTCATCTGTAAAATGGATTAAATAATAGTAATCCACTGAGGGCAGTTGTGAGAATTTACTTTAAAAAAGTTATACTGTAAATTATCTTTGAATAAAGACCTAAAAGTACTATAACAAGGCTTCATGTAACTCTTGTTGTAAGAAAATGTCCACATTTTCCGGATAATTATGTTTTCCCCTTACCTACTAAGTCTTTCTTTTAGGGTTTTTTGGTTTGTGTGTGTGTGTGTGTGTGTGTGTGTGTGTGTGTGTGTGTGTGTGTGTGTGTGTGTGTGTTTTGAGACAGCATGTGTACAAGTATTTCTAAAATGTATTTTAAGAAATCTGCTTTCCAGTGGGGCTCCCCACTGTATGGGGCTTCTGTTCCTACACTAAGTGGCCTTGACCATCATGCCTCTGTATAATTATCAGGCCCGCTAAAATTCAGTCCTGCTCTCAATGAGTCTATTATTTCCCTGTCCTCTCATTTTCTGCTTCTGACGTTTGACGTAGGAAGCCACAGAATGGGCTTGTTTTGGGTAACAGACTTTGGGTGCTGGCGATTTCTACAGTGTTGGGTATATGGGCTTCATGACCACTCCTATATTTGCTAAATGTCTCACCTTCCCCCGTCTGACTTCTCTACTGCACAATGTTGCCTCATATTAATACTAGCAAGCATTGATTTCCTTTCATCGGTCCCAAAAGAGAGTGGTTGATATCATCAAAAGCCTTATCTCACAGCCACTTACATGTTTTAATGTTTTACAGTTTCTCATTATCTAAATAAGAAACCAAGCATGGCTTTGGTGAGAAGAGAAGGAAGAGCCACGTGGTATTTAAAGATTGCCAGGAAGCCAAGAGACGTTGGCATTCTCGTGAACGTTCGATTAGTACACTTGAGCTGTTATAAGGAAACTCCCCCCAAATCATGTTTCATGTAAATACCTTCCGCTCCATTCACTGCACAGAAATCTGCCATCACAGGAAAGAAACAGGCAGGTGACCATTTAGGAGGCAGAGTTTACAACACGTCAGGCGCTAAATCAAGCACACCGCACTGAGTATTTTACTGACTATAAGCAAGAGTAGGAATTACGGACATGTGTAGCTTTGGAAATTATGTGAAAATATCAGCCTAATTCAACTTTAATTGGACGCCTATACATGAAACAGTAATTGACTCTTTATGCCTGTAACTCTAAGGCATTTTATAACTATCACGTTTTTCCAAGTACAGTAATTTATTTGACAAGGCCTCACTGACTCATCAAATTCTACCATTAAAATGCTACCCCCATTCTGAGAAAATTACATGCACACACTAGAATAAAATGACCTGCCAAATATAATGTCATTTAAATTTGATAAAACAAAAAATATCCATTAACCTGCACTTGATCATTTAATAGCATATTTTTTTTTTCCAAGGGAGACGAACACAACATTTCACACACAATGGCTGGCGTGTGACTGTCAAATTTCTCCAAATCGCTCTCGCTCACTTTCCCAGCCTTCGTCTCCTACCTACCACAGGCCTCTTTCGTGGAATCCCGTCCAACCACTACTTTTTGAATAGTCTTCGTAGTTTCTAACACTTTGCACCTGCCCAGAATGCTCTTTCCTGCCCCCGGGCACCACAGTATCCCCTCACCCAAGTCTTATTGTAGCATCTTTGCAGGAAACCTTCTTTGGGCATAAATAACCCCTCCCTTTCCTCATCTCCACGTACACGGGGCTTCTTACATGGGACTCCTATGCTCTGGCTTTATTATGGCATGTCCACGGTTGACCAGTTGCCCGTTTCTCATCCACACACAGAAAGCTCTTTAGGCCAAGTGCCCCCACTGTATGCCCAGAGAAACCAGCACAAAACTTCTGCACACAATGATGCTAATAAACATGACCTGAGTAAAGTAACTGCAAACTGTACTATGGGAATCCTAGGCGTAATAAAAACAAAATATCCTATTTTTTATGCTTATACACAACAGTTTCTTAACAACCAAGTAATTTTAAGGTTAGGGGAAAATGTTTGGCTTAGTCCACTCTGCATAAACTGTTTAAACATTAACTAGTAAGTTTTAAAAGCATGAAATGACTCCTCCCCACCCCTGCGGCTTTATACAGACTCATAATAACTCCAGCAAGAGTTTAAGGCCTCTGTAAATGCCTGAAATTAAACTCCCACACAATGGCATTCCACATGGTGGATTATCAGCCTCACCTAGAACAAATACGGGCAAACTATCTCTAAAATTCTGCTGTGGGACCCAGAAATGTTTTAGGGGCTCAGACAAGCTTAAGGCTTTGACATTTAATTGATAACTGAGAAGCACACATTGATGGAAATTTTTTTTTTTTTTGAGTTTTATTTGGGGCAGTGGTAATTAGATTTACTTATTTATTTTTTAATGGAGGTACTGGGGATTGAACCCAGGACCTTGAGCACGCTAGGCATGCTCTCTACCACTGAGCTATATATATACACCCTTGCTCCCACCGGAAAATCTTCACAGGCTCAGAAAGTTATAAACCACGTAACCATACGACGTTTCTACAGGGTGCACATTTTTCTGCAGCCTCCAATAGTCAACATGGTACGAAGGGACAGTATTTTACCTAACTTTGAGCATAATTAGTCACTCCCTTGGTGGCTTTCGTGTACGGCAGGCACATGGAGTCTCCCGCACTGCCTAGGCCCCGGGAGATGGGGACTGGAAGTCAGCTCTGCTTTGCACACGTAATTCTCACAACTGTCATCTGCTGCCTCTGGATGTGCCTCTGTTTGGAGAGTGGCAATTAGTTTTCCTCCCTCATCCGAGTCCAGAAGGGTAAACTAGCTTTGATTCCCAGTTAACTGCTCTTCGTCTGTTGCAGAAATTAATTTAAGCCACAGAGGGGGGAAAAAAGTTATGAGGGAGCTAAGCCTCCAACATCTTTTGGTTTCCTTTGGCTCTGCAAAGGTTCAGCGGTCCCTTTTAAGAACAACAGAGACAGGAGCCTGACTGGGAAGGCGGCGTGGCGCTGGCAGAAGCACCTTCCACCAGACCTTCTCACTGTGCTGCCATCTTCAGTTCACTCTTGCTTATCTCTGCCAGGCAAACACGGCACCCAACAGATTAAAATCTAGTTTTTAAAAAGAAGCCTCACTCTCGCATCCTCGTTCATCAGAGCTATGACAAAGAACAGGCCGAACCCACCTGAGAGCCTATTAAAACCTTTGCCTTGTCTCGTGGCTTTAGATGTAGTTACTAACCAGCCCTGCGGTGGCCGGAGGAGGCACCCACGTGAGGCTAAAGGAGAAACAGCCACTTCCTAGCTCTGCAGGGCTGTACCAGACACTTGCACAGGCTCTACCTTCTTTGGTTGTTCACCGCAGGGGGTGATGGTGGGGGCTGAAGGGGCTGCCATTTTTTTCGGCTGAGAAAACGGAGGCTCAGAGGGTTTAGGGTGCAATGTACCAGGATATACATCCAGTGGGTGTCAGAGCTGGAGATGAAACCACAGGCTAGTAACTAGCATTTACTATGCACTGGTCATAGGCCACCACCTCCACTCTCCACGAGGGAGGCTAGTCATCTCTCTTTCACACGAGGGACAAAAAGAGATGCAGGCAAGTGAAAGTGTCAGAAATGATGGAGGCGGAAATGATTCGGCACAGGTCTAACAGACTCAACAGTCTGCCTCCGACAGTAAACCCTCAGCAAAAATCCTGACTTTCTAGACCAGCTGGCTTTCCACCCCTGGGGCCCTGGCGAAGTGCTGGAGCCCCCAGGGCTGCAGGACCACCCCCCACCCCACCCCCAGCAACCCCGCTTCTCAGCACAGCCCCCGCACTGCAGCAGCTCCCCAGCCGACAGTGCTGGGCTATTTATGAGACAGTCCCTGCTCTGGGAGGACGGTGTCGTTAGCTTATTCATTCCCCCCTAGGAAGCCAAACCAGCACACGCTGTCCTCTCAGCACCAAGCCCCGTTCCGGGTTCTGCAGGCAGCTGCCTCCCTCTCCACCCCCTCACCGACAGTCAGGGCTCCTGACTCGGGCTGAGCCTGCTCCTCGCTGAATGTTACCCTTTGTCTCAGAAGGCCTGGGCTGGCTCTGACGGCTGGAAAGCCTGAACAACAATGATGAATCAGAGTATTTATTTTTGAGGTTTTCTCCAAGCTGCCTCTTCATCAGCCCTTAAATAGCAGCATTCAAGCTGCCACAGACGCTCCCAGAAGTTTGCTGGCCTGGGGTTCCCAACGGGGAAAACTTTGCCTTCCTGGCAATGGATGCAATAGTTTTCCGAACACCCAGTTAAAGGAAGGGTGCAAACTGAATTTCTCTAAGACAAGGCGGGTGGCGTATGTGTTTAAGTTGCTTTTATAAAAAATTCTTTTCAGATCCCTCAGGATGCATGGGCAATGCTGGACTCCTAAGTGTGGTGACCTTTTCTAAAACTGTGCTTTTCACTCTCCTTTAATTGGTGCCACCTAAGACTATGTGTTACATTTACTTGGTGCATCTGAGGCAGCTGGGGATCCAAGGCGAGGAAACACGTGCATTCAAATCAGAATTAAAAGCACCAGGCATGGGTACGATGTGGCTGTCTTCTGTGAAACTCTCGTGTAAAGCTGGCCATTCTTCTGAGACTGAAAGCTTAAATTCAATAATAAAATGATCAGACATGAGAAGGGGAAAAGTAGGAATAATTCACAAATTAGGTATCTGTTTTTTCTTGCTGCATCAACTGACGGTTAATCACAAACGGAAAGCTACTCTCCACCCAAAGCATTTATTTATACACACACACCCCACACCCAGCTGGGTACTTTGAAGAGAGCAAAGGAGATTTTTAAAAGGAGGCGGAGATAGTCAAGGGGGAAAAAAACCAAAAAACCTGCACTGAAAATCTGAGGATGGCACACAGAGCCATGATGATGCTGAAACACAAAACAGCCCCCAATAAAAACTACTTTAGTACGTTGACCTATGCACAGATCAGCTCAGACGAATGAAGAGGTCAGGAGGGAGTGGACTCTTTTTCTGACAGCTTGGGATGATAAAAGGACCGAGTCTGAAGTCCAGCTGCTCAGGTGTCTGTGCCTGGGATGAGGGCCCAAGAAAGAGAACATCTCGGCGGCAGCGGCTGCCCCGCTCTCTCTGGAACGGCCCTCCCTGGGGCCTGCAGGCACGTCACCCTGCCTGCTAATTTGCTAACTTCAATGCTTTTGGGGTAAACGCAGGGTTCCATTCTGTGCTGCGATATCCATTGCAACCTATGAAAGGTCACACTGAAGTCTCAACTGCCACTCATGTCCATTCTTGGACAAGGACAGTACTGACAACTATGGATGAGATTGAAAAATAAAAGCAGCGACCACTTAACTGTGTTCTGGACCTTCCACCAGATGCTCTAGGTCTGTTCGTTACTGAGTCCTCACAGGGCCACCCCAGGGTTATGTATTACATCTCCCACTTTGCAGAAATAGGAAATTAAGGCTGAGACAGGTTAAGAGACTCTGAAAGAGGCACAGCTTTAAACGACAGAGCCAGGACCCCAAAACCACGTTCTCTACCCTGGTCCCACAGCTCCGGAACGGATCAGCCCTGCTCCCAGAACAGCCCTCAGTAACATCAAGAAAAAGAAGAGACATCGTGGAGAGGCCCCTAGATAAGGAGGCCGTCTCTCAGTCAACAGAAAGATAAATATTTAACAACTCCAGAAATGGGGAAGTAGAGACTACTTCAATTTTGTTCAGGGAAACTTTGCTACAGCAAAGATGAGATGAGAAGATAAGGCTAGCACACACTGAATAGAGTGCTCTCAGAACGGTGTTTCGTGGCTTCTCCAGTAACGCCTGTCTCTTGTGACATCTTCCCACGAATGCTGATTTTTAAGCAGCGCCCCATATATGCAACATAAAGAAGCCCGACCACAGACCCCATCAAATCACAAACAGCGCTTAGACTTTTTGGATTTAGTTGCAATTCTTACCACCACCTCCTAAAATCCATCCCTGGAACAACAGAGCCACACAAGTTTACAGTCTCTTTCAAAATTTTGTTTTATTTTCTCAGTGATTCTCACCTGTAAGATTATGCTCCCTGTGGCCTCAAATAATTTCTGCCACAAATTACAGTAATAATTTACTTTGGTTGAGGGAGCTTTGGAGAAATACTAATATCAAAAAAGAAAAAAAAATAGATTATAGCTTTCTGCCACTTCTGATATTGGGTAGGCAAGACTTCTTAACGACCTGGATGTATGCTCAATTACTACGAAGAAGAATGTTAAGATACGCTAAAATACTATAAACAAACTGACAGAAAAATAAACCCTTCCTAACCCCTGGGCAAGGAGGTGTGCCTTCTCAGTACTTTTTCCAGGACATTTAAGGCAGGTTGCTCCCAAAGGACAGAACTCTACTGGGTCTCATCTGATGGAAGTTTTTCTAAAAGATCTTGGATGTTTCCCTGCTCACTTGAAAGGACCAAGGGAAGGATCTGGAGAAAGGAGAGCTAAGCCCAGAACCTGTCGTGAGAAAGCACTGGGCAAGGCACTCATGTGTGTTTGCCCTTTAAACCCCACGGCAAACCTTTGAAGGTTCCGTAGCTGAAGGATCTGCTGCTGCTGCCTCAGTGGTGGAGGCGGCGGCGACAGCTTCGACAGCAGCATCCCCCATCCTATAGCTCACAGGGGTTCAGCACGGAGCTCAAGGTCACAGAACCAGGAAGCGGAGAAGTCACTGCAACCCAGGTCTTCCGACTCTGAAGTTAACCATGTTAAACGCGCTCCCAATACCATCCCAGATACTTTAACTTGCATTATCTTTCTTTTCCCAGACGGTATAATCTAATACACACTGTAACCTCATAAAGCATTTCCTTAGGGTTTTATTTTCCAAGCTGCGTGTTTCTCTGTGGCTCTCCTGTGAACGTGCCTTCCCGGACCCTCAGAGGACCCAACCACATATATTCCACAATGGAACGCGGACGGGCTCAGTTAGCTAGTGCCCACCAAGAAGGTTCCAGCCTCCGGACAAAGAGCTCGTGTTTCTCAGACATCATTTTCCTACCAGGGCACTCTCAGTATCACAACAGCAACTGCCATCCGGAGCTGGGATAAGGAACAGGCAGAGGGGACCGCAAGAAGTGAATGCCAGGATTAGAAAAGTGGGACACATGCGAAAATTTTAAAATAAGAATTTTTTTTAAAAAGAGAGATGTCTTTGAAATGCAATGAGTCATGCCCAGGTAAGAAATGGAAATGCTGAGTATATAAATACCAGAGGGCATAAGCCAACGGCTATCCCAGGTCCAGGCAAACAGCGAGTGACCACAGGGCGGAGGCGGGAAAGAAAACCACCAACGCCGACCCCACCCTCCAGCACGGCCCAGGCATGACATGATTTCTGGCACATGTCTTCACTTTGATTTCCAATGCAGGCTTATTCATATAAAGGAGGGTGAGTCAGGAAATGGGAGGTCTGGCCTGGATGACAACAGTCCCGCTGTACGGGCCCCTCTTTAAAAGGAGGAGGATGGACCAGAAGCCTCCGTGGTCTCACCCTGCCCTGAGATCCAGGGACTCTGTTCTTCCTGTGGGAGGGAACAGAGGGAAGACAATGGTCGAGCAGTGGAGGGGGGCCCGCAGGAACTGAGAAGGGAGGGACAGAGCCAGCCGGCCAGGCACCAGCTGCAAAGGAATTTGCAGAACCCCCTTAGGAGCCGTGTTTTGTGCCTCCTGCTCTGGTCAGGGGGCCAGCCCTGAGCCGATGGGGACATCTGCCAATAGGCAGAGGCTTATGAGCAGCAGGGGTGAGGGGGCCTGGGTCCACGATGGGGCAGGTTAAAGCAGAGCCCTGCCTGTTTATACTTCACTAACACTCCAAGACAGCAATAGAGCTCTTTTCCTGCCATGGGTTGGCTGGAGGTAAGAGCCCCTGGCCTGATGAGCACATAGCTCAACAGATGGCCTACATATACTCAAGAATATTTGAAGTCAGCCTCACCCTTGGTGAGTTCTCTCCCTGTGGCAAAATACGAGTGATGTGGAAGAGGCAGGAGAGATGGGCAGTGATGAGGGGGTCAAGTGTGAATCCTCAAAGCAGACGGCTGTCACCCTTAGTAAATCCTGGATGAGTCCCTCAACTTTCCTAAGCCACGGCTTCTTTTTGCTGAAAAGCAAAGAGGGTGACAGTGTAATCTCAGAGTTCGGGGACAACTCGAGGAACTCATATAAAACACCGAAGATGGCACCTGGTACGTAACATGCGCAGAGTCTGCGCTAACTACGAGGACTTCGGATGGTGTTGGTAGGAGTAACGATAGTAAAGCGCTAGTGATAGTCTGGTCTCACTAAAACTGAAGCAGATTCAATCATTTGGATCCATAAGATCAGTATACGCCACTAGCTGATCTACGTCTGCCCCGAGAGAGTCTCCTTTATTCCCATTGTCAGTGATGAATAAAACAGGTAGGGGTCAAATGACAAGTCTTGATGTTTGACCACTTCCCCTCATGCTAGAAATTTATTCTTCAAACACATTTGGCCCAGAAATTCAGAAAGATCAGAATAGTCCAAATACAAAATGCGAGAGGAAGTCAGACGTCGAGGGATGAAATGCAACTTTTATCAGATTTACAGAGAACTGACCAAAGGCCGTGGAATCTCCCCTCGTGCACCGGGGACCCCCGCTGTGCCCTTAGGAAGGGTACCAACTGCCCCACCGCAGAGCTCCCACTGGAAGGGAACATGGAAATACGAATCTTTGGCTCCGACACAAAATCACGGTCAGCTCCACTTAGAGAAGAAAACAGTCAAGGTTAATGCAATCAAAACGAATCCTGCTCAGACGGGGTCGGGGGTGGCGGGGATCAGAGAAGGACCTTCATTTTGTCTCCAGTGAGAGAAAAACAGACTAGAAGTTGAAAGCTCCACCTCCCACCCCTCCAAAAAGGACATGCTCAGTAAAGACGTCTGTTGAAGGATAAAAGGGTGGACTTCTGCCACCGTCGAGCCCAGCAACCTTCAGACGACTTGTTTAAATGCCTCAGAAGCCGGCCTGTCTGGGCTGCCCTTTCCATCGGCCTCTGTGGTGGAACAAATGCCTCTGAAGCGGCAGAAATAAGCCTGAGCCATCGAGAGCGGCCCTTCTAAGTCAACAGCGGCCTCTCTCTTTCAGGACAAAGCTTGTAAGAGGAAACAGTTCTCCCAGGCCAGGGTAGGAGGCAGCAGGAAGAATCTTCTCTGGGTCTTTACTTGGCTGCTTCTGATCGACCCACTGGGTACTCAGTGAAAACCTCAGATGGGAAAAAGTGATGGGCAAGACTGGCCTGTTACTAAAGAGGAAGCAGCAGGAGTCTGACCCTTGAAACAGCCCTCCTCGGCGTAGCCGGGTTCACAGCTCGTGGTGAGCCAGGTGCTGGCAGGCACACTCCCAGCTGCGGGTGTGAGCTATTCCAGGACACGTGGCCTAATAATCAGTAGGAGGCAAACCCGTGGGGATCAGGACAGGCAAACGCTGAGCCTCAGAAAACAAGGGATGTGGCCAGATGCTCCACTGCCTTCTGGAGGCCAGAGGGGCAAGGCTCCTCTCAAGTCAAGGCGAACAAACCAGCAGAGGAAATGTTCCCTCTCTTAGGTAAACCGAAAGCAGTTGCATTGGTTATGAGAAGGTGTCAGGGGAGAAAAATAGCTAACTTCCTAAAGTGAAAAAAGAGCCTACTACTTTTCTGCATGGTTTTGGACATCCCTTTAGTATCACCTGGTAAGAGAGAAAGTGGAGAAAGAAAAGGTTCTAAGAGACACGTCACCAAAAGCGTTAATGTTTCAGGTCTCTTTGGCGTTAAAATTCATTTTCAACGGGCTGAGGTGCTGCTGACTGCCGGAGGTTGAAGAGTTTTCCGGCCACGGATTTTCCTTCACTGAAACCAGGAAAGCAAACGTGTCTGTTTTGTGCTAAGAATGCCCCGTTCCGCTCCACACTAGGCTGTGTGTGCAAACCGGCTCTACCCACGGGGGCAGTTTCGTCGCTGGGAATAAACCGAATGTCACGCACCCTCGAAGGAAGGGTTCTTTAACTGCTGACTTTCGGGAGAGGCAGTGGAGGGGCTTGTCCACGGCCACAGCATTGACCGCCAGGCCACATCATCCATGGGTGAGAACATGGGTCCAAGCCAGTCCTGAGAGTAAAGCCTTGTCCCCTGCAAGGAGGGGAGGCCGATGGGGTGCAACTGCATTCAAAAGACAAACAGAAACTTATGAAAAAAGAACCAAGAGTACTTTAAAAAAAACTTTTAAACGAACTTTGAAAGAACTGAGTCTGTTTGGTGAAAACCAGCCAGCATAAGGGAGGAGGAGTTACCATGTAATTTTTTTCAAAGCTCTGGTTGGCTCCAATTCCTTCTGCACAAAGAGGGTTGAGACTCCCAAGGGACTCCAGCCAGAGCTGGGTGTTTCGCAGAAGTGAGTCACTTGAGGGAGAAAACCCACCCCCAAGGGCAAAGCCATCTGCAGTGTTCCCTCTTGGAAATCCACCCTGACCTGCTTGGAAGCGGAACACAGGTCTCCAGAGGCAAAGGTGCTAAATGATGTGGGAATAAACCCAAGAAGGCGCGGGAGAGGGGGGCTGCATGAGCAGGGGGGCTGCATGAGCAGGGGGGATACGCACAGTTGCCTAGCTCCTCCCCAGGGAAATTAAACTCCACCCCTGGAAATGCAGGCTCGAGGCTGTGAGAAGATTACCCACTTTCTCTGCAACCCAGCTGGGAACAGGCAGACACCCCGATGTGTGGTACCCAATGGTTCCATGCGCTGAGCAAAAGGCCGAGACCGCTGATGCAGAAGTGGGCGTGAAAAGCAGCAGTCAGGACAGAAGTCCGAGATTCGGTTTGCCTCTGTTCCTGCTGGTGGGCAGAGGGCTAACCCTTCAGGGAGACAGCAAGGATGGGAGGCCACTGCAGGGTGGCTTGTGAAAACGTGGGCCAGGTCACCTCACAAAAGCTCAGGGAACCAACAGCCCAGCCATTATTTCTGCCTCCAGACACCAGGCACAAAAAAATCCATTCTCCTTAAGTCATGGAGCAAAGATAATTGAGTCTAAAGCAGAGCTTCTCAGCCTGGCTCCACATCAGGACCACCTGGGGAGTGCTGCTAAAACACTGAAGCCATCAACTCCCATGTCGGGGACATGGACTTAATTGATCTGGAGATCACCCAGGCCTCAGCCTTCCTTTTAAGAGCTCCTCGAGTGATTCTCAGGGATATTCAGGGCTGAGCAGCACTGGTCAGCAGAGCCCTGGGCAGGGATGGGGTGGAGGCTGTGCATCCGAATGTTAAAGGGGATAACCCTGCCTTTCAACTGGTTGCCCACCACACCGATGCATGTGCAGACCCTGCCGGGGGCTTCCCTATGGCGTGTCTCCCCCGGCCCACTTCATCCTGTCTTTGTCAGAGCCCTTGGGTATTTGCTGAGTGAACAGGAGGCAGCCAAGTGTCCCACTGGGGCAATGGATGTTCCTGAAAAGATCCTAATCATCAAAAACCTAGGTGATCAATTAAGCTGCTGGAGGTGGTGTCAGGAGGACGAGAGAGGGCCCAGGGGGAGGAAGAGATAGAGAGATGAGGGGCCCGGCTGCTTATTCCACGGCTGGGGCAAGGTGGGGACACAGGTGATTTTTCTAGATCGCCACCCTTTGTCCCAATACAGCTGTCCTTCGGTATTTACAGGTGATTGGTTCCAGGAACCCCTTCGGATACCAAAAACCACAGGTGCTCAAGTCCCTTATACAAAATGGCCAAGTAGTTGGTTGAATTGTGGGTACAGAGGACCAACTGGATTCTCACCTGTGAAAGGCGAGGGAGGAATACTAGCATCTGAGGCTGTGTGGCCGCACGGGAGCTGCAGCAGAGACCCGGCTAAGACATGCCTGGGTTCTCTGGCCTGGCTCAGAGAACGCCTGTGAGCAGCTCAGGGAGTCCGCTTCCCTCGTGCTTCGGATACACGCAGCCCGTCCCTCCAACTAAAACAAAAATACAGGAGATTTGGGAGTTGATGCCTCCCCTCACTTCTCTGCAACAAAGAACAGAAGATGCTGGGAAAACCTCCATTTTATCCGTCATGGAGACAGAGTCAAACCGAGGATGGTAAAAAACAGGCAACAGATGGCCAAGGTCCAGTAGTGCTTTTTTACCTCCAGCCATCTCTACGGCTGAAAAGATAAGTTACTTGCTGTTTCTTCTGACCCAAGTATTTTTCAGTTTCCCCTGTTTTGGGGGAAGTCCAGTGAATGTCAAGGTTTACTCTGCCATCCACACCTGAGAACTGGAAGAGTTCCTGTCGTGGTTTTTGGCTTAATTATATTCATGTGTTTATATCTCTTCTCTCCATCTCTCAAATCAAAAAATGGTCTCAGTTGGAATAAATGTACCCACCTTACATCTCCAGAGTTCAAAGTACTTGAAGACCTTCAAGGAGACAGTAAGGACTGGATACATCACACAGTAGCCAATCAGAGGGAACTTAACCTGTGACACTTACTTCCTGAGAACTTTTCATGGGTGCATGAGATGGACAAATCAAAGCCAGAGGAGTATGGTTCCTAACTTGGGTCACAGTGACAGGAGTTCTGCCTCCTCCCTGACTCAGTCTGCCTTTGCAACGTCGCAGGTCTGGGAGGACGGAGGACAGAGCAGGGGAAAGTGTGTGGAGTGAGTCAGCTGAAACATCACGTCTATTTGCTCGGCCGGCGCACCCCCAGTATCAGCGACAGCTTGTCTGGAGGCCTGAGAAAGAGTTTTGACTCTGAAGAATCCAGGAAATACTGGACCACAGTATTCAGGGACTTCACATGAAGCCACAGCCCCAGGGGACTCCTGTGAGGATGCTATCATAATGATCTTCACTTAGCGGCTCAAAACATGTAAAACCAGCCTTGGGAAAAATAAAAAGAAATGAAAAAAATTTCAAAACCTTCATTTTACCTGGGGGGCAAAATGCAAAGACTCTGAGACTCTGGAATTCCACTTGCGGGCCACTCACCAGAGAAGGAAGAGCTGGTCAGTGTGAGTCCACCTGCAGGTGCACGACCCTCACCAATGGTTCCGCCAGGTAAGGCAGGGGGTCCCTTCACCAGTGACGAACCAGGCTCTGCAAGGTCACAGGACTGTGGAAGAGTGTTGGCAAGACCAGAAAATGGCTCACTGGCTTCAAATGCCCACAAGGTCAAGCTGCTGGGGGAAGTGGGCAGCTGGCCTTATCACAACAACTTCCTATAACTTGGAAATGGATGGACAGGTCAGAGATGGAGAGGAAAATTGGTATATCACATAATGTCTATGTTACAGAACGCTGCCACCGCCTTATAGAAACTGATCAAAGTCTGTAAACGTGTTTTTAGCTTAATGCTTGCTCTCCAACTTGTGCAAAGCTCTGAATTACAAGGATACCCATCGTAACCAAAGGTAACACTGCAGCTCAATGAAAGTCTGTTGAAAACCAGAGAGAGGCTTCAAAAAAAAAAAAAAAAAATCAGAGATTGGCTTCCCTATTAAGGTTGGAGTCATTTGCCACCCTGACACCTCAGAACCCTGACAGTAATTTTGCTGGGTTTATATACGATGCACTTGATTCTGAATTTCAAATTCTACCATTTTCCCCCACTCTTCTCACGTTTAATAGTCACTTGCTGCCTCTTCGTCTTAACCACTCAACCAAAATAAACTCATCCACCACCAAATCAAAACACACTAACCAACTAAAATACGTAAGTTTTTTTTTTACAACCTTCAGGTATCATTTTGAAACCCCTTCCAGTTACATGTGCTGTTTTATTAGTTTTTATTGTTGCTAGAACAAAGGACCGCAGACTGAGAGGTTTAGAACAGCACAAGTTTATGATCTTACAGGTCTGGCGGTTGGAAGTGCGAAGTGAGCCTCTCGGGGCTATAATTCCGGTGGTGGCAGGGCTGTGTTCCTCCGGGGGTGCAGGGGGGGGGGGGCTGTTCCCTTGCCTTTCCCGGCCTTTAGTGGCCGCTTACATACTCCGTGGCTCGCGGCCCCTTTCTCCATCCTCAGAGCACAGCATTTCCACCTCCGCTTCCCTATCCTTCTGTGACTTTGACTCTTGTTCTATTCTTATAAGGACTCTTGTGATTATTCAGGGCCCACCCAGAAAATTCCAGGATAATCTCTCCATCTCAAGGAAGTGTAACAGAGCCACCTCTGCAGAGTACTTTTTGCCGTGCAAGGTAACATTCACAGGTTCTGAGTGTAAGGATGTGGCCATCACTCTGCTACATACAGACGCATATCTATTATGCGGTTCCAACCGTGTACCTGCAGTGATTTCTTATTATCTTTTTCAGGGAACACTGTACTGCAAACATTTTCCATACAGTTCTCAAGATCGTTTTTAAACTATGTAAAGTCCCATCCAGTTGAGAAAAATCCATGGTAAATATATGCTAAGGAGGTGGTAGGTATGATTATTTTTTTCTTTTAAATTTTCTTTGTAATATTTCACAAAAAAATTTTTATTATTTTTTTTTAAAAGAGAGTGAGAAAGATAAAAAGCAGCTCGAATATATGCTGACCCAGGAGGCTCGAGCCTCCCACCACAGCTTCGAAGCTGATGGGAGGAGGTTTGAGCAGACAAAAGTCTGCAGTATTTCTCATGGGAGCGGAGGTGAGCCGATCTGTACTTCACTCTACGCAAAACACAATCAGATTGTCTCTCAGCAGAACAGAAACAATCGCCCTATTGTCTCACACCATGAATGACCCACAGAGCCACAAAGCGCCAACAGTAAAGGCGGGAGCAGCAACGGGCCCCCCCATCTGTATGCGCTATAGTCTCTAATTTGTCAGCTTGTAAACTGTGGCTTAAGGATTACAGCCTGCGGATGTAAACGGTATTGGCTGCCCCTGCCAAAATCCGGGGCCGGGATTACATTATCTCCAGATTTTACAAACTCACGCAAGAATCGGAATGCAACGCAAACTAGAAAAACCCTAAAAGGGCCTGGGTGGAGACTAGAGAGGTAGAGATTATAAGTGAATTTGCTTCCCAGGAACTATTCGGTCACATAATATATAAAACAGGGGTCAGCAGACTTTCTCTGTAAAGGGCCAGGTAGTCGCTATTTTCAGTTTTGTGGGCCTGTCTGTCGCAAGCACTCACTCCACTCTGTTGCTATTATAGGGCCCGGGCGGCCGTATACAACACACACAGCGAAACATTTACAAAAACGAGCCTCGGGTGGGATTTGACCCAACCAGCTGTAGTTGGCAACCCTTGATACAGAAGGGAGGACAGGTGTCTTTTTGTTACATAAAGACCAAAGTATCCCCAAACTGTTTCTTCACCATCGCTAAGGTCATCTTGAGCAAGCCCTGGCTGCTTTTAAGAGTTACTCAGATAACATGTTGTATTTCATTACTGGCCCCAACTCCTCCCTCCTCCCTATGTCCATGCCCTTCTTCATACGACTTTGGAATTCCTCCCATAAAGGTCAAGTACGTTTCCCTGCCTCCTGACGCTGGGCTCAGCCAAGTGACGTGCCTCGTCCAACAGAAGGAGGCACAAATGCCGATGTGCCAGTTCCAAGCCCCGAAGGAAGCAAACCCGGGGTTTGCTTGCCCTCTTGGGCTTCTGCCAGCCCTGGGAGGGGCACACCCACGCCAGCCTCCAGCTCAAGGGAGGATGAGAGGCCCATGGAGTGAGCCAACCCACAGCCCCATCCTGAGAGAGCAAGGTGCCCAGCCGAGCCCAGGTGAAACCAGCCAGACCTCCAGTGACCTGCACACTGTTGGTGTTTCAGAGCCACCAACTTCTGGCGTGGTTTGTCAGGGGACCACAGTACATGCATATGGATCTATAACCAATTGTAAAGCAAACCACCTCTTTATTTCAAACCCGCTCAATTCTCTCTGCAGAAATCATCTCCATATAAAGCCTCATCTCCTTCGATGGAACAACTGGCTAGTATATATATATGTATATATATATATACACACACACACACATATATATATTTCAAGCTTTATGTTTACATATACATTTCAGCTATACATTTACTTTAAAACTTGTTTGACTAATTCTAATGTTATTAGTAAGTGTTGTCAGTATTTCCAGTAGTGTATAGCTGCTTTTATCCATGGATCAAGACAGACATCTACGAAGCACTTTGAGACCCCTCTATAAAATGTGGCTTCTCATCACTATTAGAGCAATATGGAACTGTGCTGACTTTGATTGTTTATATACAGGAAGTATTATTAGCAAGGGCATTAAACAAAACGGTGTTTATAAAGCAACTGTACACAAAATATTTCCAGACAGTCTTCTGAATTAAGACGAGAAAACAAAACAAGAAATGTGACTCTTGGACAAGAGAGAAAAGCATATGGAGTGGCCCCGTCATGTTTCTGTTTAATTTATGGAGACAGATGTTCCTATGTCCCACTTTGGGCTGACACTACCGGGTCATCACCTTCATCAAAACTTCTAGTGAAGACACAAGTCTCAGTTCGCTGCAATCCTATTTGTCCAAAATAAGGTCAGGGGGTCATCTCAGACCCACGCCTTTCCACGGACACACCAACCCTCTGCAGCCCCACGAAGCAGGACCACGTGCCCTCGGAACCTTCTACCATTCGATGACTGCTGAGTCACAGTCACCACCACTGCTCATCTCTCTCCTCACAGAACGCACACACCGAGTCACCAGCGCTCAGGCAGCTCTGCTCCAGGAGCTACTCTCTCAGTGGATGATTTCAAACGTGAAAGTCATTTTCCAAAGCCAACCTTCCAAGGACGATGTAATTCACAACAAGGGGACAACACAGCGACATCTCTATTAATACATCAGAGATTACAACTTTCAATTACTGACGACGAAAACAGTTTGTACTGATGCTGATGGTGAGCTTTCTGGGACTTTGGTGAAAACCGGTGCAGCCGCATCCATCTGGTGGTTGACTGAAACCAGACGGTCTACGATGACCTCGGTCACAGGCCTGGTGGACGACGCTGACTTGGTCTAGGGGGTCCTCGGCCAGAAAGCTCATTCCGGCTCCGTGTGGCCTCCCATCCTCAAGGAGGACAGTGAGGGCTTCCTGCTACGGCAGAAGTTCCAAGAGAGCGAGCAAGACTGGGAGCCGTAAAGCCTCTCGATACCTCGGCTCATCACTCCCCACAATGTCGTTCATGCTGCATCTGCTGGTCACAGGAAGTCACAAAGCCCAGTCTAGACTCATCAAAGTGGAGAAACGGACTCCACCTCCTGACCAAAGATGGGCAAAATCATGTCAGAAGGAAGCATGCAACAAGGGTGGGAGGATTTGTGACCATTTTTCACAATATACCACAGGTACCTAGCAATCACATATTCTGCTGTTTCTATGTAAAAGGGCTTTGTAGCTTCCACGACTTAGGCTCCCCGCACAGTCACATGGCGTGGAGCCTCTGGGGAATCGAGGGGGAAATGATCTTGGATAAAGGAAGAATGACTCAGGTACCTGGCACAGGTTACCTGTCACCTGGGAGAACAGGGTAGGTACACTTCCAGGCTAACGGCACTGGAACACGCACTCCATGAGCATGGGGATTTTGGTCTGTCTCGGTCCTCGATGGACCCACAGTGCACAGGAGGGTGCCTGGCCCACAGCAGAGGAGGAATGAAGGTCTGAGAAATCAAAGCGTGATCGCCTCGTAGGGGTTCTGAACTGAACATGACGGAGTAGTTTCTCATGCAGGGGGACATGAGAAGGACCAGCTCCTGACACGTGGGACAGTACTAACTTAACCAACACGGGTCACCTGAAGTCGACTGTGTATGAGTCAGGGAATTAGAATTAGAGCAGAGAAATGACACGCTAAGATGTTTCCACCTTAGTTTTCCCAAAGTGACATTAACAGCTTCTTGAGGCTAGAAATCCAACAAAAGCATGATGAAGTAGGCTTTATAATTCCAACGGAACAAAAATGCTTTTAGGAGTGGAAATTTCTATCTTTGTGACCTTTATAGTCACAAAGGAATGTGAATTTCAACCAACAAATTAGCAAAATCCATGGTCTCCCACTGAACAACGATGGCTGATAGAATCAGGGACCGAAAAGCAGGGACGCACAATAAATGCTTTGGAAAGGAAGTGTGGCGAAGGTTTTTGCTGAACATCGGATAGTGAACGTCGTCTGGTCCTCCTGCCCCATCCCCCCGCTCCCCCCGCCACAACTCGCGCCAAAAGTGAGCTGAGGCCTAAGAACCTAGTTAGGGGCAGAGAGGGGACAAGAATTCAGGAGTTCAGAGTGAACTTTAAGCTCCTTCCACTGCACTCAGCTGACAGTTTTCAACAGTATAAACAAGCTTTTGAATATAAGCAGCTAAAAATAGCCATTAGTCAGAGCCTTGTATTCCATGCGTTGACATCATCAGAAGGCAGATCCACTGGTTACAAGCCCCTCTGACGCGCACTCCGAAATGCCTCTCAAGTCACTGCCATCTTTCCTTCCACTGGCACCACCCTCTCTCCCCACCCAGGCCCACACTCTGTCTAGAAGGCTCTTGCATCTCCCAGCCATCTGAAGGGCATCACAGTGTCCCCTGTCCCCCAAAGCTCGCCCAGTATTCAAGTGCATTCGCGTTTCTCAACCGTCGGCATCAAGCGTTTGTGAGAGCAGGCAGCATGCTTTTCCTAATTCTTGTGCCCGGTGCCCCGGGACGGAGCCGCTGACACACATTTAGTGAAGCACAATAGCTAATATTTACTGAATCATGACTCTGTGACAGGCAATGAGCTAATGAGCATTTTTCATGCATTATTTCACTGAATTCATCCCCAAGCTCTACAAGTAAGTGTGCTTACTTACCCTATACACACAGATCAACGAACGATGGTTCGGAGAGGTTAACTGACCTGTTCAAGGACACGCCCTGTCAGGGTGCCTGGAGTTGAGATTCAACACTGGGATGATTTAACTCTCAAGGTCATGCTTGCTAAGACCAGGTCCTTCCCATCTCAGACCTGCCTGAGCTTGGAGTGGGGCCCAGGGACTGCATTTTGGAAAGCACCCGGGGTGATTCAGAGGTGCAGCCAGGTGTGGGGGGGGTGTCACTGTCCCACCCTGTGCAGCCCTACACTGAATGACTGGTCTTACTGCTGTTTTCCTGCAACCAGAGCGGTGGTGAAACCGGAGCCTGAGCCCAGGCCAGCCTGCCCACCTCTCCTCGGGTGGCGCAGGTCATCCACACCACAGAGACTGCTGCCCTTCCTCCTGGACACCACCCTCTTCCACGAATCCTCCACCACCACTGCCGGAGACCGATGGAAACCAGAGGGCACTGGATCATTATTCCAGGAGCAGTAACAGAATTTACGAGGAAGCAGGCTGGAGGGTTCCCCAAGGAAGTCCTGAGAGCACAGCCTGGGAAAGGAGCAGAGTTCAAGGCCCCATTAAGTTCACAGTGGGTCTCGCCATGGAAAATGTTCTAGGCCTTCTTTTGGGGCTTTACTCTTTAGTGAGCCTCCCACACAAGCCACATGTCAGCCAATGACAGACCCAGCCACACAGTCTCATCCCATTTTGCCAAAGTTCAGAAGAGACACTACGGTTTTCACAGCTACGCTCAGTAACCTGGGTATCATGAAACACCCTAGGCGTCCTTTTGGTTTGCCTGGAGCAGCTGGTCCCTCCTCTCTCTGCAGAGGACTCCGTGGGGTTCAGCACAAACCACCTGGAAGGAACTAATTCAGCCCCTTTGTAATACGAAAATACAATACCTACTAAAGACATATTTTCCAGGAGATCACAACCAGGGACTTCCAGTCAGTCCCGAGTTTCATCCTGCCCCCAGGCTCCCTCCTGTTCCCCCCACACTGTTCTCGCCTTTTGGCTCCACTAACAGCCAGGAACTGCTTTCTCCCCAGTATTGTTGAGACAGCCTCAAAGATGTCACTAAATAGTACTAACAGGAAACAAGCACAGGGATTTCAAGAAGCCAGAAAGGCAGGAGGTGCTTTATAAAACATAGGTGTTTGGTCCTGCCGTGCTGGGTCACTGGCTCTGCCCCAGGTCACCCACTGTCCTGGGACGTCCCTCGCCTCCTCCCAGGCTCGGGGCCGGTGCTGCTTCTCCGGGCTCCCAGTCTGCCTCCACGCGGTGGAGGCCCATCTCAGGACCCCAGCAGCTCCCTACTGGACACCTTGAGGGATGTTCTGGTCCAGACCAAGAGACTCCTGGTCCCCCGTGTCCCAGTCACCCAGCAGGGAAGCTGAAATGTGGCCAAGTGAGGAATGAGAGAGATTGAAGGGGCCACAGGTGGAAGGAGGGGTTCTTTCAGAGCTAAATTTGCATGAGTCCCTCCATCCTTTCTTCACTTGAATATTTTATTTCAGAGAACATGCGGTATTTCGACGACTGATCTAAAAGTAGAAACCAGGTCTCCCGATTTCCAAAGCCAAGTGTTCTCGCCTTTCATAGAGTAAAGAGATGAAACCATCCCTGACCCTGTTTCTTTTCTTACACACGTAGTATCGATCCGCGACGTCGGGAGGAGTGCATCCTCGGCGAGGAATCTAAATCTAGCCGAGCCTGGCCTTCTTTTCTACATACATCCTTCTAACTTGGGACTTCTTAAAGAATACAGACTGAGCCAGACTAGATTCATCACTGCATAATTGGATGTTTACTTTTAGTTGCCCTAATTAACCAAAAAGCGGGGGGGGGGGGGGGGAGGAATTCACAATTCAAGTTTTCTTAGGGAAAAAAAAAAAAAGCTGAACCTCATCTTGTCATTTACACCATACTTAGAGATCCTAGAGACAGGACTGAAGAAAAAGGAAGGGTGAAAAGCAATTGAGAAATGAGAAGAAAAGAATTCTGAGGTCACACACTGCCATTGTCCTTACAGATGAGTTTACCCTGGATGTTGACAACATGGGTCAAGACTGTAAAAATGAGAACTCTGACTTCAACAGTCATTGTACTCTGTATCCCCATCGCTACACTATACCATTAGGGCCCTATTTGTACTCCCGCATTATATAAAAGCATGAGTTAGCCGTTGCCAAATTCTCTAAGCGTCTGTGAATACACTTGCTAGAGAAAGTGCAGACTGCTGCAGAAATCCTGCAACTGTCAAACATTTTTAGGACTTTTCTTTTTAAGGGGGCAATTTTCAAATCAAAATTAGCTGAAGCTACAGTTTGGTCTGTATCGAGCGGGCAAGTCCCCAAAGAGTCCTGATCCTGCTGCAGGTCACACAGGATCGGAGCCATCTCATAAACTAAGGCCCCTTGCCTCCTAACAGACCAGTGATGCCCTGGTCTGAGACTTTTAAATCACTGCCGTTTAAACAAATAATACTGTATAGCAGATTTTTTTTTTTAAAAGCAACAAAATTAGGAATGACAGACCCTGGAGAATTTTGCTGTGTCTAAAATAGCACTGCAAGTGGTATTGGAATCATTCTACTTTTCCTGTTAAGTCTGGGGGCACCAATCTAAAGCCCAGAAATCGATGGTCACGTAGGAACAAGAGTGCAGGGTACTAGAGATAGAGGAGAGTGTGGTTAATTGTTTCTGTAGCCCAAGCAAAAAGCAGAATTATAAATAGTAAATCTGGACAGCTGAAGTTTAGAAGGAAAAGGGGCGCTAACTGCATTAACTTTAGTGAGTTGAATTTGACCTGATTTTTGTCAGTGAGATAAATGCACAAAGCTTTTTTTTCATTCTCAGTGATTCTACCCTTCCTCATAGCTCAGAAATCCAAAGTCACCTTGTTCAATACCCTTCTGTAAATGGTGGCAGCAGCAAACTCTGTGAGTGACCGAGAATCTTATATGGCAACATGGACTGTGTCCAGGGCAAAGCCATCCCCAGAAACATGTCCGAGGGGAGGTGGTTCTCAGACAGAGCGCATCACCTGGACACGGATAGCTGAGCCCCTTTCCTGGAGTTGCCAACTCAGTGCATTTGTGGCACCTGAATAAAGTCAGCCTTCCTCACCTGAAGGTTCTGCATCCACGAATTCAAGCCACCGTGAAGTGAAAATCTTAGGGGAAAGATTTTCCAGAGTTCCAAAATGCACAACTTGAATTTGCCATGCAACTATTTATACAACATTCACACTGTCTTTACAACTACCTACGTAGCATTTACACTGTATTAGATATTATAAGTGATCTAGAGATGATTTAAAGTACAGGGGAATACAGGCATAAGTTACATACAAATACTATGCCGTTTTACACAAGGGACTTGAGCATCTGCAGATTTTGGTATCTTTGGGGGTGGGGGGGTGAGGGATGACTGTACTGGCTTTTCTAACAAGTTCTGAGATGCTGCTGAAGAAACAGGTGTGGGATCCCACTTTGAGAACCACTGCCCTTGGGAATACTGAAGGGTGTGGGCGAGTTAGCAGTTCCCAAGCACAAGGTCTTTTATCATCATCCCCCCACTTAAACCTCACTGCAACAGATGGGAGCATCACCAATTGATAGGTGAGGAAACTGAGGACCAGGGAGGCCATGGTATCTGTTGGCAAGTGAGAAGGCAAGAGACAAAAACCCAGGGCTGAGAGCCCACCACGCCTTCCAACTGCTCTACCCACCCAGACCCGAGTCAGTGGAATCACACACATCGTAAAAATACCCTCTGCTAACACCTGATTGGGCTAACTTACGATTTGCAAATCTACCAGCAAAACATTCTAATTGGAAGCCTCGGAGCAAACGATGAGGCACAGCCGTTTCTCATCTCAGGAGCCAGTTTCCACCTCTAAATGGCTGTGGGGAATTTCTGCTGGAAATTTGGGAATTTCCAACAATTGTTTTAACTTCTGGCTTGCTCCTTTCTTGCACCACTCAGACTTCCAAAATCCTCTCTTCTCAGTAAGCCAACCCTAACTGGTACACAGTAGTGACCTGCCCCCAGCCAAGGATGTAACTCATCACCTATAACAGAAAAAAATATGTGCTCATTGCGTGTACCTTTTTCAAGGCTCCTATGGCTTAGGACCCTGATGTTTGCTTTGTTTATGGACGTCAAAATGATGTCTTCTTTAGCGTAAGCTCCAAAAAAAAAAAAAACAGAGTTCCACGCTTTATACAACATGCATCGGGCACAACATTTAATAAAGGCTCTGTGTTGATGATATGACCTGCAGTAACTCTCCATTTCAGGGAGTCCCTCGCACTGTGTAACAAAGCAACTCCAAGATCTGTTTCCATGGCAACAGCAGCATCTCGCAGGAAAAGAGAGAGCAAGAGAGTACAGAAAGGCTCTTTTAGAAATTGCCACCAAAATGCATATCCAGTTTAGGAGACTAAAAACAAAGATCTGGCCATGAGATTTGGGGTTAAAATCCTTTCTTCAACATACTCTCTAGTGACGTGCCTATTTTTAAACACCCGATAGGAACTGATTCAGAATACTATAAATACCACCTGCCTGCCAAGTTTCAGGAGGTCTAAAATTAGGTTACCAGGTTCATCAATTTCCCTTAGAAGATTCTAGTAGAAACAGACCAAACCATTCTGGTGGCAATAACAGGGAAATGCTGATAATTCAAATCTACGGTAAATAAATTGCATTCATTTAAAAGCTTAAAAACTAGTAGCAAACTCCAAAACCCTAATTTCTCCCAAATAAAATTAAAACGGGAAGTATCTTATAAGAGAGGAGCTTCAGAAGGCCCTTCAGATGATCTACCAAGCCACGTACAGAAAATAACTCACAGCCCTATGTACTATTACTAAATCACATCTTACAAATACGAGAGAAGAAAACATCACATTGTCCTTTTCTGTTGTGCTTGCAATCAGCCTCTGCCTGTGTGCCTTTCTCTCGTGGATGAGATGGAAATAAAATGAAACACCAAAACAGTCTGAGTAGCCTTCTCCCCGCCAAATATTTTTTTTTTTCTAGCATAATTTTTCTTTCATGGATCAAAGAAAGAGCCTTCTTATACTAAAAATATCCCAGAACAAGAGTCAGAATTGGGACCTATTTTTCTTTTTTCTTAGCTACTGGGAGGTAAGGTTATTTCACCTACGTGTGTACCAAGTTATTTTTAAAACTTGCCTTGTTTTTCTCCAGTTATTCTATTTCAATAAACAAGAGGGGACGTGGCAGCCTCTTGCACTCACATTCACGCTGAGCATCCTGGCTGTTGCACGGTCCACACTGTGACCATCAACAGAGATGCAAAACGGAACCCGCATCCATAAGCCAGAATGTGGAGAGAGCTTCGAGAACACAGCTCGTGGGGAATTTTCAACCTCACGTCACAAGCATGGAAGTCAGACGTCTAAGCTAGATGGCACTGGCACAAAGAACTGTGTGTCATCCATTATTCTCAATAACCATCCATTCTGCAAGCTGGCTCAACAACAACCTGAGAGAAGAGTATTGGTGTCAAGAAAGTCAAAACCGAAATCCTCTATAACATCAAGGCAGGGTCTCACTCATCTCTCGTCACTGACCTGCAAATTCAATCAGTGTCTGAGAGCCAGCCAAACCACCAGGTTCTGGGTGAGCACTGAGGACAGGGAGACAAAGATGGGCCTTTGTCCTCAAGAGGCAGCCACGTATGGGTGGAGACAGAGACAACTGCCACCCAGGGTTATCAGTGTCTTCAGAGAGGTGCGCACAAGGAGAATGGAAGAGGGGCGGCTGAATGCGGCAGGGTAGACGAGTCCAGGGAAGGAGAAGGGTTGGTCAGGGGTACCGAATATGGTTCTTACAGGAAGGCTAAGAACTGGTCGGGTGGCACGGGGGACAGCATTCCAGAGCGAAAACTCAGCATCCTTCTGAGCCTCACCTCAAACGTGAGAGAGGGTAGGGGCGCCATACTGCTCCTTCTGGGCAGAACAGAATTAGCCTCCCTTGCTCCACTCCTCAGGGCTCCCTGCTCCAGAAACCCTCTTCTATTGCCAGTAACATCTACGCTTCGAAAGTTCCTCTTGGGGTTTACAGTAAACTCTACTTAAAACACCTTTGTCGTTGGGTATGTCTCTTGGAGTTCCAAAGGCAAGTCTACCCTTCTTTCTAGGATGGAAGGCAGCTCTTCACAGTGCCTACAGCTTATTCCTGTCTTTGTGCTGAATGCTCCTGACTCACTTTCTAGGTCTCTGTACTGTAATTTCCCACCCATACCAGTTTCTCAGTACCTTCCTTAATGCCCGCTGTCCACACGGCACTTCATACTCCAAATGATTCCTGGTACCCATGGAGGATGCTCTGTTGCTACTCTGAATGACCACAGCTGCTTCAACCAACAGTGACTGAAGCAAAGCAGGTGTATCACTCAATCAACCTTACTAATTATCAGAAACTACTATGTACTAAGAATATTATGACCGAATAAGCACATTCTGGAAGCACAAAATATCTCACTATTAAAACAATAATGTTCCTTGCAAGGTAACTTAGAAGTACCATCGCCAAACAGAAAGAACAAAGTTTTTTTTTTTTTTTTTAAAGGCGGCTTGTTAAAAACAAAACTTATCCCAAGACGTCCTCATTCCTGTCTCCTTTCTCTATCATCAACAGATCAAGAAACTCAGTTAACTGGATTGTATCTGAAACCCCTCACAACATCACGCCAGTAACAATCCTTCCCGCACTGAGATGAAGTCACGGCAACAGGATTACAGGAAAGGACGCGAGGCGCCCCCGCTGGTGAGGGCAGTTATGTCTAGAAGGCAGGAGATCCTCAGCAACTTGAACACAGACTTCACCGTGAGCTGCCCACCAACACGCATCCTCCTCTTCCGTGTCACCGACATACCTTGATTTTGCTCTGGGTAGAAGTACAACTAGCTTCAGACAAAACCAGAACCTTCCGTTTTCTCTTCGGGGTGGTTATGTGATGCAGTTCTGGCCAACGAGATGTAAATGAAGGCTGTCGGATCGGGTTTCTTGGGGGAATTCTTGAAAAGAGAGTAGACTCAACACGCATCTGTGCTTTGCCCTGATCACCCTTCTCTTTCCTCCCGCTGGACACATGGATGGGGCGGTAACGGAGCAGCCGTCTAACCACGAGGGCAATGAGGACAGGAATGAAAGGAAGAGAGTTACACGGAAAGAAGGATGAACTAAAAGGCTGGGTTGCTCCTGGAATCCTGGAGACACCAGAGGTGCCCTGGAGTCCCCAGTCCGGACATTTTGTTACATGAGAACAAAACCCCTATTTAGTTCAAACCATTGCTTGGTCAGGTTTTCTATTACTCGTGTTCCAAATAGATACACTTAGCACGTGGCCGTCTAGACACATGCAACTAACAGCTCCGGCGTCACACTGCTGGGCAGAGAATCGCCCTCAGACGGGCGGGTCTGCTGCATTCGGAGAACACTCTGGGAGACTGCAGCACTTGGCCATATTTCAAAGAATTACATGGATGAGACTAGAGAGGGGTGCAAACACGTCACATTAGAACTTTTCAAAAAATGGTACTTTTTCAACAAGATTAAATCCAGAAAGATAATGATGTCAAATCATCTTAGAAATCAAATTATCCTGATTTCAACTTCCAAGGGTCTAGTTCCTGCTCCTCAGCACACAAGTTCTGCCACAGTCCCCATCACAGGATTTATTGCTTTTATACTAAGCTTTTGCACCCAGCACCATATAAACATTTTCCTTGTCTTTATTATAATCATGATTCTTCATAGCGGCCCCTATTTGAATGCAACTGATGTGTCATAATGTAGTTAACAGCTCCTCACTGCCCAGCAAGAATGTTAGTAGAAGAAACTGACATCTGCAGAGGGAAATCTAAGAAAGAGGACACTGCACCCAAGCCAATACGCAGACATACCATCACCTGCAATGTGAACATCCTATTAGATATAAATTATTCTCAAGGTTTTAAATTCAATGCTGATCACACTTAACTAGAACAACAATAAGAATCTGGTGGTTTAACTGGGTATTCCACTTCAGTAAGATTCATCATATACTTTTTATTTCCTAATGAATTTTATTGACCATATAATCTTAACGTTAAGACTACGAAGACTATGCTTTCTGTCCAGGGAGGGGAGATACATCCAATCACACAGCAGACTCAGCTGCCGTGGTCCGTTTCTTACTGTGTGTTGTGTGTGGCATTACAGTCATAGAAAAGGAAAAATCTCCACTGATCCTGGGACGTTTCTTCTTAGTTACACTCTCAGAAGGAAGGAAACAAACCTTGTTAAGATTTTTTCGTCTCTCTTGTACAAGTAAAATGCAGTCATTCACCCAAGCAACTTACTGTGTGCCAGACGCTGCTCTGGGTCAGAGGAGTGAGACAACACCCCTGCTCTCATGGTGCTTCATGCTGGTGGAACAGATAAAAAGTCAAAAAAAAAAAAAAAAGTTTCCAGCGGTGACAAGGAGGATCAAAAGTACATAAGGGAACAGACTAATGGAAAATAATGAGGGCAAAATGGGATCTCCAGAGGCCTCTCTAACGCGTCACCTGAGCAGAGACCTGAGCGGTTGTAAACGCACTTCAGGAAGTCCTGGGCGTGCGCTGCGTGCACAAGGGTCCACCAGGGCCAAAGCCCCGAGGTGCAAATGAGCTTACCAGCAAGTCCTGCCGGCGAGGTGGACAGGAGCCAGATCACAGTCACCCTGGGCCCTGCTGGCCGAGGTAAGGAGTGTGCATTTCACTCCGATGGTCGAGCTAGGCCACTGAAGGGTGCAGACAGAGCGATGCACTGATCCGATCTGCCTGACACACGCAGAATACCACCGGGCTGCTGCATAGGGGATAAACTGCAGGAGACAAGAGCAGAAACGAGGAGCCACAGAAAGACACTACTGGGCAAGCCGTGTGCTTGTTCAGAGGTTATTTCATTGGACTCTCCCATCGTTGGGCTCCCACAAAACCAAACCAAAGCACATTATGTCCAGACCGACGGTGGGCACGTGGACTTGCAGAGAAGGTCTGTTTCATGTATGTATGTGATTCCTGTTTAAATTTTCAACGTGCCCCTTTTCTTCCCCTCTTTCAGCTCTGTACCTTAAGCTACTCTAAATTACTGGTTCAAAATGGGGAAGAAAGAAAAAAACACCTGATTACCATGAATTACTGGAACCTTGGGGCATCATTCAAACTTAGCAAATGCGAAAGCAAAGCACCCTCCCTTTCTAGTTTTAAGGCCTGCTGTGTGAACTCCTCTTTTTCAAGCATCCCTGGTCTTTTGCGATTAATGTTAGTAACAGGAGAATGAGAACAAATGAGTCATAACACAGCTTCCTATCTAGAAACGTGAAATCCACCTCCTCCTTCCATTTTCAAGTATGAAATTCGCATGTGTTAAACATTTCTGCCCCACGACAACTCTGCAAAGCTTCCTGCCTTGAAAAAGAGGTGGGGAGGGACAAGCTAGGGACCTAAAATTACAGGCAACAAGCAACAAGGAAACTGCCCTGTGAAAGGTACTTGTCTCAGGTATGTTCATGACATGGGGAAAAAAAAAACAAACCCTCAACTGTTGTAAAATGGTTTATAACCTGTGCATTTCAAAATAGATTCTTTCATGCAGCAACCTCAAAACAATGGAAGTTCCTCACCAGCATGCCGCTGAGTCATGAAGGGATTATTTACCCTGGGACAGGGACGCATATCACAGACACACACCTTTGAATTCAAACTGGAAAGAGATTAAAGGCTCCCGGACTCCTTAGCTAGCGGTTCTTTGCTTTCCCATTTCTCTTCCTCTTGAACTGTGATCGGTTACCAACCTCTCCAACCAGCAATTGCTTCAAGGATACAGATCTAAAACATGCAACTGACAAAACACGCATTTCTTTTTAGTAGGTTATTTCCTCCACCAACGTTTAACCAAGAAAATGTTCACCAAGTTAAAAAAAAAAAATTCTGGTCACACGCTCAGCAAGCACAGTTCAACGGGCATCCTGCATAATTTTATTAGGCTTAAATTTCAAGCACTGAAGAGTCCCTCAATACAAAAAAAAAATTTTTTTTAAAGGAAATTCACTTCCCAGAGACTAATTTAAAATCAAGGAATGGCTGGTACTGATTCTGAAACACATGGAATATTTTACAGACATTTTACCCAAACCAAGAAAATTCTTTTTATTTTGGGATCAGAGAACTTTTTTTTCTTCCATTCACTCTTTTAACAAACAAAATTAGTGATCACCCGTGAGTGGTACACCTGGTGCATTTATGTAGGTTATTCACTGAAGTAATCAAATAATCATGTCCATTCCAAGGTATGACTTCCCACCAAGGAAACACTGAAGACCAAGACCACGTTCTCTCACCTCTGCATCTCATAGCACCTGGCATGTAATACATCAGGCACCTCCATAAACATGCCATGACTTGTGCAGCAGAACTTCTAGCCCTGAGCTTCCAATGACTTGAGCCGTAAGTGGCAGGCTCACCAGACACCATCTCTCAGGTTCAGGTTAATGTGGCTGTTTGTATGTCACGAACTGTGTGATACTAATAATTCACTTGATGTGGGTCAGGAAAAAAAAAATAAGGAAGCCATCATACCAAATTTGATCCCAACCAGTCAAAAGCTATGGCCCAAAGCCACCATTTTTAAAACGAAACTCCAAATAGGACAGTGGTTTGAAGTGGCTGTGGCGGAGGGAAGGGAAGCCCATCCGGGGTAGCTCCCGCCCCCGCGAGGTGGCGTAGCACCGATGGGACATCCGTTCCTGAGCTGTGGGCAAGGTCAGGGCCTGCCTCAGGCCGAGCGACAACTAGCCAAGGAATTCAAGACCAGGTCAACACAACCAGGGCTCCAATTCGGTTTTCAGACCCTCGTCTGCTCATTCTCTTTGGTTCCACGAGTATTTCTCGAGGACCCATTCTGTGCCAGGCTCTCCGCTGGGCTTTTAGTTTTCAAAGAGAAGAGATACAGGATCTTGCATGAGGGAACACAACTTTTTTTTTTAAACCTGGTTATTAATAAAAATGCCCCTGAGAAGCTGTACAGTGATTCCTGGGTGCCCCTCACTCTTCACATACCAAGGTCCCCTTCAAATCTGATGTCAGTTTATGACTTTCCCAAGAAAACCACTTTCCACATTATCATCTGACTTTCTTTTTGACCAAAAATGGCACTACCCACTTTAAACACACCCCTTTTTTTGGATCTGGATCCACTGGGCTTTTGGCAGCTTCCCCGAACAGTCTCCCCACACTCTCAAAGGCTGACAGTTTGTCAAGAGTGGGGATTTTGCAAAGAATGTGCCCCTGGCCGTAGGCACCCCGTTGAGAGAGGAAGTCTAAAGATGTCTGAGCAGTGGCAATGCTAGCCACGGATTAAGCTGAAAAGCCCCAGGGGCACTCTCTTGAGAACAGGCATTCTGGTCTACAGGTTACAAAACAAGGCTCTGACAGTCACACCACGTGGACACACCCCTCTCTTCTCACTGGCCACAATTCATGAGGGGTCGGGACAATGGAGTTCCACGCCTCAGCAGTCTCCTTTAGCTCGTCAGAACTGCAGATGAGGACGCCAAAGTCCTGGAGGCTATTTTTAATTCTCAGCGAAATTAATTTGGCGCAAAAGTAGCAGGAGTCCCTTCCCTTGTAGGAAATACTTCTGTTACTGTGAATCTGGTACATAAAAGAATCCACCCACTGCCGAGCAGAATTAGCACGGGATTTTTTTTTGTTGTTGGGTTTGTTTCCCTGAAATAACTTCTTTTTAAGGTTCCCCGTGGCATCATGGCATGTGATGGAATGGTACTGGGGTGGGGAGGGGGGAGTGCAGAGCGTGGTTTCAGGACCTGGCGACGGCCACCCTCAGACGTCTGCCTGGAGAGATGCCACCAGGACGTGCAGAACACGCTGGGTCTCTGCTGCCTGTGCTCTCTGTACAGGTCCTCCCGTACATGCGTGTCACCTGAGTTTACATGCCACTGGATAGCAGCATTTGGCAAAAGATGTAACACTCTGAAGCCAGGAGGGAAAACAGGAAAATACTGGCCTACTTGTTTTTAAAAGGAAATTTTGAAAAGTACTGAAATAAATCCTAAAAATGTCACCATCTTTAGGAAGCCTTCCTCATTCTTCTGCTACATAGATGCTCTCCCTCTCCCGTGCCCACACTCAATAGCATTTTATTTCTCCCCCCACTAATGGCAGCTGTCACATGCAATCTTAGAGTCTGATTATTTGCATGCTTCATTCATCCTTCCCATGATAGAGAAGGCACCAGAAGGGCAGGAACTGTCCTTTGCCCTTATCTGACAGCATGAAGCCCTCAGTAAGTATTTGGTGATGGAATATTATTTAGGGGTGAAAACAGCTTTCAAGGCCACCAAGTTCAACTTTTATATTGACAAAGAAGAACACCGAGGTCTAGAAAGGTTTTCAGTGACTGGGCAGGGCAGGATTCCCAATTCCCACTCCAGGACTTTCTTCCCCTCACCCTGAATTGTAAATGCCACTTTTTAGTGCCTGCGCCTTTTACAAAAAACTCACTTTTACTTTGTCGGTTCGGAAATATCAAGACATTCCGGACAGAACAGGGCTTTGCTCACAGAATTATCTTATTTCCCTATCAAATGTAAGCACACACTTTGAGAAAACAGAAGATTCGCTAATTAAATTTCTTTCTAGGTTTATTTTACATGTTTCGAGTTTTGTTATAAATGTAAAGGTTGAATTTTAAACAATCTAGCAGCCTCTTTTCTTTGCTCGGTTTCTAAGACACCGAGAAGAACGTGAGAACAAGAGAATCCTCGCGACTGTCATCAAGCTAAGAAGGCAGCTTTGCTCTCCGGACACACGGCCGTCTGCCCCGCCCGGCCACGCACCGGATGCCGCTGCTGTTTGCAGCCGTTTGTGTAAGAGGTTCCAGTTTTGGTTCTAAATCAGTCACTTTCAGTCGATGCTCTCAGCTGCTTCAAATGGCTCCGTTTCACGATCTGCACAGACTTGAAAAGCTACCCAGGTCAGATGGACCAAGTTCATTCATTCCTTCACCTGGACCCTTCCAAACACCCCGGCAGGCGCCAGCCGACTCCTGGCACCGCCTGTGCGGAGGCGGGCTGGCTGGCTCTCTCCCAGCTCAGGGACAGTAACGGCCCAGGATGTTACTTTTCAATCCCCTGAATCTACGCAACTGTGTGGCTCAGATGTAAGAAGAGCAAAGTATCGCAGGAATTGTTTCTCCCCAGACAGGACAGGGGCCCTGGTGAAAACACACCAGGCGAACAGTAACAGAACGGCTGAACAAAACTGCAGACAAAAGCCCAAGGGAAGCTTATCACCGCCAGCGCTCTAAGCCTTTCAGCAGGGCACTCCCTCCCCTGCTCACTTTTCCAAATGTCCACACGCCCAGCGCACAGAGTAAACCTTTCGAAGATTATGTTTCAATCGTTGTTCAGCATTTGTGTCATTTTAAACACGTCAGCTAAGACTTTTTTCTCCCTACAACTTCTGGATGGAAGGGGGTGGGGGGAGCGGTGTGTCTGGACACGATCTTCAGCAGCAGGACTGAGACTGGTGCGATTCTCTCCAAGGGTCGCTTTGCAGCTTTTCTCACTTAAGGGGCACAGACTGAAACACGCAGAGCAGGGACTGGACATGCTGCTGCAGGTACACACATGCATGCACACACACACAGGCACACGCGTGCACATTGGAAGCCCACACGCCTCGTCTTCCTCCAGCAGGATGGGCTTCCTGAGCTGATGCAATTTAAGGGGAACAGAGATTGTTCTAAGAACAGGGAGGAGTTCCAGTCTGAAGGACAAAGAAGCTAGTGAGCCGAAGTCCTTAAAAGTGGAGGGAAGAGGTCGGAGGAAGAGTCAGCTTCCTGGAGCATCACCCCCCTCCACCCCACCCTGCCCCGCAGCCCGCCCCTGGTCGGCCTCTTTCCATCACAGCCAGAGCAGGGACAAGAGAACCATCGGGACAGGGGGTCCATGGCGGCTGAACACACAGCAGCACTTTGGTCCCGTTAGGAGAACAAAGTTCCAGGGCTCACTCCCCAAAGCCAAACGAGGTGACACTCCCTCCTCCACCTGTCCATGCCCTGGATCACATCTAAACTGGGGGGAGGGAGAGGGGGAGGGGGTGGGCAGGAAGGGAGAAGAGCTATTTCTAAATATGGACCAGTTTTGTCTTATTCCTTCATCTTATAAAATCTTGTATGCAAGGCAGGGGTGCTGGGCAGAGCCCTGAGCTGCATTCTGAGGGCCAGCACCGGGAAACCCAAATCCTGCACCAACTCAAAATGCCTTTCCAACACTGAGTGGGAAGAGTGGGACTTGTTCTGTGAGCTCCGGACCGCAGCCGCCTGCATCCCCGCTCCCGCTGTGAGTCCTGGCTCCCAGATTAACAGCATCAGTGAAGGAGTTAACTTCTCGTGTTCAGGTCTTTAAAAGTCTTTCCTTTTCCTTTCTTCTCCACTCAGGGTGCATGGGGTGGCACTTAAAGTCTCAGAAATCCTGGCTTTTATCTGCAGACATGCTGGTAGGAAGTTTCTGGGGTGGGGAGGGCTAAGAGATTGGCCTGATGATGTTTAGGGGGTCCCTTCCATTGAACCCAGAAGCCTTTTCTCCTCCAAGGCTCCCCACACGTGAGCATCCATTCAGCGAGACTGCTCCTCGAGTCTTGAAGATTGTCTCTGCATGAAAGTTTTTAACTCTCTTCTCACCCGGTTACTGTCATCTGGGCACTGCTGAGCCATTTTTCAGTACTTCTTTCCTTTCATCTTGAAGACGGCAGCGCAGGTGCAGTGTCTGTGGGTTTCACAAGGTTTGTCGCTGCTCTGGCCCCTCTGTGAATGCCTTGGAGTCTGCTGAGCTCGGCGGAGGCATTATAAAGCAGCACATGAGCTGGGCATCTGAAGCATTCACCGTGGTGTGAAAAAAGCTTAAGAAGATTCCATTTTTAGAGGAAAAAAGTGCTTGGGGTAGTTTTTGCTCTTAAAGCGGGTTTCATTTTTCCTTATCCTTCCCTTTCTTCGACCTGGTCTTTCTCCTGCCCTTGAGCACTTTTCTAAACATTTGACCAGGATGGTCAAAAGTCACACCAGGTAGTAGGTACCATTGTGCTCCTCTGACCACACAACCAGGTCAGGAACCTCTCTCCCCGTCTCCCTTCATGGCCAACATCCTTGAATGAATCAGCCGCAAACCTACCAGATAGTCCAGGGGCAACGTGATGCTGCCCCAGATCATCTGATTTTCTTTCTTTGATATGCCTCAGTCTCCACATGGACAGAGCACGGTTAACCCAGAAAAAATCTTTAATGGCCCTTCCAGCACCATCATCCTGTGATTTTAAAACTTCCTCTACCATCCTTGGCTCGGCTTTGCGTCCTGACACCTTGCTTTTCCAACTTCCCCTCCAAGTGAGTTTGGTTTGGGCACCCTGCAGGTTTTTACAATAAATAAAAATCATCCTGCAACACAGACGGAAGTCACGTCTCAGGTGCCGGCTGCAGAAAGCCCCAGTCACAGGTATCTGAGCGCCAAGGACCAAAAGGCAGAACTTCCCCTTGGGAGAGAATGCACAGTCCTTTGTGAATCCTGGGAGGACTGGCTGATTTCTTCGTACTTTTCTTAAATAGTTCATGTGCTGCTTTTTCTCTCAGATTCAAAAAAAAAAAAAAATTCATCTCACATCTTCAGTTCTGAGGATATTAAAACAGGAGGCTCGGCATTGACAGCAAGTTGACAAACACGAAGATGAGCAGGAACAGAACCCAGCTGATCAAGACCGCAGGTGTGGCTCCCGGTGCATTTCAGAGCAGACAGCTCTGCGCTAGGCTTTCCGCCGGCCCCGGGCTCTCCGAGCAGGGTGGCCGCCCAGGGATCATCCCCAAACAGGGTAAGAATTCTGAGCACGAGAGGGGTTGCTGAAGACAACTGAAAGGCAGAGGGAGCACGCAGAAGCCAAGGCTCTCCCAGGTAAACAAGTCTGCCCTCTGCAACCCGGCATGTGTTACCTGTCCATGTGTGGAAAGCCAACAGAATTCATAACAAAATCACAGACATGATCGACCAGAGAGTTGGCCAACAGCCCCCTTCAGGAAGTGGATATGTCAGCATCTCACTCTCCTGGGTTCCCTCCCGCTTCTCTGCTGCTCCTCCTTGGTCCCCCTCCCTGCCTTCCTCTCCCGTCCCATCTGCCGGACGGAGTCCCTCGGAGCTCTCTCCTGCCTCGAACGTCTCATCTCCTCCCTCTGTACACTCTCTAGGCAAGATGATCCATCTTCTCCATCTTCCCCTGAACATCAAGCCTACCCTTTATTCAACCCATTTTCCACAAGGCAACCAGAGCAAGCTTTAGAAGATGTAAACAGGATCACATCATTCCTACTTTAAAACCTTTCCCTGGGTCCCCACTGCTCCTGAGACTGTCTCCAAAATCCCTCACCAGACATCAGACGCCCAGTCTGCTCCGTTTCTCTTATTCACTGGCCCCTCTTCCCACATCAGTGCCATCTCAGCTTCCCCTCCCCTCTGTCTGGAATAGTCCTTTACAGGGTTCCTGGGGCCCCAGCACACGCCCACCATTCCCTTTTTCCTGGCACCTACTTATGCCTGAAGCCTGGTTTAGATGCTGTGTCCTTGGGGAAGGCTTCCGACCACCTCGAACAGGTCTCTGCGGTGAACCTGCTCAGAGCACCTGCATCCTATTTAACGAGGGCTATCATAATGTCTATCTTCCCCCATACTTCGTCCTCAAGAAAGAGCACGTAACCTCAAGAATGAACCAGTGGAAGGAGGGACAGGAAAAACCCATTTAAACACCTGCCTGCACTCCCCACCCCCTTTCCCAGGGCTGAAATGGGAGAACACCAGAGAGAAGTGAGGAAAGATAAAATGGAAGGATGAAGTTTAGAGGAAGGAGGTGAAAGGACCACCACATGATGCTTCAGGCCCACCTTCAGAAAAGCTGGGGCTCTTCATTTGCATCTATTTTTATCTCCAAAATGGAGACAATATTCTAGAACATTCCAGAAAAGGGCGGGGTGGAAGACAATAAATGGCGTTTTTTGTAGGTAACACTCATGGTCCTGGGCTTCCTGGTCCAGGAGGATGTGAAATAGGATTATCTCTGAGGTTCCCTCCGGCTGCCACGTCCTGGGAGTCTTCGCGGGACGGCAGTGGCTCAGAGCCGGCGGCTCCCACTGGATGCTGCCTCCATCAGCATCTTCACTGAAACACATCAACTGCCTCCTTACATGTGTCAAAACAACGCAGAGCTGAATCCCTCAGACACGGGAAGAAGTCAGCCCTGCCAGCATGGAGAAAGCCACTTGGAAATCAAAGTTTCCCGACGGGAGCAAGTGCCAAAGGTAGGAATCACTTGGAGCAAATAATTTAAGCATCCGGGAGCAAAGTGATCCAGCGAAAGCAACTCGGAATAGAAGCGTCTTCTCCCTCTGCCTCCCCCGCAATTTTTTTTTTCCATTTTAAATATGACTCCCTATGTACCAGCTTGAGTTCTCCACTCAATATACTTCACATACTTGCGTTTCCCAGGCCTCCAGACTGCTGATCCTGTTTTCTTCAGTCAACAAGAGACACAACAGAGCAGCTCAACCGAGACGGGCAGAATTAGAACACAAACACATGGAATTAGGTGTTCACACACGGGCGGCTTTGGAGACCATTTGTTCAGTGAAACAGATGCTAAATGATTTAAGTCAACAGGCACATTTATAACACATAATGAAAAGGCACCAAGAATCCCAGGAAGCAAACTAGGAACAGTGTGTTACATCCGCCAAGAGCCATGACGGCCCTATTACTTAATCGACTGTTAGAAATAAAAACGAAGGGTGATTTAGGTTCATTGTAAAACTTGTCAACACTTTCAGAAAAGAGCTGCATTGTGTTTGTGGAAGCTCTGAGTATAAATTGGGTGGATTTAGCCTCTGTGGGTGCCCAGCGTCAAAGTGTGCAAACAAGGTAACAGGAAGTTGTCTTCTGATCCGTAAGGAGTCTTGCCAGGGCTCCGAAGGACTCAATCTATTCATTAGTAAACGCCAACATTCTGTGAGACAAATTGGTAAGTCTTCCCATGACCAGGATGTGTCAGAACAACAGTTGTATAGGCATTCCAAAAAAAAAAAAATTAAATTCGGAAACCTGTATTAACATAAAATACTCGTTTCCAGGCTACTTACATCAGTGTCAGGTCCTTTATCCGCACCCGGACAAGAAAAAGTAACGAACTCATGGCACCTCTTGTGAACCACAAAACAGCAAACTGGTGGAGAGAAAAGGAAACCAGAGTTAGAACAGCCCAGGTGGAACAGGCAAGCTTTGTTTTCCAAACAGGGCTACATGCGGCCCCAAGTCAGTTCAGTTTCACTACAGACAGTCTCACAAGCAGTGATTAGAAGGCATTTCATTTGAGACTCAGCAGCCTTTGGCATTGACTGGACTCAGAGATAACAGAACCACAAAATGCCACCACTGACCGGGCCCAAGGAGACCTGAGCCTTAGGTCCTCGTCTCTAAAGTTGAGACGGAGGGGGAGGCCACAGACTCTAAGACAGTCTTCCCAACGTATAAGCCAGGAATCAAAGTGTGAAGTGCTTTGCGCTGTCCTCCACCAACACACATGGGTGTATCGATGTTCGTACGTCATTGTGCTAACAGGGTATATAACATTTATAAAGAGAATAACTTATTATAAATCACATGTGGGTATCCCGAAGTGTGGCTTGCAGAACTTCCTGAGCAGATTTCTGGGCTTAAAGAAGTCAAGACATAAACCCAATCCACACCAAACAGCCCTGTGAAATGAAGAAAAGCTGGGGAAACATCCTCACACCTTCTTTTGTCTGCCTGCTTGCCTGTCTCCCACTGGCGGAGTCCCCACAAACCTACCAAACCCACTACATAGCACGCATTTTCCAAACCCAATATGGTTTTGGTAAGCATTTCTGAAGATGAGCCAATAAACAGACTATTACAGAAATAAGTCATCCGAGATGTTTATGAATAGTGTAATGTGGAGGATACAAAAAATAATAATAAATAAATGACTAGGTAATCCTTCCTCCTAACTTGAGGTCTGGTTGTAAAGGGCACAACCTGCCAGTCTACTTTTCTCTGCTGAACGCCGCCGCGCTGAAAGACAATGTACCCTGTGAAACGCTGGGGGAGTCCTGAGGCTTCACTGCAGGAGGGAGGCTAGAATTTCCCAAGTTCTTGGCTCTTTTCTTCTCCCAGTGGTGATACTACAACTCCCGGCACACGTGTGTCAACGGATGAAGTCAGCTGATGAGGGTCAACCACTTGACTCGGTAGGAGAGGTGAGCAGGGTTGCCAGGAGCCGAGATCCCAAGAGGAGATCAGGTTCTGAGCCCAGAACCAAGCGAGGGTTCCGAGGGCCCCAAGTGGCCGGGAAACATTCAGAATTATTTCTGAGAAGCATTAGCAGCTACTGAGAGGTTTGAACAAGAGTAACCCGGACTAAAAGCAGTGCTTCTGAAGGGTAGATGGTGATGGCACGGAGAATCTGATGGAACAGATTTGGGCCATAAGGCCCATTTGAAGCTTCTTGCATAGTCTAGGAATGAAACTAATTGGCCATCATTATACCATCTGCCAAGAAATGGAAGTGAGATGCCAGCCAGAGAAGTCAAAGAACTGATAGGACTTGCCAGCTGACCACAGACGCCATTGGCTGAGCACCCTCTTATGGGTCATTTTGATGGGCCATTTTACATGCATTATCCGCCAAATCCTCATAACACGACTTAATATGCTTCGACATTGACATTTTCTGGAAGGGAAGATACAGTACTGATCTCTAAGCATCTAGCATGTCATGAGCATATGATGTTTGCAGACAGAAGAGAGGATGAGAGAGGACAGATGGATGGACCAACAGAAAAGAGAAGGTCTTATGTAAAGTCACCCTCCTACTACATAGTGGAGCCATGATTCAGACTAAGGTTTGCTGGACCCTTGACCCCTTTCCCTCCACCCTGTCACATCCATTGACAGAAGCAGAAGAGATATTAAAGGTAATGCCAAGATTCTGCACATGGGTAACAGGAAAACGGGTACATGAAAAAATTATAAATATATTTAATAAATGTACATAAGTATGTATGTACATATGAAACCTAGATGTGGGTATGTCAGGAAAGTAAGATGAGGGATGATAGTTTTTTTAAAATAGTTTTATTTTTCTTTTTAAACAGTCTTACTTTAAGATGGTCATAATACAATGCCACTATCAAAGTACACCTTTAAAAAGAAACTCAGGCTTGGCATGAGCAGGCAGAGCGGGACACAGGAGGGAGCCAACCGGATGAAGGTGAACATCGCAGACCTCATCAAGAGCATCTCTTCAGAAGCAGAGGCGCCCTGAGGGAGGGGAGCTCTCCGTGGCTGCCTGCCCCGCCTGAGCACCGCGCACACCTGGGCAGAGGGAGGCGGCAGCCCTGCACCAGAGCAAAGAGCCCTCCCGGCTGCCCCGGGCAGGGCCAGGGCGCTGCAAAGAGCAGCAGTGTGCTCCCACGGGCCTTCGGCGCGGCGGCCTTTCCGCTCAGTTTCTGCTACAAGCATCTCCATTCCTACACGCTCCGCGGATGGCTGGCAGAGCAGTGCTGGGATGGCAGGAATTAATCTCATCCGCTTGCGCTCCCCAGACAGACAGTCATCTCTCATTCACTGGAATGAGAGAGAGAGCTCACTAAAGGGAGAGGGTCACGGGAGCATCATTTCCTCATCATAGTTGATTACGGACACGGTGTTCTGAAGGGAAAAGCAGCTCTCCTATTCTCTACTTAATCGTTTAAACAGTCAAGTCTTTCCTCTCTTTTTGAAAAAAACTGCCTCTGCATTCAGGTGGGCACTTCAGAAAACCCATGTTTATCAAACCCCTTTGGAAGGCCAGTCTGCCTTTCGCTCCCCATTTACCCAACAGGGCAATTATACGTCTCCAGCTGGAAGTACCTCTACTGTGTGCCTCAAAAAAAAAAGAAATCACATATCTGACTTGGCCCTAAAAAGAGTGTGGCCCTCACTACACAATTTGAAAGAGAAGCTTTCAAAAAAAAAAAAAAAAAAAAAAACCCACCTTCCCCAAAATTACTTCCTCCTCAACCTGCCTTCCAGCCCCTCTTCTCCCACCTCACGTGAAGGTCGCACATCTACCAGCGGCTGGACTGGCCCAGCAGCAGGTGGAGAGCAGGCTCTAGGTGACTGCAGAGCTGTTCTACGTGAGTTACCTGGGGGAGGAGGACCCCGTAAGGCCTGTTCAAACACTCAAGATTCAGACCAGATGCAGAATGAGCCCACGCAGTGGCCACACCTGGGTGACTGATGGAGACAGAGCCGGGGACCCTCTCTGCTCACCCCACTCCCAGGGAGGGGAGCCGGCAAGAGGAGCTGCACGTGGGCTGACTCTGGCTGGAAGCAGGGTTTGCCTGGGAAACGGAGCAAGGGCCACAGAGGTTCCAGAAATCACTGATGGAGGGCTTTGAACTTCGGTTTCAAGTTCCAAACTATGTTGGGTGATTTCCTCCTAAGACAATAAATGAGGAAAAGACTGAATAAAACAAGAGCACGCAGTGGGCTCACCTGGACTGGACAGTGCAGGCTTTCCTCGGGCTACACATTAGGAGCTACTGTTTTTATCCTTCACTATTTGGATTTTTTTCCTAATCATCTCACCACGTTATGTGGAGCAAGGGAATGGGGGAGGGGGCGCGGGAGGTGGTACCTACCACACAGGATGCTTTTGATACTGATTTGCCTGGCCTTGGCAGGCAAGGAGGAGGGAGTGGAGACACATGACAGCTTCTTCCGGCTCCACAGTTTGTGTCCTGCAGCTGGACCCCCGGCCTGTAAACAAGCCTTTGCTGAAGCCTGCATAGGCTGGCCAATAAGACCGAGATGGAACCTCATTTTCGAAGACCCTGGGTCACCTCTGCTCGTGCAACCAAATGAGAGGCTTTAAAACACGAAGCTCTCCTGCAGCTTAAAGCCACAAAGTAAATCTTCAATTATTTTCTAAGCACAAAATCGCTTTCCTCTAATCCTCTGTGATATGCTTACGCTGCCCAACAGTGACGGACAACACACAAAATGTACAAGTCACACTAAGCAAATGACATGAGAGGACAGGAAATAAGACCATGGGCCTGGACAAATAATGATTCTGAACAGTACCAGGCTTTAAAACTGAGAACACTCACGCTACTGATCCACATTGCTTGCTGGTCTTACAAAGTAAACTGAACAAAAGCTGAAGTTTTTGTCATCTGTCAAAAGTTATGTTTCAGACACAGAATAAATAAGACACCCATGTTTGGATCAGGAATCCATAAAAATTGCTGCTAAACACAGGTGTGTGTTGTGATGCGGACATGTTGATGTTAATGGTGGTTCTCAATCAGGTATTAGTTTAAAGAGAATAAAAACCAGCAAAGGGCAGGCTGAAAGCCACTCAGTGTGAGAGAAACACTCCCTCCTGACACTGGCCCCCAACCCGTGAAGTCGGTAAGAGCTGATTCAACCACAACGAGTCTTGGGCCATGAGATGCACGGGCTGGACCTGAGTGCTTTGTTTTTGTGTCAGATGTCATCACACGGACGGATGACCTGGGACTCCTGATACGGGACAGTGTTTCCCAGGGCATTTTCTTGGGCAAATGGTAAGTCCAGAAACATTTTCCGTATTCCATTCATGCACAGAGATTTACTTAAAAAAAAAAAACAAAACTAAAAAACCACGGTGAACTGACACTATATAAAAAGAAATAACTTGTAATGACAAAGAATATGAAAACAAGTAAGTGTGTGTGTGTATATATACATGTATATACACATATACATATGTATGTATGACTGGGACGTTGTGCTGTACACCAGAAACTGACACATAGTAACCGATTGTACTTCAGTTAAAAAAAAAAAAAAAAGGAATAAGCTGCAGTTAAGTGCTTCTTCCTCCTCGACGCATCCATGAAGATTCCCCCCCAGGAATGCCACCAGCATGACCACACACACATCAAGCAGGTGTAGCAATGGTTCTGACATGAGAAAAAAATTCAGTTAAAGATGATTAGTCACCATGTCATACCCACTAGGAAGGCTATTATTAGAAGAAAAGAAACAATACGATGGTGAGTTTGAGAAGACAGAGAAGATATCGGAACCCCCGTCCACTGTCGGTGAGAATGTAAAACGGTACACTCGCTGTGCATGACACTACAGCTACTTGTCAAAAAATTAAACACAGAACTACCGCCTGAGCCAGCAACTCTCCTTCTAGGCGTCTCACAAAAGAACGGGAAGTGGATGTCACGCAGATATTTGCGCGTGACGTTCACGCAGCATCACCGTGATAGTCAAAGGCAGAAACAACCTGAATGTCCACCAACAGATGAAAGGATTCACTATGGTCTACACATACAACGTAACATTATTCAGCCTTAAAAAGCAAATTTCGACCCACGCTACAACATGCACGAACCTTGAAAACATTGCCACGTGCAGTAAGCCAGACACAAAAGGACAATTACCACATGATCTCACTTATGTGAGGTACCTGGAATAGTCGAATTCATAGAGACAAAGGAGAGCAGAGGTTACGCGGGGGGAGCGCGTGTAGAATGGGGAGTTAGTGTTTAACGGGTACAGATTTTATTTGGAATGATGAAGAGTTTTGGAAATGGACAGTGGCCATGATCGCACAGCACTGTGCATACTGAACTGTACACTTAAGAATGGTTAAACTGGTAAATTTTATGTTATGCATATTTTATCAAGATATAACTTAAGTAACACATCAGCCGGGAGTGATATTTATACAATTATAAACAAGGGCACATAGTCTTGCTTAGGGGACTTTATGGTTATTTGTGTGTACAGTAGAGTTGGCTCCAAAACCAAGCATTTACTTCCATTACGTAAGATTCTAATTAAAGTCCATGCCAGACTAGAATGAGGACACGCGGTAAAATTTGGTTTTCAGAGCAAAGGACTCCCATGATTGTGGGGGAATGGAGATGTGCTATTCTCACATCTCACACGGAGATAGTTAATGTCAGTAATAGTGATGGAAATATGGACCCTCACACTGCAAGCCTGGCTTCCCTCCCAAATCCTTGAGACCCATCTCGCTTAACACGTGAAACAGGATTACCCCCGTTTACACTTCACAGAGCCTACCTGCCATGTTCACTGAGGGGAAAGAACTGTATCGTTTTCCATTTCCCTTCAAACAATAATTTCCTTTCACCCTCAAGTCTTCAGTCTGTATTTCAAGTTCAGCTCATAGTCATGTAAAATGGAACATGCATAGAAACCCCGGTATCCAAAATTAATGGGGTAAAAACCCATTATGTAACAAGTCCTGAATGCAAAAAAGGAACCTACTAAATTGAATAGTTTGACTTCATTTAGAACAGAAGACTGGTAGCTGAGCTGCTGCGAGTTCCTTTTTTTAAATACATAAATGGTTGCCACCATGTGAGATGGTTTTAATTAAATTCTGCTTCGCTGGAAGGGATTAATGAAAGGTAACGTCACAGCAGAAGACAATGAAATCAACGTCGCTAAGGCAAAGTGAATTGCTTTCGGCTTTGTGGGGAAAGGAATGAAAAACTGAGCTTATATTATATTTGCATGTTAGGAGGAAATTATTGGTTTCAGATTTGTAACAATGAGAACAGTCTTCTCGTGTGAGACGCGTTAACGCTGTATGAAAACAAATCAAATAAATGTGCTTTATCACATAGCGCAAGGAATGCCATTCTTCAATAGCACACTGATTCTGCCCCTAAGCATCTGGGCATGGATTCCGAATAAACCCTTTCAGAAACCCTAATACCCCACTTCTGACCAGGCAGCCCTCTCCGCTCCCACAGGAAGGGCATCCGTCACCTCCTCCTCAGCTTCCTTGTCTCTAATGTCACCAAGTCCTACTGATGCCTCCTTTTTTTGCATTCCTCCCTGGTAGGATCTGAGATACATTTTGAAGAAGGAGCTGAGCGATTGAACACAAGGTAGGAAGGGGAAACCAAGGCAGCCCTACGCTTCTGGCCAGAGCAACAAGGCAAATGGTGTTGGCATTGTGCAACCAAGAGGAGAGCCCTGAGGGGAGACAGAGCAGAGAAGACCAGGGCGAGAGAAACCAGATCTCGGTGCTGGCCGAGTATTCACCCTCCCGACCGCCGCATGCGACCCACCCAACACCCTTCAAAACTTAACTCTCTTTACATAGACCTTTACCTTCGTACACACCACATAATCTCATACACCTGGATACAGAAGAGCCTGTCATGCATGCTTCCTATGGTTAGTGCCAGTGTGACCTGAGCTGCCCGCACCTGCAACTCAAAGAATTCTAAGTGACAGAGAGCGAGTCGGCAGGTTGTGGAAGAGAACGGAGGAGACCAAGAGGTAAGAAAGAATTAACCTGGACTTGAGGACCCGCAGTCTCGGTCCGCCGTTCACAGCAGTTACACCGCCTGAAGGAGAAGACTTTTCCTTGTGCTGTTGTTGGAACAGGGTGGGGAGTTCTGTTTCAGACAAGCTGAGCATGATCTCCTGGGGGATACCCCCTCCCCTCGACAGATTTGTCAGGCAAGCACGTGGAACTTCGGGCTGGAGGTCAAGGACAGCTGGGACCACTGACCACGGGCTGAGGGGCATCTGCATGGTTGACAGCTGAAGGCAGGACCATGGACAAGAGCTCCCAGAAGCCGGGGGGAGTCCCAGGGATGGACACCCACATTCACGGCTGCTGGTAGAAGGGAGGTGATGGTGGGAGAGGAGAGAGTCGGGAGAGAACAAGGGGCTTGAAGGAAGGAAGAAGTTTACACAGAGTCTAGAAGCTTCCTCCACAACCACGGAGAAGAGCTAAGCTCTGATGATGACTGACTGGTCCATCACGGCCCAAGCCACACACATGGAAGATGTCACACACATGACAGCATCGCACACACTGACGGGTAACTGCCAACAGTCCCCCTTCGTGTGCTGGCTTCAGCTTCTTCCTGTATTCCTCACTGCAGAACTGAAGGGAGTAGACTTTTCTGATATCAAATATCAATATACAATAATAAAACCTTAATACCTTAAGTAACTGTGGTATAAAGGCTTATCTGCTTTAGGGAACCACACACACACAAAAAAATCTCTTAAAAGTGTGTCAAGTCATGAAAAAGCGTTTCAAGGGAAATCTGACGGTTTGATTTTGAAGCTTGAATCCTGCAGTGTTTCTGTGCCAATTTCAACATCACCTAAAATGAAACAGGAGTGGTCAAAGTCAACAATTTCTGAAGCTGTGAGATGGGCATACGGCCTTTATCATTTAACTATTCTCTTTACTTTTGCAAGTTATTTGAAAATGTACATAATAAAAGGCTAAAAATAAGATAAAAGTGGCCAAGGTCTTTTCCTCCATCTATTGGTTAAAGGCTATTTGAGAAAGTATGTCACTATACTGACAGTCAATCAGAAAAACAAGAGCAGAGACTCGCACAATAAGTTTCTTTTATACCTAGTGTGTCAAGGAACATCCCACAATTCTTTCATACGATACAATTTATGATCTTGCAACAGTTGTCCTTCTAGTCTCTGAAGCACTCAGTGTAATTGATTACTCTTTCTGCCCATATCTCCTACCCTGAGTTGCCAAATGAAAGTGTCATCTGATCATTTCAGGCACTAGCGACACTGGTAGGGGTTGAACTGTGTCCCCCTAGCCCTGTAATTCATGTGGAAGTCCTAATCCCCAGTACCTTAGAACGTGAAGCTATCTGGAAATAGGGTTGTTGCACATATATTAGTTAAGATGAGATCATACTGACATAGGATGAGCCTTTAGCCTAATATAACTTGTGTCTTTATTTTAAAAGGGGGTGGGGGGGTGGGGGGTATTTAAACACACAGGAAGGATGTCCTGTGAAGATGAAGGCAGAAGTCACGGTGATGCTTCTGCGAATCAAGGCATGTCTGGCTGCCAGGGAAGCATCAGACTTGGGGAGGGTCATGGAACAGAGTTCCCCTCACAGTCCTCAGAAGGCACCAACCCTGCTGCACCTTGGTTTTGTGCCTCCAGGTGCCAGAACTGAGAGGCAAACTTCTGTTTAAGCACCACAAACTGGGGCAGCCCTAAGAAACTAATATATATGTATCTGCCAATCACCAAGGCAGTTTCCAGAAAGCAATTCAATAAATAAAAACTGTAATCAGATGGGTGTGTGTGTAAGGAAACAGTAATACTCTGCTTCTCAAATGGAACCCAGGTTGCTAAGAGAAGGGAAAAGTCTTCAGTGCCCAGCTCAAGCTCCGTATGTAAGTCAGCTCCAGCTTTCACCTCAGTGACGTGAACCAGGGTGGGCTGTAAGGGCTTGGAGGCAATGTGTCCCTAAAGCTCCGTGGGACAGCACGTTTATGTCCATAAAACTTACCTACATCACCAAGGAAGACTGAGGACAGCTTCAAGTCCAAAGCAGCAACGAGCAATTAACAAACGAATGAATCAGAATTCGGTTCCCACTTCCACAGAGGGGATAAAAAAAAAAAGGTGCCCACAAAGATTATGCGCGACTGTCAGTAAGTCATTTCAAACCTAAGTTGCTAATATGGAAATTGTGAAATTCAAAAATACCGGGGGCATTTGTACAGACTGATTTGCTCATGATCATAAATGAGTTTAATAGTCAGAACTCTTACAGGGTTCAATGCAGAAGTGTAATCAGAAGTCCCAAACTGAAAACACTGGCTTTTGCAGAAGTCCTGCTTCGTCCACTAGCTAGTATTTGCAGTCAAAGGCCTAACAGTGACCCTGTTTGTACAACACTTGCTGGTTACACAAAGCCCTTTTCAGTCTTTGGAGATGACGCGACATACGTTTCCACACAGGTATAAAAGCACCCAGAAAACAGACACCTGGGATCCTCAAGGGACCAGGAGCCCAGGGAAGTAACCTTCAGCACTCATCTTCATGAAGGTTATTACCAATTCTAAAAGCAGTAAACATCACTGAGAGTTTGAGAACAACAGAATCAGAGGCGACGTCAGGACGACCTTCCTGCAGTAGTTTTCAAACTGCGTCCCCTGGAAGTCTTCTCGGTGGGCTGGGCGGGTGAGTACTGAGGTTATGATTCTCCCCTGCCTCGATTCTTCTCTTGTTTAATCCTAGGCTACAGTTTCACCCTTAAGTCGAAGCTCTGAAATCCTAGCCGTTGCAAAAAGAGTCAACATCTTTAGCATGTATTTGCTCAGTCAACAAGCCACTGGGTTGTGAGCTGAACGGCAGAAGCAAAGCTAAGAACCATGTCTCTCTCTGTCTCTCTCTCTCTCTCTCTGGCTTGTAAATTTCACAACAGAGAACCAATTCACTTTCAAAATAAAGTTGCACGCTCATCCTTTTGGCCACTCCTTCCTCAAATACTTAAGAAGCTCCCAATAAAAAGCCAGGAAGATAGGCAGGCATGGAAGGACTTTAGGTTTAATAAAGCACAATTCTTTGGGGACCTCTGCCAAATAAAAAAAAAAAAAAAGAGAGAGAGCGAGAGAGAGAGATGGTGGGAGGCGTCTGAGAAGAGATGGAGAAAATCTTGAATGGTTTCAAGAAAGATGGTGTGCTTGGGTGGCTGGATGAGGAGTCAGCAAAAGAGCAGAGACGGGCCTCGGAGTCCGCAAAGAGCCCCGAAATCTGTAAGGTGGGAGCGTCTCCGACAGGAAATTTTCCATAGTGTCTCTGTCACAAGGAGTCAGGGAGAAGCTGACTGCGGCAAGCCTTATCAGAGCAGGGGCTGGAGGGCCACTGTCATGCACAGATCATGCTGTGGGTAGTGGTAAAGAGATACAAAATACAGGGGTTAGCAGAAAAGCAGGTAGTAAGGAAACAGGCAGTGGGTAGGAAGCATTCCATTTAGTTCAGTTCTGGTCAAAGATTTACTGAGCACCAGCTACATCCCACTTAGGATGCGAGCCTCTGATGATGGTAAAGATCATGAAGGTTCAGGTCTCTCCAAGAGCTTCGAGTCAAAATTAGGTAATTTCAAGATCATAAAGTAAGTAAAGTCTTCCCAGGGTGGGCTGTGAGAGCCCCAAGTTCACGGAAGACTCCTGGCGGACATCACAGGGTTGTTGAGGCTGGAAAAAAAAAGACCAAAGGTCAAAGGACTTCCCCCCACCACGTGAGGGCAGTCATCCGACAACCTACAGTAAAATCTGTGTAAAACTATACAAAGAGGCCTGGGCCACTTCATGTGAACTCTGGAGACAGGCAGGTGGTCAGCGGGAAACTCAAGGGCTGATGGAATGGAACGTGATTCACATCAACCGAGAAAATACTACTTTTGGTCATGGTTCACAGAAGGAAATGAGGAAGTTGTTCCAAATATTTTAGTAATCACTCTCAGAACCTAGCACTTTTTTTTTTTTTTTTTTTTTTTTTTTTTTTTTGGTTTTTGGTTTTAACTATTACATGCAATTACAAAGCTCCCGTGGGTAAAGTTAGGGAAAAAGTGTTTCATATTTAATGTTCTTATTTGGCTTTGATTTCAATCAACATTGGAATGGGGGTGAGAATAGTCTCAGAATTCAAAGGAGGATGTTAACCTTTAGTTAGAAATTCAGGGTGTAATAAAAGGGAACATGGTACAACGTTACTTCTGAAATTAGAGGGCCACCACAATGCAGTGGCAATTTTTAATTCTTAGAGATAAACACATGAAGAAAGTTTCCCTAAATAAAATGCTTTCATTTTCTCGAGATTACATGGCACTTACAGGGACAAAAAAAAAAAAAAGTGTCCACATTATTATGTAAATTTTTACCCATCAAGCATTTCTTTCTGCTTTATCTTGGAGAACAATTCAAAAGAAGCCATAATATACTAATTACCTCTCTTTTATCAAGGATGTTGGGAACTAATAAAGCATCAGGGATGTGGAACACAACATAATTACAAAGCAAGGAGGCCAGAAGTTTCCAAAAAGGAAAGCTGAAGGTGTCCAAGGGATTCCAGTGCCCCTGGGGAACTGTGGTGAACACCGGGGAGAGACTCGAGACAAAGGAGCTAGGAAAGTTTCTGTACAAATAAAGAAATGAGGCAGAGAGCAGCAGAGAAGGATAATTTTCTTTTTTTTTTTTTTTTAAAAAAAGGCAACCTTACAAGGTGAATATTACATTTCCAAATTGCATGCCAGAAAATAGAAGGCAAAATAAGTCTAAAAATACGATAAATTGTTATCCAGAATTTTGAGACCAAATGCTTTTTAATCTACGCTTATACACAATACTTCAAAAAACTTACATTTGATAATAATTGTGATGTGGAGCTATTTATTGACTTTGACAGAGGTACTTATTTTGCATGGGTAAGAGTCTACATAAAGACAGGCCATGCTGGTAAACGGGTTGTGCCTGAGATGGTGTCTGTGGGAAGATTTTTTTCACTTATTTTTCCTTTTTGTTCATCTACATTTATTCTAAGTTTTTCAACCATTAACTAAAAACACAGCTTTCAAGATGATATTCATAGCAACAAGCTATAAGATCCTGAAGTGCTTTCTGAATCATCGTTAAGAGCACATTAGTAAGCGCCTATTTAGAATTAAGTTTGTCTTGTTACATTGTGAGCCTGCCGGGTATTTGCTGGATGCTCAGCGACGGGGGTCTACACAGAAATTAGAAAACAACTCTGAATGCTGGAGGACAGTAAAGGAGACAAGTACAAGAATCAAAAAGAAAAGAAGGAAACCAGAGCTGTGATAACATCGAATTGTTTCCTGCTTAAAAACTTTTGGCTTTGCACACCAGCAATTCCATACTTTGCAATTAATTTTAAAACAATATGACCAGATGTGCACAGAGCTGTGTGGCACAGAGATGTTTGTAACAGCATCCTACGCAAGAGCTAAAATTTGGAAAGAAGCTAGAAGTCCAACAACAGAGATGTAGGTTACCAGGTGTCCACCTGATGTGACACTCCACAGCCGTGAAGGAATCCTTACTGAAGCGGGTAAATGCCTGTGACACGTTGCAAAATAGAAGACAAGCTGGCTATGGAACAGAATGTTACAAATTTTAAAATGCATGCGCTATTCAACTCATTGAGGGGACCATTAAGTTGGTCAAGCTGGCTCAAACAAGAATTAACAGTCCACCAAGAAAGGCATTCAAGAAAAAGGTTTACTGCGTTTGAGAATGGGAGGGAGTCACTTAACAGGTTTCTTTTATCGGGTGATGAAACAGTCTAACACAGATTGTGTTCCTGTTTGCACAACTCTGAAAAGACCTACTAGCAACCACTGGACTGTATACTTTGAGTCAGTTGCATATGTGAGCTACATCTCAAAGTTTTATGCTGTTTAACACACTATTTTTCTCTCAGTTTTGTTGAGATAATTGAGATACGACATCATACAAGTTTATGGTGCACAACAATGACTGGTGTTACTTATGACCTGAGCACTACAATGAGTTTAGTTAACATCATATAGACATAAAAACAATTCTCCATGTAATGGAAACTTTATTTTTAAAAAAGCTAAAATCAAACACAATAGGTACAACACCCTAAAAACATCGTCCAGGGGCAGCACTCCTGTGTAATGCTGAAAGTCATGCTCCTGACCTTTATGTCTAACACCTAAGTTTTAAAACGATTTTTTATAACATTAAAATGTTTTTATTTTTGAGATTTTTTTTTCTCCCTTAGATTTTCTAGATTGAGCTTTTTTCTTCCCTCCGAGTTATCTGTGAAGTGGTTCTGTTCACGGAGACATGAAATGCGTTCTCAGGTGGTTTCCGCGGAGGGGGAGTTCGGCACAGAGCCTTCTCAACCTGGCAGGGCAGCGTCCTCACCCCCCGACTTACCGCAGCCGTGATCCTGGGCACCTTCACTTCAGAAGCTCAATTCTCCCAACTCTTGAGATGGAAACGACCGCCACCAACCCTGCAGGGGTGTGAGGACCTGGCCTACGGGGCACAGCGGGCCCGCTCACTGAGCTATCCATCTTCTCGGTCTCCAGATCGGAGAAAAAGCAAGCTCACAGCGGGGACGGGTCATTTCATGGGGCTCCAGAACAATGTGACTAGACCGAGAGAAGGGAAAAGGGAATATTCTCAAAGGAAGGAAACCCAAGACAGAATCAGGTTGCCAAGGAAATCGATGAGTAAGGACACAAAATGAGCCGGAGCCTCGGGCAAGCGCAGCCCACGGAGGCCAGCAAGGGGGCTGTGCTTCCTCCCGCTCCTACAGAGAGAGGAGAGACACCAGGGAATCCAGACGGCCACCTCCTCCAGACTGCAGTCGGCAGGAAGACAGCCAGCCAGTGCCCCCAACCCCTGTGCCCAGGCCAGCCCCTCTCCACCCAAAGGCCGGGTGTTGATGGAGCCTGGGCCCAGCTGGTCTAGACCAGGCAGTGCTTTGTGGAGGCCCCCTCCCAGCCACACACAGCCTCCCGGGGAGCCCAGAGCCTCCCCGAAACCAGGCATGTCAGGAAGCTCGGCCAGGACAAAGGGAAGACGGGCCACGGAGCAGAGAGGCACAGGCCACCAGGGGCAAGCCGGCAGAGCTTGGAACCGCCACCCCATCCTCATACCCAACAGCTGAAGGCCCCAAATGTGTGACCGTGTAAGCCTCAAAAAGGGTCAACCGCCAAGGAAGGGAGTCTGAACCATGGCCTCTTCCAGCCCAGGGATGGTGGAAAACCACATAGGATTAAACAAGGACCCGCCACGAGCAACTAGAGTATTTCCTTTGAATGTTCATGAACAGCAATCAGAATCTCTCACTGCACAGTTATATTTGGTAGCACTCAATTCCATAGACGTTAATCCATACCTATAATGTCAGCAAATACCTGTACCTGAAAAATAAGTAGAAGAGAGAAAATGCATCGCTTTTAGACGAGAGCTGGGAGGGAGACCGGCGTAGGAGAGGCAGATACAGGTAACAGGCTTTGCCTTCTAGACTTGCCTGAACCCACGTAAGGCAAATGAGCAGAAAATGGGGAACCAGGAACAATAGTATGTGTCCTGGCCGACTGTTCAAAAAAAATCCCCCAATCCAAAACGACCAGGGTGAACCACAGGCTAGACCCTATCAAGATGACATCAAGTCATCAAGGTTAATTCAAACTCCCACACCTGGCTTCAAAACTACAGAAATGCAGAGAAAGAGAAAGGAAATGGAAAGACCAAGGCATTTTAACGGTGTAATTAATGAGGTGTGACTGCCCAAGGGCTACTAGAAGAAGGGGCTGCATTGACAGATGTGTATTGTGTCGGATGGAGGAGGCTGAGTTCCACACGACAATTCCTTGTTCCTCCTGAGACACAGTTCAGGGTGCCAAGGCCCTGCATTACTGTGGATACAGTCTCTCTGGTTTGGGTTGTCTACAGATGAGGAAGGTGTGAGACTCAGAACCACGCCCTTAGAGGAATGGGGATCCGCTTCAAAGGGAAGGCTCCTCCTCCAAGCAAGCTGTTTGCAAAGACTTGACCGTCTGGTTTTGGCAGAAGGGATTAAGCTAGTTCTGTTTTTCCTTAAAGTGCAGAAATGCTATAGGACCAAAGAGTGGAAGTTGCAGGGTATCAGATGTCAGCTAACCATAGGAGAGAATGATGTAAGGCCTGCCTGAAAATGGAAGAGGCTTATGGGAGAATCAGGGGGTCACCAGAGCCGGCCGCTCAGGCAGAGTCAGGAAAACTGCTCGGCGCAAATCCTGGGGAGAGCATTCCGCGACTTGGCGTGACCCAGATTACACACAAACTTTACACACAAATTACACACAAATCCTAAAACCACCAAATTCAACCAAAGCAATCAACTGCAATAATCCTATTCAGAAAACGTTTTAGTCACTATTTAAACACTTAAGTTGAGAGAAATGAGCTTCTGGTACCAAAAAAAAAAAAAAAAGCACATCTAAAGAGGACTCCGGGGGGAAATAAAGCCCTTCCTTCAAGCATGTGACAATACCTTGGGCACATTTTAAAACTAAAGGTAGAGTGTGAGTCTGGAGGCTGCAAACGTCATCCTTTTCCATCTGATTCACGACAGCTATTAAACGCGCTGAGACAATATTCCCTGGGCATCCGGCAGGAGAGCCACGTTGCCAGTGAGTTGCCCAGGGTTCCCATTAATTTTTAAAGCTCCCATGCATGCAAGTACATACACACAAGGGAAAAAGAGACGATGTCACTGGAGATTTTGGATACTGTCAGTTGCACCACGAGTGTTATTGTTTCCTAGTCTGGGCGTGCTGCCGCAGAAGGATCTCCAAGTTAAACTGTGTCGGTGTTGGATCACTTGAACTGGTTGGTCACGTTTTTAAGATAAGGAATAAGAACAACAGTCTTCATAACACTCTAAGTGATTTCATTATAGATGAGGAAACAGCGCACGGGGAGAAGGAAACCGCGGAGTTACACAGTTAATGAGCGGCGAGGCTGAGTTCCAACCCTGCAGCGTGGCTGAGGGCTCAAGCTTCTACCAGGACACCAGCTGCTGGGGTGGTAATCTCTCCGTAACAGCGGTTATGGGGGTCTTCCTTTTGGTGGTGTTATGGTCACTATTAGGCTCTGATTTTCCCCAGCTTCATGCTGGGATTGGAACAGCAGGATGGGGACAGACTGGCTGGGCAGAGGGGGTCCATGGTTACCGAGGGTCCGGGCAGCAGGGTGGTTCCCTTTGTAAAGGGCAGGCGTTACAACAAGTGCTGGAGCCCAGGTGTGAAGCCAGGCCTGAAACAGGCAGAGCAGCTGCGGCAAAGAGGAGATGGGGAGCAATGTCCCAGGAGAGCTAACCTGGACAAGCCCACGCGGTCCGCCCAGGTGTGACAGACCAGGCACGGGAACAGGGAGACCCCTCGGCCCAGGGCGGACAGCAGGTACAGGCACCAGAGCAATACGGACCCAAGGTCTAGGGGGAAGGCCTGGGGTGCAGGGGTGCGGCCTGCCTGTGTAGTCAGGTAGGGGTACCCGACGCTGGGGCAGGAGAGAATGGGGCATGGGGGACAGGCTGTGGGCAGTTCCCCCAGCTCTGGCCGACAGCCTCCCCTGTAGGAAAGAGGAGAGGAAGTGGGCTTAAGGGCTCAGATGTGAGCCTGGTCGAGGACAAAAGGGCTCACCCACCGCCAGCGATCAGGCAAGCCTGGGCTCAAGCACTTCAGATGGTGGAAGAAAAAGCCGCTGCCTCTTCAAAAGGCAGTTTCTCCCAAAACTGAAAAAACGACTCAGTCCTCGCACAGGTAACCTGTGATTCTCCAACTACTTTATATTTGGGATCCACAGAGCTGGACCTTTTTTCCAAAAACCTCCTTTGCACGAAGGTGCCTGAGTGGAGGATTTCTGCAGACACAGATGGGATCTTGAGTCTTGTTAATCTGAAGATGTTCCCTCCAAGCAACTTGACCTGAACTCTGCTGACTCTTCACTTCTTTTGGCAACTGAGCACTAAAACCCGGGAAGGAAATATGAGGTCAATTTTGTGGAAACACCTGATAATGGATTTCTGTTCCCTCGACAAAAAAAAGGAAATTGGAGAAATGCTACTAGGATTCCTGGGCTATCAGTCATGATTTAGACTACTTCCACCCTGTTACCCTCAGTGAGCAAACACAGGGACGTGTGCACGCGGCTGGGTGGGCTGTGACCACAGCACCTGGAACCAGCGAGGCAAAGCTCAGGCCTTCCAGAAGCTTCCACCCCCATCCTGGGCTCTGTGGAGGTTGCCTCACTGGTGATGAACAAACTTCAAGCTTTATCCACCAAACTGATTGATCCAATTCTGATTCTTCTGCTCCCTCCTCTTTCTTCCCTAAATCCTTCAGAATGACTGAATCCGAGTTTGCCCCCGAGCTGCTCACAGTGACCCTAAAGGGAAGCCACCTTCTCACCCAAGGTCAAGTCCAACTTTGCCACCCCTTTTTCATGAGAGCAAGTGGGGATGGGATGAGGAGGGCAACACAGCTAGACACGGTTTCCTCTGTGGATGTAAGAAATCGGATTTAATATCTTAGCACTTCACCCCATTTTTTTTTTGAAAAGCAACTTTCATGGTTGTTACACATGCAAAAAATCTTGGAAAAACTGAATGAACTATTTTCTAACTCATTCAGATTCACCAGTCCAAAAATGTGCTTTATGTTTGCCCTCCCCCAAAATCACAGAAGGCTGAAAAGCATAGCTCTGCTCTGTGATGGTAGTATTTTCCTGTGACTGTCCCATCGATAACACATCGCTGCAATCCAACTCCATTCAATAAACCTTTGCCAAATTCTCTTATGTGCCAGACACTGGCCCCATGAGATGAGTAACGGACAGAGCACAGGCTCATCACTGTACAGACAACACACGTTCCACGATGATCAGCTCTCCCACCGACGGACACGCTGTCCAGTGTGGCGACCATCCATCACTGCCTGAGAACAGAGTTCAAGACCTATTTGCTACACCAGGGTGTCCAGTCCTTCCCTGTGAGGTGTTACTTAGAGAAGCTGACACAAAATAAACTCTGCTCTGGTGAATGCTGCTCACAGAAATGCAAACATTAGGGAAATGAAATGTTAGGTCAGCAAATGCAAAGTGAAAACTCAAGTTCCAGAAATTAGAGGCCATGTCCAAAATAAGGTTCGAGTTCATTTATTCAACGTATCCTCATGCTCTAGAATTCATGGAACACTTTGTGCAAATATAACAAAATAAGCTAAAAAAAAAATTGGTAACCAAATATAGGCCAGACACAAGGAAGGGTTTAGAAAAGGTGGTGTGTTTCCCCGCTCCCTGGAAATACAGCCTTTCAGGTGGTCTAATTAAGCCAACACTCCGTTGGAGATGCTGGGGGCCTCCCCAGCCCAGGCGAGCAGGTTGACGAGAAGGCTGCTTTCCGAGCCTGAGTCCATTCCTGCCTCTGACATTTGAGCAGTTTGGCGTTGGTTTCAGAGTTGTGTGCTTGTTTCCCTCATCATTAAGTCCTCGAATGGCAAGGCCTTCAAGACTGCTTCCCAAAGGACAGTTCTCAGTATTGAAATGGGGGGTAGGGGGACGTTCACGGTCTGAACTGTGAGACACACAGGGAATGACAAGGTCTGCACAGATCAGGGCCCCAGAGCCAGTGGGGGCAGGCAGCTCAGACGGTGGTCATCTCCGCCCTGAACACATGCAAACTGGTTCAGGTCTGTTAACCATCAGCGACTGACAGACGTCAGGGGACTTTCTTGGCATGTGACCCTGAGGTCTCACTGCAGTGCCTTCTTCCTGGAACGTGCAGCCAAACCTTGTTATCTTCTCCTCCCGTCCCCCCACCCCTCCAAAAAAAAAAACAAAAAAAAAAACCAAAACCTGTTCCCCACACCCCCCAAAAAAGGTTCCCATATGCAGCATGCAGCAACGGGCACGTGCTGTGGGTCACCACCTCAAAGAGTGTGATCTTTCCAAGCCGTCTTGAACCTTCCACATGAAAAGCTACGCCAACAGTCTCTTCGTAGACTTCGAAGTTTACAGAGACTCAACAGACCCTGAGGCTGCTTTTGCCTCTAAGACTCTGGCCAGGAGGCACTTCCTGGCACTTCCCCTCTACTTCCAAAGTTTCTCCTTCCTAAAAAGCTATGATCACCTATGCTTAGGGGCTGGAAGATTTAACCCAATTGACCCTGTGTGTCTAGGACAGAAAGTCACGGCCACTCAATTCCAAGCTTATGAATCTGCAGGCGGCTTCCCGTCCCACTTCCAAAAGCTTCCTCAACAGCCCAAGTGGCAGCATTAGGCAGCTTGGTGAACAATCTCCTGTGCAATATTCTTCAGAAGGTGTCACAACCCAGTAACTCTCCCATTTACAAAACCATACAATTGCTATGAACCGATGAAGTACACAGAATGATGGACTTCAAAACAGATGTTTTAAAAAAAAAAAAATTCAACTCCCCGTGCCAAGTGCTGTACTGTGGTTATCAACTGGCAGAGGGATTGTGTTAATATTAGTTCTATTTTATTTTCTCCAATGAACATGTATTACTTAAAAACCTACATTAAACAGATCATCACGCTGGCTACAGAGCAACGGAAAATTGGGTGGAAGAAATGGGTTCCGAGCAAACCTTGTGAGATGAGAGCAGGTCACCTCTGTCTTTAGCAAATTCATGAATGACAATGAAACATCTGGAAGCCGGGGGGGGGGGGGGGGGGGGGGGCTGTGCCTCTTCCCTGCAGCAGCTGCCACCAGGGGGCACTCCCTAGAGGAGGGGGTCACAGATCACCAGAACCTGGCCCCCACAGAAAGATGGGGGGGGGAACTGTGACCAAACACACTCTTGCACTTGGAGGAGACAAAGGCACCTGCAAGGGAAGTAAAACTAAGTGGAACCTGGTGGAGACTCTAAGACACCAGCCTCACATCCAAGGATGCTGAGCAGAAAGAGTCTAAATGGAACACAATGGTCCAACAGGGAATTAGGCTGAGCTACTCACCCCCAGCATTTCTGCTAGGAAGAGAAACACAAGCAGAACCTTCAGGGACAGATGGGAAGGTAATTTACGGAGGTAAGAGGAAGTGGTGCGTGGGAATCTGGGCTGTTCTCACTACGCATTCCACACTCACCACTCTCACGGCCCCTCCCTCCCCTCCAGGTCCCTTTCTTTGGGGCTTTTGCTGCCACGATGATGCCCTGGTTGTCTGGCTTCAGAGGACACCCTCCATTTGGAGAGTTTGCAAGTACAACCCTGGGCGTGGATTCCCCGTCGGTTTCCCCCTGAAAAAACTGTGCCCACAGGTCAGAAAACAAGCAGCCAAGGCCTGAAGGATGCTTGCTTCTTGGCCAGACACACTGTCACTTGCAAACACGTTGGACCTTAGGAAGAGACATGAGTCATGATTTGCCAGGGGAAAAAAACCCACGCATCTGCAGGAACAATTCAGCCAGCTGATTGCAAACTGCTGCAGGGAGACTGCCACCGTGAACCAGTGACAGCCAGAGACCCGCCGGCCACACCACCGGGGACACAAGAGTCCCCAGCTGCAGGAATACCCTGTAATGTGGCTGGAACAGTATGGGCCAGGATACAAAAAGTTGTCTTTCTTCCAGCTCATTTTAAGAAATTGGGGGTTTGGGGAGCGGTATGTTATCTTCTCTAATAACTACACAGTGCAGACCCAGGAAAGGAAAAAATCAGTCTATACTTTGATTTTCTGGAAGCCAAAATACCAAACGGAAAATCTGTACTTATTGCAGTAACTTTATTCTTTCAGAGACAGCCTATCTTCATCTTGGGTTTTAGAGCATCAGAAGGAAAAAGTGTCACAATGAGACCGTCCAAGCTCCCAGAAGCAGCCAAGCAGCAGTGAACGAGGAGTTACTGAACGGAGAACCGTTTCTGCCGTTTCTGTGATCCACGTTTTCAGGCAAACGGAGCTACCAGCAAGGAGACACAGCTCACAGAGGTAATCCTTACAACACTCCTCCGAGTGAAGTTTTCAAAAACTAGAGAAGCACAAGGATTCCACTTTAATTGTAAAATGCAGGCTACTATTCATGACAGGGTTCTTTTCCCTGCCAAACAGCATGTTGGCCCAGCTAAAGGGAGCCGTCATCCTCCAGGCATTTTGATCACAAAGAAATCTAAGACGTCACGCTGTCACAAGGCCTCATTTACAGACGAGGACACGGAGGTGGTCAAGATGGGAGGGTCCCCTAACTCTAGGTCAGCCACAGGTAACACGCAGTGAAGGCACTGCCAACCTCACCCACTCAACACGCCGGAGTCCACGAGACCTAAGCGTCCGTCGTGATGGGGTGGCCCCACGCCGTGGCCTGGATGCGAGCTGGTGAACCGTGATGCACACGCAGAGATGGCCCCACGCCCACCTGGGAGCCAGGGCAAGCTGTGCAGTCCTCCTGCTCCAAGACGCTCAGAGAAAGAGGAAACGGAGTCACTGAATAGCCATTTCTCTTGTGCATGTTTTGGGGGGAAAAGAGCTATCAGCCAACCAGTCTGACACAGAAGACACACTGTAAAACTTTCTTGCTATGATGATGACAAGTATGTATGATGTGTGACTAAAACATGATGCTGGACGCCAGAAACTGACACTGTAACTGACTAGACTACAATTAAAAAAAAAAGCGCATCGCTCCATAGTACCAAATGCCCATCTCAAATTTAAACCAAGGACACGAGTAACTGTAGTCTTTTAATGAATGAAGAAGTCATAATTCAAATTCCCGCACGGACTTTCCCTTCCCATATGTGGCGCCCTGTACCCTGAGAAGCGGAAATAAGGTTGACAGTATTTAAAAACAAGCGTCTAGATGTTTGTGCCTCACGCTGAACTTAAGAATGCTATCTAGGTTTTATGCGGAGTATTTATCAATAGTAGAAATCCCTTTAAAAAAAAAAAAAAAGACTCAATGTAACCAAATTCTGGCAAATAATACTTTGCCAAGAAGCCTGTCCTGTCCTGAGTAGGGAGGAAAGAAATGGGAGGACAGGGAGGGAGAAGCTACTTGCTGCTTGCTCAATGGGAAGCACCTCCTGGAACACCTCAGGCCCCACCTCACCTCCTCAAGCGAAGACCAGAGGCTGAGAGAGGGCTCCGCAAGGCCACGGAGGCTTAGAAGCCTGCCGCTGGGACACGGGGGACCGCTCCGTCCCAGCTCAGCATCCCCGGGCCCGCCCTCCACCCACGCACGCGCTCTTCTCCCACGTGCGGTTCACGCTCCAAAGCGCCACCCACCGAGGAGGAGGCGCGGGCTCAGGAGAGCGAGGACACCTGGACCCGCACTGTCACCTCCAGTATTTCACGGACTCCTCAGAACAGGGCTCTGCGCACGGCAGTTACTCAAGCACAAAACGGCTGCTGGTGCGTGCTGGCTTCTGTATTTCTTTCTCATGTCTCCGAATTAAGAATGACTTCTTTCAGAGAACTGAATGGTCCTACAGAATAGATGCTTTTGACTCACAGCAGAGATTACCTTAGGGTATACAAGCTGAGGTTTCTGTGTGAAGAAAAGCTTTTGAATTTTTTCCATGTCGATTTTTACACAGTAGCAAGAAAGTACATGGAAACAAACACCTGCAAAGAAAGTGTTTCAGGTGCGATTGGGGCCAACAAAGCCCCCTGCATGAGTGCAAAGAGAGACCACGGAATAGAGAATCGTCTCAGAGAATCAAAGCTGCCTCTCTTCACAGTGAACTGACTTTTCTCTCAACATCATTCTGTTAACGGTCCAACTTTTCAGGTGCCAATTCCGATATACTGTTAGGATAAGCCTAATAAAAGAATTACTGAGTAACAATGAATTCTCATGGCAGTGACGAAATAAAGTTCCCTTTCCAGCAAAATATATTGTGTTTGCAAGACAGCTCATAGGACAGACATTCTGGACAGATGTAAAAAATAAAGCATTAGTCTTCCACATTCGGCAAATATTAAGATGTTGTGGGACGGGATGCTCTGGAGTCATTCATTCATCCACTTAAGTTACTGGCTATGTTATTGGTGAAATAGCAAACCATGTTTCTGAAAAGAGATGAGAAAACCACCACTCTTTTTAAAAATTTAAACTAAAGTGCAAAATTATAAAATTCTAGAAGAAAACACAGCAGAAAATCTAGGTGACTTTGCAGATGACAATGACTTTTCAGATACGACACCAAAGGTACAATCCATGAAAGAAGTAATTCATAAGCTAGACTTCATTAAAGTTAAAAACTTCTGCTATGCAAAAAGAAATACCCTCAAGAGAATGCAAAGACAAGCCACAAATTGGGAGAAAATATTTGGAGAAGACCCATCTGATAAAGAATTGTCATTTAAAACATACGAGAACTCTTAAAGCTCAAGTGAAGAAAAAAAGCAACCTGATTAAAAACTAGGCTGAAGACCTCAGCAGATGCCTCACCAAAGAAGATATACAAATGGCAAATAAGCACGTGAAAAGATGCTCCACGTTATACATCAGGGAAATGCAAATTAAAGTAAGACACCACTACATCCCATTAGAATGGCCACAGTCCAGAACGGTGACAACAGCAAATGCTGGTAAGGAGTTGGAGCAACAGGAACTCTCCTTCCTGGTGGGAACACAGAATGGCATGGTCCCTGGGGAAGACTGACTGTTTCTGACAACTAAACCACACAGTTTACCACACAATCCCGCAACTGCACTGCTTGACACACACCCAAAGGAGCTGAAAACCTACGTCCGCACAAAAACCTGCACACGAATGTTTACAGAGGCTTTCCTCAGAACTGCCAATGCCTGGAAGCAATTAAGATATCCTTTAGAACATGCGTGGATAAACAGTGATACATCCAGACAATGGGATATTGTTCAGTGCTAAAAAGAAATGAGTTTATCAAGCCACGAGGGAAAAAAGGATGCACACTGTATGAGTCCAACCATAAGAGATTCTGGAAAGGGCAAAACTAGGGAGATGATACAAGCATCAGTGGTGGCCAGGAGGTAAGAGGAAGGGATGAGTGGAATGCAGGAGTTTTTAGAGCAGAAGCTATTGTATATATTATGAAGGATACATGTCGATATATTTGTCAAAACCCAAAGAACATACACCACCAAGAGGGAACATTAATGAATGTCAACTATGGACTCTGAGTGATAACGATGTGTCAGTGTAGGTCCTTCGGCTGCCATCAATGTATCACTCCGGTGTGGGAGTGGGCTGGACTGGGGTGGGGGGAAGCGAGTATATGGGAAATCCCTATACTACCTTCCTCTCAATTCTGCTATGAGCCTAAAACTACTCTTAAAAAAAAAAAATCTGTTAAAAATGCTAGAGTCTTAAGGTTAAGAATTTAGGGTATGGGTATAGCTCAGTGGTAGGGCATGCACTTAGCATGCGTAAGGTCCTGGGTTCCATCCCCACAACTTCCCATATAAATAAAAAATTATATGCATATGTATGTATGTATGTGTGTGTGTGTGTGTGTGTTTATATATATATAAAAGAATTTAACCATGTAAAATCTAATTTCCAGGTAATTACAAGTTTGCTCAGCCAGCTCACATGGTTCAAAGTTGCTGATCTGATTCATGATGGTTTTGCAGAAAAGTCAGGAAAAAACGATACATATGCCACGTCAGGTCCGACAGCAGTCTGATGTTCACGCTGCTGCTCTCCCGGTGACGGAGAGATGATGGAGAGCGTCACGGAAACGTGGGTCGGAAGAGCTCCCCGGCTGCCGGGGGAGGGGGGAGGATGTCAAGGTGAGTGAGGGTGAACAACCCCACTTGACATCACCTCCAGAGCTCCTGGCCAGATGTGGCCGGCTCTCTCTAGTCTGAGAGTTAAAACAGATCCTGCAGAAATCACTTCTTACAATTGCCAGTGACTCGTTAAAAAATTTGATATCTGCATATATGGGTGTGTGCACAGGTACATGTATGTATGTGTGTACGAATGTATGGAATTCTCCCTTCACACCCTACAGTTCATATTTTCTAGGTTTTACCAACAATAAATCTCTGGGCTGTTTTTAGTAAGAAGATACATTTTTTTTCCCCTTGAAGATGACATTTTATTCCCCTAAGCTATAAAACAATATGTTTACAGAAAGCAGAAACTGTGGGCGGTAGGTAGGGGTGTTTGTGCTTCTGTACAAGGAAGTTGCCCATCACTGATAATGAAGACTTGTGTCTCCGCTTAGAAAAGAAGGTTCCTGAAAAATACAGAACTATTTACATGCTTTAGTCAATTAAGAGAGAAGGTTGCTATAAGTGGTAAGTCTGTTATTTTGCGAAAGAAATTTGATATAATGGAAATGTTTATAGATATTACAGGTAAGGTTGTAAAAACTAAAATCCCGTGTCCTGCTGTGTATGTAACAAGATATGCAAGTATTGGGAAAACGGCATTTCTACAATGAGAGGAATCACTATCTTCAGGTGACCGTTAGCTACGGGACACCTGTTTCTGGTCTCTGCTTAAGCAGCACTCTCTCTGCCATCAGCGGACCCACTGGCTGCTTCTTGGAATGAAGAATCTTACGCTGCTTGCCAGCCTCCCATTTCTGCCTTTGTGTCCTAGACAGAAGCTGTTTCCTAAGAAAATAAAAGGATATCGACAAACTGGGCTTGGTCTCGCGCGCTCGTCTCGGAAACCACAGAGCACCCTTCATAGAAGGAACCCGCCTGCACATCCTCGGTTCAGAGTTAGGAGGCCTTAATGTAAGAGTCACAGACTCTATCACACCCTCTTCGCCCACAACCAAGGTTTCGTTTTAAAAGATGAAAATACAGATTTGAGAAAGGAAACACTGAAAACTGTTGATGGAAGACAAACACCTCAGCCGTGCCCCACAAAACGTCCTCAGTCAGCAGGATGTCCTCACCCCACGCCTGGTACCCCCAGGCACCAACTCTAAACACGCCAGCTGCCAATAAGTTCACGTGCTACCGTGAAGCCTACAAAATGCTCCTACATCAAGCCAGCAGGTTCTCAGGTCAATACGCTTTAGTAATCTGCTATCGTAATACAAACCGAAGGGCCGGCAAACGCTGTCTGCTATTAAGAGTTAAATCTTTGGCTGTATTTTCCTCAGAAAAAATTTACATCATTTCTGCCACTCACCCCCTGCCTCGTGCGTGAGCAGGCTGAACCTAAATTACCACATTGTGAGATGGGCACAAAGAACGATGAGGGCAGTTACTGCACAGGAAGACAAGCTCGTTTTCTCAGTCCAAATATTGGGAAATGAAGCCTGCCTGGAATTGATCAGCACAGCTCACCCTCCACTGGTGTCCCACTGTTAGAACATCGGACTGTGGCTAGAGGGTTATCCACCTCTACCTTCACGTGCAAGACAACACATGCAGGTTGAGACTGAGCAAAACAAATCTGGCGGAAATCTGGTTGGAAGAGGTGTTTTTTTTTTAATTTTTATTTATTTTTGAACATACAGATATAACACGTTAGCAGTTGAGTTTCTAATTCGGCACCTCATCCTCAAACGTATTTGGATGTGCTTTTCTAAAGAACACCTACACCCATCAAGGCAATCTCAGGAAGGACTATACGTATATAAAATATTTCTATTTCATAAAACCATTCCTGGGATAAGCCCCAGAGTAGGAGCTGGGACACGTGAAGCCTTTAGCCGCTGCTCTGATAATCCGCAGCCTCTCCCACACGTCAAATCCTGGGAATCCTGCCCTGCCTCCACGGCAGGGGAGGTGCTAAGAGCCTGATGGTTTGCCCCCCATCCACTGGTTAGGCTGGCACAAAACCAAGCAATTACATTCAAAGGTCCAATTTAGCTGGTTCTCCAAAGCCCGAGCAGAACAGATCACTGGGATGACAAGGCACAATTTCATTCCACTAACTCTCAGTAAGCACCAGTGGCCAGACACAGTGTGACTTTAGTATTTCTCCCCTCTTCCACTGCTGAAATTTAGACACAATAGAAATGCACAAAATACACACACACACAAACCCACCTTCTAGAGACAGGGTAAGGGATCAAACAGATGGCTCTGAAGGGGTGGCATGCCTCAGTTTATTGGCCTTGAATGTACAATACTGCTCTTTTCAAACACTTTCATATACTTTCAGTGTTTGAACTGGATAAAATCTCAAGGAAGCTAGGTTTTCGTTTTTTATTTATTTATTTTTGAACACAGCAGTAAGCACTGTGACTCCCCCCCCTCCACCACGTTCAGCCCTGCTCAGCATTTCTAATCCATCTTCGTGAACGATCTTCATGAATTTCATTTACAGAATTCATTACATCCCATGATGATTGGTCCTGAGAATGCTCATTCCTTTGGACTCACTAAAAAAAATACAACACTGGAGTTTTTATTTCAAAAATTATGGCAAACAGGCAGAGAGGAATGGTTAAAAAAAATTTTTTTTAAAATCAACTTTGCTTGCACCCAGTGAGCACGATGGAAAACCTGCTTTCATGAATGATTCATCCGTAGAGACTGCGGATGGATTACTCAAAGTCGGCTGACGTGACCCTTCCTGCACGTGTCCCGTGTCACACAAACACCACCCAGCAGGCCACATGCTCTCACTTGGCAGCACAGAAAAAAGAAAAGTCAGGAAACAGGCAGAGAGCGATGCTTACACACCAAAAGCCAAAAGACAGCAGCAATGTCCCCAATAGTGATTTGCTTAAAAGCACTCCTAAGAGAGTCAGATCAATAGGCACCATAAAAATAAGCAGAAACACCCTCCACCACAGCCAGCAATCACGCTACTTCCTTGCCTCTCATTTCACCAAGGAAGGAAATGGACACAGAGACAGCATTGGAATCAAAACCAAACACAGCAACATCTCATTTATCCAGCACCCTTAGCAGACAAGGCGTTCCGCCAGATCAATTCTCCAGAAAACAAACATCCTGCACCCACCAAAACGTATAAAGTCACCTGGAACCACTAATCTTTCTAAAGAGCATTGCAGTGCACGCAGAGGGCCCCCTCGCATCCTTGGGTCCCGCACCTGCGGTTGACTGAATCCGCAGATACCAAGGGCTTAGTGTAAGGGTGTCCGAGGCGGGTCTGGGAACCGGCCCCCGGCAGACACCGAGGGGCTGTGCCTTCTCACACAGGAGGCCCAGAACACGGTTTCAGTGACTGCTCACTATCCCGTCCTGGGTTCTGCTGTTCCAGTGAGCTCTTCCGTGTTCCCACTGAAGTCAGGCCGCCCTTGGTCACTATGCAGGTGTCCACACGCATGAGTGTGAAAGCTGGGCAGACGAGCAAACGTGGGTCAAAACCCCAATCCCACAACTCTGTAGCTGGGTAAACTCCAACAAGTTACCTCACCTCTCTGAGCCTCTCCCTCCACATGTGTAAACCCAGGGCAAGAAACCCCATGCGGAGGGTCAGGACTCAGCAGGCTTTTAACAAAGGCCGCTTCTCCCCACCCTCCCCTCTTCCCTTTGTTTTCCCTAATCTGATGTAAACTGGGAAAGTCAGTAGCCAAACCTGTAGGAAAATTTACGATAGTGTAATTTTCAGAAGATTCTGAAAGTGTCCTTACAGGGGACTCTAGCAGTGTTAAGACGTCCCCTCAGAGGGCTTTATGACAGGTGCTTGTAGTATTCAGTTTTTTTCATTCCAGAGCCGAGGCTCTGTTCCAGAAAGTTGTAGATTTTTTCTGCCTTCCATCAATGTTTTAGACATAACTTTGTCTCAATGGCCTAAATAGAAAGCAGATTAATCCACACAAAGACCCTAACAGAGGCAACACCTCACTGTGTGATTCTGTGAGACGGGCTCTCTTTTACGGGTTAATAATATCTCACACTTTAAAAACTAAAATCGGTACCCCTCACCGACTCAGGAGCTGCCTCGCTGTGGAAGGCACCACCTTCATGACAGGACTTCGTCACGATTACAGTACTTAGGTCAGGCTGCTTCTCCAAACCAACCTGATGGAGAGATGATGGAGATTATTAAGGACCCATGAAGGCACCAGACCTCAGCCCTTTACCTGTCAGGATGAAGACTGAGGTCTAGCAGGGTCCAGGAGGTGATCCCGGCAGATGACTTCGCTAGTGAATGATAAAGGCTAACCTCTGAGAGCTCACCTGTGCAGCCTGGTGCCGTGCTGGGACTCAAAAGGCATCTTATATCATCACCAGCCCATGGAGGTGACCCCATTATCACCACCATTTTAGAGATGGGAAGGTACTCCAAGACTCAATGAGTTAGAAGCCAAACCGAGCCACCTAGGTCCCCTAGATTTCCCTGTGGGTAGTAGGCCAACCTCTTCCCACCAAGAAACCCCAAACTCTTCACCCCAAGCGCAAAGGTCCTACCCTCGGGCAGAGACACAAATATGTACCGCTCTGATCCACAGAGGCCCCAAATACACAGTTAGGAATGCAACTCTTCTCTTAGACAACTGCCCTAAAATAGTGTTGAGGTTACAAACCAGAGAGAGGATCTAAGGTGACTCTACCCCTTAAATTCTTAGCAAAATACTACATCGCTCCGTCATTATGACTCCAGGCAAAAACGTTTTCCAGCCTAGCCACTCCAAGCACCCACACCAAACGCCTTGCTGGTGGAAGCCACTGGTGTTCAAGGCACACCTGGGGTCACTAAGCCAGCCTAAAGCCCGTCTGTGTGTTCCCACTCTGCTCTCTCCTTTCAAGCACAGACCGCTGCTTGTCCAAGGCCAGGGTCTGCCCCTCAGCAGAACAGCGGCTGGCAGGGTGGAACAGCGGCGTGGTCCAGTTCTGCCCAGGCTCAAGCTGTCTGGTGCCCTAGTCTTGGAAGCCAGGGCTGGGGGGAGGAGGGGAGAGGGTAGGGGATTTTTTTGGGCTTTTATCTTCTCTTCTGACAACTATACTTAACCTCGAAATCAGGCCCCACATCATCTCCAACAGCAGAGAAGGGAGCTTGAATCAAGCACAGAACCTGAGGCAGGCACCTGGCCAAGCAGATGACAACTTCCAGTCCAGACGCGCAAGATCCACCCCAACCCACTGCAGGGAAGACGGGGCCTCACACCCGGGCAGGGTCTCTGACTCTTCCAAACTCTGGGTTTGGGGACGCCAGCCTCCTGCAGGGCCTCGGACAGGGAGGGCAGTCCATGTAGGCCACCGACAGCGCTCAAACCAGGCGGGACAGGAGGAAACCCAGCACCAGCAGCTGTGTGCAGCCTGTATCAGCAAGCGGGCAGAGAAGACACCGGAACGACAGGCGGGGTGTTCGTTTCCCAGGGCCACCGTGACCACACACCAACCAGGCGGCTTAACACAACAGGAATTCATCCTCATGACTCTGCAGGCCAGAAGTCTGAAATCCAGGTGTTGGCAGGACTGGTTCCCTCTGGAGGCTGAGAGAAAATTCCAGGCCCCTCCCGGGTGTCTGCGGGCTCCCAGCAACCCTGGGCATTCCATTGCTCCAGTCTACTGTCACGTGGCCTTCTGTCCTCATAAGGACTTCCTACAAGGACAATAGCCTTTGGACCCAGGCCCCACCCTAATCCAGCATGACCTTATCTTAAATTACATCTGCAAAAACTATTTCCAAATAAGGTCACCTTGTGATGAATTTTGAGGGGACACCATTCAAACCCAGCACAGGGAGAAAGAAGAAAAGGGGAAAAAATAAAGTGCAACGTGAGGTTTATATGAATGTCTCCCTCCCCTCCTCAGACATGCACTTACAGAGAGAAGGATTCGGGGGAAGGCATGCACTGTAGTCTCTGCCCACCCTGAGTGTGCAGATTCTTGGTGGAAGGCAAACCCCACGCAGGTAAGCTCCCAGGCACCCACGCTGCCGCGACATGGTTTTCTCTTGGAGGGTATTAAGACAGTGACCAGCAAGTTCGGTACAGCCAAACTTCCATCACTTTAAGAAGCTGACGGGTTATCTGCAGAAACCAGGAGATTAAGATAGCCTTTGGGAACTCAGGAGTGATAAAGCTTCCGGCCTCGCTGATGCTTCAGCATTTAACATCCTCCTGGCAGCTCTAACCCAAAGCGCCCCGGGGGACCCCCTTCTCCTCACAGCATCAACATAAACGGTCCTGCTCTCAGCACTCCCCGCAACTTTATGGTGTCTGTGTGGCAGTGAGAGGTACTTTTTTATCTTATTTTTTTCAAGCACATTTGTGAAAATGTGTGGGGAGCTGACTAAAATTAATGAACTTTTCTCGCCAAAAAGAACTAGGTTCCAAATTTGGTCTTGTGTTGCCAAATAGACAGTGTGAAAGAAGTCAGTGTGTGAAGAAAAAAAGAAGAACATTCCAATGGAAAAGTTGAATACGGGCAGTCCCTGAATTATTTATGCTGATCTAAAGATACTATTCATCTGAGAAAAAGAAAAAGAAGTCCGCACCTGCAGCTGGGCCCACCATCGCCAGGTACCACTCAGCATTCCTCTGCCTCCCCCACCTTCCTCAACAAACCCCATAACTTCCTGAGCCCACCGTCCCCTGGTCAGGCGGGACCTCTCTGCCTGGCCCAGCTAACAGTGATGATGGAGGGAAAGGAGCCTTCCCCGCCTCCCCAAAAAACTCCTGTGCACTTGCACTGGGACTTGCCTACACCTTGAAAACTTGAAGCTTGCCCAGATCCTGCATTCTCCAACCCCAAATACCTGAATCAGGGTTTTCCACTGACTGAGAGAAGAAATGTGTAGTCATTTATCGCCAAAGCCCATGCACTCACCTTGGTCTTCACCGTTCCCTGGCATTTTTAGATCCATGTCTGCCTTGCACTGGCCTGCCACAGAGGCACTGCACACCTGAGGCTGTCACCCCCAAAGCACGACCCCTAGGAAGCTGCCACATCGACCAAGGAGTCCACAGGGCCTTTGCACCTGCCATAGCTGCCATGTGGAAGCAGCTGCCCCAGTGAGGACAGCAGGCCTGGCTCGGCTTGGACAAACCAGTCAGAGGCTGAATGCAATTAACTGTATAATTGAGTCATTTCAGAGTAATTGAGCTAAAGCCACATCATGAAACTAGGGCATGAGGAAGAATTGTCTGCAGAAAGAAACCAGACATAAATAAAGTCTCTGTAAGTATTGGGTTTGTATCCAATACTGACATCATAACAACTGAGCTTATCAATTAAAAAAAAAACTGATTTAGCTCGAATATATAGATACCACACCCTAGAAATTAAAACCTGGATGCCCCGGCTACTGGATCTGAAAAAAGAAGGTATTCCAACTCCCATTTAAGCTAAATGATCATACTGAGAACCTCAAAAACGTATCTGTTTCCATCTGAGAGGGTGTTAGGGCAAAATGGTAAGACCAGTGTTAGTCTGAGGAGAAGGAAGCCACAATCTGATTTACTTCCCGGTCATGTCCTGCTTTCAATCCAATTCAACCCAAAACAGACGACAGCAGTGGAACCGGAGCCAGTGGACTGATTCCCGACATCGTGACAGAGACAAGGGCTGATGGTGCAGAACCATGATGGGGGGTGAGTGCTGGTTCCCAGGCTCTTCTGGGATCCTCTCAAGTCCCCAGTCCCTGCCACCCCCGGAGCCTCTACCCCAAACCACAGGATCCATCAGTGATTTCAAACTTGGGGTATTTCCACCTCCACGACCACCGAACCAATGGGAAGTGAGGGGAGGGATAATTTCCTGCTCCGTTTCCTAGGCCACAAACATCCTTGGCCTCCCAGACAGGACCTCTAACATGCCTCTCCCCGAGCCAACACGGTTAAAACGTGGTAGTGGGCACAGCACAACGCTTCCAGCACAGCAGGGGTTAGACAGGCCCTGTGGCTGGAGAACAAAGCTGCTGCACATCCCATCGTTTCTGAGGGACAGCCGTGTGCGTGGTTCAAGTGGTAACGGCACAAAGAGAGTCTGGAGCCCATTTGTGGGTTTGTGGACATCGTTCTAGCCAGGGGTTCACAGTCCCCATTCCTGAAGGTTTCAACGCAACAAGAACACGCAGGGTGGGTTCCTATCTAGTGATGAGAACACCCCTCGAGGTTCCTGGAAGGCATGATGTCTCCGGAAGAAACGGAAACCTCAAGACAGCCATGTGGCCAGTTCCTCGTCCTGCCACATACAGCTGTGTTTCTCCCTCCTGTCCAGACTTCTCCCCTAGTTACCCCGTCCTGGGCAACCTCACAAGGACACAGTACCCTTTCTAGGGGCACCTAGCTCAAAGGCCAACCTCTGGAAACACCTGTGTTGCACCTGGAGTCAGGTCCCCACTCTCATCCAGGCGGGGGTCCACCCCGGATAGATGAAGGCTTCGGTGAGCTCACTGGAGGCACCCAGAGAAGGCGGCGGTGGAGACACTTGCCCAGACAACAATGAAACCGGTGGTTGTATTTTCAACACATCAAACCATCCAGGCCCCTGCGGACTGGAAGGTCACCTGACGCCTCCACTCCCTGGGTCAGTCTGAGAAGTGCCCCCACGACACAGAGGGGCCATAAATGATTTCACAGGAAGGAGGGGCGTGCACCGTGAAATGAAAAGTCTGCTGGTGCCTGCGACGTGGGATGCCCTAATCAGATTTCCTTCCCAGCGATGTCCTGCTTTCAATCCAATTTTCTGGACAGTTCGGTAGGGACAGAAACAGAAAAGGTATTTTCCAGGAGCAAATGACTTTGCTTTGGAGCTTTGGACTCATGAACTGGGGCAGGTGGGCAGTGCTATGGAAAGGCAGGCAGGATCTGCGGGTCCTCTGCGGCCTCTGCCTGGCTCCCACCCACCTTCACCCCCGGCTCCCACCCTGCCATCACAGGGGCTTCACCTGCCAGGCTCCACTGGGAAGGGAAAAGCAAATATGAATGTCATTCACGTACAACTCCTCCAAAATACCCGTTCAACCCTCTAATGCTGCTAGAACACAATTAAAATCATCCTACTCCTGTGGACACAGTCTAATTAGAAAAAAAGACATGCATTATGTTATTCAATAAAGTAACCAAATACAGTATTCAACTGTATATGACCCGCACGTTAACACACAAGCCAAAACAAAGGCCTCTTTCACTGAACTTCTCTCAGGGAGGAAAGTATTTCCAGTTCTGTACTTTAAAATTTTTTTGAAATTAAAGATCACTATTTGATACTAAATTCTAACATATTTTATCATGAGACTCTCCATTTATAGACCAAGTCTGGAAAGAGCCAGTATTCACAGCTCAAGCATTAAGATTTAATATGGAGCTTCACCAGCCTGGCATGTACACCTTCTTGTTCCTTCTGAAGATGCATACTAATGTCTAATTTTCTAAATTTCATTATTTTATTTAATTATTCTCATTTTGGCGGGGGGAGGTAATTAGGTTTATTTTTAGAGGAGGTACTGGGGATTGAACCTGGGACCTTCTGCATGCTAAGCATGTGCTCTACCACTTGAGCCGGACCCTCCCCTCTAAATTTCATTCTTTTAAATCAATCCACCACTTGGTTAATGAATTGAGGAGTCAAAGAAAGAAGAACAGAGACGGAAATTTCTTCTGAATCCACTGAACACCGGCTCCTCCTTTTCTCCCTGCCGCTCACCGCTGAGGCGGGTGTAGTAGGAGCCAAGTAGCGGGTCGTTTCCCTTGGAGCAAAGCTCTGAAATTTCACTCAGCAGGAAACCTCCACGGAGCAGCTCCAAACAGAACCATGTTCTTCAAAAGTTAAAATGGAAAAGTCAAAATGTTTGACTAGTGGCACGAGCGAGCGGTTTTCAGTAAGTACCGCAGCCCACCTTGTGCAAGACAGACGCAGCGCGGGAGCCCGCCGCCGGCCACGCACAGCGCCGCACCGCCGCCGCCGGCACCCGGTCACCGCGTGACAGCAGGCGCCTCCTCTCCCTGGGGACCGCCAGGGCACAGGCGGTGCTCAGTGCGTGGATGAAGGCCATCTCGGTGGTAACTCATCCGCCGGAGAATACGTCACCTGCCCTGGGACCTTCTTTTAATGCCAAGCTCTCGGCTCCCTTCAGTACCTCCTCTTCCTGGGACCTGTCTGTTCATCTCCACCCTAGAACCTTCTTGCACACAGAGCACCCTCCTTCCCGCCCCATCAGACACTGGCCAGCACCGGGGCTGGTGGCCACCCTTCATTGAGCAGATAGTGTGGTAGGCATTTCTGTCTTGTTTTATTTAGCATTTGGGACTAACCCTCTTGGGTGCTTTTATATCCACTTCACGGAAGAAGTAATCGAGACTAAGAAGGGATGTGTCCCCTTCCTCAGAAAGCCAGCTCCCAACATCTGCAGACTGAGTGGGATGACCCACCCTAAGTCCTGAGAGCTTTCTCTCACTGTCCCCTTGACTATGTCCCTCTCGACGACATGACGGCTTTGAGGGCACGGCATGGTACCCAGCACGTAACAAGCACTCCACTTAGCAAGTAGTTATTACAAGAACAATCTTGTCCAAGGTCGCTGGTTTATGACAGACAAAGGTGTAATTCCAAAGTCCCTAGCCTTCCCATTCTTCCAGTGAAATTCTAGTAAGGCTGCAAATGATGTTTTTAAGGAAAAGAAAAAGAAAAAAAAAAAAAAAACTCACGCTCCAAAGGATACTTCTCTGAAAATGAAAACCAAAGAAAAACGAGAGCTCGCTTCTTAAAGTAACCAGCACACAAGTACCACAAAGGCTGCCTCCAAAGTGAAGCCCCCGACAACAAAAACGCACTCGCTGCCCACATCCAAGGACTGATGGTAAGCATTCATCAGGGGCGGGAGGAGAATTTCTTCCTCCTTCCTCTGGTGCCACTGTCAGCACCTCCACCTCCACACAGCATGCTGTAAGAACACACCCCCAAACAATAAAAGCAACGGTCCCAAACCTAGAAGTCCCTTTTCCTTCCTAGAAGCCCGGCATTTCGACCCTCTCACCCGGCACCTGACATTCTGCTCTCAAAGGTAACAGCTTTATATACAGAGGCCTTTTCTCTGGACTAAACTATTTCTGAATAATGGACCACAAACTTCAGCATTCAGCACAGTGTTAGGGACACAGAGGGTGAGTTTCAGGGGGAGAAGAAAGGCTGGACAAAGATGTTCAGTTCAGAGAACGGGAACAGGATCAGCACTGGGTGGGTTTGCTACTTTGTCTGTGTGGTTTTCAAAAGCAATACGGCCAAGGAATTGCAAGAACCATACCTCAGTTTCTCCACCTCTCCATTCTGCAAAGCTCAAACAGCATTTTTAAATGTTTCGTGTTTTCCAAAAGCTGGGCATCACTGTCTCCAGAATACTATGAACAATGCACAAAGAAAAAAAAAAACTGAGCATAACTGACAGATTCAATGAACTGTAAGTACTACTCGATTTGGTTGGTTTGCTGGCCAGAATCTCTCTCCCACTTGTCCACAGAGGTGCTATATGACATGACAGTCACCGCACTTCTCAAAAGCACATTTTGGGGGTAAAGTATGCCTATTTTCATTGACTGCTTACAGGGGTTTGAGTTTTTTTTAAGGGGAGGGGGTGGCAAGAGGGTTGTTTACTTGGTCTCGTTTTGGCAAATCAAAGAGCCAGGGAAACCCACAGTGAGGTCTCTTTGAAGCACAGACTTCTGTTATAACTGGAATAACCCACTCCTCATGTATTTCATCACAAAATTGAGATTTTTTGTGTGCAACTAATTTTCAAAATAAAGAGTCAGCACAGAAACACAGGGTGTTTCTAAAGAATAATGCATTTACGACAATACTGGCGCCATCCTAATTTGCCACCCTCCTCGCACGTCGCAGTTTAATGGCACTGAGCCTAATGGGTCTCAAAGAACATGACGCAGCTGAAACGGCAGGCTAGCTTCCATTAGGCACCTCCATTTCCAAAACCAGCTTCCAGCTTTCACTAAGCTCCAAAGCAGCAAAATTCACCGTTCCCTTGAACCAGAGCGTATTTCTGCAATACCACACTTATTAGGACAAACTGCAATAGGACAAAGACAGCTAACGATCCGTGCACCCTAAAGTTAAGAGGCACTGAGTACGCACTCTGGCGCTGACCAGACAAAGTAACAGCGTGACATCAGCTTAACGAAAAAAGGCACAGAAGGCAACAGAACACAAAGGCCATCTTCCACCAAGATTTCATTCTGAAGAACTGAAATTTTATGGTGTTCATTCAAGGGTTTAATTACATTCAATCCATTAACTTTCACTGAGTGCCTTCTCGCAGCCACACGTGCAGCAAAACTAGACACAAGAGTGAGTGTGACAGCCTCACCCTGCGGATGCTCACTGCCCAGCAGAGGCAGAAAAACTACCAAATACTGTGGAAAGCAGGCAGAGGAGTGATTACTTCTGCTTAGGCCTTCAGAAGAGGTCAGCGGCTGAAGGAACTGAGCAAAGGGCTGAAAAATCTCCTCCTACTCAGAACTCACCTGGTCATGCCTAGACCCTTAGCCAAAGATGCATGCGGGAGGCTGGGGGTAGCCTCCTGCTGGAGAAAAACAAAGTGGGACTTGAATAGGATACACCTTAATTGCTTTCTTCTGTCAACACTCACTCTCTAGTTAGCCCCGATGCTTCTCAGCTCTGTCACCATCCCATGGACATCTCAAGGGTATGACACTTCCTGTCTACACATCACTAACATCTTAAGGTGCCTGCCAGGACACTCTTAGGGAACTAGTCCTCCAAATACAGGACTTACCCTCTTCATGATTTATTAGCCCATCTTTAATGGCTTCATATTGAAGCAATCCTGGAACTTAAGTCTACAGTAAACTCCTGGGGCATAAGACTACGGTAAACTCTTTTAAATTAAAAGGGAGGCATTTGCTAAGTAAAGTAAGTTGACAGAGAAATATCCTGTGCTCTCTTACATGTGGAATCTACATTAAGAAACCAAGCTCATAGATACAAAGAACAGATCGGTGGTTGCCAGAGCAGAAGGTGGGGGGTGGGAGAAATGAGTGAATTTTTTGTTTGTTTAAATAAATTGAATAAATAAAGAGCAGTCTATTCAACAAATGGTGTCGGGACAACTGGATCTCCACATGCGAAAGAATGAAGTTGGATTCCCTATCTCACCCCATATATAAAAATAAACTCAGAATGAATCACCTGCCTAAATGGTAGAGCTAGAACTATAAAACTCCAAGAAAACATAGGAGTGTATCTTCATGACCTTGGACTAGGCAAGGGTTTCTCAGATATGACACCCAAAGTATAAGCGGCAGAAGAAAAAACATGGACATCAAAATTTTAAACTTTTATGCTTCAAAGGACATCAATGAAGTGAAAAGACAACTCACTGAATGAGAGAAAACTTGCAAATGTATCAGATAAGGGACTTACATTCCAAGGATATAAGAAACTCTTACAACTCAGTAAAAAGAAACCAATGTAAAAATGGGTAAAGGATCTGAATAGACACTTTCTCCAAAGGAAAGACACACACGGCCAATAAAATTGCAAAAAGATGATCAACGTGATCACTAGGGAAAGTGCAAATTAAAACCTCAATGAGACACCACTTCGCACCCAGCGGGATAGCTATCATCAAAAAGACACCGGCAAGTGTCGGCAAGGATGTAGAGGAACTGGAATGATCACGCACTGCTAGTCGAACTCTCCAGTCGCGTGTGGCTGCTTTGGAGATCAATTTCGCAGAACTTCAAAGAGTTAAACAGAGCTACCGTACGATTCAGCAATCCCACTCTTTGGTATAAACCGCTGGAGACTGGAGAACGTACGGTCACATGAGGGCTGTGGGCACCCTCTTCCACTGCCCTCCAGCGTAGGCTTGCCACCTCCTTAACTCGTGCCAGCCAGTGCCTGCTTGGTTCTTTCTGAAAAAGAAAGAACACTGGGCAAGAGGCAACTTAATGGAAAAACTAACTATTAAGAATTTAATGAATGGATTATATATATGATAATAAGGCTGTTTCACTAAGAAATCAGTAAAAGTGATTCAAGAGTGAATTTCTCCAATCCAATTATTAAAAAGGATTTGCCTGTCTTTAGAGACACCTGTGTGAGAGAGGAACAAGAGAGAAGTTTTTACCCTCTGAGCTCAGGGCAGGAAGATGACCCTCCTCCCTGCAACACACACACCCAGACCAAACCCTCCATTCACCTAAGCTGTCTCTTTGTTCTGCAGATTCTGGGGGACCGTCAGGCCCTGAGATGCCACTTCACCGCAGCCCCAGGAGCACACTGGGCACTCCGCTCCCTGGAGAGGTGTCCTAGGAAGCTGGACCAGGTGCTGCTGCCTCCGAGCGCCTGTGTGCACAGGCCCCTATGTTTCTAGATTCTGCCCGACCACCAACATTGCGAGCAGCGATGAGTCACGACTTGCACAAACCCCAGCGCCCAGGGGAGATGGCATTCTGTAGCCCTTCACCGGAATCCAGAAGAAGGTCGGCCCGAACTCAGTCATGTCAGAAGTACAGCTGCTTAGGAAAACTAAGCCACGATCTTTTTCTTAAATAGGATTAAACTGTATCCCCATCAGGGGCCAGTCAAGAGATGCTGAAAATGTTTGTCATCTTTCCTGAGTCATGGTGACTAAGGAAGGATGGAGATTACTTCCGTCTTAGTTTAGAGAAGGTGGATCAGATCTGGGATCTCAACACCCATGTCTGGCCACCAGGCTGGCCACAGCGGGAGACGGTCTCCATCACACCCCCACCCCCACCCCGTCTTCTAAAGGGGGGAGGGCACTGGTGCTGGGAGGGGTGGCTATCATTTAATAAAATCAGAAAGCAGTACCTTTTTCAGAGACAAGGTTGCTGGAGTCACAGAAAACGCCAGGGCTCAGAAGTCCATCTTGACCCCTCCCGTAAAGGTGATCCCAGCCCTGAGGCAGACCATTAAAACCACCACCACCCACAACGGAAGGACAAGCTGAGTAGCATCCTCTACTAGTTATGGGGGACAGGGGGATGGGCCAGGCGCGTGCGCACCTCTGACAGCCCAGCACACTCAAAGAGACACCAAATGCAGGTTTAACAGACATGCCAGAGCTCCGTCTCAGGTCCCCGGCCACATGCAAGGCCACAAATGAGTATTTCTGTGTAGAACTCGTGTGCTAGAACTCCAAGGAGTCAGTTAATCATCTATTCTCCCCCTAGGATGGTTTCTATCAGGCCTGTGCCCTACTAATGAGGGGAAGATTTCTCCTGATCAGGCCACCAGAAGCATCCCATTCAGAGGTAACTGTCTGAGTGGCCTCTCACCCCGAACAACTGGATTCCCTGGTGTCAACATCAGCCCAGACCCGCCGCCCCCAGCCAGCCTGGAAATGTCAGTGTCAGGTGCTCTTCTGTGCGGATCAGAGCTCGGTTTTCAGTCCCCTTTGCTTTCAGTCTTCCTTGGGGTTCAGGCCTAGAAGCGTTCCCCCGACCTGGACAAGTAGGGACTCAATTAAACCACAGGGAGCTCCCTGAGAAGAGAACCAGAGAAACAGGGTCATGGGCTTTATTTCAAAGTCCCCCCTCCACCCCGGCCAATGTCACAGTCCAGGCGGCAAGTTCAGGGGCAGGTCCCTGTCACCAAAACCTCAGGGCCCATTACATTCCCCGTCAGCACCTGCTGTGTGTACCGTGGCTCCCGAGTAGCGGGGAAAGGTGCTCAAGGACTCCAGGAACTGAGTGGGATTTTCTCAAATGCTAAGAAAAGAAACAAGCAGGGAAGGAAATTACGTTTGCTCTCAAAAGCTTTATTCTCTCCACCAGGTGCAAACAAGGCTTTCAGAGGTGGGAGTACCTTTTGACAAATAATTCACAACCCCAAGTGCTAAAATTAAACTCCTACACGTGGGCAGACAAGGGAGAAACCCTTCCCAAAATGCATCGCCAGCACACTTCCTCCAAGCGGATCCACCAAATCCCCACCCCCAAGGTAAGCCTCTGCTCCCTGACATCCCCTCCTTAACTGAAATGGCGTAACACACAACCTCCTTACATTTCAGAAAAACAGGGTGTTTGTTCCCTGAAGGTCCTAGAGGGAGGGCTGAGCCCGAGGCCTCGTCCACATGGGCAGCCAGCCTCTCAGCAGCTCTGAGAATTGGGTCACTGTCACCAGCCATTGTGAGACGCACCCCCAGAAAGAAAAGAACATAGCCAATCAAACCACAGCCTGCTGGCGACAGTGAGAGGCCTCCAGGTTCCAGGACATGGAAGTGTGAAAGCATGTGTCTTAGATCTGATGAGAGGACAGGCCCAACTTCTGTCAGCAGTTCCCGGGTTACAGGAACCAGACCTCGCGGGGCAGCCTCTGCACCCAGGAAGCTCACGGCAAATATGCCCAGGATGCCTCTTCCATCCGGCACCTTAACCCTCAACGAATGTGCGCCAAGCTCTGGGCCACGATGAGCACTAGGAACTTCACATACTGATCCTGTGAGGGATCATGGTCACCGTTCCCCTTCCATGGAGTGGGAAACCAAGGCTCAAAGGTTCAATGACTTGCTAAGGCCAGTGTGACTCCAAGCCCGTGGTGTCCCCTTCCGACCTGCACTGTGGGTAAGCCTGTCTCCGGGTGAAGCAGGCATCTGCCCACAAGCTCCCCGCCTTCAAGTGGCGTCTCGCCAGCCCGATCCAGGGCTTTTCTGGCAACCAGGAAACCTCCTTTTTCATCAGGCTATGGGTGGGCAGGGATTTACTATGAGCTAAACCCCTCCCCACCCCTTTCCCCCTGCACCCTACCCTCTCTCGTCCTCTCGTTAAATGGGCACACGAGTCAAGCCGATTCCACTTAGCAGCGAACCGGCTACAAGGAACCAGTTCCCACCTCGCGGCCTGGTGCCAGCTCAGTTTCACATATTCCCACGAGCCACAACTCGTCCCTCACCAGGACTAAGACGGCTACTTGCAGCTGAAGGGAAGTGTATAACCTGTTTGGCGAGTTGCTAAGTTCCTCCTTCCAAACTCTGGTGAGAATTCTCGGCAGCCAGGGCAGAAAGCTCGTTTCGTACACCATGACAGCTAAGGAGTCCAGCTTTCTTTTCCAGGCTCCGGAACCAAGGCTTGATTCCTTTCTAGGAGTAATTTGCCAACCACCTCATCAGAGCTGTCTCCCAGGTTAGTTCTCCTTCATTACGTTCAAGTCAGAGAGCAGAGGATGAGAGACCAGCCTGTGCATCATTGTAACACTGGTCTGGACACCTGCCGAGAAGGGCAGCCATGCATCCGGCTGGAAGCAGAAATTCTTGATTCCACCCTCTTGTCCACCTCTTGCAACAATGGAGTGCGTTACTGACCATCTCTGAGCTCCAGCTATTGGTCTAGTAAAACAAAAGCCACCAAGCAATGGGCATTCCACGAGGTCTAACGAGACACAGTGTGGAACGGCCCTTTGAAAGCAGGACACTGACAAGAGATGACCGGGCACAGGACATGGTGGGGAGGGTCACTGGCATCGTGGTTCTTGTGTTCAAAGCAACTCCAGTGACAGGTTTCCTGAAGTGTGAAAACAGTTATTGGCTCTTAGGCAAACAGGAATCCAGGAACTGCTCCTAGCCACCTAGTTCTGGAAGAGTTACCCAGAAAAGTGAGAAAAGCATGGGTACACACGTGTGTTGGGGGGAGGTATATGAGAAAAAGTAAAAATGACGTACCAGAAGTACTAGTGAGTAGTTAAGTGTGCTAAATGGTGGGGTTCAAGGGTAAATACAAAGGTGGCTTTCGGCATCAGGAAGCCTGCAGTCTAACAAGGAGAGACAAATATGAATTAGATAATTATAATACGAAATACATCCTACCTAGGATGAACACCACGAAGAAAAAGTATGCGATGTTAGCAAATCAGAGAGGGACCCGAGATGGGGTCCAGGGAAAGGTGTTCGGAGAACAATGTGCCCGCTGGGACCCAAGGAGAAGAGGCGGCCCTCACCCGTGAGCAGTGGGAGGAGCACCCAGGCTGATGGAAGAGCTCGCACGAAGACCTGAGACAAGGAGGAGGGAGCAGGGCACACTCACGGCACCTGCAGAGCAACGGAAGGTTCAGAGAGAGAGGGCAGGGGCAGATGACACGGGGCCAGTAGCGCAGTTAGAGAATTTTGAACTTTGTCCCCAAAGCAGTGGGAAACGTCTCAATGATTATAAGTGTGCAGCGGGCCTGGGAGTTTTCAATATCACTCTCCAAAGTGGCAAGAGACTGGGGAGAGGGGGGCCAGGGATGGATGCAGAGAGACCAGCCAAGAGGCTGGGGGATTAGACCCAGAAGTGAGAGACTGACACGCGTGCTATCACGTAAAAGTCACCCCTGCCAAAGGCGGGGCCAGGAAGATAAACTGGGTGGAACCTGGGGCGACAGTCCTGGGTGACGTTCCCGTCCATTCAGCCGCCCCATCTATCCATCCAGCCAGCACCTTCCAAAGGTTACTGCACCTCAAGTGCGGTGTAGGATAAAAGCCGCAAGAAGCCTATAGTCGGTTCTGATTCGTTCTAAGCAAACCTAGAGATTATGCCACTGGGATCTATTATGGTATAAATACACGCACCCCTTAGTCACCAGGGCTAAGGCACAGATCACTCCCGTGTGAATTAAGTGTGCTGTCTTCACCTGAATTCACTGTGTCGAGAACAAAGACAACAAGGAAACAGGCGGGGGGCGGGGGGGGGGGGGCGGAAACAGCCCCGAAGCCATGACTCTGGCTCCACGGGAAGGCCGCTCACGGACACTTGCTTCCACTTCTGAGGAGAACGCAGACACATCCCCGGCCTGACCTCGAAACCCACCTGAACAGGAGGAGCATCGTTCTCTGGATGAGAGAGTAGTCACATGAAGCTGTACAAAAATAACAAACATTTTCAAGGGTTTTCAAAAAAAAAAAAAAAAAGTCAGCAAACAGATGGGACTTCAGTTCATTTTTAGATACAGAAACAGACTTTGAAGAGAAAGAGGAAGTAGGTTCCGCACTCAGGGAACAGCGTTCTCCTGTGCTAGAAAAAGAAGTTGGTGAGAGCTTCGAACTTCAGGACACACCAGTCTGGAAAGTGCTGGTGCCTTGGATTCCCTGGGACAGTGCCACCGTGTCACTTCACCCTCCAGCCAACGGTCCCTCAGCGGCTCTCACTGGACGCCCCCTCGCTCCCGGTTCCAGGCCTCAGGGGTAAGGCTCCCCCCGACACCAGCCCCAGATGAGGCTGTAGGTCCTGGTGCGTCTTAAGCTTCTATCAGGATTCCAGTTTACGGTTGAACGTCCACCTGCTGGCCGACTCCACATCCCGTGAGGGCATGGGGCCCCTTTCCTACCTTCAGGGTCCACCACAGGACTCCGGAGAATGTGAGTTTCAGAGGCATTTATTGGTCGGCTTCTTAAATGACCAGGTTAGTCAACAGTAACTAAGTTGACAAAATTTTTAATAATGGAAACTAGGTACAATCAGGAGTCTTTCCCATCCTGCAGCTTTGGGGGGAAGCTCTCAGAACTGTGGGGCCTGGACTTACGTTCATTCTTTTGATTCACCTCTTCAGAAACTGGATCTTATCAACTCTATGCAGTCACCATCCGTCCCTGAGAGGTCAATGACTTCTGATACTTAAGGAGTCGATGTTTCTGGTCTTTCAGGGGAAAAGTACATTTTGGGAGGGAGAGGCAGTTAAAAAAAATAAAAAGAAAGAAACCCCAAGACCTTTATTTAGAAGGTACATATCAGTTGAGTTCTTTCTGGGAGTCATTCAGGGAACCCAGCAGCAGCAGAAGGCTATCACACTAACTACAGGATTTCCAGGGTACGTGGGAGGGATGACCAAAAAAAATCCTTGTTGTGCTTTTTAAAACATGACAATGCTGACTCCCTTTCTCTGCCTCTGCTCATCAGGTCCTTCGGGTCAAATGGGTGAAAGGTTTTCTTGTCGAGGGATGAAAAATGGTGCCTCTCCCCGAAAAGAGCCTAAGCAAAAGGCTGTATGCAACGAGGCCTGTCACAGCCTTTGGCGAAGATGCAGATAAGCAGGAACCCTGCTACTCTGTTTCCCAACTTGGCATCCACAGACCTCGGACAGGAAGGACCTCAGACCACTCGGCACCAACATAAAAGGGCACCGGGAGGCCCTCTGGGGACTACCTAGCTACCTAAGAGAATGCATTTCAGAATGAGACAGCACCAGCCCAGCAGGGCCATTTATGTTGAGAGGGCAGGAGAGACAGTCTTCCCACCTCCAAGGAGTGGGGACAGTAGCATCTAATTTATTACGAGTTGTTGGAAGGGTTGAATAAAATCAGGTCAGACACAATCTCAAACGGCTTATGAGCATAATTCTGCTTATGAGCATAATTCTTTCTGCACTGAGGTCCTCCCTAAATGCCAGTTACTGCTGACAATAATGGCTTATCACTATTTGGGGGGGGGCGTTTGGTTCTCTGTTCTCCCCTTAATCTTCTCTTCTTGGTCTGGTTTAAATGAAGTAACGGTTCTAACAGTACAACTTCCCAACATCCCATGGATGATCAGTTAGTCCAACAAAGTTCCCCAGACAGCCTGTCGTCTCTCTAAAATGCTCCTTTTTCTGAGCTTTTGGTAGCCAGGGAAGAGCCCAGTTGGACGGTGACAGCCAGCCTTGGGCTCATGATCTCACACGGACCCGGGTCCGGGCTGCGTGCACACTGGCGACACCAGGGCTGCCAGCGGCCAGGGGCACTGAAACACCCAAATTTACCCTTTGCCCTCAGAGCTGCTTTGCTGATGGAGAAACTGAGAAAATGACAAGCGTCAGGGTCACTGCCACGCGAGAACAGGACCCGGAGGGCACCAGACCCTCCGAACCCGTGGGCTCTTCTCCACCTGTCACGAGACTCGAGGGCTGAGAGAAGGGGACCCTCAGCTCTGCGGCCGTCGCCTCCGCCCCGTTTCCTCAGGACACCACTCCCCGTCTCCTCTGAAGGTTCGGGAATTCGTTTTCCCCTCCCTTCCCCCAACAGCACATCACCTAGAAGCCAGCTGTACAGCTGTACCACCACCTGATGTGTCTACTCATGGTGTCCAAACAGGAAGAGAGCCTGTTAAGGGGTATTTATAGACGTGAGTCGGTTCTTAGAAAGAACTGACAGATGAAGGATTTTCAGAAAACTAAGGATCAGGAGGGAGGCGAGTTCACTTAGGGGTCCGGACTGTTTAAGGAAACACCCTACTTTTAGTCTCCTATTAAAAGGTGGAGAAAGGAGAACGTAGAGAATCATTCACTTCCTTTTAGGATTCACAGCATCCTGACCCAAGCTACTCTGGAGTTTCCTCTCCCTGAATTCCACCTGCTCTGCTCCAGCCACAAACAAGGCACCTGCTGGTAGGAATGAGCAGATCCCTCTGTTTCCAAACTTGTATTTTCTAGGAGAAATGACTGCTTTAAAATAAAAGCTTTTAAAACTCCGAGTTACTTCCTTCCCAGTGCTGGGAAGTGTAATGAATAAGAAATCTATTATCTGCAAAGAGGAAAAACCTCCAAGTTTAAGGTTTGAAAACCATCACCATTCACACCATTTGCAAATAAATTTTTTTTTTCCTATAGAGAACACCCGTTTCCAAGGCCTGGGCTCCGGATGCAGCCCTCACCCCTGCACGGCCTCAACCAGGGCAAGGCGGCCCCTCGCCTGCTCACCTTTGCTCCCTCCTCTGTGTCATCATGCTGCCAGCGCCCCACCTGGACCCCTGGTAATCCCTACCTACATTTGCAGTTCTCATTTCTTGCCCGTCATGGGTTGCTTTCCACGCGTCTTTTAAAACACTCAACTCTCCCCTGTGGAGGGAGGGGCTTCCGTTAGCTCTGCAGCCTCGTCCTCTGCATCCTCCAGCACGGTTTCCATATCCCTTGAACGCAGCTTCCAAATCATCCCCCCACTCAACTGCTCTGGCATCTTTAATCAGCGGTATTTTCCCCCGCCCCAATGTTCAGTCAACTCTTAGCGCCTGTTTTAACATAAAAACCCCACTGTCCGTCCTTGGTTGCCATGACAACACAGTCTCTTGATTTGCCTCCTAATTCTCCACTTATTCTTTGTCTGTCTTTCTTGGATTCCCCGTGGTCACCCACAAATCCACAGAGGGCAGCACCAACAGCACTGTGTCCACCTCCATTTGGGTCCATCCCTCACTTATCAACCTTTGCCTTCATTTGTTAGCAAGGTCCTTTATTCTCAGTTTCATCATCTGCATCTCCCAAATCTAGACCGTCATCCTCATCCCCGTCTGATCCCCCACAAACGTGTCTCATTTTCAGTAGGACGAATATGAACAGTGAAACAGCACTAACGTTTACTGAGTGCCCTGAGTGCCAGACGCTTCTCAGCCTTTTATGTGTGTTCTCATTTAGCCTCCAGAACCATCCTACAAGGTAGTTGACAGTTATGATGCCCATCTTATAAACGAGGAGACTAAGACAGACAGGTACATTTAGCCACAACTGCACAGCTAAGGACGGGGGTTGGAACCCAGGCATTTGGAGTCCAGAGTCCAACCTTCTAACCAGGACATACACTTCCTCTTCCTCTTGGGAATAACTTCCCAAGTGACTCATTTCTAGCTTTCACATGAACTTCGTCCAACATCAGTACCACCGAACCTCCTAGCCCTCAAGCTCTGGCATCCTGGAATTACTTCTCTTCCCTCCCTTTCCTATTCACTTTTTGAACAAATCCTGAGGACTTTTCCCCCATAATGCCTGGAAGTGGGACCCCAGCTTTCTGCTGCCAGCATCCCAGACGGCCGTCAGTTTCCTCTCACACCGCTGGGGCCGCTTCTTGCTGGTTCCCATCTGATGGAAAGTTCGCAGCACGCGATGCCTCTCTTTCAACCACAGACCCACTCTAAGAGCTGCGATGGTTTCCCCTAATCCCTGGGGACAAATCTGCATTCCTTATCTTATAACTCAGCCCCTCCAGTTCTAACCTCCCCACTGGGTTCAAAGCAACATGGGGCCTTCAGGGTGGTTGCATCAAGCACGCGTCCTCCGCGTTCTCAGCTCTGTACCGCACTGATTTAACATGTGCCATTCAATCTGAAATGCTCTCTTCATTTTTTCAGATCTAGCTCACAGTCACTGACTCCTACAAAGCCTTCCACGCTAGCCCATTAAAACCACTCTATGGGCTTTAGGCTTAAGTGCATATTGTTTTAAATACATCTGTTCACATTTCTTTTCTCTATTACCTCTTATTTTCCCAGTTTAAAGGATCCTCCCACTGAGGCTGCAGGCTGCTCCTCTGCTCTTTGCCACCACCTCCTCTCTAAGAGCCTCGTCCAGTGCTAGCATTTTTAATGGAACATCGGAGGTGGCGTCGGTGGTCCTCTGCCTGTGAGCACACCTACACCTGCTCATAAGAACACAGCACAGGTGCACGATTACACCAACACAACAAGCTGCCAGCTGTAAAGGGCACCAAGCCTTGTTATCACAACATCTGGGGCATTCTGACAACTTAAGTTGCACTTTGTAAAGAAGTCAGGGTAAGAAAGGAGAAGTCTCAGTTTATGCTAGGAAGTCCGTCCGGTGAGGTGCAGTTCCAGGCCCTTGAGTGGGTCTGATAAGGGACAGAACTGAGAAGGTGCATAAGCTTCACTGACAGTCCTAAGGTGGAAAGGAGGTCAGGACATGGCGCTCAGGCCGCAGTATCTGGACGCATCACTGGCCCATCTCCGCCCTTGTGTTTAGAAAAGTCGTCTTCTCGTTCTCAACTCAAGCGCACTGGATTCCACAGCAAGAGCCCGGCACCTGATTCCGCCTTTGTTTCGTTCACACGTGATCAAAGCTTACCCACAGGAATGTGGCCAGCAAAGTACAAACAAATTTGAAAACGAGCATCAGGAAAATCACAGATCAAACCAAAAAGCCAAGTTGGAGACAGAAATAATGGCGCCCTGAGGCAGGGCTTCTTGGTGGTGGTGGCTGTGCTAACATTAACCGAACGGTCACCAGGTTCGAGGAAGGCTGTGAGACGTCGGAAAGCTCTCACCACTGTGCTTTACCCTTCACAGTAGCCCAGGAGGAAGACAGTATTCCTCTAACTGAGGAATCGTTAGTTAGCATGACTACTGGGGGCCGTAATTTTAGCCAAGACACAGAGAAGTTAAGCAACCTGTCCGGGGCCACACAGAGCTGGTCTGAAAAGGAGCAGCTACAAATCTGGTTCTGTATTTCCCAGCCACCAAAACAAAGAGGGAACCAAATGCCAGAGTGGAGCACAGAAATGGGAAGCCAGAACAACTCCAGCAGTGGCGGCTGGGGCTGGAATGAATCGAGAACCCTCCTACTTCTGCACACACATCCCCACCCCATTCACCGTGGACAGGAGCTACAAGACAAGCTCGATGCATCATCTCCGATTCACAAGCCATCATTTAAAGCCATTAATTTCCTTTTATTCAGGTCCCTCCCTATGCACTGTGGGGCTGTGATGTCTTCACAAGACCTGCATGAATCACATGATAAGCCACATTAAAGTCCAGAACAAAGGGACCGGCTTCCATTCCCACTCACAGCCCATCCCTTAAAGAGGTGAAACTGACAGCCCCACCAAGGGATGAGACGGCACAGTGCAGCCACTGTCCGTGGGGCAGAGCAAAGCTGCTGTCCAGATTAAGGACCAGCCTACTGCCTTGCCTCCCGTGCAGGCTGCTCCAAACCTCAAGGCTCAAGCAGGAATAAGACCCATTTGCCCCGGAGCACCAGTGGCTAGCCACACACCCAGGATGGCTGCAAGATTCCCAGAAAAGTCTGGTGAGGAGAGAAAGCGGTAGTGTCAAGGGCCCCAGAAGCCAGGCTCCAACCCAGCTCCCCCACCCCTGCACCAGGAACCCAGCTCCACGCACCCCGCCTGCTCCCTCCACAAATGCAGGCAGCCCGACTCAAACAGAGCCCATTCACGAGGGGCACCAGGTTCTCAGGAAAGTTCTACAAAGACAACCCAGTGCCCAGGTCTCGCCATAGGAGGCTCTGAGTCAGACATTTTGGAAACACTCCCTAGGTGTCTGGGATGTGAAACCCTGGGGGAACCTGGGGCCAGAGGAACTCAAAGCCCATCCCTGTCTTCCAGCTCCTGTGTTTAGAATAAGCACGCTCACTCGGTGTTTCAGGGAACAGACCAGGGGAGAGGCTGGAAATAACTCAGCAAGGAGAAAGGCTGCTCTTGACTGTGTTTACAGGAAATTTCCGTGAAGGTAATTTCATTACGAGATGCCTCGAGGGCCCAGGGCAAGGGCTGAGGGGACGCGCTGAGCACTGGGGTTTCCTCCAGAGCACTTGCTACTGGGAATATGCACACTGACTTACAGCCTCCGGAAAACATCCCAGTTATTGGAACACTTAATCTCTAGAGGTCTCTGCTTTTTTAAAAAAATGGAGGGGGGAGGGGGGCAGTAATGATATATCCAGATGAGGAAGAATTCTGATAATATATCCAGATTAGGAAGAATTCTTAATTCCAGCCGGCCACCTCCCTGTTTTCTGGGCTACCTCCTTCCGCTGGCTAATGACACACATCAGAGCTTGGCTGTGGACATTCCAACTTCAGTATCTTACAACATGCCTGCTTTCTCAGGCTGCCCCCTCACCCACTGAAAGGTACATAATATGCTAATCGGAATGGTGAAGGTTTGAGGGGGTCATCAATAGTGACTGGTCCCAGGCTTTCAGAAGGAAAATCTGACCTCTTTAGCAGTGGTGGTAGCCTCACTGTGTTCAATCAACAAACATCAATTGCACACCTACTATGTGAGCAGTAAAACAAAGACTCACACACACGAGGCATAGTCCCTGACACTAAGATGCTTTACAGCCTCAGAACTTACGGGGACTACATTCTCCTGCTGACCAACTGCAAGAACGTAGAAAAGCCACCTGACCTCCCTAAGCCTTAGTTTTCCTGAGTATTTAGTACAACAAAAACCAGACCCTTGCAAATCAAGTATTATCAGGGAGACTCTATAGGAAAGACTCTCCCTGGGGGTCCCTCCTGCAGCTTTGTCTGAGAAAGCACCAAAAGGAGGAAGGGGGAAGACGGGCAGGGGGGCAGAGCTGATCTCTAGTCATGGTAACAAGAAACCACCAGTTCATCTGATTGTTGTCAACTCAGCCCCAGTACACACACTTCCGGGATCCCCACGTCCTTGTCAGGAGGCCAGTCAACAGGTTCACCCACAAGACCTGGACGGTGAACACCCACTCACTCCCACCTGCCAGGCGCAGCCTGGCACCTCATGCTTAACACCCTCCAGAGGTGTTAAGTTCTGGCCCGGAGCACCTATCTATACAGCAGAGCTCCCCCTTCCTTCCCTGCGTCATCAATCCACCCTGGTTCTCCAACGCTGAGTGGCAGGCTCCCCCCGCACTGTGCATCACAGAAACGCTTTCACCAACTTTTGGGGTCCATTACAGTCCAAGAAGGAAACGAGAAATGGACTTGAACGTGCCCTGGAAAGGCTGAATTGTTCCAAAATGCGAAGGGGATGAGAACATGGGGAAACTGTTACTGGTTTTTCATGTCCCAGGTCCTTGGGTCCAGCCAGTGCCCGTCTGGCTTTGCTGCGGATATAATTCTAATTCACTGAACTCCTGGCTTCCAATGCTCACCGAAGATTAAAAACTGCCCAAGACGTGGGGCAGAGGGAAGAAGCTGGCACCCAGGGGAACAGAACTACATACCCGCCCAGCTCAGGAACTCACTCCATGTGGTCCTCAACTCTCAGTATCAGATGGACTTCCAGTGTGACACAGTGAGGGAGGAGTGGGGAGGGTCCATGAATAAAAAATGTCAAGGGACCGGTGCTTTGAGGGGTCAACCACAGCGACCCAGAGCAAGGCTTTCTCTGCAGGCCTCTGGGTGGCTGCAGAGAAATTCTGTCTAAGTATTTCTGATGTAATCACGTTTTATTCTGACAGTTTGGGTCAAGGACCACAGGAAGCAATGAAAAGTCAAACTGTTTCCCTGCAGGCAAAGGAAAAACACAAGGGCACCTTTCCTGAGGAACCTGGTCTGTTCCCTCAAGAAAAATATGAAAAGATCTGAAAGTATCAAAGGAAAGGGAGGGGGGGAAAGGCAGCAAAATGAATTCATTTCCACCACCACAGTCCAGCACAGCTGCACTGAACTCATTTACATTTGCTATTAAATGGCCCTAATAAATATGAATATCGCACCGCATAAAGCACAAAAGGTCCCCATTTGAAACATCTAAAAGCACGGAAAACAATGGACCAGTCCCTCAAGGAGCAGCAGTGACCTCAGATACATTGTTATTTTTCCCTCCCATCGGAAAGACAATAAATTAACGGACAATTGCAACAAATCTCAGCCTTCTGAGAGCTAGTTATTAGCAGCGCGCAAACAGGAATACATTTTCCAGTGTGGGCAGCAAGGGCCAGCGGTGACTGCACCGCAGACTGCAGCCCAGACACCGCTCCCCAGAGCAGCGTCACCCTGTGAAGCAAATTAACACCCCACGTCTCCCTGGGTCCTGTGATTGTCCCCCAAAAGCCCTGCGCCAGGAGATAAGCTGGACTTTTCCTCCCTGCACAGAAGGTATAGGAATCGTGAAAATGAACCAACCCAAGTCATCAACAGTCATCAAGCAACACCACTGGGAGCCTGGGCCTGTAACAGCCATCTTCAACTCTGCGTCCGAGCACTTGGCCACTTCCATGTGGCCCCAGGACCCACCCTCACTTCTCACCTGTGCGGGCCAAGGTCACAGGGCAACGGTAACGAGGCGAAAGTTAGCTTTGTTCCTGCGAGTTCTCTACACCACAAATGGAAATTCAGCTTTACGGGAGGCAGAGCAGGGATTGGCTCCCATCTGGAACGCTCCTCGGGACTCAGGGTGCCCCCGAATGCCCGCAGACCCGGCCTGCCCCAGATGCAGACCTCGCCCCTCAGAGAGAAGGCAGTGCTTGACTAGCACAGGAAGGACAGGGTGGATGCCTCTGTCAGCTCACCACCAGCCCAAGCACTGCTCTGACCACACCTGGAAGATGCTGGCTCCCCTGCAGCCAATCCCCCTGGGCCTGAGGCACGGCAGGGGGTGTCTCTGGAATCTGCTGGGAGGCCGAGGCTAGAACCGCAGTGCGGCAGGACCACACTCTGCTCCTGTATTTGGGGCTGCCCCCGAAGCCTAGAAGGTCAAGGAGCTTGTCATGAAGAGAGGCAGGAGATTTTCACTCCGCGTGAACTTCACCCAAAGCCTCGACAGGCACCGTGACAGGAAAAGGAAGATGAGGGCTGGCTGGCTCCCAGCAGCGCGGAAGTCATCTGGGACCGCGCTGGGAAAGAAACAGGAACGGCCCAAAATACAAATCTGTGTGTCTGCATTTTTATCTTTAGATAAAATAAAGTGTAGCCCACGGGTCCCTGCAGGATGCAGAAAAAAGCTGTGTTCTCTCACACAGACCCGAGGGATGCTGGCCACAAAAGACGTATATTATACCTACAGTCCCTAAATCTGTGCAGGATAAGTTTCATTTTAGAAAACAGACCTTAAAGCACAAAACCAGACAGAACCTCCCCCCCCCCACAACATGCCTGTAATAGTCCTTCTCATCCATGACACACTAATTCTGCCAACCCACTCTTAGGAACGCGGACTCTACCATACTTTTGCCTGAATTTTGCAGGGAAATACAGGCTCGGGGTGGAAGGAGGGGAGATGTGTACACAGTTCCAGGGAGAAGAGCAGGGATCAGACAGGTGGCAGCTTCCTTCCATAAAAATAACCAGGAGCTGGACCTTGGGTAAGTACGTTAACACTGGTTTCCTCATCCAGAAGATAAACGGGCTGATGCAACGACGAGGGAGGTCTGTTACCAGCCCTGACAGCCCGTGCAGCACGCACACACCACCTCTCACTAATTGGTTCTTTAGATGACAATCACAAATCAAACCGCAGCAAAGTAGGAAATCCTCATTTACTAGAGCCATAATGATAAAAACTCGAGTTCTGCTTCTGGAAACCCGTTTCATAACCACACCAGAACTATCACGACAAGCAATGAGAAGGCAGCACAACCCAGCACATGCATTCACACAGGCTTATCAGGTTTATGAAACCAGCAGCACCAAAGCTGGGCTGTCAGTTTTCATCCTGGAGGGTCCTACTACTGTTACAGAGCTAGACTGACTGGGGCATCTTAAAATACAAGCCTTGTAAGGTCAGGAGGAGTAAAACATTTAATTCTATATGTATTTATGGAGCACCTGCTGTATACCAAAAACCATGCCAGACGTCAGCTAACCCAAATCAGACATAGTCCCTCCCCTTAAGGAGTTTGGCCCTGGAAGAAAGTCCGTCCCACGGTAGCAGGAAAAAAAAAAAAAAGGCATTCTTCATCACCCTCAAAGATCTTCAAACCACATTTTAATATAAGACACTCTCAACGAGCGTGAATGCTAGCTCAACGTGCATGCGTACAGTTGGCTCGTCAAGTCTCTAGGTGGTCTAAGCTCCAGCAGAAGTCGGATTGTGCCATCACTTCAAGAATCCCTCACTCACTGTTTCATCAAAATTAAACACCTGTTGCTAGGAGCAGCCTTCCTCTTCAAAGTTTTCAGCTTAACTTCTCTGGAATACCTTCCAAGATTTTTTGAAAGCTCGTGTGCAGTTTCCCCTGAAAGCTGATGTGATGGCCACCATTTCTGCCCCTGGACCGATCGAGTAAGTCATCCCTGGCGCAGGCTGCCCTCCCCCTGCACCTCATCTCACCTGTTCATCCATATTTTGAAGAGAGCTCAGTGCCTTTGCTACCATCCTTGCTTCACGCAGAGGTGTATGGATTTACCATCTGATCACACATCCTTGCCATCAAATCAATCTATCAGGTTCCCTTACCCCTGTTCACTCCAGGGCATCAGTGCCAACCGGCTCAGAACAGTCGCCAGCCAGAGAGTGGGACTGGCTGAAGCCCATCACAGGAGCTTGGCCACCACTGTGGGGACAAGAGACGCTCTTATTTACTATAAGAAAGCTCAGAAAAGTCAACGATCAAGTCAGTCATGAAGTTGGTGGAGGGAATAGCTCAGTGGTAGGGCACATGCTTAGCCTGCACAAGGTTCTGGGTTCAATCCCCAGTGCCTCCTCTAAAAATAAAATAAACCTAATTACCTCCCCCTGCCAAAATAAAAATAAAGAAAATAATCCTGGGGGAAAAAAAAAACAGTCATAAAGTGAGGGTCTCTCATATTCCTTCAGTCTTTGCCCAGTACCACAGGAGCAAGTAACACAAAAGCTGTAAGAATAATTTCACTCAACTTTGTCCTTGTCTAGGACCATCAGATTCAACATTACTTTTCGTATCTAAGATCAAGCTGTGTCTTACTTACACGGCTGTTACATCTGGATCTTTAACTTTAATTACAATAAACCTTCCTCCCCTTGGGCTTCTTCCTCCTATTCATTCCCTCTTCTGAAGCAGCTGCCCCTGGCCCTTGCCCTTCACCACCGTACTGAAACTGCAACTGATCCGAACTTGACACTGACTTCCCGCTCTTAGAAACTCTTTCCTCCTTGGTTTCTGAGGTCTGCTACTGAATCCCAAATGCGTATCTTCAGTCTGGACTCCACGTTCGACCTACGAAGCCCTTGTCTGCGCAGTGATCTCCGGTCAGCAGGAACAGAACAAGGCCGGCATCTCTATAGAGGCGGTGCCGGCTGCAGATAAACAGAAAAAACTCAAAATGACAAACCAGGAAGTCAGCAAGTTTTTCCTCTGAATGTCCAGATAGTAAGTATTTGAGAATATATGGCTCACAAAGCCTCTGTCACAATTACTCAACTCTGCTGTTAGAAAAGCAGCCACAGACAATATGATAACAGATGGGCATTGCTGTGTTCCTATAAAGCTTTAAGAAAAACAGGTGGTAGGTGGCCCATGGGTCATTGTTTGCTGACCTTTGCCTTAATAAAGACTATTTATCTTACAAAACAAGGAAAGCCTGAGGCAGGAAAATTCCACATACGAAGGTCCTCTTTCCCTCTGCCATCTGACAAAGCTGGCTCTCCTCATGGTCACAAGACAGCTGCCACAACTCCAAGAGGTACATTCACAGAAGGTAACATCCAGCAGAAACAGAACTGGCTTTTCCCTGTACCCCCTTTTAGGGTAAGAAAATCTTTACCAGAAGCCACCTGTCCCACTGGCAGGGATCACATGCCCACCCTGAGGGGATTCCCATGTCTGAGATCCATCAAGATTTACTACCAAGTCACCTGGGCAAGGACCCCGTCCCCCGACAAAGCTGGGCTCTGCCAGCACAGAAGAAAGGAGCGGCTGTCAGGTAGAGAACCAACACACACTGCGTCCACAGTGACCTTCCTCCTCAAACCAGCCACCTCGCCCTCGTAACCACCCACATCTTTCACTTTCCATTCTCTTTTATGTCTGTCTGTTCCGCCACCTCCCGAGCCTGGGCCTTCGTTGCACACCTGGCCCTGGGACACAACCCAAGGTCTTGCTCCTTCTCCTTCACTTTCCATGACAGGCCCTGTCTGACCGTTAGGAAACCACACGGTTTGGAAGCTGTCCTAGTGTCTTCCTCCCAAACCCACCAAGGCTCCTGCAGCCAGTAAGGACCAGCTCCTCGGTCTGCACTGGGGCCCGACCTCCCGCCAGCCTGTCCTTCCCCGACCCCATGCCAACCCTCTGCTCCAGCAGGACTTGTCCGCCCACCGGGCCCTGCACCTCCTGGCTCCCCCTCTTCCATACCTTCACCCCTGCTGCTCTCCCAACCTGAAAGGTCCCCCTCTTACCCTCCAAGAAACTACACCTTTCTCATTTCCCAGTGCGGGCACACGCTTAACAAGCAGTCACATGCAGGCTGTGAGGCTGGGCTGGACTCCCACTCGCTCAGCCGCTTGCTGCTACAGCGACGGCCTCACTGCAGTTGGTCACCCTTCTCGCTAAAAGCCAGGACCCACGATGGGTATTTCAGAGACACCATAAGGACGAAATCTGCACTGGTGATACCAGCCCGGGCACGGAGTAGCTCCCTCCCATCCAAATCACATCACCTTTAAGAAGCCTTTGAAGACCATTCCTGCTGCTACAAATTGGCACTGTTTACACTGGGGTTAACCTATCGCTGGTACCTCAGGGCTTTCCAAAGCCCAAGTGACAGGCAAACACACACATAATCTGCTGCTCCGAATCACTGGGTTTGAAAAACACAAAACCTTTCCTAAGCCCCATGCAATCCTGTTTAGTTTTGGCATCGGGTCACCAGGCCAGAGAAACACTATTATTTTTTCCCATCCTCTACAGAAGGTCCTATGAACATACCTTCAAACTCATGTTTCAGCACAGCTGCCACTGTACAATCAGCTGACACCCCTGACAATGAAAACAAACGGCCTCCAATGGCAGGTCGACAGGGAGCTGACAAATTTCCTTCACACAATAAGCAGCAAAATAGCAAGTCTCCTACCACAACATCGGTGGGAAGCCCTGGCCTGGGTGGGCCGGACAAAGAAAACCAAAACCACCCTCAGGACAAAGTGCGCACAGGAAAGTGGACGGACCGGGAACATCGGCGAGGGGGCCTGGCGGCTACGGCGCTGATGTGAGATGAGTTTGGATGCTGACAGAGGTGGGAGGAAGAAGTCTCTCAGAGACGCCGCTTTTCTGAAGCAGTCAGGAAAGGGAAGGACCTGGCCGCATTCAGTGGTTCACCCAGAGCCCGCGCGAGTTACAGGTTTTATGAGCAACGGGACCAACACTCCAGTGCGTGGACGTTCATATCTGAATGTCATTTACTAGCCTCTAGCATAGAAACAGCACAGAAGTATATCGCTAAGGCCTTTACTTTGTATACAGGAAGAAGAAGAAATCCTGGCAATGACGGATCCTTCATAAACTGATTTTCTGAGGTTAAGAAGGCTCCTTTCCCTATTGTTAAACTCTTACTCCAAGCAGTATTTTTAGAAATAGGGGAATTTCGGGAATGGGCATTTATATTACATAAGCACAAAATCGGGGTAGATATTCAGAGTATCTGCTGTTCCTCCCCACCGAGAAGATGCTGAAGTGTGCAGGGCAAGCTGAGAAACAGCCCTCGACCAAGAAACACTGCCTCTCCCCGAGACACGCAGAGGGAAAGCGCGGTCCTCCCCTAGAGCCTCCTCACAGGAGCTCACGCCCTCCTTTATTTCTGCAAAGAGAGCGTTATCATGATGCTGCAAAGTGCCAGAGAGGATTGTTTTAACAAACAGGATTGTTTTACGCTCAAAATTCAACGGGAACACTTGATCTATTAGCTAAAGTGCACTGCAGCTGGAGGAGGATTCACAGCGGAACGGAACAGCACGCTGTGTTTGAAAACTGACGTCGCCAGCATTTAAAAGACTGAATTCTTAAATACTTTTAGCTCCGGAGGAGTGCTCTTCGTCTAATTAGAGCTATCCACGTACGATTCCGGAGCTGTAAAGTGTACTTTAAATATTTTTTACTGCATAATATGATTGTGTTTCTCAACTGGGGGGCAGGTCATTCAGGTAAACCCTCATTATTACTGCAGATTACCTGGGAAGGAAGAAAAACAGGATGCATTAAATGCCTCCGTAACAGCCTGCATAAGAGTACACCCAGTGACCAAGACTGGCAGGCGGTGGCTCTTAGGGGACCATCTTGAGTCAGGTTAACGATTACTGAATGTAAATGATGCTTCTAAAGATACCTGGAAGCCAACGAAATCTTTCTTAGTCTTACCATTCCATATTCATAATATGATCAGTAAACCCCTTGTTTCTAGACAATTCCAGGAGATTAGACTAAAAAAGCAGTCAAAATTCCAAACGTGTCAATCGCAAGTAATCAAAGATTCCCAAATATGGAATCCCAATGTCAGGCACAGGTATTTACTATGGTGCATAAAAGGTTGCGTCAGGCAGGAATCTGGGCAAAAGAGAAAAATACTAGTTCCATTAACTACAGGGACAAAATCCTCTCTGCTCTCCAGGCGGACGGACACCATTAACCCGGTGTGATGAGTAAAAATGAAATTCCACCGTAAGTCTCCAACACCATTGCTAACAGAGGCCAGAGTTCCTCTCCTTCTCTGCAATATCACTTTAATCCAACGAGGTCAGAGCCCCATCTTACCTGTGTTTGCTGAATTTGAAATTGGCCATAAAGAATCCAACCATCGTTTTAAGACTATAGCATCATGGTATATAAAAATGACTTGATGCATGGTCTCCTCTGTCTTGTATTTCATGACGATGCTGTCAAGACTGGCTAGGAGACGTCTGTCTTGCTTTCTCTCTACTTTAGGATTCCTGCACAGAGCCTTGCAGTTAACGAAAATCATCACTGCCTTTGAGTTGGGTTTTTTTTTTTTTTTTTTTTTTTTGCTGTTGTTGGTTTTTTGTTTTGTTTTTAACGAATTTGAAACTAACATGCCTTCCTGGCACACCTTTAACTTCCTTCCACATATGACATGTATTTCTCCAACTTTCAGTGTCTGAGGGTTTACTCCATGCTCTCAGTGACAGGGACATCCTCGTATGAATAAAACAGACAAAACCAGGGGGAGGGCATAGCTCAGTGGTAGGGTACATGCCTAGCCTGCGTGAGGTCCTGGGTTCAATCCCCAGTACCTCCATCAAGAATAAATAAACCTAATCACCTCCCCCTAAAAAATAAAAAATAAATTAATTAAAAATAAATAAATAAAACCAAACAAAATCCCTGCCCCGTGGAGTGTACATTCTAATCCATGACACATCAAAGAATCATAAACTGAGCTGTTCTGAACTCTTACATAATCCAAATTCAGGAGTCCCAGAACTACAGATTTCCAGCGCAGAAGTGAGCAGGGTAAAGAGGAGGATTGAAAAAAAAAAAAAAAAGAGTTTTAGAAATATTCATCCTTGTAAGTCTGAAAGACACTCAATAGATCTACCCAAAATTGCCTTGGCTATTTACAAACTGACGATGGGGGTAAATGGTCAAAGCAAAGGGACAGCTCCTTCCTTCCAGAGAAATGAACCCTGAAGTCGGCCCCCAAAGCAGCACTTTGTTAGAAAAGCCTGTGAACTTCTGTGACAGATTCTCCCCAAAGCCAAAGTTCCTTTTTCTTTGCTTTCCCTCTCCAAATTACTCAACCAAGACCTTTTGGTTTCACTTCTCTTCTTCCTGAGTAAAAGCAGGAGAAGGTGGTTTGCATGTGAACTGAGATCAGAAAAGAAGTAAAAGCAAGCTCTTTTGGATCCTGTGGCAAAATTCATTGTGTTACAGTGTTTTAACTGAGACCATCAGGTATTCACCTACCAGCTAAGAATATTTCCATTTTGGTATAAAATTAACATTATCAATAAGCTAGCATTCTGATCCATCCTTCTTTCAAGTTTAATTTCTCCTTCTAAGACTTTGAAACTCCAGAAAAAGGAGGGAGGCAGGGGACAACGACATCACCGAATTCCAGAACTTCAGGCCAAAAGAGGCCACCTGTTTGAGTGCCATCTTGGTCAAAAAACTGGCCTCAAATTTTAAAGGCTTTGTCAAAATGGCCCATTAAAAATCTTCCAATTGACTTCTCTTCCCTTTTATTGTTACTAGCTCTTACTTTCCCCAAAGTTTAGACAAAGCTGATGCTTTAGTCTCTAGGAACAGACTCCCTAGACAGAGGAACAGTTTCCCTCGTTCAACAAACACTGAGGATGTGGTATGTTCACTACAAGCCTCTCGACATCAGGAAGTGCTGGGCATGAGGGACCACAAGTGGCAGAGTGGATGGGCGGATATCTGCCTTGAAAACTCCCCCCCCCCCATCTCCCACGATTTCTACTTCCGTCTCCCAGACTTCAATAAAACAGGCTCATCCATGAGTAGAAAGTTCTCCCTTGGAGCTTTTAGAATCTAACTTAGAGAAACCTTGCAAGCCATCCCATCTTCTCTGACAAGCCATGTTCTTCCTTCGCTCTGGCTCTTCCTTCCAAATGGGCAGATGTCACTTCCACACAAGACAGTAAAACACACACTTACTGAAATCCACAGAAGTGTGCGCTGAGCAGTCTGCACTGTCCATGAAGGGGAGGGACCACACTCCAATGCGGCTGATTTGGGGAACAGAAAGTATGTGCCGTGTCTGTGCAGGTCAATGCTGTGAGACAAAGAATGGCCTAGATTTCAACCCACTTTTTTTTTTTTTGCCATGAAGAGAGCTATTTTTTAAGATGGGAATTTGATAGAAGAACGTAGATTTCTATCAGGACCAGTCACATTTTTCACCTTCCTCCACCCAAGAGGCAGCTAAGCACAAGACCAAAACTTATGCCCGGGGACTGAGTCTAACAGGCAGCTGTCATTTTGCAGCGACACTGGAGGCAGGGGGACCCTCCTCACCTGGGCTGGTGTACAGATAAGCGAGCTGGGAGCTCTGCCAAGTCCAAGTCTGTTTGTTGAGGGCTCACAAGACTTAAAACCTCAGCTCAAAGCCATTAGAGGTAGAATGCCAAGATTCCACAAGTGTGGATGGCCAGAAGCAATCCTTGCAGCTTAGGAAAGGAGAGAGGCTGTTGCCGGGCAATGCAGGATGGGAACAACCAAAGGAAATACTGCAGGTAACGACAAGTCCCCTGCACGCGGCTGGGATCTCCCCAGGTAGGGACCGGAAGCTAGCACTCTAGCCAGGCTCTTCAGGGGCACTGGGGCAGCTACTTATCTGTAGTTACACCTACACTGAATGATGCTATAAACTCTACCATGGATTTAATGATTTTCAAATTATCTTTTTATTGCCTTTGTTAAAAAAAAAAAAAAAAAGGCCAGAGTTCTAGAACCTCTTCAGGCATGGTGACATGTGCACAAAGGTGATCCCAAACAAACAAACCACAGTGGAGATTCTGGCACCTGAAATGGCAGCCCATGGGAGTGGGGTACCCCACGCAATAGAAGGAAGGAAAGAGGTCAAGCAGGCTGAGAGTCAGACTGCTGGGGATCCGATCCCTGCACTGCCTATTCCCAGTGACGTGGCTTATTCAACTGTGTTACTTGCTTCCTCATCTGCAAAATGGGTCTAAGAACAGTGCCTGCTCAAGACTATTGGGTGGACTGAATGAATTAATCTATATAAAATACCTGGCATATGATCAACATTTATTACCCACTGTTATTACTGTCAGTCCTTGAAAAGGCTGGAAGGAGTCTAGGCAGGCCACTCTGGGGGTGAACGACCGGCTTACCTGGGAGTGCAGGTCAGCCCGCAGCCGGCGGCCACAGGCGGCCACACCCCCACCGCCCCCACTCCTGTAACTCCCGTTTCTCTTGCCCCCCACCCCACTGTTCTTGTCCGAGAGCAACACACACGGGGTTGTTGCGATGCCGTGCTGTTCTACTTCCCGCACAGCCCACATCCCTCCCCTTTCTCTGGTGTCCACTCCCAGCTGGTCTGGACAGCGGCTGCCCACCCTGCAGGGATCCAGGATTACACTGCCCGAGCGGTGGTCACGTGCAGCCTCGGTCGCCCACCTCAGAAAGCGCGAGTAACAAGGGGCAGGCTCTGTCATGACGGGAGACTCGGCAAGTATTTCAGATGATTAAGAAAAACCCACAGGTAGGGAGGAGATGCATCATCCATTCAACCAACATTTCGGGAATGCTTGCTGTGCACCAGGTTTGTGTCTAGAAGTCCCAAGGAGTCACCTGGGACAGAGGAACCTGAGAGTGCAGGTGGCCTGACATTTACAGCAACCAGGCAAAGTCCCTGTCACTCAATCTCCACAGAATCCATCTGATCCTGGCGGCACAGGGAGGTGGGGCCAGAAAGCTTTTTTTTTTTTTTTTTTTTTTGTCTCTTTGAAGATAAACTGGCATTATAGGAAGTTTAAGAAAATGTTTCATCTTTATGGAAATCAAAGAGAATGCTTTAAGAATGCTCTTAGAAATCTGCTGGTTTGGTTTCAGAACCTCTGACCTCTGACAAAGGTATTCCTGAACGAACAGCTTAAGACTCCAGGGGCTACTTTGGGCCCAAACGTTAATCATTTACAGCTGAGCAAGAGCAGGTAAACTGCCACTTTAGCGCAAGCTTCTCATCTCTTGTGATCACCGAGAGCTACAAAAGGCATTCTCCTCCAGCGTGAGCCAACCCAGAACCAACCTGGTGCTCATCTGACACACGGCTCCTCGAGGAACAAAGTCCACAGGTGGTGCTTTTCTACATGAAAAATTACACCGAAATTTAAATTAAGTGACGTGGGAGGGCATAGCTCAGTGGTGGAGTGCGTCTTCAGCATGCACAAGGTCCTGGGTTTGATCCCCAGTGCCTCCATTAAAAACTAAACCTAATTACCGCCCCTCTCTCCCAAAAAAAGACTTTAAGTGACCGCATCTTTTCTCAATCATGGTTAAATGCCAACATCACTGAAAAACTCAGCAGAGATTATATGAACTTCACTACAAAATATAATTCATGTCACATTGTCATTGAGATCATACTGGTAGAAATGCAAATTATACAAAATATACTGGATTTCACGTCTAAAAAAATTTAAAAAACAAAATACAGATGAGTTGGTCTAAAGAAATTTTACATTGCTGATTATAAAAGTAATCCAAGCTCATTTTAGAGAATTTGAAAAATGTATACAAAGGAAAAAAATCACACTAGCACCCAGAGACAAGCATTTTCCATGTTGGGATGTTTCCTCCCAGTCTTGTTTCCTGGACATATGGAAACATATTTCCTTTGTGGTGTATTTATCTAGACGTTTGCATCCTGCCATTTTATTAAATACATCACTAACTCGTCCTTAAGAACAATTTTCGGTGGCTTCATACCATGTCATAATGCGTTAAATCAGCCCCCGACGTGCCCTCTTTCTGTTTGTGTGATGCGTGGTGTCTGTCCACAGACTGTAACATCTGTTAGAATCACATCGCCACCCATAAACAGACACCAAGCAGACTTGGTAGCAGAGGTTCTGGAAGACGAGAATCACTGCCATGCTGGTCATATTACTTAAGAAATAAACAAAACTTCCCTGGTTACAAACATGCACGGCCAGGGAAGGGTAGGGGTGTGGGGTTTTCATAAGCTAGCCCAAACACAGAGACACATCCATCCTGCCACTGGAGTTAAGTGAGGCATGTGCCTGGCCAATTCACAATTCCACTCCACAAAGGAAGACCTTTGTCAGAAGTCAGAGGTTTTAAAACTCACAAAGTAAGGACACCAGGAAGCAGAGCGAGCAGGGCTCAGACAAGCATCCCCACAGAAGCTTCTGGAGCCATTGAGTTCCTGGTGGGGCTCCCCCATCCTCCTACAGCCACAGTTCTCAAACTTCCTGGGCTCACGGTAAATTCTACTAGCTACTCCTTGAAGTGACAGCTTAACTTCAATCATTAAAAAAAAAAAATCTGACAAATGCACAAGTCTGAATAACTAATTGGTCAGCCACTTTTAAGTAAAAGTGATGTCCCAGGAGAAAAGCTATTAGTTAAGCTGGTAACAAAAAACGGCTCGTCTTTTTTTCTTAAAACCACCATCCGTCAGCACTCAGCAGAGGTGCTTGCCACATACGTCCCATTTCGTCACAAAGAATACCAACAACATGGAATTCAAGAGTTAGAGTCTAATCACTTTCATTATTTTTACTGCTTCACTGAGGACGTTAAGTGGAACTGTGCTGTTTTCATCATCACCACAAGCGCACGGTGGTGAATTTTAAGACGGTGCTACTTGGCTGCAGTCTCAAGCCAAAGACCCAGCAGCTTTGTTCACTGCTACTTAGGCACCATCAAGGCAAATGTCAACACCATGAAACAGAAAAAACAAACAAAAAACCCTCAGTGTTATCAAGAAAGTAAGTTTGACCCTAAGACCCTCTGGAAGGGTCTTGTAAGACCTCCAGGGATCCACAGATCATACATTGAGGACCTCTGGCCCAGGGGGGAAGAAAACTAAGGCAACTTCAAGGTAGTTTTTCACTTTCTATTTTTACAGGGAGGATCTAAATAATCTTTAAAAGTCTAGGCATATCTAAAAAGAACAAGCTAGCTCATTTTTAAGGACTGAAGGATTCCCAAACAATCACAGAAAATTCTAACTCTACACATTGAGCAGCTCACGCAGCTCAGTAAGAGATGGAAGCATCTCTAAGCCAAAAAAGCAAAGCCCTTGGTACAGAGGAAAGCACACATCTGAGGAAGTCATTTGCTGCCCAAGTTCAAGAGCTCAGCTACTCAAGAATGTTGATGAATTGGAACGAAATTTATACAACTGCTCTCAGAAACCAAGAATAGCAATAGATCACTTTTTTTTTTTAAGGCCAAGATGATGTTTCCTTATACTAGGGGTATTTAACTTTGCCATCTTAGCAACTGTAAACTGTCCTTCAAGCCAGGCAAGTGAAAACCTTTAGTGCAGTTTTCAGTGACAAAGTCACAGACTAGCCACTTCTGGGTCTCCATTTGTGAATTCATTTATAAGGAGTTAAACTACACTGGGAGGTCTCCTGGCAGTGCTTGCCAAGTACATGGTATAAAAATAATCCTCATACAAAGAAAACTCACCCTCACATAATGGACATGTATATGATTTGGTAACTTTTAAAAAATTCCTTCTCCCACAAGACTGAGACTCCCAAGGCAGAAAGTCAGTAACATACAGGCTATGAGTTTTTGTGGAGGGGACTAGGGAAAGCTGACCGGTCCTCACAGTCCGTCCAGACTGCCACAACACCGGGCACATCGGAGGGCGCCCAGCTGGGACTGGTGAGTTGAACAAATGAATGAAAAAAGTGAATGAACACAGATGGTCGACTGTCCAATAGGATCTGCCAACTGAGTCTGATTTCCATCTGGAGCTCTCAGAACACCAGGGACTTCCGATTGCATCTATTTAAAAAGGCCTGGAGAGCAAACATCCTTCGAAATAACGAACCTATTCTCAAATATTTAATTTTTTGGAACGCTGATAATTTCTCATAGTCCCAATACATGTAAGAGAGGATAAACTGTCTAGGGCTGTTGGATAGACGAATGGGCTATTGATTTCCTAAGTTTTCCTTTCCCAAGGAAGATGGATAACCTTAATATAAATTATCGTCCATCAACAGAACACTGTACACAGGATATCAAAATGAGGGTGTTTCCTGCCTGAATGCCACAGGGAAAGCAGAAGACACCCACGGTACCCCCTGAGATCTAGACAAGCATGCTACATTTCCAGCAAATGAAGCAGAGGAGAAAGGGGAAAAAACACCTAAGCCTTTTTTTTTTAAAACCTCCTTTCACCCAACCCGTATTTCATGAGTGTTTTCATATTTTACAAGGGGACCTCAAAATGCTTTCTAAACTTCCTCCAGCCATCACTTAAGAGGTAACTCAAAAAACTCCCAAAAGTTAACAGTTTTCTGTTATCTGCCAAATACCATTTCAATCAAAAGTGCTAGACGTCCCCCACATCAAACCAACAAGCAGCAAGCGAACTGGTTTGTATTTGACCTTCTCTTTTGCCCCTAATTGCTGGTGAAGGTAAAATAAAAGGGATATTTGCACTAAAAATGGATGCAGTACGTCTAAAACCATTAAAAAAAAAAAAAAAAGACAAACCAAAAAAATGCAACATCAGGTAACAAGTTATGGGTCTGGACACTTCCACCTGGATGGGCACAAACACATGCATGGTGCTTTAACACCCAAGATGGATTTTAAATCACTGATTCCAATGACTGGCTGACATAGACTATGCGTATTCTCTCATTTTCACAAGCTAGTTCTCAAAGCTCGACTTGTAAAATTAAAATGTTTGACAACCCCAGACTAAAATGCAGGGATCTGAATAAATCATACCATCACAAAGGTACTCATTAACTAACAATCAGTGGAATATAGTCAACAGAATCTCATAGCTCGAAGGTCTTTTAAACACTGAATAATCAGGTTGAAATTCTTTTCCTTCCAAATATTTTTCTTTTTGCATAATTTCAAGTTTACCTGCAAACAACATGTCATCATCCTATAGTTGCCTTTGACAGTCTACTTTGATTAGAGCATGTTTTCCAGTAAATCTTTCTTATGCCAAATATCATCCCTCCACCCAAAAGAGGCACAGAAAATGAATTAGGGTCAATGCCAATTTTTATAATATGTAATTGAGCGTAACCTTCTTGGAGTCATGGGCGGTTCTAACAAATTAGATAAATGCTCAAACCCTTGTCCAGTCATTTCAAAGTGAATTTCAGCTTTTAAAATAATGATTTTGAACTGCCTACCCACTACTTAATTCTAAGAAACACACACAAGTGTACATCTATGTTCAAGACAGACCTCAAATGCTGCTTGGAATGTTCAAGAGCGAACACCATAATCCTTGGCATGTTAAGAAACAGTAAAATTCTGCTAATGTAACATAAAAGGCAACACTTTTGCTAACGTGCTAATTTAACTATAAGGAAGAACTTTTTTTGAACAAGAAATGCAAAATATTCTCACAGAATCACACCAGCTTCTACATAAACTTTATTGATTCTCAGTCTAACAATTCCTGGGACATGTTTGGGTCCAAATAAATAGGTAGGTGGATAAAAACAATGAATAAAGAGATGACTAAAGATCACAAGTAATAAATTTAACTCATTTCAACAGGATGCCCACTGGACCAGTACATAATTAGTTTCACTGAATCTACACAGTAGAGTAAATACCCAGGCTTTCGTTTTCAAAGGAAGACCGCCTAGAGGTCACATGGGAAAGGCTTTCAGTCTCGAAATTACATTTCCTAGAAATAAAGCGTCCTCCACACATGAAGCTGCCAAGAATTCACCGTCAGTCAGAAGTAGAAGTGAGCTCTTCCTCCAGGTGTGATGAAAACCCTGCATGGTGTTCAGCTCTCTCCCGTTTGGCAGACAGCGCAGGAGATGGGAAAGAATGAAGGCGAATGGTCTTTATTTTGACCTCTTTGGTATCAGGCTCCCACCAACCACAGAAATTAGTGCAAATGATCAAATGCATTTTTCAAATTTGACATCTTCACTGCCAGATTCCTACCTAACTTCAGCATGACAGATTCAGATCCACCAAAATCTTTTCTATGACACTGAAACACCCAGAAAAGCTCTACCCAGAAAATGTTTCATGAAGCTGCCTGGGCAGCATTCTCAGCCCTGCCATAGACTCCTGGCAGGAGAAGCTGTGTATTTTCCAGGCAGGATTCAGCAAGTGGTAATTAGCCACCTGGGAGCCAGTCTGATTCTGGATGCCAACCAAACCCTGAGGTGACCCAAATCAGCCTTTTGTTCATGGAGCGTTGTCAGCATCTGGAGTGTGTGTGTGTGTGTGAGAGAGACACCAAGTCATTCTAGTCAAGAGACTACACCCATCAACAAATTTTTTAATTCAACATTGCTTTTCTTTCTTCATGGGAGATCTGTAGTCAAAAAGAGAGAAAAAAAAAAAAAAAGAAAAAAGAAAAAAGGGAAAAAAACCTAGGTACTGAAACCCAGAGGCAAATCTGTTATCCCGCTTTCTTAGACATCTGTAGCCAAAGTTTTTGGGTGTGCTTGGCAACTGGCACTCACTAATGGGCTGCTGCCAGCTCCCATCACTCAACCCGCTAATTCAATGTATGACAGAGCAAACTGGGGCAAGCATTCAAATCTGACAGCTGGCTGGAGAGCAGGGAAGGAATTTTTTTTTTTTTTTGTAAAGAGGTGAGAATAATGTATGCCAGTCTTCCTCCATACCAACCGTAACAAATGTCCAGAGGAAGCCCCCTTGAAACCCACGCATAGAAATAGCCACAGAAAACCTCGCAGAGCCCAGCAACGCAAACATCCTCCCAGCAAAATGCTTGACTTTTTCGAGCTAAAAAAAATCACTAAAGAATAGCACATACAAGCCGTCTGCCAGGATTTTTCAACCTTCTCCCATTCAGACATTAGTGCCTATTGGAAAGGATTAATTTTACACGGGAAGGACAAGGGGTTGAATTATTGGATTACAAACCCTCAGAGAAATATGCAGTGCCTACCAGGAACTTCAAAATTCCCATTTTTAAAGCCAACTAAATCTTGAAATGTCTGCTCTAACTGTGAAATTCAAACAGCAATTACACAGAAGGCTGGGGTAGTTTTTTTTTTTTTCCTAATTATTAATGAATATGCAGTAACAGAACACTGATGCTGGAAGATCTGGTGGTGACACTAAATATAGGCCGATGTTTCCCATGTGAGACGACGGTGGACCCGAGGCAGAAAGCTTCACAGTGGAGAATGGATGGTCCTTGAGCAAAATCCAAGGCAAACAGTAACAATGCTCATCACTGTGTCTGTGGGCCATTTCAGGAAAATCAAAAGCGAGCAGCAAAACCGGGGACGTGAGGAATGCCACCTTAGGGACTGTGGGGCTGCCAGCCACGGAACCCTCCACGGCCCGCACGCAGCTCTGCCTCAGACTCTGCAAGAAGCAAGCACTGGGTGCCCTCTTGGCAAAGTAACCAGAGACCATCATACGGCATTCGCTGTTCTGCGCCTTCCCTCCTGACCCGAGAGAAATGGATGGGCTGACATTCCAGGAAGATGGGTTTCAATTACATCAAAGGGGGCCTTCTAGCTTCTGCAATATAGGGGCAGTAATAACAGGTTTCAGCAATTGTGCGACATTACTGCTGCACAGAACAAACTGGCAGCCACCACCCTCCAGGAGCCCATGAACGGCGACTTGCCCAAAAATCAATGCATAAAAGGCAAGCAAAGACCTGAAGACAGACACTAAGATGATTGCACAATCGCCCTTGGCAAGTCGGCAGCACAGTGCTGCAACGCATTATCAGAGGAAGCTCTCTTAGGCTTTTGTGTTTCCTGGAGAAGCCAAGAACAGGAAGTAGCCACCTTGCCAGGATTATTTGAAAGATGGTGTTGCACAAGCAGAGGGGATTTTCTGCAGAGGCTTTTCCAGCAGGATAGAATGAAAGCTACCAACAAACAGTTCCTGAGCATGTCTTAATGCAGCGTCCTACCCTGGACATTTTAATTACATTAATGCCCATTACCTTCCTTCCAGGCATGCAGGACGTGAGTGCATGGAACAGAATGGGGGTGGAGGGTAAGAATTCGGGGTGAACACCGAGTTTGGTGCTTGCCTGCAGCCCTGCTTCTTGAAACACAAGAACAGCCAGCTGACTTTTAAACTCCTGTTCCCGCAGCATTGTGGACGTAGCGCTGGAAAAGCCACAGCAGTCCTTACGCCACAGAGCAGAAGCAGAGTGCTCTTCTCTGGGATATGCCTCGTTTTCCAGCTGAAATGACCACAATTCAACAACCTGCACAATAAACTGGGGAATTTTCTGGACCCACTGAAAATTAGTACTTATTCAAATTTATAATGCCCCATTTCTCCATGCATTCTGTCTAAACCTCTGATTTCTTCTCATAACGTCATTATTGAAAGCTAGCATTATGCTGCGAAGTCCTATTGTTTGAGGGGTTCATAAATGGATTTACGGCTGCTGCTGAGTTCTCTGAAAGACTCAGTACACTCTCCTCTCTCACCAGGAGCATTCATAAAGATATTTCTACATCCACATTTGCCCTCCTGCAGAGCGCTGGGGTATTTATACCTGGAAAACTTTCACTTAAATTGCTTTAAGTGGGTTCTAAGTAAAACACTACTTGCAGTGATTCATTTTTCCATTTGATTGGCCAAGGATGGCAATTACAGCCGACAGGGTAAATTCGTAAATAAACTGTGCTAGTATCTTAGCTGAGGGGTACCATGCAATATGAAACTCAGGTTTCTGTTTGTCCGTCGCAGACACACTCCTACAGCAAGCACTCCTTTGCAAAGCTGTGCAGCTGTGTGCAAAGTAGTAAATTATCCGATGTGGGCAGCTCCTTCTGCACCCTCTCCCAGATCAAGGTCAGGAACACATCTCTGCAGGCTAGGTTAGAACGCAGATATGTTTCAGGAGGTACAAGTCTCAGCATTTAAAACATGTGATATTAAACCACCTCACAATGATTTCAATATACTCCCAGCATAAGATTTCTCAGCAGGTACTGTCCATAAAAATGTCATGTGTGCCATGGTTTGAAGTCACAAGACTTCGGAAAACCCCAGTAGGTTCTTCTTGATACAACCCTGTTAAAGTAACAGTGCCACATCCTCAATCACAGATCAAATCTTCAGTAAAGAAAATCAAGCAATTCACAAATAGGAATCAGAGGGCCACTATGTGCAGCAGGAGAAACCAAAACCACCGTTCCTGCAGAAGACATAACCAGGACAGGCGGGGAAGGGGGTTTCAACAGATGCAGGGGCCAGTGACATCGCTGATGAAAATGAAGTCACGCCACGAGTGACTCATCACAAAAATTATCCTTGAAGCATCTTCCTTTAGGACTTAGTCTGTCTATGTTTAGAAGCTTTCCTCTAACATTTCTGTGCATTTTACTCTAAAATGTCTCTCTCATCATCTTTAATCTCTTACAGATACTGATTCCACAAAGATTTCAGCCCACCCTCTCCACTGTCTTCTGTACCCCAGTTCTATGAATTACTTTTTCACCCTGTATCTTCGGCTTCTCCCTCACACCCATGAGACATTCTTAGTGCTGTGCTGAAGAGTGAGACGTCCTCAGGTTCTAAGGTGGGGCTCTCTTACTGCTTCTGCCACCTGGAGCCGCTTAACCTCCCTGTGCCTCAGTCTTCTCATGAGTAAACTGCAGGTAATAACCACCTCTACATCTCCTAGGGTTGTAGTGAATCAGCGAGTTCATTCGTGTACAGAGCAAGCCCTCTATAATGATAATCATTTTAACAGTAACTGACCTCCGCCCTTCCCACTGAAAAGTGTATGAGTTAGGTCTCTCCCATCCTTCTAAAATAGCTTCCCCTGACCCTTTTTTCCACCTTTCCTATTTCCCTTTCCATCTTGGCTTCTTAAAAGAACACTTTACGCTCAAGGTCTCTACTTACTCACTTAACATCTAACTGACAGCAGGAGGGTATAGCTCAAGCGCTAGAGCGCGTGCCTAGCAAGCACGAGGTCCTGGGTTCAATGCCCAGCACCTCCTCTAAAACCAAATAAGCCTAATTAACCCCCCCAAACAAACAAACAAAACCATTTAACTGACATTAGCCTCCCACAACCACCAAGCCACGAAAACTGAATCCAGGAGACTTGACTGTTGCATGTCTATGTAGCTGTATCCGAAGGAGCTGACCACCCATTCGGGAACATTCCTATTATGTTCACCCCTGTGACTCCACACCCTCCTGGTCCACCCCTAACCGAAGGTTCACTCTCCAGCTCTCTCGACATCACAGGGTTTGGCCCAACGCTCACTGTGCTGCCTTACAGGCTATTTTGAGGCTACCTAGTCCCCGTCCATAGTTTTGGCCACAGGCCGCAAATCTGGGGGCTGTCTTCAAATTTCCTTCCTCACCAGCCAGCAAACGGCTGCTGATTTTTCTAAGTATTGTGTGAGCCCCCTCATTTCCCTCATCCCAGTTCTCGTCTCATCCCATCCCTCATCGACCACTGACCCAGTTCTGCACTCATCTCACCTGAAATTCGCCCACCCTCTCTGCCTCCACCTCCACGCCGCCAGCAGAGGGGGGCGCTCACACCACTCAGGAGCTTCACTGGCTTCCCGCCTCTCATCAGGTCAAACCCGAGCTCCTGGAAGTACACGAAGCCAACTTGGCGGGCCTCCCCTCCCGCCCATCACACCTCCTTGCCCCGTGCTGGGGCCCCTCTTCCCTTCGCAGGCCCTCCCTTTGCTCTAGCGGGTCTGGCTGCAGGGTCTCCACTCACACCTCCACCTTAGCAAGCCAACTGCTCACTTTCCAAAGCTCAGCTCCGGCTTTACCTGCAAGAGGCCATCTTGATGCTCACTCTGCAGACTGACCTGGTTACTGCCACCCCTTCCCCCTTCTCACCTGGGCTCCCGCCTCACCCTTCCCTGCACACTTTCGTCTCGTCAGCCCCTGGAGGGGAAGAACTGCGTCCTGGTCATCTTTGTGTTCTCAACTGGTACTCAGCAGGACTCACTATTTATGGGCCCGAGTATCTGCACCAAATGGTAAGTAAGAAAAAAAAATTAAAGTATTTAACTAAAAAGAGTTCTAAAGAGGAACAATGCCTGGAATACTCTTGTGCAATCAGCACTCAGATACGTATAGATGTTTTAAACACCCTCCCTTTGAGTAGGACAGCAGCAAATGTAGATAAATCTCAAATGATGCTTTAAGACCTATTTATAAACATAAGGGAAGGTTTGATATAATAGATATGAAATTACAGGTTGACCCCACACCTGCTAGGATGGCTATCACAAGACACAAAAAACAAGTGTTAGAATGTAGAGAAATTCCAACCCTTGTGCGCTGTTCGTGGGACTCTAAAAATCGTCCAACTGTTATGGAAAGCAGTATAAAGGTTACTCAAAAAAATCAGAACTACCATATGATCCAGCAGCCCCACTGCTGGGTGTATATCCACAAGACCTGAAAAGGGCCTCAGAGAGATGTTTATATTCTCACACGCATGTCCACAGCAGCACTATTCACAACAGCCAAGAGGCAGAAGCAGCCCAGCTGTCCATCCGCGGATGAAGAGGTAAAACACGGCGTACACATATAAGGAATATTATTCAGTCTTAAAAAAGCAAATCATGATGTATCTAACAGGGATAAACCTCGAGGACATTATGCTAAGTGAAATAAGCCAGTCACAAAAAAAATACTGTATGATTCCACTTACGAGTAACCACAGTAGTCAAATTCACAGAAACAGAAAGTAGGATGGTGGTTACTCGGGGGCCAGGGGGAGGGGGGAGGAATGGGCAATTATTGTTTAATGGATAGAATTTCACTTTCACAAGATGGAGAAGTGCTGGGGACCCAATGTGAACATACTTAACACTACTGAACTGTACACTGAGTGGTTAAGATGGTAAATTTTATGTTTTGTCATATAGAAAAGCAACTATGGGTTGAAGATTTGACAAATTCAAAGGGAACACCTCAAAATCTCATTTATTGCTTTAAAGAAATCATGCTTTTGGTTTGCAATAAAATTATATTCTTTAAAAAGCCATAAGAAAATTCCACTTGATCACATGACCAGCAGTTCCTCACGCCCATTAGCATCATTTCTCTGTGCTTTCCACGGCCAAGCTGCCCATACAGTTCATCTCTAAACTGGATCTGAATCTACATGAAAAAATGCAGAACCAGGACACACAAAAATTCAACATGCAGTAAAATTAAGTTTTTGGAAAGAGCACAAGTTTAATTTTTAAAGTAAACATAATGACTGTCTGCCTAGTGCACCGAAATCTCTGGAAGCTTTTAACAGCAGCAAGACCCTAATTACATAACCTTGTTTTAAATGAGTAGATGAAATTATGCTGCAGTTTTACACATTACAAAGAGAACACGCGAGCAGCCTAATGCCACCCACCTCCCCGTCACCCGTCTGCCTTTCCCGTTCATTAATTACATGCACTTATGATTCTTCCTTGCTGGTTATCCTGAGCATGAACACGCGTCCTCCAAGTCACAGAAAGCTCCCGTGTTCCTGCCTCGCCTCCTAATCGCCTGATTAAACCACACGACTACCGTCTGGTCCCCTACGGTTCCGAGTTACTCATGGAACTTTCCTTCCCCATCTTACTTCTCTCCACACCCAAATGCCTTCCTCACTCCAACCAGCCCACTTCCTACCCACTTTTTTTCATTTACTCTTCCAAATTAGCCCAACATCAACTTTGATTTTTGTCCTAAGACATCCCAAAGGCACCCTGAGTCACCGTTTAATTGAAACACGTGACTGGGTTACAAGGGTGCTGTGGGACCACCTACCTGGTTCCCTCTGCTCCCCTCTGTGCCTGCATGCAGCGGTCAGAGTGTCTGGCTGGAATTCTCAGTGGCTTTCAGTGTCACTCAGGCTTTAATCTCTGCTTCATTTTCCTTCCAGTTTCAGGACACTGGGCCTGGACTTGGCACCATGGGCTTTGGAGTCAATTCAGTCCCCTGCTCTGCCCACTCATAGCTGTGTGATTTCAAGGAAGTCACCTAACCACTCTGAGTTTCAACTGTATCACCATTAGACTGAAGAAAACAGAACATTGTTGCAAGGATTAGTCATGGAAATCAAGTGCTGAGGTTCACAGTCTGCTACAGAGTAGCCGAAAAAATGTCAGTGACAGTAGACAGAAGATCCTCTGGGGAAGGAAACACAGGGGCTCCAGTTCTCTGGAGCTTAGGACCGCAGCATTATTCCAAGCTCCTGCATTGTGCAGAGGCCATGGAAAAAGGTACAGAACTCAGGAGGAACTACAGTCGCATCTTGAGGATGCAGCCGTCAACTCTGCATCAGGAATAAACGATACTATCTAGAACAGCCCCTTGAGCAGGTCAGTCTCCCTGTAACGTATTAGTGATCACATGTGTTAAGGTCACCACAAAGCTCTAGGGTACCTGGACACAATCAAGTGCCCAGTATAAGGAGTTATCACAAAACTCACGTGGAGCACAGATGACTTACAGGAAAAAGCGATGAGAACCACCTATGACCCACCCACCCAGTATCTCTTAGTTACGCCTCAGACATTTGCTCTTGGTCAGTCAAGGTCAAGAGCTCCCAAACATAGGCTAATGGGAAAAAAAAAAAGTAGAAAAAATGTCCTTCAATGTATTATCTTTTATTTTAAAATTCTGCATCAAAATAGCATGCCTATCAATTTCACAAATTCCCTAAAAACTCTAAATCCCAGCACAGGTTGGACTGTGCAGAGAAACGCACACACACACTGTAGGTAAGAATGTAAACCTGTGCTTTGTTTCTGGAAGGTCACTTAGCAGCACATTATCAAAAGCCCTTAAAAGAAAAAAAGCCTGTATTGTTTGACCCAATAATTTCACTTCTAGCAATTCATACTGCAGTATGTAGATTTTCACGTAAGTTATATAGAAAGATGTTCACCCCAGCATTACTTACAATAGTGAAAAATGGCTAATAGGTCAATTAAAGTTAAATGGGCAAGTGATGCAGCCATCACATACTCTTGAGAAATATTCAAGAATGAGAACGTACTCCTGATGCATTAAGTATAAAAAAAAACTACATAAAATAGCATAGAAAAACAGATGTCAAGAGATACAGAAAAAAGAGATTATGAATAATTTATTCTTTTGTCTTCTTCAAACTGGCTCTAAAGAACATGTTACTTCTACACATGAAGACAGAGGAAGGTGACCTGTAAGAACTATCTGCCCTGTTTGCAAGGAGTTCCTTCCACTCCTTCATCCCACAATCTTCGTTTCCATCACACAGTATTTCCGAGACCTCCTTCACAAACCAACTCTAAACCAACTCCCTGGTTTGCGGCTGACCCAGAAAAAACTCAGATGGAAATGATTTTAATTCCATTCAACAAGTAGTATTTTATCCAGCCAAATGGCTCTGCGGAGGTGGCACCAGAACTATACTTAGTAATCATGTCCTTGCTCAGGTTTAAAATTAATAGCTACAGTATTCAATAAAGAACGGTTTAAACCTGTACGGAAATAAAGCTAAAAATAGTCACGCTGCCAAGTGCCAGTGTCTCGTCCCAGTGGGAGACTTCTCAGGTTGAACATGCAGGTTGGTGGAATTCCTTCTCATTCAGGAAAGCAGTGGAAAAAAACAGGATCTACACCAACTTTGCTGTGCTCAAAACGCAGCCCCTGGGAGCCCCAGTGGTCCCTCCCAAGGACCGCAGTGCTTTCTGCTCCAATGTCACCTCCCATAGTACAGAGGGACCTCTTATCGCCTGTCCTCAAGTATTCCATCCAACAGTGTACAGAGCAAGACTACCCCCCCCAAACTGTACTAATTATCTGAACTAAGAGAAAAGTGACAATTCACAATGTGTAGGTTTATCGGCAAACAGATCAGTTGTAGGATTCTTCCCTTGTCCTCAGGGGATGGAACATTGCTTAAAGAGTGGCCACCTAATCTGAAGGGGACCCGAGCCGCCACCCCCAGCACTCCGCACCTGCACTGTCCAAGGCCACCAGCCGCACATGCCTCCTGAACACTTGAAATGGGTCCAAGTTCAAAGGGAGATGTCACCTTGAGGTGACACACACACCAGATTTAGGAGACCGTGTAAAAAGAACACAATCTTTTTTCTATCAGTTATGTTACAGTAACAGATATACTGGATTAGATACAATACTGAAATTAGTCTCACTTGTTTCTTTTAATGTGGTTACTCGGAAATTTAAATTTGCTTTGTAACTATTCAGCAGTACTTTCTTCAGAGCAAGCATCATCTGAAATGACTCTGTTCCACAGATGGATTTGCTGATTTACTGTGGGTCCCCTGGCCCCAGACAAGCCACACTAGACCCAGACGCAGCTGTCCTGTCCACTGCTGAACACTCAGCACCCAGGACCCAGGGTGCACGTCCCACACCATCAACAGCAATCAGCCACGGAAGGATGTGACTCAAAAACTAAGATCAATGTCCATCAGGCTCCCCAGGGCAGGCCAGCTACCGTACCTTAAAACTTCAGGTGTGAGTCTGTCCTCAAAAATCCACTCTCATGTTCTCCCTAAATGCCCCCACACCCATCCCCCCCAGAGGTGCCCGTGCTGGGTGTGGGAGGAGCACCCAGTCCCCATCCTGGCCCAGGATTTCTCAGCTTAGTCACCTCATGGTTTCTGTGGACCTTTGTGCTTAGAAAGAAAAGAACTTTTTGTTCGTGGTTAAATGCTAAACGGACATCCTCCCCAAATAGCCTGTCTCCCGCGGTGCTAGACACACCCCTCGGGGGGCCTGCAAGCTCTTCTGAGCACAGCAGGTGTCTGTTGAGTGCTGGCAAGTCCAACCCCGGCACTGTCCTAGGGTGCTGGGTTCTAAAAGCCTGTGACCTGAAAGGTCAGGCCCACCTCCTCCTCCAGGTCGGGGCTCACTGAAACCTGGACTAGACACCGCTGGCACCTGGAGGGGTCCCCAGGGCACTGACGTGTGAGAGCTGCAGACCGCCCCAGGTCACCACACCGCCGGCCCCCACCCACCGGTCACCCACACTGCACAACCCAGACTCTGGGGCCTCCAGCTCCAGTCGGTGGCAGGAAGTGGTGGCCCCTTTCTGTCCGTCAGAACTACTCCTGTCAGTGGGGTGTGGGTGGGAGGGTTGCTTTTCTTTTTTGGACCCCTACCGAACTAACAAGATTGTGAATTAGATTTGGATAATAATGCAGATTGTCTGTGTCTGGGAGAAACACATCAATGAAGTGATGACGGCCAACGCCCCAGATCCAGAGGGGGCTGGACACCCTGAATGGACAAAGTACCCAGAAGCCAGAGCTGTCCTACGGTGCTCCCTGCCATCATCCCACATTTTCCCCATCTCCGGACCATGCCTATATCTCCTCCCCGTGATCAATCACCGGCTAGAATGCTGAACAGAGCCAAACGGTACTGACTCTCCCTTCATTCAGGAGGGGAGTTTAAGAAGTCAAATCACAGACCCCGGTTTGCCAAGGGTAACCACCACTTCGCATGGTGCCCTGTGTTCCAGCCCTCTGGTCTATGTCCGGAATTAGCTCCATTTCACGTGAGCTCTCGTTTCTACTCCAGACTAATACTGCATATTTACTTTCCATAATTTCCCCTCCATTTAGCAAAAAGAAAAAGCCTCATTGGACTGGCAGTGCCTTTCTCTCTGGTCCAGAGTGTGTGTCTCCTGCTCACATCACGTGCACCTGCAGGTACGACCAAGTGCACACGGTGCTTCAGAGGGGGCCCTGCAGCTTCAAGGATGCAGTTTCAGATTTAGTAAAATTCTACATTATAGGCTAGAAACAGCAGAAGTTCTCACTGCTTGGAACCACCTGCATTTCCTTTTACTGATAAATGTACAGGATTGTTAAGCATAACTACAAATTAAAGCCACAGCTATTATGAAAATGCAGAAGGTGGATTTGTTCCCCCAGCAGACTAAACATGCTGCTGGTCTACACAGCCCTCCCCCCAACCCCCCGACACACTGATCAACCTACTAGTAAATGCAAGTGAAATTAAAGGCACTTTTTCAATGACAGTCCCTGAGAGGCTAAGAAAATAAGTGTGGTTATTACAGAACCACAGGCATCGTAAAAGCAGAAGCTCCAAATATGGTAAAGCTGAAGGAGTTTTTCAAGAAGGTAGTAAGCTCTTTAAAAAAAAAAAAAATGCATTGTACCTTTTCCCTGTTAAAATTTTAGGCAGATCCTGTAAACTTGCATCTGTGCATGGAGCTCAAATTGAATGTCACCGTTTCAATGAAAGCACTTCTAATTGTACCAGCTTACAAATCATTCTTTCAGCTCTGTACTCCCCAAGCACCGTGTGTTCCTTGGTAAGATACCTTCTGATGCCTTCTGGTGGTGTCTCTTAGCCCTTTCACAAGGCTGAAATATTTAGGGGTGGGTTGGGGGCCTCCGAGTCTGCAGCCTTTCAGACTATCTGGCAGAAGTAGGTGTGTGTGGAGAGAGAGCTGGATGGATGGATACGGCAGGTGTGTCAAGTTGTTATGTCAGCAGACCCAGATAATACAAGTGTTCGCTACACTGTTTCCTCAAATATTCTGTCAGTTTAAGAGTTTTCCAAATAAAATTCAAAATTTTAAATGAAACCAGGGCTCAGTCATTGATTGCTAAATCAAGTAAAGAATTGTCTTTCCCGATGACTAAATGGCCCCTTAGTGACTGAGTGAAGGAGACTACAGCAATTGTTCATCCAGTAAGCAGGGAAGCTCCCACCGGCAGGCACCACAGTAGATGCAGGGGATGGAACCATGAACCAGCCTCGGTGTCTGACCCCAGGGACCACGGTCCACTGGGAGAAGAGATGGCCGTGATCACTAAGGCCCCAGGTACGCAGGTGGAGGCAAGTAGGAGGTGCTTTGTAAGGAGGGAGGGAGGAAGCACGGCCTTTTCTTGGAGGAGGAAGAGGAAGCCAAGGGACACTCAAGGAATACACCACAGCCCATCAGTATTGGTGGAACCAAGCAGTGGATGTGTCACAGAGCCTGTGGAAGCTGAACGGTGTCTTGAAGCATCCAGCAGAAACGATCCACATGCAGGGACGGGCGAGCACTCCCGGCAGTGAGACCACAAGCAAAACCAGAGGGAGAAAGGACATTCTCCTCCTACCCGCTGCTCTGAAAGCCCCATCCCAGGACCCCACCACTCAGGAGACTGATGGAGAGCAACGAGCAGCCCAGGCTCCCGGCCAACGGGGTGGAGAGTGGGAAATGCCTGGAGGCTCTCATTCGTACTTTTAATTCCCTGCTGAAAGGCTGGCAGAAGACGGGTCCATCTGATCTGTCAAAGGAGGAACTCCTGCTTCTCCTCAGGCACAGGTTCCACCAGAAGCCCTCAGGAGGGTCTGATTTCCTCTCTGAAGCACCCAGAGTTTGCTGAGTTCCCTCTGCCATGCCGATCTGGTTCCTTAGCTCCTAGTGCTAATGGCCCCTGGAACTGGTTCCTGGCTGACTGATCTTGAGGCAGAGGTGAGGCCAGCCTTCCTTTCCAAGGCTGAGTGGTGACGCTGCCTACGCCCTCCCACCTGGGGACGCAGGGCTGCTCATCCCCAAGAGAATAAGCTCCTGACAGCTTTGCAAGTCGTGCTGAAAGTTTCCAACAATGGAGAAGCCAATGGAAGCCCCTGGAAAACTCTTTTTGGGGGACCCCTACATAGGTGATCTGAACAAGCAGCAGCTAAGGTATAATCTTTATGGGACCAAAGGCAGGATTTGTCACCAAGAGGGTCAGTATGATAATGACACGGGAATTCTAGAATCAAACTCCATAGCATTTGCCCTCTACCCTCCACGAAAGTCACTGCAGGCGCTGTTGACAGCCCAGAGCAACACATCTGTGCAGTTTAGTCTTTCTCTTTTTCAGATAAACAGCAGTGCTCCTTAAAACACAAAGAGCTGAGTGGGAGTCACTGCACGTTCTCCCTTTTCCTTCTGTTTGGCTGTTGGATCAAGGATATCTCTTCCTTTTGAAAATTGTTTCTCATAAACTCATTTTTGGTTACTGTAGCCCAAGGAGTCCAGGAGTGCAAAACTATTAACGTGAACGCTTATGTCATGATTGTAAGCATCCTAAGACACAGGAAATCTCTTGCAAAATGGTCCACTCTTCGTGACTTGATATTGTTCCAAAGAATTTACTTTCACTTGGGTTAGTAACAAATGCTTAAGCCATGATTTGTGTGCATTTCACGTGAGTCAACTCCTTACATATAACTTTTACAAAAGAATATTAAGGCTGCATATAAAAATGAAACTTTCAGGTCAACTCGTGTCAGACAAATAGAGGACCACCTTCAAATTCATCAGAGACCACCAAATGTGGTCTGGCACCTTTGCTCCTGGGACAAGACCTACAAAGAGGTGGTCACACGCTTCAGAAAGGATCAGAGCATCACAAAGCCCACTGGTGGTGCCAGGCCCACTCACTGCTGACCTCCCTGGCTCAGCGTGACGATGCCATTAGTGACAGTAAGTGACGATGCCAGTCACCAATTTCCCGGCATCTGGCAGGAATCAGATGCTGTTTTTCCATATTCATTCCCTCCAATCCTTGCAACAACCCTACGAAGGTGCCCTCCTGCCGAGCGGGACACCGAGGTAGAGGCCACACAGGACACGGAGCTGGAGACGCGCCCAGAGTCTAACCAAGGCCAGCGATGCCCCTTCACAGATGCCCCGCCGCCGAAGGCGTGTCTCCAGGGAGGCCCAGGCCCTAGGAGAGCCATTCGCCTCTCTCCCCTTCCAGCCAGCCTTTCCATCTATGCCATGGTCAACTCCGTATTTATCTCAGCATCTTCCATGCACGAGGCCTTCCGACGGACGTCCCAGGGAAGGTGGGGGCGGTGGAGGGGGAGAGAAAAGTGGGGTTTATCTCAGGTTAAGCTCACAGCTTTAAGGCGAGCTGGATGGTGCCACTGACGGATGGCTGTTCTACACAATGCTGTTTCTTAAAATCACGGTCACATCGATGGCTTCAACAAGCCTTTCACTGTGTATGTCCATCAATTCACTATTCTCTCCACCTTTTTCCTTCCACAGCTACTTCTTTCCTAGTAACGTCATCTGTTTGATATTAAATATCTTTCTGTTATTAGTCCCAGGTGAAGAATGCTGCCACCCTCCCGACTGAGACCAATGGCGGAGAAGACAAGGAGACCAGGGCTCTGGGTGACTGCTGGCACATTATCTCCAACTGGGAGACCTGGGCAAGTCACTGCTCCCCCTTGATCTCAGACCTCAGTGTGCAGGATGGGGTGGCTGCCCACCATGCCGGTGTAGATAAACCACAGGAGCGTGGGAACCCTTGAACTTGCATGCACTCTGTGTAAGCACACCGTGTGCATTTTTCTTAAGTACAGGGTTACAGTCTTCTCCCAATTCGGCAGGAGAACTACAACCAATAAGAGGTTAGTATTACTGACTCAGCTCTCTAGGATCCCATCTGTCTCTAAAATTCTTTAATTCTACAAAAGAATAAATGTCTATGATTCCATGGAAAGCTCAGCCTTCACCTCCCCCGCCCTTCCTTCTCCACTGCACTCAGCCTTGTGAGGTCAGGAGGCTGACGGTCCAGGAAGCCACAGTGGGAGCTTTTTCCCAACTCAGGTTAATTTGCACCCCATCCCAATCCAAGGTCACCCTCCCCACCCACTTCAAGCTCAGACACAGGGTTTCTGCTCCATTAGGTTAAAGCTGAGATGCCCATTTCAACAGGAGACGACAGCGTCACACCAAGGAAGGCTATGAGCAACGAGGAAACAAAGGTCTAGACACCTTGGAACAGAGACAGTTTGGAGGAGGAGCCCAGAGCAACCCCATCAAGGCTGAGCACCGTGGGAGGACGTGCTGAGGTCAAGGGGGTAGCAATCTGCAAAGTCTGCAGAGCAGGCTGTCTGTGCTCTAACAGCCGAACCACTGCATTCTCGAACTTCTGTCCACCTCCGCCCTGCTCCTGGGGATCCTTTTCAACAAGCTGCTACGATGGCTGTGGGGGTCCCATGGAGGGGGCAGACAGGAGTTCAGCTGCGAGCCCACAGCATAGCGGGACCTGGGGGGTCTCTGGGGAGATGCTGAGGATGAGTACAAGAGAAGTGGCAGCAAAGCCGGGGGAGAATCCAGCCTACAACCTCCGTTCTCTGCCAGAAGCTGCCTTCCCAACGACCCTAACCACCCCCAGCCCTGCAGGAAGGTCAAAACGAAGGGCCCCTCTGCTTGTAAGAGGGGTGTCACCAACTCTAGGGGACAGGAGTGCTCCCAGGATGCCAGCTGCTTCCCGGGGCTTGGCCAAGAACCCCTGGCTGCCTCTCCCTTCTTCCTCTCCCCGCGAGTCTTCCCTTCAGTGGGGACAGCCAGCATTAGACCTCATCCGAGCCTGGGACAGGTAATGGACCCTGCCTCCCCGGGCGCTGCACGCGGAAACCTGAACGCTGCCCACACTGCTGCTCCGCTGTGATCCACCAGCTCGAGACACACATGGCACTGCAGTCTGGCGTTTCCCCTGAGTCTGCCCTCCAAACCTACCCTGTGAGGAGGAAAGTGAACCTAGGGCTGTTTTCCTGTTTCACCACGAGACATCCCAATGGGTCTCCACACTGCTCATCGAGCAGGACGTACCTGCTCACCGGCAGACATCAAGGAACTTTCAGCACGCAGGAAGGAACCTTCCCTCCCCTAGCCAAGCACACGGCACTGAAACAGCGAGGGGGCAGACTTCCACCCTGAGTCCAAAGATCGTGGAGATTCTCCGCGCTGTCATCAACTCTTCCCCCTGGGAGAGCTGTACCATGCACTTCGCATCACAGCGGCACTGCGTGAGGCGTGTCATTATGGAGTCAAAACGAGAGATAAGCACGAGGAAGCAAGGAGGAAACTTGCCTGCTCGCAAGTCTTGTGTTTAAAAAAACACAGCTCTACCTCGTAAAGGTCAGAAGTTGAAGCACTAGTGGGTGAAACAGTAACTCAGGGCAACATCTGTGAGACAAGCAGGAATAAGCATCAGAGTCTGAACTGCATATTTTGTTAACCAGCGGCCCAGCACATCCGCTCCGAGGGATTTATTCCAAGACAGTGTCCCGTGTGCACAGACGGACGCGGCCAGAGCCGCAGCCCGGGTGGCGGGTAACGAGCGAGCACGGCCCACGGCCCAGGGCCTGTGCTGAGAGCATCGTGAGCAGCAGCTCTTTATCCCTCTCACCCACCTCCTGAGGCGGCAGTATGACTGCCCCCACTTCGCAGATGGGAAGCCCGAGGACAGCAGGTAAAGCCACTTGTCTCACGTCAAAGGTCGAGCCAGGCCTCAAACCCGGATGGTCTATGGACATCACTGCAGCTTTGTTTGGCAAGGCGACACACAGCCTGTAAGGCCAGCGTTCATCCCTAGGAAGCTGCCGAGTGGACGGGTTACAGCGCACCCACAGGACGCGACACTGCCTGCCGGACAGACTGCTGAGGGGTCGGGGACGTCTGCGTGCGCGTGTGGAACGAGGTCCGGGACCTGCGCTGCTGGGGAGAAAGCAAGTTGCGGGGCTGCAGGACAGTCTGACACAACGTGGGTTAAACACACAGACGGAGAGTAAGGCAGAGCTCAAGCGCAGAGGTCTGACAGGACGCGCAAGAGAACTCGGCCGGGGTTCCACCTGTGCGATGGGCCTGCGACGTGGGAGAGGGAACTTTTGCACTGTGCCCTTCCGTTTCTTTTTTTTTTTTTTTAATCAAGAGTATGTAATCATTTTAATTTTTAAAAGTGTGTTTACACAAAAGATGAGAATTGTTATCAATGACACCAGAGAGGGAAGAACTTTGGGCTTCAAGTTACAGCTATTTTGAGGTGAGGAAAAGGGCGAAGCCTTATAACACAACTGAAATCCCTTGCGTGTGTGTGTCGGACCCAGAACTGGCCAATCCCAGGTTAAAGGTTAAGTTGTGCACCCAACTCCCACAAAGACAGCATAAACACTGCCTTCAGATGTCTCCTGGAGCAAGTCAAAAACAAACCGGGAGCCAGGGAGGGTACAGCTCAAGTGGCAGAGCCATGCGTAGCATGCACGAGGTCCTGGGTCCAACCCCCAGTACCTCCTCTAGAAATAAATGAATAAATAAATGAATAAACCTAATTACCTCCCCCCTCAAAACTTTTTTAAATTAAAAACAAAACAAATCAGAGCAATCTCAATCCTTGAATAGGGCTCTTTCCTGTGTTAAACTCCAGGTTGCTGGGCTGAGGACAAAAAGCATCAAAAGGGTCAGTGAACAACACAAAACAAAGACCAGAAAGGAATGAACGCACAGTTGTCAGGGACAGGCGGGTCCATGCCTTGTCCCCATCAGACAAGATACAACCCAGCTATGGACCTGAGTGAGCCCACCTAACCCTAAATAGAATCAAACTGCTACATAATTCAGAAAGACGCTGGACAAGAAATAAGTTTTAAAAGTCAAAGGGGAAGGAAGTTCAAAATCTCAGGTCAGGCACTTACGAACGTCATTTAAGATGTTGGAAGAACCAAAGAGAAAAAGCCACTTTCAAAAACAAATATTTAAATTATCTTAAAATTTGGAATGCTTCCCCCTAGAGAAGAACTAAAACTTAAGGCATATTAGGTGAAAGCATGACAGATGTTTTATTCCAGAAAGGAACAGAACAGAAACCAGAGAGAGGTTGTGTGTGTAGTTATCAGAAAACAGACAAGAACATCCTTGCTTCTTGACAGTGCGTTTCTGAACTCCTGTTCAAGACAAATTACTATGCCATAAGACAGGCTTACCACGGACAGTCATTTAATTGGGGGTTTTATTCCTAATTAACACTTTAAAATCAAGTACTGTAAATCATAACCAAGACCAACAGCCCATCAAAAGGTAGCACTCAGCTATAACCCTGTACAATCATTATAGCAGAAAACTATACTCTAAGTCCTAGAACGTGGGCATAAATTTATTCATTCGTGTTTAATTCATATTTGACTATTCCATTCGCCAAGCAAATATACTCTATGAAACGCTGAAGACTGCTCAGTGTCCCATAAAGCACACAAATCACTCAAAACCAGGAACGTGTAACAGAACCCTAACTTCTAAATACATTTCAACAGTAATTGTTTTGTCAAAAACAATTTTACCTTCTTAGAATTCAACAGGACTTTCCGTAATGCTTTGAGGTTTTTTTTGAAGTCATTTTCAAATTTAAAAGTCTTCCAAGAAAACGGGAACTACTGTAATTAATTTTCTTAGTAAACTTGCTTGAAGTCAAGCATGGGAGTCATTTTATTCATCAAAAATTATTCCCATAAAAACCTTGAGTAGACACAGGTGGTTGTCTAATGACTCCTAATGCGGGTGATGATGACTGTAAAGCCAGAGCGTCTTCCACAAGGTCTGGGAGAAAGTTTCTCCCACAGAACAGAACACTGTGAAAGGCTACTGTCAGAGAAATACCACTTTTTTTTTTTTTTTTTGGCCTATTGAATTCACAGAAAAAAGTAAGGCTTTTTTTCTGTAACACTAGTGCTTCATGCTGGCAAGAACACGGGCAAGCAGGAAGTCCATTCACTGCTAATGAAGCTGAAATTAATACCACGCCTTTGAAAAGCAACTTGGAAATAGCTGCCGAGAACCACTGAAAAAATTCACCCCTTAGGAAAATACGAACACTTGTAAACCCTATCCTGAAGGAAAAACCAGACCAGAAAGAGCCAAACACACAACGTTGTTCATTGTAGTCATTCACAAGAACATCTGAGTGCTCTCAGTACAGGACAGAAATATGGCATGCAGAGTTTGGAAGACGATGGTAACCATTTTAATAAGGATGTGACACTTAAAGATCTAGACACAGAAAACTAGGAACAGCTGACCCTTGAGCAACATGGGGGTAGAGGTACCAAACAACCCTTTCTACGGCTGAAAATCTGCGTATAGCTTAGAGTCGACCCTCCGTGTACGCAGTTCCTTGTATCCAAGGGTTCTGTCAGCTGCAGATGGTGTAGCACCATAGTATTTACTACAGAAAAATCTGAGTAAGCGCATGAAGTTCAAACCCAGTTTGTTCAAAAGTCAACTGTACAGAATTATGTATAATGTGCATATAAATTAACGAAGGGAAACACAGCGACGTAACACAATTAGGAGTGGGATTATGCCTGTGTTGGAGTGGGATTCCTGCAGAATTCCCTAACCTCAGCACTCCTGGCATTTCGGGCTGGCTCACCCTCTGCTGGGGGGGTGGGGGGCTGTCCTGTGTATGTAGGATGTCAAGCGGCACCTCTGTTTTCTACCCATTGGATACCAGTAGCTCCTCCCACACCCCTAGTAATGACAGTCAAAACTGTCTCCAGAGACACAGCCAAATACCCCCTGGGGGCGGGGGGGTGCACAAAATTATCCCTGATGGAGAACCATTAGGTTTCAGCTACTTTCTTCTCTCTCTACCGTCTAGTTTCTGTTTATTACATACATTTTAAAAAACAGAAATGGTACTATGAGAGCAGTATTTAGTGACTTATTAATTCAAAGCTAAAAGCCATTCCCTTTAGTGCATCACCTCCAGTCAATAAGACTGGGGGGGGGGGTCCTCTCTCCTCCACCTTCAGCCAGTGGCCTCCTCGTCCACAAGCAGGACCCATCCCTCTCACTGCTCTGAAGGTCATGGCTTGGAAGACTATAAGGTTTTTCTCCACCCAAGAAGCTCTCCCAGCATAGCCCTTCCTTGCTTCCCACGCTTTCAAAAAAATCCACATTTAAAAGTTTTTCCGTGACGGAGATGAACAGAGGAAGACAGGAAACAAACGTCACCATCTCTTTCACGACATCCAGGCTTTTGCATCTATGCTCTCGGAGACCCTTATTCCGTACTGAGAAACCACAAAGTGCATCATCACGTCACCGGCACGCATTTCAAAAGGAGCTTCAAATCTTCCCCGAGTTACTATAGAGCTTTACAAAAAAATAACGCAATGGTATTCTGACCACATGCTATCGCTTTTGAGTCAACAGGTCAAAGGAATCACAGAATTTCTTAAAAATGACGGCAAGTCCAACTGTTTCTCAGAATCCAGCAAGCCGAGCAATAAAATGCACAAACTCTAGGACAGTGGGGAGAGTATCACATTTAATTTTAAATGGATGTATTGGCGAACTGGTATCTGTCTTGTTGCTCCATACTAAATAGTTACATCTAACGGTAAATCCCTTTGAATAGCTTGTACAACAAAGTCCAAACTGGCCTCGAGTTACTTTTGCAACCATATTACCCAACCCCTCTTCTTCTCCTCCCTGCAAATTTAAACTTCTTGGCCCTCCTTCTCATGAGGCTTCCTGGTGGTCAACCTTACGTGGCTAAAAGAGGCTGGCTCATCTTCCACAAGCTTCCATCAGATAAACGCATCCCCTCCATGGGGTGCCGACCCAAACATACTCTGTCTGCTCTGCTCAAGTGGGAGCTCCTTGAGGACAGAGGTGGGTGCCCAAGCTCCAAGTGCTGACTTACAGTTGATCTAAAGCCAGCTCCCAAAAGCCCGACAGCTTCTCTAGCAAAGTCACAGCTTCTCATGTTTGGGCTGGGAGAGAAAGAACACCTTCAAAGTGAATACTTTCCTGAGTGTTCTTTTTTCTTTTTTTAATAATAAGGAACAAATGTAAATTCCACACCAGTGGCATGTTTGCCTGTTTGGTTTTGCTTTTAACCATCACTGGCGCCATTCATGAAAACCCTAACAGCACTTCACCAGTTACACTGATGTTAAGGACAAGTAAACTGACATCAGGCCATCCTGCCGCTCAGTTCTACAACTGCTTTTCTGAATCTAGGCCACTGGAACTAAGAGGAAAATACTGTAAAACAATGGAAACATTATTACAACTTAAGTTATAAGAACTGTTTATTATTCCTTTACTGTTGGCAAGAATAATTAACAGAAATTCACCCAATAATTCAAAGATGTTCTATTAGTGTTTCACATTCATGTGAGAAGTACAGGGTATACTGGTGGCCTAACTGTATACTGACAATATTAAAAATGCGGGGAAGGCATAGCTCAGTGGTAGAGCGCATGCTTGGCATGCATGAGGTCCTGGGTTCAATCCCCAGTACCTCCACTTAAAAAAAAAAACCTAATTACCACCTCCCAAAATAAATGTATATTTAATAAATAGTGAGCATTTACTAAGCATCAGGCTCTATTCTAAGCCTTTTAATGCATCAACTTATCTAATCCTCACAACAATCCCAGGAGGTACGTACTATTAATTTCCCCATTAAAAAAAAGGCAATTATCCCCGTACACTGTTGGAGGGAATATAAACTGGTGCAGCCACTGCGGAAAACAGGATGGAGGTTTCTCAAAAAACTAAAAGTCAAACTATTACATGACCCAGCAATTCCAACCAAGGGTACAGATCTGGAGGAAAAAAAACACAAACTTGAAAAGATACATGCACCCCAATGTTCATAGCAGCACTATTTACAGTTGCCAAGACATGGAAGCAACCTAAATGTCCAACCGCAGATGAGTGGATAAAGAAGTCGTGGCATAGAGGTACAACGGAATACTACTCAGCCATAAAAAAAACAAAATCATGCCACCTGCAGCAACATGGATGGACTTGGAGGGCATTACACTAAGAAATAAGTCAGAGAAAGACCAGTACTGTATGATACCACTTATATGTCGAAACTAAGATATTTAAGAAATTAGTGACTAACAAAGCAGACTCAGATATAGAGAACTAGTGGTTACCAGTGGGAAGGGGGAGCGGGTTGGAGGAGTTGGAGACACAAACTAACGGGTGTAAGACAGGTTCAAGAATGTATTTTACAGCATGGAATATAGCCAGTATTTTGTAACAACTGTAAACTGAAAGTAACCTTTAAAACTACATCAAAATCAAATTTTATAGGCCATTATGAGGAACTTGAGTTGATGTGTTCCTTCCTCCCTAATTAAAACTACCGTCTATTTCTACAACTAGATGTGTAAGCATGGGCAAACCACCAAGTCATATACTTCCAAGTTTTTCCCCCATGAAGTCAAACATAATTTTCTTCAATTCCTAGGAAGCAGCCCACATTAGCATTTACATTCTTGTTTTTCTGTGCTTTTTAATTGTTCACTGGGGGCAATGTCAAAACAGTTCCTAAAATGGATCTTGTCTTAGTAGTCAGCTCAATTTCAGGGGAAAAAAAATTAATTTGAGACTGGGGAATTGATTTATTTCTTCAGAACACTAAACCTGTAATTCTGGTATCCTGTGACTTGTCATTTCAACAGGATAGCTGAGCAGCATAATCCTTTTCAGAAGTCAAAGCTTTTTTTTTTAAATCCATTATAATACCTCAATAACCCTAACCAAAGATTACTTTTAATAACACAAGATAGAAAAAGCTTCAAAATTTAACTCAAAATGAAGCCTAAGACCTACGTATAACAGCTAATACTGTAAAATTCTTAGGGGGAAAGAAATAGGAATACATCTTCCTGACCTTAGATTTGGCAATGGTAGCTTAGATATGACACCAGAGCCTAAGGGTCAAGAAAAATGCATAAACCAGACATCAAAATTATGTTTGTGATTCAAATGTCACCAACTCAGAGGGAAAAAACAGCTCACAAATGTTTGCAAGACATGTATCTCATAAGGGGCTTGTAGCCAGCGTATTTACGAACTCTTACAAATCAAAGGACAAATAACCTAAGAACCTGAAGAGACATTTCTCCCAAGAGATGGCCAATAAACATGAAAAGATGCTCATCATCATCATTAGTCATTAGAAAAATTAAAATCCGAGCCGTGAGACTACTTCACACCTACTGGGAGGACTAAAGGACAAACAGTAACCAGTGTCCATGGAACCCTTCCGCATCGCTGGTAGGATTCTAAAGTGGAGCGGCTTCCTTGGAAGATATTTTGGCAGTTTCTTGAAATGCTAAACATAGAATTAACATGACCCAGTAATTTTAGCCCCAGGCGTGTCCCCAGGAGAAATGAAAAACACCTGTACGTGAATATTTATAGCGGCATCATGCGTGGCAGTCAAAAAGTGGAAACCACTCAAAATCCACCAATTGATGAATGGTCAGTGAAACGTGGGATCATCCACACAGTGGAATATTACTGAGCCATAAAAAGGAATGAAGTACTGAAGCATGTCCCTGATACATGGATGAACCTTGAGAACAGTCTGCTAAGTGAAGGAAACCTGATACTGAAGGTCACATATTACATAACGCCATTTACATCAAGCGTCCAAAATAGGCAGATCCAAAGAGAAAATGGATTCATGATTACCAGGGACTGGAGGGAGTGAAGAATGGGAAGGAACTGCTAACAGGTGTGATGTTTCCCTCTGGAATGATGAAAATGTTCTAAAATTAGGTGCTGTAGATAGCTGTACAATTCTGTGAGTTTATTAAAAACCACTAAACTGTACACTTTAAAGGATGATTCTATGGCATACAAATTATATTCCAGTAAATCTGTTATTTAAAATTGGCACATGTGGCAGAGAAAAAGAAATCACAACTTTTACATTAAAACATTGGGTAAAACTGTCCATCAATGATTAACTTTCCCTTCTACCCATTCACACCGAGCAGTGACCATCAGTAACAAGAAAGAAGGTGTGATACCTGGGTGCCACATCAGCTACCAGCTCAGACACTGGTAGACCTGGGACAATTCCTATTCCTCAGCCTACATCTTCTCAGAGGCCAACAGAGCAGGAGGACAGACCATACTCTGAAACTCTGAGGCTCTGAAATCATCATCTTTACCCTTCACAGAATTCGTAACTGCCCAACCTTGAAAGCAACCAAGATGTCCTTCAGTGGGTGAACGTATCAACTGTGGTACATTCAGGCAGTGGATTATTATTCAGCACTGAAAAAAATGAGCTATCAAGCCATGAAGACATGGAGGAATCTTAAATGCACATTAGCAACTGAAAGGTGGGAATCCAAAAAGGCTACCTACTATACGAATCCAACTCTGTGACATTCTGGAAAAGACAAAGCCATGGTGACAGTAAGAAGTTCAGTGGTTTCCAGGGGGTGGAGAAGGTAGGGACCAAAAGGTAGAGAGGATTTTTAGGGCAGTGAAAATACTCTGTTATGATGGGCACACATTACACATTTGTGTAAATCCACAGAACGTACAACACCAAGAGTGAACTGTAAACTATAGACTTTGGGGATTATGTGTCACTATAGGCTCAGTTTTAACAAATGGACCACTCTGGTGGGGGATGCTGACAATGGGGAGGCTACAGGTGAGGGGGGCAGGGCATGTATGAGAAATCTGTTCCTTCCTCCCAATCCTTCCGCGAGCTTGAACTGCTCTGAAAAAAAATTATAAGTCTTTGGGGGGTGGGGGGGAACATCCTTTACAGGAGATTGAACTCCATCTCTCAACTGGCTTGGTATGTTTCCAGCAACTTCTCTGCCCCCTGTACCATCCAAAACTGGTAGGGGAGTGGGGAGGGGGTTCAACTCACCGTTCCAGGTCCAGGCTGCTCTCCCCGCACACACACAGTGAGGTGCCGTGCAGGTTCCACAACCAGAATGGGAGTTCACCAGCAGGCTCCCTATACACCCTCTCCCAGACGCCCAGGACTACGCATCAGACCCGCGTGGCTTACCCTGGAGCACGGAATCCAGCAGACCCACCTGCTCCTGTCTGCCACCACCTCCGCTATCTATGCCAGCTTTGCACAAGGCTGAGCTCCTTATTTGTCTGTTCCCTTCCTCCTGTGCCAGAGCTTTAAAAACTGGAGTGTGCATCTGCTACCAGGAGGGTTTGCTCAGATTCCCGGGCCCCAGCCTGGAGATTCTGGCTCAGCAGTTTCCAGCGGGACCTGGGACCTGGCGGTTCCATTGAGCCGAGGCTGCTTGTCCTGGGACTGCACCCTGAGGAAGCAGGATATAGAAGGAACTCAGCAAATCTGTGTAAATAACAGAATATTTGCCAAGGTCATAAGTCATGCTTTACAAGTGCCCTGACACTTCGTGATCCACGACCTCATCTTACCTTCACAACTTAACACACTAGCCAGGCAGGTACCAGGACCCCTGTTCAGAGCTGTCTGAGCAACCCAGGCTTAGAAGGATTAAGCGACACACCAGGTCCCTGTGGTTCCAATGGGCAGGACTAGCCTGAGCGGCCAGGAACTGGGAGATTTCCACCAGAGCTACCTTGAGCCTCCGTATCCTTACGTATCTCTCTTCCCTGCTTCTGTGTTCCCCCAGTTTAGCATTTGGTGGACAGCCTGAAGGGTAAAACAAGCACAGAGGAAACACAACTATTTTAAATATGAGAGAAAAGACAACTTCAGGAACTTCCCCACCAAAGGCTTGAATAACACACCACCTCTTAAAGGAACGTGCGTGCCTTACACAGAATGTTCGGAATACGTTTGGATGCTTTTCCCCAAGACTTAAACCAGCTTCATCAAGGAGTCATGAGCTCACAATGCAAAACGCAGACAGGTAAGGAGACCAATCAGGAGCGCCATTGGCTCCGTGTCTGGAAAAGCTACCCATCACCGCACGGCCCCCGAGTCATCATCCGTCTTCAGCCAGCAAGTCAAGCGGAAAAACTGCCTGTTGTGTAAAGCCAGCGCCCTTCAAGTCTGTGGAGACTCGGGTGTTTCCAGGTGACAGGAAATAAATATTCATTAACCAGCCTTAGGTGCTCCTTTCCTCGAATGCCTGTCACCTACAACTGGAATGAATTCCAGCTCTGCCCCGTCTTTCCCTCCATGCCTCGTCCTCCCAGGACCCCTCTGCAGAGCACACGGGTAAGAGCATAAACCCTGCCGTTCAGTGGGAAGTGCTCCCATGAAACTGTCACCCAGCTGGAGGCCACAAACCACGCAGAAGGAAGAAGGTTCAGCACAAGAAGAATGAGGCTCACAGGTGCTGGGCACTCAGACACTCAGAACGGCAGCCGTAACGATCTCATGACAGGAGGTCCCCACAGACCCTGGGATCCAGCTCTCCATCAAGGCCAACAAAGACTTGTTTGTTTGCTGGATTAACTCAGGGGGCTGAGGTGCAGAGAGGACTGGAGGTTGGAGGAGGAAATTAGATAGTGGAGGATCCTCTGGGCTGGACTGGTACCATGGTAACAAGGGAGCAAGAGGCCATGCGAACAGCAAAGGAGACCGAGGTGACATCTGCATGACCCCGACAGCAGCAAACCCAGGAGAGGAGCAGCAGGCCTCCAGCAGTCTTAGGAGGACCAAGCCCTCGGCGCTTCTGCAGAAGGGATGTGAAAGCCACACACGGCACTCTGTGCCACTCAGCACAGAGCAGGTGACACGGCAGGCCTGGGGGGCGAGGGAGCTGGGGCCAGCAGTGAGCGCTGCAGGTGGAGGAAGGGTTGGTGGGAAAGCCCCAGGAGGATGTGAAGCACGCTGGGATGCAGCCTCACCCAGGCCACACAGGTGGGGCAAAGCCCTCCCTGGCCCCAGAGACAGACCAGACCCGGCAGCACCCGCCAGGGGAGCACGGTCCCTGTAAGGATCAAGGGCACGCGCCCAATGCAGCAGCGCAAGGCAGGAGCAGGGCCGGCGTCCCCACCGTGGGAGCCTGGCCCCCACACCCTGTCTCTGGAAGTGAAACAGCCAACCAAAGCCACATTGGTCTCCTTGAACGGAGGACTGCTAAGGCCTAGCATTCACAGATTCGATGCTAAAAAACCATTTAGTCCATTTTCTTACCTACATTCAAATGTAGGTACCAAATGTAACAAGCCAAGAGATCATCTGCCCTACACAGGAGGGAAACTGATCATGAGAACAGGAGGGAAGATTCCAATGGCACCTCCTCTTCAGAGGTGAACTGGTTTAGCTTCCGTGTGATGGTCTCACGTAAACCCCTGAATGGCAAAGTAATACCGAGAACCAACCTGAAACGTTTAGAAAGCCATTAGGATTTTGTCAGTTTACATAAGTATTACATTATTAAACTGGTGGTTGGGGGGGAAATGAGAAAATTCAGAGAAGCAGAGAAAATAAAATCACCACTCAAATACTGTGGACATTTTGGCGTAGATCCTCATAAGGCCTTTAAGAAACACTCCTATCGACGTAGGAGCAATATCACACCCATCAAAGCACAAGATCTGTGGTAGCCACTCACGAGGCTGTGTGACCTTGGTTAAGTCCAGTTCCCTCTCTGGACCACATGACCTCCATCAGCAAATAGGGCTAACACTTCAAACTCATAGGTTTAGGGTGAGGATTCAAGGAAATAACCCATTTCAAGTGTCTGCCACACAGTAAGTACTCAGTAAACAGGATCTCTGTTAATACTGACAATCATGTTCCTTAACCTGCTGTTCCCTTTACCCGTATATCAAATATCCTCCCCATGACGGCAGACTTCCGCTTTTTCAGTTAAGAGCTCTGTATGCTACAGTACATGTGAGCCACAAATCGATCCGCCTCCCTTTGCTGCCCATTTAGATGGTTGCCACCTTGTCCCTGCGATACATAACAGGAGCATCTCGGCTCACCCATCCAATTCACTTCTTAGGGGAACTCTCCAGGTCATTACTGAGAAAGAATATATTTAGTTATGTGGGCTTCGGCCTTTTTTTTTTTTTTTAGAGAGAGACTTAATGATTTCAGAACGAGTTAATCACAAAGAATATATCTAATAAAATAAAATGAAGTCACAAGGATTCAGTGAAGAGTCTCAAAGTTTCTTAAATGCTGCATAACCGAGTATCACCTCCCAGCAAAATGTGTGAGCAAATGTTATCCCTGCTTACATTTTAAAGAATCAGTGATTCACAAGTGCCACCCAACCACCTAGGAATTTGGCTCCAAAATGTTCTTAATAAGCAGACTCAGTGGGTCTCTGCCTCTATATGCACCACATGCACATGTATCTTTAAGTGGTTTCCATTACTTCTCTATTTTGCAATTGCCCAGAAGCTGTACGAGCATGCAGGTACACGGGCTGAAAACAGTGTTTCTCCATGTTTGGTCCACAGACCATCTGTGTCAATGCAGACGCCTGGGTCCCACCCAGACTGAGGCAGAATCTCAGATGCTGGGGAGGCACTTTTCAGTGACGCTCCAGGAGGTTCTCGTACATGGGGAAGCACGGCAGGTGCTGCCCTCACGTGATGGTTAGCTGTTGATACCCCGCTACAGCCTCCACCTACATTTTCACCTTTCCAACTTTAGCCTCTGGATACAGCTTCTTAATCTTGCATTTGTTTTGATACTAAGCATTTCAAAATTGAGTTGCATTTAACAGAAGGTGTTACATGCCTATTATGGGCCAGGCCTCGGACAGGAACTTTCCAGAGGCTGCCTTGTGCCCCAAGGAGAACTTCTAAGGAAAAAAAAAATCCATCACCTGGGTTTTTAGGCAGTATTACCATATGTCCCAAAGACTTGGGTCACTGGACAGTAATTTTGTTCTACTGTATTATCTGGTGGCCTTTCCAAAGGCAGCACGTGGATCATAGATAAAACAGTTACACTGTTGCTCTGTGGCCAGGCCCCATTCTAAGAACTTTCTATATTGGTTTAATTCCTTCGACAATCCCTACAGAGTTACTGGTATTATCTGCATTTTACAAAGAAAGAGGGAGGTCCATGACTCGCCTGAGATCAAGGTTAGAAGTGGAAGAGCTGGGACTTGAACCTGGGCAGTCTGGACCCAGGGCTGTCCTCTCCACCGGGCTAGACTGCTTGTCTATGGTTCAAAGCCCGTCGCTACTTTCCACTGAGGAAGATCACTTTCAAAAATGGTCTCATGTGGATCTGAACTTCAGGAGAGTCCATCAGTTCTCTTCATTCAACTCCACCCAACCTTGTTAGTGACTGCAGGGTGGGGCAGGCAGCTTGGAATCAGGAGATGAGAATTCGGGCTTCAAGGAAGAGGAGGAGGGAATGGCTCCAGTGGTAGAGAGCTTGTTTAGCATGCATGAGGTCCTGGGTTCAATCCCCAGCACCTCCTCCAAAAATAATAAATAAAAAAACCTAACTACTACTGCTCCCCAAAATTGTTTTAAAAATAGTTTTAAAAAAAATTCTGGCTTCATTGCTAATGCTAAGTGATCAACTCTCCATGGGTTTAAAAGGTCATTCTCTTTTGCCAAAGATGGGAGAACTTGGGAGAGAATAATTATAAAAATGATGCATAATCCTACCTTTTATTTACTACTTATATTATTCCCTCCTTCTATAATTGTAAGTTTGTACTTCTTTGTTGGAGACAAATAGAAAATTATTTTTTTCCCCAGAGAATCACTAGGAGACACGCTTAAGGCAACACACAATTTGCACTCTTCTCTATGTCCCTGCCCCTCTGTCAGCGCAAACGGTAACACAGGGGCTGTGAGCTCCAACTCTGGGTCTGAACCCCAGCTTCAGCTGCTTACTCCTCACTTTCAGGCAAATAATTAGCTGCTCTGTGCATCAATATTCTCTATGTAATCGAAATTGGAACCTGGAGTTATTCTGAGGATTACATTCGTCTCTACCAAGTGCCTGCCCCACAGCTGACACCTGGTAAGCGCTCAGTAACTGTTAGCCACCCTGAGTTACCACCCCTGTCACAAGTTCAGCAAGCTAATTTATTCACTGTTTCATCAACTGATGACGTCTGCTGATGGAGATATACAGGGACTGTCCTTACCATCAAGGAGGCTTTGATCAAGCACAGGTGACAAGCAGGGTGACCATATGTCCTGGTCTGTCTGGACAGTCCCAGTTTATGCCTGTTGTCCCAACTTAATTATTAATTGTGCACCTCCCTTCACTGTCAGGGGTGTTCTGGTTTGGATGATAAATTACATGTTCACCTTCATGATAAGACACCAGAAGGAGAAAAACACTTGGCAATGTTTAACAGCAGTGATGTAAACAAGAGTTCTTGGGAGAGGGGTGGAGGGGGAGATGGACAGCAGGAAAGATGCCTGGAGATGGAGGAAGCCCAGGGGGCAGGGACGCGGCCAACTCAAAGGGAGGATGGAGCAGACCGACACTCGGTGAGCTGGCACCCCTCACTCCTGTTCTCTAAGAGTGGACTGTACCACATTCGGTGGAAAAAGTGCAGTGGACTGCTCAAGGGTAAATGAGTCCACGGATTTTGCTGGACTATCTGGGGGTGGGGATGGAAACTACGTGGACACTGAGTGAGTACTTCCAGGCCTCCAAGTTAAAAATTTCCAAGTTTACTAATCATTCATCTCAGCACCAGTTGCTTTAATCTGATCACCGTCTAGCCAGTCAGCCCCTTACTAAGAATGGGAAGGGAAGAAATCACCTGCATGGGTTTCAGTTCAGCTCACAGGTCTTCCCATCTCCCCAAACACGTCTCTTGCTGTTTTAGGCTAGAATCTTGGGACCTAGGACAATCTTCACATGGTCTTCCTCCGTACATGCAAGGACCTCGTTAGATGGGGCTAGTCACGGAAGCTCCTCAAGGGGCAAAACCTTAGAGGCTCTGTGATACCAAACCTCAGATGGAACCCCCATGTGACATGTTTACCTCAGCCTTCGCTTGGGGAGAACGTCTCAACAGGAGCGGAATTATAAACTATTTCCTCAATTAGAGATAAAATACGGCTCTGACCTAATGTCTATCAGCCACCCTTTCACAGCCTGTCAGGCGGAAGGTACCAGTCAAAGAACGATGGGACAGACCAGAAGAGCATGTCTGAGAAGAAAGGGCTCAGAATAAGCTGGCGAAACTCCCTCAATTGACAGATTAGGAAACTGAAACCCAAAGAGAGAGTGAGACTTTCCCTGGGTCAGATGATTCGGGCTGGGCCAGGAAGCAAGACCCAGACTTCTAACCTGCCCCCTCCACTCTAAAACCAACTAAACCAGCCAGGAGGCTCAACACTTTCACAGTACTTTGTATTTACATGGAACCTAACATTTTAAAACATTGTGTTCACGTGTCTGCCCTTCTAGAAAGAGTCACCCTTTCTATCTCTATATTGTGAATGAGAAACACGAAATAGGTATGCCAAGGGATGCGTTCCAGGCCTAAAGACACTGGAATAGTCAACAAATGAGCCTCGACGGTCAAAACGCCCTGTGAGCTACCATCTGAACCAAGACACATGGAATTCAGCACAAGGCAGGAATTACCAGAACAAGCTTCACTGCCTTAAACACACGTGGCGGGCAGGACAGCTGGGATGCCGTGGCTGGAGTTCTGAGCTCACAACACTGACCCATCAGGACAAGTGCCAAGGATCGTAGCACGGTACCCTAATTTCAGTCACTCACCTACGATGGGGAGCTGCCCCGGGCAGGGCGCTTTATAAACCAGGAACTCACTGCGAGGGGATATCTCTTTAGGGTTTACTAAGCGTGAGCGTCCAGTCAAGTTTATGAAGCACCTGTTCTGCACAAGGATCTTTCCCATCTCACCTCAATTTATCACCGCACGATTCTGAGCATCGTGTTGCAAATCGGTGTGGTCTCCACTTAGTAAACGGCAACACAGGACGCAGCTCGCACTGAGAACTTGCCGCGCGCCATGAGGCCAGCAAGGGCGCAGCTCAGACCCAAAGCCCATCTTGTGAAACCAAGCACTGGTTTCCTACTACGATGGCTTTTACTTAATCCAGTCAGTCATTTAACCAGGGGAGAAAAATAGACTTTTTTTTTTTACCCCACTTCCTACCAAGACTATCTTTTAGAATGACAACAGCTTAACTGACTTTGGAGGACTAAGAGTAGAATTCAGAAAGGCAACAAAAGGGCAAAGCCCCAAATTCTAAGCCTTCAAATTTTAAATTCATTTTCAGCTACTGTTTCAGGTGCGGCCATGGCTTTTACTGGATACGTTCACCACCTCGGGATTTCTAGTTCACAGCCTCTGGCTTCCAGATCGTAATTTTTCACCTGCCCTCCAAGCTTCCATTAAGTCTTTCATCCCCCAGCAGCTTTTTCTAAGCTCAGGTTCCAGGCTGAGAAATTCTTGGCCAAGGGCCCAGGCACTTGGGAACAGTGAGTTTCTCTCTTTCTGCTCCCTAACATCGACTTCCCGCAAAGAACACTGGAGCCCTTTTTGTTTCCTTTAAAGAAATCAGAAGTTGTGAACTCAATATGGTCCTGTAAAAAACAAAACAAAAAAACACTCACCACTTCCAAACTGTCTGCAAATTGAGGCCCATTATATGTGCTTTCCCTCTGACACCCTGAAAGCAACGTTTTCAGAAGATTTTAGTTTTGCCCTGACAAAACAATTCTGAAAACAGGGAGGGGAAGAGGGCCACCTGAGCCCATCACTTTGACATGAAAATTATTGTTACATAAAGGCCAACATGGAATAAAAGTCCCCAAAGCGCTTCTCCAATCATTGACTAATTTAGGTAAAGATTTAATTAAAAATTTTTTTTGAGACCGACTTTTGATCTTTCGTGGATGTCTCTGGCTTTGACCCTCAATCATACTCGGTCAACAGTAATTTCTTCAGTCTACAAGAGCTACACGTGAGATTCTGGCCTCAGAGTGTTTTCCCTCCCCTCAAGGAAACCGGCCAACAGGGCCAGCCAGCTTCTGAGACTTTCGTTTTCTCCTCGGTGTAGCTTGCCTACGGGTCATTCATCATCCTTCCCTTTCCCTTCCAGTCCTGCCATCTCACCCCTTCCAATTCGTGGCTATTATTTAACTTTGACAAACTCCCTACAACTAATTCATATTCTTAATGCCGTTAATGGGACAATTAGCGTCTCTTCCGGATTCACTGTGTGTATGATGCCTGGAGCAAAGAAAACTGCCCAGTCAGCTTCTAACCAGGCTCTGAAAATGAGAACACAAAGGCAATTTATTTTTAATAAGCTAGTCAGGTGCATGTCACCGTGAAAAGCCTAGCAGGGAGAGTTGCTTAAACCGGAAACAGTTTAAGTTTTGCCTCCGAGGACTCTGGCTATACCAAGAGGGGTCTGTTTCAGTTATTGAAAACCTTATAGGACTTTTGGCTTCAAAAGGTTTCCTTCAAGGTTGCATCATGAACAAAAAAGAGCCTCTGCGTTACTATCTAAAAGCTCATCTTTATAATAGTTGTCTTTAACACTATGAATTTTTTAAAAAAGCAGAAATAGAGCTTTCTTTCAGCTAGGAAGATTATGACAATCTGTGGGGATAGTTTAAGGGGCCCATTTATAGCTGCCACAGTCTTAATCATAAAGGCAACTGCCAAAGTACAAAGCATACAGACACGTGTAACAGGTGTCTCCCTACTTCTCTGGCTACTCAGGACAAGATAAATGACCTATTTCAAATGCATTCTGCACGTAAACAGAAGTTACATGAACGTGCGTTACTGTCAACACTCAATTCATAACAAAGAAAAGCCATGGCTCAGATCATGTTAAACAGTGCGCAGCTGATCATTTATGTTAGGCATTGGCCTGAGTTTTATACTTGTGCTTAAATAAGGAAGTGTAAGGTAATCAGGGAGCGTCAGTCGCCCGTAACTGCTTTCGCAGTGGACATACACTGAGTACGATCGATTTTCTGTCAAGGAGAATCATCTTCAGTTTTAGAAGTATTTACTGAGCCTTTGGGATTACGTGAGACTTATTCTAGGTGCCATGAAGTATACGAAGAGAAAAGCAAGCGACAGTAGCCCTCAGGGCAGAGTAAAACCAGCAAGGAGGGGAGCCTAGCGGTTAAGAGCATGAACTCTTGAGTCAAGGGTGTTTATGATACGCAGCCTCCTCCGATGAAACAGGATTAAGTGAGATCATGTACGTCAAGTGCTTAGTCCAGGGGCCTGGGTCATCCGCTCACACCTGCTCCGTTTTCTCCTGTGCATTAGGCTTTAAGAAGCCAGCGAGACGGGTAGACCTTCCTCCCCCGCCCCGTCCCCCCTTCTCTTGCAGGGCTACTTAATGCCACGACCTCTTATCCCCACTATCTTGCTCAACAAACACTACACATCCAGCATGATGCTGAATGTAGGGTCTTCCCGCAGAGCCTGCCCTCACTCCCCCCACCAAGCCTCCAGAAAACCCCACTGCAAAGGCATGAGTCTATTCCAGGAGCATCCAGATGCGAAGATAAATACTGCTTTTAAAATGCTGAGTCCCCTCTTCTAATGTTTGGGCTGTGTTTGTTTCTTATACAACTTAAGAGACCTTTGGAGACTCATGAACGTGTACACAACAGAAACCACCGCTTTTTAAATACCTGATACGATCAGATTTTACATTCCTCAGTTCTGAGGGAATCTGCAAGGGAGAAGGCACTTTAAAGGGCTCTGAGCCCCCCATACAGAAGGGACGGAAGGTCGTGTGGTCTAAAATCCGAAGAGGTCTGCCGAAGACCATGACGGGGCTGAAAAGTAGACATGAGAAGACAGAAAAATCACTGGCTGAGTGAAGAGGTTAACCATGCACAAAAGGCAGTCAGCAGCCCCGGAGAAGGAGGAACTCCCAAATGCGAGGGGAGGAAGGGATGATGCCCCCTTGTCACGTGACAGGCTCGGCAGGAGGCAAACCCTCCCTGCTCCCACGTTTCCTATACTTCTTGCTCTTCTAGGAGATCAGCATCTTCCAGCCTCTATGCCTCCACCTTCTGCTCGCTGTTCCCTCTCCTGCAACGCCCCTCTCCTTACACAGCTGCTTATTTAAAGTTCAAGTCATACCTCCTCCTCTTTGGGCTCCAAACCACTTTGGTTTTGGCCCCTCTGGTGACGTGCACCATGATTTCCCTTTTGGGCTGTAGGTCATTCCCTCGCCAGTTACTCCCATGGAATTCTCTAAGCAGCCCATCCCTCGCTTGTCCACGTCAGCACCTCTCCCTGCGCCTGGCCCAGCGCACAGCACATCAAAGATGCTCCTTAATTTACTGCGAAACTGAACTGGCTTTATTTGAACAGTGCTCCTTAATGAGTTTCCTTGTAACAAACACTATAAATTCACTAAATTATAGACAGTTTGCCTCATTAAGTTGTGACATTACTTATGGAATGTGAGGGGATCTTTTACATTCAGATAGCTTAAAAAAAAACACAAGTAGAAAGGGCATGCCACGGCTTCATTTTTCTGATTTCCCACCATTATTGCTCGTTCTTCTAAGATTTGTTCCATGCACTTGTCATGGGAAAAGACTGCCCCATGTAATGGGAACTGGTAAAATACAAGGGGTGCTGAGCAAAACACCAGCCAGCAGCCGTGCATTGCTTACCACACCCCTTGGACTAGCTGGTGCTGAATTCTGCAATGCCTTTTAATCTAAATGTTCATATCTGCAGAAACAAAACGAGTCTCAGTGTAACTGAAAGAACACAACTGCTGGGCACATCTAGACTGTCTCCAACAGATCAGGTTTCTAGGACGGTATCATCACAAAACAAAACGACACGTCTGAGCAGCCTGCAGACCTCCAAGGCACCATGCTAGGATGGAGACAGAGAAACAGATCTGCCCATCGGGTAACAGACTGTATTCACTGTCTTCTGTGTCCCAGGCTCATGAGGCACCAAGGAAAGGCTTGACCCCTCCAACCCACCAAGGAGCTCAGGATGCAGTGAAGGCATCAAACACCAGACAGTTTCAGGACAGACGCCTAACACTGGAGGTTATGGGACAACCGGGCAGAGGACAGGGAAATACCCGACCTGAAGAACCAAGAGGTGTCAACAAGGCTGAGGGCAGGGCCTGCGGTGGGATTCTACCCAAAGCAGCAGCAGTAAAAGGTGAAGGTGAGAGAGCTCAACTCCTAGACTGTGTGAGTGGCTCAGCACAGCAGGAGCTGAGACTGTCAGGAGAGGAAGCCTCTGCAGCAGGACTAGGGAATCACCCCTCACTGCCCTGTGAGCCAGACTCCACGGAGTCGAAGGGAGCTTAGAACAGCGCCTGGCCCAGAGACCGTGCTATCGCCCAGCACTGCTGTGTGGACCACCACCACCCACACAGACCCATCTGACTTACCCGATTTCTTAGTGGCAAGCTGAAGTCAGTCTACACATCTGGAGATTCAAAAAGCAGGGACCACATTTAATAAAAGACAACTAGTTGAAAGGCAGAACAAGGAAGACCAGGAAGACGCCATGCTGTTAGCCAAGAGAAGAAAAAAAATCAACGTGCCTGCCTCTAGAAAGAATGACAAGAAGGATAAAGAGATGATCTGTTCTGGCCTCTGAAGCCTCAAGATCCAAAAAGGATGCTGTAACCTAAACAGCTTGTTGCTTTCTGGGCTCCAGAGAGAAGTCACCAACAGACACGGGGCCAAGTTCACTCACTCAGACTGGCTTCCCTTTCGGGAAGATCCTCTGGTCTACGGCCCTGGGCCCAGCCAAGCGGTGTTCAAGGCCTTGGAGTCTTGCAAATAATCCTCGATGAAAACCACATAGTCACAGATCATTGATGGCTTACTGTAACTTAACTTCCCTCCTATTTTTAATCATCCACTCAAAACAAAAAGGAAAGCACAACAAAATGACGACTGTACCCCCGATTGCTTCAACCAAAAGAAGAAAATGCTCCAAACTCATTCCCTGACCCCCTCCCGCACTTCACCGAGACTCTTTCAAAGTGCCGCTTTGGGACCGACCAGCCACCAGCTCAGCTGTTCAAGCCCTGGGTTCAACTCAGAGCCGGAAGAGCCAAGAAGCTGCACCATCCGGTTCAGATGGACAGGGTGGCTTTGAGACGTTCCATGAAGATGTGCAGAGGAAGATGCTAAGCAGAAGCCCCCTTTATCGCTTCCATCTCACCTGCCTGCAGGCTCGCGAAGCATCTGTGCCAGAGCCGGGCCTTCCCCGTCAATCACCCTGGCTCACTGCCGCCACAAGCAAACGTTTACAGCACCTCACCCGCGTCCAGGTTTCTTCCAATCCATGTCCCACCTCCCAACCCCTGAGTCGAGCTGGGGAAACGGGGCCATGCCTGCCAAGCACATAACAGAATACTGGGGCAAAGCCTACAAGGAAACCGCTGGCGTTTCTCTTGTGAGCAACTAAAACTCGCCTGGAGGAAAGATGCCTCCTGGTCTTTCCACCCCCAGTGTTGGATGGGGCTTCCCATCAACTAAGGGGACCTTGTTTGAATCAACCTCACCCAATACTCACCCTTCAGCCCATGTGAAAGGTTCTCAAGGTTTGCTGAACTGAAAAGCTGTGGAAGCGCTTCCAACTTACTTACTACCAAGAAGCAAAATCCACTTAGGGTCTCGGTCACCAACCCCAGCAACATTTGAGAGGAAAAGTTATTTTGAAAAGAAGGGCTTTTGTGCCGTTCCAACTGCTGCTACAGAGATAACGAAACAGTCCCAACTCTACTCATGAATATGTCTGTCTTCAGAGACATCCTGGCCATCACTGCTAGGTCTAAGGAACATTACATTTAAGGGGTGAAAAACAGAGCTAAAGAGACATTTAAACCATGAGCAACGGTTTAACAGGAGTTAAACGGTCTGAGGCTACAAGAAATAATTACTTATTCCAGTTTCTGTAGAAGAATAATTGCAGCATGCCTGCTTAAAGTACTTTGAGTTTATGTGCAAGTTCATGCCTACTATAAATATTTCTATAATCCTTTTCTGCTCCCAACTCCCCGAGAGAAGCCTAAAAATCTGAAATACTTTTGGTGCTGGCCTAGAGTGAATTGTATTTGGGACACAATTCACTGAGTTATTCACCAACATCCTTCACACCCCTTCTTCTTGCATAATCTGCACACCCCACCCCCACCAGGGATGTTCTGCCAAATACAACCAAGTCTTCTCTTCAGATGACTATAAGCCCAAGAATAAAAGCCCTCCGGAATTTCAGACCCATGTCGCCAGGCAGGGCCCCTTCTGTCAATAAGCTGAGGCCTTAATCCTGTCCGTTTTACAGCTACTGAGAGGTTTATGTCATTACACGGTGTGATACAGTCCAAAGGAGGCAGGGAAAGCAGTTTTCTGTGTATCGAATCCAGTTCTAAATATAAACCATGATTTTTTTTTTTTTCTTTAGGAGAAACTTGCTGGTCAGATTTAAAAAATCACTAACAAATTCATCGTTTCTGATGAGTATATGTTTTCCAAGAATTAAAGTGAGACCTCTCCGTGGCCACGGGCTGTTAGGGATGAAAGTTGGTGCCATTCAAGAATCTGGGAAGTTCTGTTTACCGAGGGCCATAAGTTTCCTAACATCGAAATGTCACACTTCTAAATTTAGGTGGCTCTTTCCAGATGCATGTTGGTAAAGGTAAACCTTGAAAATTTTATACTGAATTTCCAAACAACTTTTCGTTTCAAGGTGAGCTCAGCAGAGACAAAGCCAACCACCAATGAGAGAGAGGACTAAGACTTTGTTGGAAGTTACAGCTCATGGCAAATTTTAGGCTCACTTCATTTGTCAAGGTGAAACATGTCCTTCCCAGAACCGCTAAGGTCCTCTCATCCTACCACCCTGTTAAATTTCCTTCCAGCTCCTCAGACTGACATGACAGACGCACCTACGAAAATCAAGCAGAAGAACATGACTGTTCGTGTGAAAATATGAGACTTTTCTTTGTGTGAGTGGGGCCATTTGGACTCTACTCGTACTACATGAGTCAGCCACAGGGAGACGATGAATTTATCTGAGCCGAGCAAATGTGCCATCACTGGGAGAGGGAGACAAATAAAGCCTGAGAAGAATAAGGAGGTGCTGGTACACGCTTTGCATGCCGACGGGGGAGGAGCACCGCTGCATTCCCACGGGTTACTGAAATCTGTCGCAGTACAGAGAGCAAAGAGGTCGTGCTTTTCTCACCAGGTTAGCTTGAGGCTTGTATCTTTAAGGAACCAGGTAGGCTAGTCATTTACCATCGATTCATTACTACGTGCAAAGAATGTTCTAGGCACCGGAAGGACAAAGGAGAACAAATCTGGTCTCTCACCTCAAGGAGCTGATTCATTTTGCAGCCACTGACACAAAGCATCCATGAAGCCCACTTAGTACCCAAGATGACAGATCATCCAATTACAGTCAAAAGATCATCTGCCTTTAGGGAAATCATCTTTCAATTCAGCCCTCAAGAAGTATAAGAACTCCACTGATGCCGACAAGTACATTTTACCAAACTTTTGAAAATGTTCAAGAGATCAGATTATAAAATTGTAAAATACCAGGTGGAGAGCAAAAACACGATAGTTAGATTATAATTGTCTTAAATTCAATTTAGTATCATTATGCCCTAATTCTTGTTGCTCTTGTTTTCCTTCTAAGTTGACCAGAAGAAAATGTCCTCACACCAAGGATCTTACCTGCCATCATGCTACCGTTCACCTGCACTTTCAAGGAACCATTCAGAACCTCAACCAGGTTTCTATTCCAAGCTAGAACAACAGACTGTTCCCCCGACACAGCATTCAGCGGGTCTTTAAATAAAACCATTTATTTTCTCATGATGGTCACCAAGTACGTACATATTAAATCTCAGTTTTCAATTTATTATTATTTATTGGGATGTGTTGACGCCTCTGCTGCCTCTACTATCAGGACAGACCCGACTCTTATTCAGCGTTGACTCTGCATTCACAACTCATAGCATTAAAAACTATAATGGTAATAAAAAACAAAGATAAATTCAAGAGAGCTGTTCCAAGACACAGTGTGACTGAGACCACAGGTGCCTTTGGTGAGCTCCTCCCACCTGTTCTGAGCACCCACCCTCCCTGCCTCTTTCCACCAATTCCTGTACCCCTTGCTTAGAGCCCACACTCTAAGGGGCTCTGAGACCCCACCTGAGAGCCACTAACTGGGCACTTTTACCTCCTAGCAGCCCTGTCTCCAATCACACAAGAGAGTCTTCAATACCCAAAAGGATTCATTTTAAGAGTTACTTTTATTACCTAAGCATCCATTTCAAACTATGTCTTGTGCACTTTAAAATATCTATACAGTGTTTCATTCTACAAATGTGGTTCCTTTTAAGAAATTAAAACCACAAAGACCGAGGAAAACGATGAAGTCAGCTATCAGTTATCACCATTCAGGTTTTACCCGGAGATTTTTTCATCACTAATCATACTGCAAATATAATTTAATTTCTTGTAAGTGGCATGGTATGTTTCCATGACCATTTTTTTTCATATTCATCTTAAATGGCAATTTGAAAAAAGAATGTAGTCTACTTGAATGTACAGTACTGATCACTAAATCATTTCCGTTAAAACTGGACATAAAGGATGCTTCCCGTATCTTGCTACTTTAAGCAAAGCAGCAATGGGCAAGTTTATCACGCAAAAATCTTCCATAGTCAAGATTACTTCCTAAAGGATGATTCTCAGAAACTGGGTAAGAGGGTAAAATGACTCAAAATGACGAAGACGGCCATGATAATGGTGCTGACAAAATATTCTAGAGAATCCAAAAAAACGTCACAGAATGAAGTAACATCGATGTACCCATCAGACTGGAATTTAGTGATGGGAATTCAAGACCCAGCAGCAGAAGCAGAAATACATCAGGCGTTGCAGCACCACTGAACATGCAGTTTCAATGCTTAACTCCAAAAACCCTCAAAGTTTACCAGTCAAGTCTATCGGCAACAGCAGTCTCACCACCTCCCTTTCATTAGCACTTCTCTTGGTTTCCATTAGCACATTCAGCAGGGGTTTTAGAGGATCTGGGTTCACTGCCTGCTTGTGATTGAACTAGAATGGCCTCAATTTTAACGAAGCCTTTCCTGCATATATAAAAAAGGGGGCAGGGCAGGTATTCAATGAGAAAATTTGACCTCAGGAATTTGGAGAATATTGTCAGCAGATACCACAAAACGTGCTTACTTCAAATTAATCTTTCAGAAAATAATACCACATGCCAAAGATCGTTTCAATTTTCAGTCTTTTCTCCCCCTCTGGCAACTAGGGTTCATAATGGGTTGGTTAAAGTGTAAGCACGTACGAGAAAGAAAGAATCCTGTTAGGAAGCTGCAAACAGTATCAGTGATGACAATAAAAATTGTGTTTCCCCCTGACTACACTAGAAGATAAAAGAAACATCACGAAAAGGCAAAAGCATAAATGAAAACTAAATTTCTGCTTAATCATCCTTCTGCAGAGAAAAACATAAGCATTTTATGTGCAAGGCAGCATCATCTTTTAATAGCTATAGGACACATTACTATTACCCTGCTGCTTCTCGGCTGGAGAAATAGGATTAGTGGCCTAAGCAGAGAGAGCTTAAACTAATTACTCAAGTAGGCAGTCCTAGTGCAAAAAAAAAAAAAGCAGGAAAAAAAATCCCAGTCTTCCGAGGGTTAAGGAACCTCAGTGATCGAAGGTTGGTCCAGGACTTCAGACCACAATTAACATAAGAGGAAGTAATGCCATTTTTAGCAACATGGATGGACCTGGAGATGATCACACCAGGAGAAGTAAAGACAGAGAAACAAATATCTCAGCCCTTCTATGTGTCATCTAAAAAGTGACACAAATGAACTTATTTATAAAACAGAAAGACTCACCGACATGGGAAACAACGTTACTCAAGGGGAAAGGAAAGGAGACACAAATTAAAAGTTTGGAATTAGCACATGCAAACTACTATATACGGAACAGATAAACAAGGTCCTACTGTACAGCACAGGGAACTATATCCAATATCCTGTAACGACCTATAATGAAAAATATATATGCATAATGAACCTATAATGAAAGATAAATGTGTAACTGACTCACTAAATACCAGAAACTAATGACATTGTGAATCAAAACTATACTTCAATAAAGAAATTTTTTGAAAGAAACAAAGAGGGGTTTTAATCCTCCATTTTCAAAACAGACTCCAAGTGACAGGTCAGACTTAGGCTGGCTTGAGATAAACAACTTTATCTAGAGTTTCAGAATGGTCACCATACATCTATTTTTTATTCAACAGTATTCAGCAATTGCATTTTAGGCACTGTCTATATAATGATGTAGGACCCACAGCCCGATACAGGGAGCAGAGTATGTGTTGGTTTGGAAGTCAGATACTGATTTTGCAAAAAAAAAAAAAAAAAAAAAAAAAAGAACCCTCTCATGTCTAAAGATGAGTATTAAGTAACTCTAACACAATCTAGAAACAGGCTGTGTTCGTGCCTATAATCCCACCCAAGAGCTCTTTCCACAAAAGAAACTTTCAAGAACTTGATGCCAGAAACGAATTTTTAAGATGGACCACGTGACATGCTTGATGGTAACACCAGCAAAGCTACAAGGGGCCTATTATCTACTTAACACTCTAACTCAGGACAACAGAAAGGCAAGTCTCACTGATACGACAGTTTCCAGCAACTGAGGATGCTTCGAGGCCTGAAGTGAGATCCTAGCATTTGTTTTGAGATTCTGGAAAGAGCCAACCACGGCCGCAAAAACTCAGAGCAAGCCGTGAGAACCTGACACCACTGTAATTCCTTCACTCCAAATATTTTCCACACAGTTTCTGCTGGGGAATTCCTCAGTGCTTTCGTAACACGTCAGAAGGGAAAGCAAACTCCCGTTCTGAATCAGACAGCCCGATTACATCTGTTGTGTAAAGGAAGGGATACTGGTCATCAAATTCAGTGGACAGCCCAGAGGGGAGGTTACCGAGAGCAATTATAAAAATTAAAATAGAGATTATGATCAAAGTGAGCCATCGAAAACGGCTAAGCTTCGCCATGAGGTGAAGATCTGCCTGTATTATACTTAATGGAAAGGATTTCAAAGGTCAGATGTAGGACATGGCCCTTTAACCAGGGGACTTCATTGGTTTAATGCAATCACAGGTACCCAGCTGTTAAAGAGATCTCTTGAGAACACAGCATGAAAACCAAACTACCTTCCCTGCAGCCAGGCCAAGCTGGTTGACAATGTACACCAACTACAATGTCTAACATGATACTAAAAACAGATGACTGAAGGGTCACAGCTAAGAAATACTTCTGAAATATGAAGTGGGTGGATAAAACTATTTCCCCTGAGAAAACAGAGAATATCCCTCATATACCATCTCTACCGCTTCCCTCCTCCCCAAACCCCGATAAATGCACAACTCAAAAGACCAAACTCAAAATGTTCTTTTCCTTCTGGACACCCTTTTCCTCTCCTTTGCTCTAGAGCTGTCCATGGGAATTCGACTACTTTGACAGCATTGCTATTTCAACAACCCGTGGCATGCCAGAGCCCTTCCAGGCTGTCTGCACAACCAGGGGCCTGCTCTGAAAATCCCACCCTGCACACGAGGATGGGTGTCCAGCTGGGGCTCAGGGCGACAAGCGGAGTCCCCCAAAGGGAGCAGTGGGAAGTAAGTAGGAAACAGGGAACTCTACGGCTTGCTCTGAGTTCTGTCGCCTCAGTAGATTGTCTCCAGAATTCTGAGATGGTTCCCAGATGCTGGGATCTCACGTCAGTCCTTCAAGCTATTCATTCCCCAGACCCCTTCCCCTGTGGGCAAAATTCACCGGCTCAGGGTGGGCACCTGAGCTGGCTGGGCCAACCATGCTCTCTGCTGGGAATTCCTGTCAGCATTTGAACCTGGGGGCTGGCACACTCAGGACCCATTTTAGAATGTGGCAAGGAAGTGAAAGAAAGCCCAGTGGCTGTCACAGAGAAGAACGAAGGCAGTTCAGGGAGGGAAGGGGACATGAGCCCCGAGGGACCTCAGGCTCAGCTCCTGGTGCCGTCAGATCCTGGTTCTAAGACCCCTGGCTGCCTGACAGCATTTCCTGTCCTTGACCCCCATCAAGTGCTCTGTGTGCCCTTACATAGCAATTCTACTTCCATGGCTTCAACTGGTTAGAGCAGGCATTTGTTTTTTGTAACCCACATGTCATCATCACATGCTTAATCCTTTAAATGCCAACATCTAATGACTTCTAACCCCAGTAGAAGAGCTTAGAAGACTGTTTCTTTAGCAGCATGTATTAGAATCTATTTGTTTTCAGACTCAAAGTGTTTCATATTTCCCCATAGCCCTTTCTAAGACACGGTCACATGCACAGGAGGAAGTTTAAATAAGGGTTAATAGAGTCACTCTCCCTGCCTTAAGCTGAGCTGTTAAAATCTAAAAGCCTTGGGTGAAAGGCTTTACTCACATCTTCAAAATTCAGGAAGAGTCTCTCAGGCTCGAAGCACATACCAAAGGAACAGCCACAACGGTGAGAAAGCTCATTCAAGGCTCAGAAGCAGGGGCACCTAACCTGGCGGGAGTTCCTACCATATGGCCTCTAGCTGTCACCGTCTCGGCCCATTTGCTGGCGCCAACCGCAGCCTGAGGGGGGAGATCAGGGTGGCGCCGGGACTCTGTGGTTTCCCGGCCAGTAAATCTGGCTGTGCTCCTGCAAACCCCAACCCATTCAACAGACAATGCGGTGACTAGCCCCACCGTGTAGCGGGCTCAGCGCCACGTAGTGGGGAGTATGGGGGTGATTAGGACAGACAGTGCCCACCCAGAGCTTCTTCCATCAAGCATTTACACTTTAGTAAGAGAAAACAGATCCACAGTTAAAATATACTGCAGCGTACGATGAGGTGAGAGAAGCAGGGTCCACTGCAGGACTTCAGAGAAAGAGCTGTCAGTTCCCCCGACTGGGGATGGAGGGAGGGAGGGGAGAAACCAGGACAAACTGTCCTCAGGATGCTCCGAACTTACTTATGGATGCTCATTTACCCGTAGTGACCACCCAGCCTTCCAAAGGTAGAAGACAATCTTCCAATACCTTCATTTCATTTTTCTGTTTATTTTTAGGAAGAAGGGGAAGAAACTGTCTCCCCTGCCATCAACCTCCTCTGCTTCTTAAAGGTCCACTGACACCCACCGGAGAAGGAGCCCCGCTTCCCGTCCAGGTTCGCCCCGGGCTGGACGGACCCCTCACTCTGTGCCCACGTGGCTCATTTAGCCATCGGGTCCTGAGCCCTCCCTCTCATTGGAAATGCATGTTGCCTACTGAGCATCCAGGTTTTTCCCCTAGGACCGCTTCAACATGTGCAAAGCCAGTTCCCAACACAGAGAGAAGCAGCATTATCACAAACTGTCCCATTTGTAACCCGGCTGGGCTGTAAGCAGACTCCTGCCAGCACCTGAAAGGCCATCGCTCCGAGGACACTGGCCCGAGCTTTAGTTACAATATCTCTTTTCACTGCCCAGCAGGTGCTCACCCCCCACCTTTCCCCGCACCCAGCTACCGGGTCCTGGGGCGGATTTTTTAACCTCTGTAACTGAAGACCTGAGAGGGCCACGGGACACAGAGCAGTGGCCTAAAAACCATTCGTTTTCAATTCCAGCAGCTACATACAGCTCACTTTTCATGTTTCACACACAGAAGACATGAACGAAGGCCCTAAAAATAAGAGACACGGGAGGCAGCCAGAGAGATACCTAACACCCAATCAGAGCCGCGACTGAGGAGGGCACCAGCAGTTTTTGGGAGCCAGGCCAAACGCTCTCCTCCTGGGGGAGCAGACTCAGCGCCGGTGCACAGGCAGCAGCCTGGAGACGGTGCAGGAGTGCGGGAGCCGGGCGACCGGGAGGCCCCGGGAAACCCTCCCTGACCCTGCCCTGCCCACGGCCCCCATGCAGGCAAGCCCTTCACAGCCAGACTGAGCAGAGGGCGGTTCACGTGTTCCAGCCACCAGGCCAGGAGGAACATTAAAAGCAGAGGGAGGAGAGAGGGAGCCAAGGATGTGACAGCTTATTTGCCAACCTCTGGACAGCCCTGTACGCACTAAGACAGGTCGGGGGGGGGTGGTTTCTGGGAGCTACCGGCTTCCCATTCCTTTCCCAAGGAGTATGCATCCCTGCCGGATGCAGAGGTGCGTTCAGCCTCACGGGAGAGCGGCAGAAATGCAGCATCGGTGGGAACTCTGCCTCCTCTTCAAAGGTCTCGTGAGAAACACTACAGGCAAACTTTAAATGGAAAGCACAAAAAAAAAAATCTGCTTCTACAATGCTGCCACAGGTATGACAGTTTATTAGACTGTCCTCTGGACGTTAAAGGGGAATCAAATTACACACAGCAAGAGGGTCAAGTGTTCTCCACTTGATGGAAGCTCCTTTAGAGAAGAAACCTCAGCTCTTCAGGCTTTTTCAGCGGCTGGTGCACTTGGAACACTTCCTAAGAGAAGTTACTGATGCTCTTAGTAACACTGTTACATTCCAAGAGACAAAAATTCCCAACCCCACCCCAGACACATTCTCAGTTAAATGCGACATTAAAAGTTTGCACAAAGTATCTATTTTGGAGACCTGTAATTTTTTTTGACTGAGTAGTTTTGCTTTTCAACTAAGCGGCTGACTAAAGCAGAGAGTAATTTTACAACTCTGTTCTCCACATGTGGATGATTCACTTGCCAGATTATCCTAACTTCAGGCTTCCCACCCCCTCTGCTGTCCAACCTGCTCCGGGGGACATGTCGACTGCCTGCTCTTACAGGCTCAAGTGTGCAAACCAATGTTAACACACCAGAAACAAAAATAAGGGTGCGATGATGCTATGCCCTAAATGCATTTCTAAGATCAATACAAATCTTGAGTTGTGCATTGTTCTGGACAACTGATACAATTTCTATTAAGTAGGGATTTTAATGTGGTATTTCCAGACTCTTAAATCAGAGTCTGCTTCAAAGCATGAGCCACAGATCTTCAAGGGTCCACGTGGCAAAACTATCTTCCTGATAACAGGTTATCTGCCTTCTTGCCTGTGTTGCCATTTGCCCTGATGCTGTGACAGCAATGGTGATAGTAAGACGGCTGGTACCTTAGCGTGAATCAAAGCAGCAGCCCCGTGCTGCGCTAACGGGCGTGACACTCTATCCTACCATCAACTCACAGGTTGTTCTTTCTAACGCCAGTTTCATATTTAAGAATGTCTTGATGAAGCATTAAAAATTCGATGATAATACCCTAGTGTGACGCACCAGGCACTTGATCCTCACTCTGCATGTGATGGTTGTCACATCACCTCGTTTCAGGCAACACCACTTTTACTTGAAACAACTACCAAACTACGGTTATCCAGACTTGGATACTTGGCAGATACCTCCTTGAAAATGGAGTGAGCCTGCCACTTGGGGGGTAATAACTAACAGTGTTTATTGCCAATGATAAAAGTCAAGCTTTCAAGTGAAAAACAGTTTTAGAAAACTCACATCTGCCATGAGCCTGACAGCCTCCTCACACCTAGAGGGGTTTTGATCAGACTGATGGTAATGTTAACTAATTTTGGTTTTTTTTTATATAATGAAATACTTTGACGCTTAAAAGATTTGCAAGACTAAGTGAAGTAGCGTTCTCCAAACCAAAGAATGAGGTCACAGGCGTTTCAAAGAGCCATTCAACACTTGATGCCGATGGACACAGGTGACCTGTTTCATATGCTGTACTGCAACTAACTTTTAAGAACTTGCCAACCATGAATATTAAAGAACAACGTCTCCAGTTATCTGAGAAGGCTGTTAAAATACTCTTCCGTTTTACACTTCACATGTTTGACGTGCACTTCCAACGCGACATTTCACAACACACTGAAAGCCAAATCAACTGAGTCCAAATGTGTTTCATGGAGGCAGAAGCAGACGTTAGAGGAACTTCCAATGTGGAACACTTCTAAATTTTGTTTTGAAAAATGTGATCCTTTTTCATAAAATTACGTGATTTATGTCAGCATATAAAGGGCTTATCATTGTTATTTGTTATAAACAGAATTCTGTTTATTTTGTTATTCTGTTTAATTCATCATTTTTAACTTCTAAGTTATCATTTTTAATGTCTAATATTGGTAGATAAAACCCACCTAAATAAAAGCTCTTTGGAGCCCCCCTGCAATTTTTTAGTACCACTTTAGGGGTTCCTAAGACCTAAAGGTGTAAGAACTATGACCTTAATGTAACTTATATCAAAAAACTCAAAGTCAGTTCTTGTTTAATATTTCTAAATAAAAATGCTGTTCTGGTATCATAAGACAGACATGATATTTCTTAAAAGCTCAACTTTAATGTGTACTTTGCTCTTATCTCTTAAGAGTCTGTCCTTTTTCTACTAAAACCAACCCAACAATTCATCTTTTACTGGCATTCACTTAGTTATCCATTCACAATGTAGTTATTGAGTCCTTTCAAAATGATCCCAGAAATGTAGCAACTCTGCCCTCGGGGAGCTTAAATTCCAATGCCATTCATCCACCTGTCTCACTCAATAAAATTAACCAAGCACTATATTTGGCCTTCTCACAATCACAACACTGATACACCTGATGGAGTTGCTTGTGGGGGCTATGAATTTTCAGATGTTCAATTTTTGCTCATTTCCAAATTTCTTTGGAGTTTAGAGAGATCTTCAACCTAAATTTGCAGGCTATTGTTATATTTGTTTTTCCTGTCCACAATTTCATAATAAAAGATAAAATTTCCTAAGAGGAAGACATCAGTTGACTATCAGAAGGACTGTGGTCCATTCAGCTACTCCTGACGCTTTCTCCTTTTTTTCATGGTAGAGGAGAGGTCCCCTGCCCAGCAGCTCCGGGGAAAGCCAGCCTCTAGTTTTAGGAGGGGGACCTAGAAACCACCCATCTGTGCTAAGAGAAGTGGAGGTTCCCCTACTTGGCAAGGTGATCCAAGATGGCAAGGGTTTTCCTTGTCATCAGGCAAGTGACACCATACATAAACCTTACTCTGCAAGTCATTAAAGCAAGATTCCAGGGAAGACTGAAAGGTAACTGTCCATTAGTCACACAGGCTGAACATAAATGAGTGCTTCAAAAATCCAACATTTTAACGAACTTTTTCAATCACAGCCTTTAAAAAAAAAAAAAAAAAAAAAAAAAAAAAAAAAAAAAACCAAAGGCACTACCACAAACCTAAGAACTGGCTAGAAAACTAGTGAGGGAGGTGAGGACAGTCACACAAATCTCAAATCTGACTTGGGTATAGTAATTCTGTGAATCTCAGAATCTCAGCATTCTGTTTCTAAAGCAAGAAGAAGAGTTCCAAGGTATAAGAGTTCCTAATAAAATTCAGACAGAGAATAAAAAAGGGCATTTAATCCTACTCCTGGGGATATATATCCAGAGGGAACCTTAATTCAAAAAGATACATGCAACCCAATGTTCACAGCATCACTATTTACAATAGCCAAGACATGGAAACAACCTAAATGTACACCGACAGATGACTGGATGAAGAATCTGTGGTATAGCTATACAATGGAATAGTACTCGGCCATAAAAAAGAATAAAACAATGCCACTTACAGCAACATGGATGGATCTGGAGATTGTCATTCTCATTCTAAGTAAGCCAGAAAGAGAAAGAAAAATACCATATGACATCGCTCATATGTGGAATCTAAAAACTAAAAACAAACAAACAAACACTAAAAAAACTTATTTACAAAACAGAAAGACACTCAAATATAGAAAACAAACTTATGGTTTCCAGAGGAGAAGGGAGTGGGAAGGGATAAACTGGGAGTTGAAGATTTGCAGAAACGATTATATATAAAATGGATAAACAAGTTTATACTGTATAGCACAGAGAACTATATTTAATATCTTGTAGAAATATGGTGAAAAATATGAAAACAAATATATGTATGGTCATGTGTTACTGAAGCACTATGCTGCACACCGGAAGTTGACACAACATTGTAAACTGATTATACTTCAATAAAATATATATATATACTCAAAATAAAAATATATATATATACTTCAATATATACACATATATATACACACACACACACACACACACACACATATAAAAAAGGACACTTAGTTTACAGAAGAGATAGGAAATAAGTTAAAAGGGGTAATCTTACTCTAGGCAATTGCAGGGTCACTACACGAGAGAGACTAGAACAGACTGCAGGATGCTTAACTGATATTTTCAGTAAAGATCTGAGTATAAAACAATAAAATACAAAGAACAGATATCACTTCTATCAACAGGACTTGTCAATGCAGTGGAAAGCAGTGTGATTGGAGTCAAACAGACAATTCAAATCCCAGTCCTGCCACTTACTATCCACCATTAACTTACATTTTCTAAGCCTGCTTCCTCATCTGTAAAATGGGAATGCCAATACCAATCTCATAGGGATAATGATGTAAGTTACCTAGCACAGGGATATGCTAATGTTACTATTCAAAAGGCTAAGCAGGGTATGAAAAAATTTTTTAAGTAACCTAATAACTGCTAAAGGAATTAAGAGGTTGATCACTGGGCTTCCATGGTCAGGGAAGACATCCTAAAAAAAAAAAAAAATATGGCACTTAGGAGTGGTTCAAACTCCCTCTTTCAAAGCTGAACAGGAAATTTCCACTCATTGGTATTGTTCCTGGGCTTCACGAGTCTATGACAAGCATTTATTGAACAGTCATTGTGATGAATACTTAGTGGTTCTTAACCTTTCTGCGTCATGGCTCTCCCCTGAGAGTCTAATGAAAGATCACAGAAGGAACTTCTCCCCAGAAAATGCTGATGATTTTTTATTCTAAGTTAGGGAGGGAGAGGCCCCTGGAAGCACATTCATGGACCCTAAAGATATACAATGCTAAACATTAAGAGGCTACTGATTTTAAAACAAAGCCCAAGGTCACCTGGTCCAGCTTCATGAGTCAGATGGACAATCAGGCTCCCCTTCCATCATGTCTTATCTCGGGGAATGACACCACCATTACCCTATCGCAAGCTCAGAATCCAGGAACCACCCTGGACACTCCCCGCTCCATATCTAGTCTTCCACTAAGTCTTGTCCGTTTTTCAAGTGTGGCCTCTTATTTCCACCTCTACTGCCACCTCCTCTATCCAAGTCACCATCATCCTTTGGCAGGATTGCTTCAGTTGTACTGTAATTGGTCCTTCTATATTCCCTCTGGCTGGGTGTAGAACATAATACACAGCCAATGGTCAGTATGATAAGACAGTATTACCTCTCTACTCACCACAGTTTTGGAAATTAAGAGTACAAAAATTTATTCATATCCCTAACACTCAAAATGATCTTTGAACATTTTGGCATTTTTTAAAATAAATTCAAGAACTTATACAATGGAGAGAAGGACATATGCCAAAATAAACCAACTCAAACAGGAGTACATGGAAACATCATTAACATTAGTCAAGGACCACGTGAGGTATCTGTGTACATGGATGGATTGGTTAGGTGGACAGAGACAGATAAAATTTTATAAAATGAGATATTCAATGTGCTAATTCATTTTTATGTATTAAATTTAAATTTGCTTGTCTGTATCAAAACAATTTTTTGTGTGTGATTTTGTTTGAGAAGATCAAAAATGTTAAAAAATTGAGTTCCTTTTTTCAAGGACGTCCTTCAGTTTTAGGCAGAATCGGTTAGCTCTCCTTTGAAAGGCATGGACATCAGCATGCTAACACTTCCTTTCATTTTTAATTTTCACCTCCAGATTGTCCTTTAGTTACATTATGCTTATAGTATCTCGCTCTGTACCTTTAAAATTCTGTCCTGTACTCATAATTCCCTTCGTTGTTTGGCACTAGTTCTACCTACATGTAAATAGGTTCAGATGCTCACCCCACCTCCCACAATATCTTCATCTCCAAATTCCTTGTTTTCATTCAGTTTTTAATTGGATGGGTTTCAGCACTCCCTTAGAAGTAGGGCCACAACTGATTTGCCCAGTGCCACACCCATTGGATCCTGCATATAATAGGTGGTCCAGAAAACATCTGTTCAATGGTGGAATTTATAACCACAGAACAGTCTGAAAATAGCTTACAATCTATTAAACCACATATATCATATCTGTGGCCCATATGATAATCCTGACTCTTGAATTCCTTGTCCAAGAGTCAAAAAAAGCAATACACTAGACATGTGTTACAATGATACAAGTCACCTTCCTGTTTGAGATGTTCCCTTAATAAACTGCAGTAACATGCAAGGTGGCTTAAAAAAAAATTTAGGGCAACATGCAAAAGATGTTCATTCACGCAAGAAATATTCAGAAGATAACGAGGTCAAGTTCAGTCTCAAATTCCAAGCTAACACCACCCTGTGCTAGGATCATCCTGGCACAATCAAATATCTAGTTAATCATTTGTGACTGATTACCATTCTTAACTCATCTCACCCAAACCATTCCTTCCTTGTGTGTACTTCTCCAAATTCCAAAGCTATTTCTAGTTGTTTTAAGTGTTTAGCCTTCAGCAAGCTTCTTCCAAGGGGAGAGATTCAGAATTAAGCACTCACAATGCAAAGCACATCTCCCCACCTCGTAAGAATCACAGCCCACATTTCAAAACATGCCTCGCTCAACTCTGGGCCTCTAAAAGGGTAACTCATTCAAAACACAGATGTTAAATTCTTAAAAACTGCTTAATACCTATCAGAATTTGCACCTTCAATAGTTATTGCAGGAAAAAAAAAACGTGACTGTGATCCGACAGACTGAAACCGAATTTGAAAAGCTTGCTTAATATTTACCGTCTGCTGCCAACAAGCAGGAGTCACATGAAGAAACTGGGAGGTCTGGCCATCTCCCAGAACTTTTTTATTAAAGAGTAAGGAAGCTAGCAGCTTCTGGACAGAGATCTGGGACCAGCCAAAAAAAAAAAAAAAAAAAAAAAAAGGTTCAGCAAGGTGTTGGGACGTCTGTGGTTTGTCTTTCCAAAAAAAAGTAAAGAATTACAAAGATCCACGCAGGTGCTTTTTCAGATCTGTAACAGGGCATCTATCCTTTCTGCAGGCACAGAGGATTTAAGGACTTGATTGCCTGCCCTCCTCTGACCCCAGACTCCAGACACTGGACCTTGTGACAGGAACTGTCAGGTTCCTCCTGGGCCCTGTGGGACCGTGAATGGTCCCTTACCTGAACTGCCAAATAATTTGAGAATGCCTTCTGGCCTGACAGCACACAACTGCTCTCCCAATGATGAATACGAATGACTTCTGCATAAGGGATTTCTGAGATATCCAAATTCAATTAGGCTTCGCCTGCTTTGAACAGACAACAGCACCCAATTGTGACATTTTTCTTTGCCCTCCACTGACCATGTTAAAGACCCTAATATTTATGTTTTAATTTTTCTCCTCTCTCCGAATGTCATTTATGCACTCCCATCCTCAAGAGATGAAGAAGCCGCAGTTATACTCAGGCCTAATTCATCTTGTGGACAGAAGCAGCATGTCTCTGCTGACCCGTCTGCTACGAGAGCCTCTGGAACATTCAGTCACAACCTAAACCAAACAGGGACCTCGTTCTCACAAACTACATTTGCCACTGCCAACACCAGGATTCCCCCGTACCTCGCCAAAGGCCAACCTAGTCTAGTTCCCCGAGGCCCTGGTAATTGTTTGCCATTAACTGAGATTATCTTCAAGCAAAAAGTCCATGGTTTTTGTCTAAGCAATTGTCTAATACAAGATATTATGGTGTGTAGCTTGCCTGTAAGGCTTAAACGTCTTTCGTGACCCCAGAGAGTTTAATGCAATTCACAAACAAGATGAAAGTGTGTTTAGCACAGAACTAATCCATACCTTTTTAACCCAAAATGGTCCTTCCTGTTAAGCCCAGAACTAAAGTGCACATCAAATGCTAAGGCTTACACTTTATAATTCAGACCTCTCGCTTTCACTTCTATTACATAATTTTATAAAAGCATTTGAAAACCTGACTAAGCATGCATTCATATCAAAATTGGCAGGTTCCAAGATGGACTCTTACTTTTGGGTTATTGTGTTACTTTGGGGAACTTTCTAGTTTGAAGACCTAAGTTAACATCAGGCTATTTCCATAAAATCTTTTTGTCCTTTTTGGTGGCCTTCAGAGGCAAGCTGCCACTCTTTGCTCAGTAACTGGAAGAAATAAGATAGGGTTTGGGGTTTTAAGGCAGCAAAAGGAAACAGCTTCTATTTAAAGGTCTTTGAGGGGAAGAGAAAGGAGTCGAGGAAAAACAAGATTCCGGAGTTTACAGTTCTTTAGACGTACTCCAGAGCAGCTGTTATATTTCTTTCTAAGTTCCCCTCAAGTAGCAATGACAAAACAATATTAGGTTTTGAAGCAACAGAATAGAAACAAAAAATTCCTTTAAAGGAATGGTTTTTCAATAATTCTAGGAAAACAGTAGGAGCCATATAAAAAAGCCATACACTTTTTTTTAAGCGTAAGCTGAAGTTCAATTTGTTAGCTTCGAAGTGGTTTGTTAAAAAAAAAACTAAGTGGAAGCTTAAGAAATTTGGGTTTTTACAAGAGAATCTATTTTTCTTTTCAGACACTCCATTTTCAGGAGGCCCAATTTTAAAAGATGAATTAAGTACTGGGGCAAACACACATCGGGGACCACAGTGCTAGCTCCCTAAGGCAGTGATGAAGGAAGTACCTTCTGGGGACTTTATAACACTCTAAGATCACAACTCCAGACGTAAGTGTTGCAAGTCAGCTTCAAAACCCCCAGCCATCCCTCCCTCTCCACTGATACTATTACAGTAACTGTGGTAAGTTCTGTATCTGTTCCACTCCTTTTATTGCTAGAGTTATCGGAATCAAAACGGTCATCTACCTCCCAGCCTATCTTTCTTTCCAACACACAGGCACAAACTCTTCCACAGATGCCTAAGGAATACCTGCAAGACAGACCAGCCTGACTGAGCACTGTGGCAATTACCGCCTCATAAAGCTCAAATGACATCACGGCTAGACCAGTGAGCCTAGGATGGTGGCCACAAGTATGACCTTTTCCTTTCCTTCTATTTCCCTGAGATCAGGAGACATTTCCAAATGCAGTAACCCAACGGCCTGGTGAATTTGTTTGCTATCTACAACCACAACTGACCAGAAATAGTTGTCGGTGTCTGAGAACCAGCTGTAAGAAACCTCTGCCAGGAAGAGCCAATTAAAATTAAAAAAAAAAACCAAAAAACTTGATCTTTGGTTAATAGTCCATTCTACAAAATGTTTTCCCCTTCTTCCTACTGCAGCCTCCTCAAAACACTGTCAAAGCCCCGAAGCAGCTGCAGAATCTTGGTTCGTGTATATTTAAAAAATCTAATCTATAAGACAGCTCTGAACAACTCCAAACCCCATCTGTTTAAAATGAGTGGGGGGAGTGGTACGCCCTTAGCATACCAAATTTGCTTATTGAACAGCTGCATCATGAAAATAATCCTAGAAGTCAAGAAAACCAATACGAGGAACATATAAAGCCCTGGCAGGTGCTCTCAGTGCCAGCCTTTGCTCATCCTCTCCCCTGGAGGATAACAATTTAGTATAAATTGTTATCAATTTAGTATAAATTTTACTATAAAGCAACATTAGTTGCTTATGCTAATATGCAGAGTGTGGTTTGCAGCCAAAGTGGGCTTTTTACATAGTAAGTCCAAACAGCCAGTTCTGAAGTCTTCAGTTTAGAGCCAGGCAAGTTTGGTCAGTGACCAAAGAAAGCCAATGTTTTCTAGTGATTGCAACCCACACCTGGCAGCCCTAGGATTGATGCCAATTCCAAACCTCCCTGAACAGAAGGTGAAGTGTGAGGCTGGGTTAACAGCAGCTCCCCAGAGGACTTTTCAAATGCCTAAGGACATCTTTCAAGAAGAACTGGACAGTCTGCTGGAGGAATTCACAGACAGGGTTAAAACTACCTCTCCAAGAGCAAGTCACCTGTCACAACTGAGACTTTGAGAAAAAAAGATTTCCAGGTTAAAAAATACCAAAAACAAATAGGTATCTATGCTTTTTACACATTGTAGCAACAAGAATTTAAAGACTTTTGGCTTCATGGAAAGGCAAAAAAAGTCATTAGTCATGGGCTAAAGCTTCTGCAATTAGGATTTCTCCCAGTAATCCACTGCATCAAGCTCTTTAATGCCTAAAGTCAAAAGGCCAATGCCAACTTTTCTGGTAAATTTCCCCTAACAAAAGACATTGAGGTATATTAGAAAGAGATTGGGTTTCATTATCAGTTCACGCAGGTTTAAATCCTTGGTCCACCACAAACAGTTGTTCTTCGAACTTGGACAAGTTACTTATCTCTTAAAGAGGTGGTTTCCTAGCTTGTAAAGTGGGCCAAAAAATCTTCAGATTGCAAGGATGAAGTTACACGGAAGGACGCTTGGTCGTCGGAGACAGCTAATGGTTTATACTCCTTTCTCATCCCCTTACCTCTCATCCTTTCCAAGCCCCCAAACATCTTGGGGTTCCCCATAGCCTCATCCCCCAATCTGCTTCCCTTCCTCCCAAGATTTGTGAGTGTGACTTTGCAGAGGAAGTGAAAATGATGATCTATTCTAATTAAACAGATTCTTATAAACAAAGTGGACCTACACATCAGAGTCACTTAGGAAGAAGGGCAACAAATGACCTAATCTCAGATTTCATACCAAGACCCAACCAGGATCCAAGGGATCTCGCACTTTCCCGAAATAACTGCACTGTAAGCACAGATCAGAGCTTGAAGAACGTGGGCAGTAGAGACAGACTTCAGAGCTGAGTGACCCAGCTCAAGCACACAGCCCTTGACAGGAACGGACTGCATGATGCAGCCCATGCTGACCTAGCCCCAAGCACAAATGCCGGCTGGAGACTTGGCCGGCCCTCACGACTGACTCCATCCCACACTGCAGACAAGAGGTGGTCATGGGCAGTGGGGCTGTCTCCTCCCAACTCTTCTACGTGCAGGGTCCTTCCTACAAAAGACGGTTGAAATAAATCACAAAGTTACTTGGGGCTGGGGGCAGGGGAGGGGGAGGGTGCACAAATGGAACTGAGAAGGGTAAATAATTACAATGTATGTAAATGGCAAAAGGTTAGTAGTTTATAAAGCAACAGTAATCAAAACGGTACGGTACTGGCACAAAAACAGATACACAGATCAGTGGAATAGGACAGAAAGCCCAGAAATAAACCCACATCCCTATGGTCAATTAATCTACAACAAAGGAGGCAAGATTATACAACGGAGAAAAGACAGTCTCTTCAATAAGTGGTGCTGGGAAAACTGGACAGCTACCTGTAAAAGACTGAAATTAGAACATTCTCTAACACCATATACAAAAATAAACTCAGAATAGACTTAAATATAAGACTGGATACTATAAAACTCCTAGAGGAAAACATAGGCAGAACACTGACAAATTTCAGTGATTTTTTTTTCCAACCAGCTCCCAGGGTAACAAATAAGAGCAAAAATAAACAAATGAGCCCTAAACTTAAAAGCTTTTGCACAGCAAAGGAAATCATAAACAAAATAAAAAGACAACCTACAGAGTGGGACAGAATGGGAGAAAATATTTGCAAATGACATGACTGACAAGAGACTAATTTCAAAAATACACAAGTTCATACAACTTAATAGAAAAAAAAAAACAATCAAAAAATGGGCAGAAGACATAAATAAGACATTTCTCCAAAGAAGACATCAGATGGTCAACAGGCCCATGAAAAGATGCTCAATACCACCAATTATTAGAGAAAGGTAAGTCAAAACTACAATGAGGTATCATCTCACACCAGTCAAAGTGGCTATCATTAAAAAGTCTACAAATTATACTGGAGAGGGTGTGAAGAAAAAGGAACCCTCCTACACTGTTGGTGGGAATCTAAATTGGTGCAACCACTTTAGAGAATAGTATGCACAGTCCTTAAAAAAACTAAACACAGACTTACCATGTGATCTAGCAGTCCCACTCCTGGGCACATATCCTGAGAAAAACTAATTCGAAAAGACACATGCACCCCAATGTTCATGGCAGCACTATTAACAGCCAAGACATGGAAACAACCTAAATGTCCATCAACAGATGACGGGATAAAGAAGCTATGGTGTGTGCACATGTATGTGTATACACACACACATACACACTGGAATACTGCTCAGCCATAAAAAGAATGAAATAATGCCATTTCCAGCAACATGGATGGATCTAGAGATTATCATTGAGTGAAGTAAGTCAGACAAAGAAAGACAAATACCCTATGTCACTCACATGTGGAATCTTAAAAAAAAAAAAAAAAAAAGACAAATTCTATTTACAAACCAAAATCAGACTCATGGACATAGAAAACAAACTATGGTTACCAAAGGCAAAATGGTGGGGAGGGATAAATTAGCGGTTGGGGATTAACAGACACATTACCATATATAAAATAGATAAACAAGGACCTACTGTAGAGCACGGGGAATTACATTTAACTTTTTGTAATATCAATGGAAAAGAATCTGAAAAGAATATATATGTATGTATACGTATAACTGAATCACTCTACTGTACACCTGAAACACTGTAGATCAACTACAGTTCAATAAGATTTTTTTTTTTAATGTTAGTTTACTATGTAAAGGGTATTTAAAAAGAAGGTAACGTGCTGATATGGATCAAAAGCCTTAAGGGCCATACCATGCAGCCTAATTACCTCACATCTAGAAACTGATAGTAAGTATCTGTAAAGATAAAACTGATACACAACGATATTATTTACAAAACTGCTCAGATTAGTGAAAAATGGAACAAGGTTGTTGCCCAAAGAAAACGGAAAAAGTTTCCATATAATGGAATATTATATCTATGTTTTCAAAGAATATTTAATGTGGGAAATGATCACAATGTATTCTCTTAAATTGTAGTATCTTGTACGTAGCATACAATTTACCATCTTAACCATTTAAATGTACAGTTCTGTAACATTAACTTCATTCACATCGTTGTGCAAACACCACTACCATCCAACTCCAGAACTTTTTCATCTTCCTCAACTGAAACTACCTTTAACCACTAACTCCCCGTTCCCCATCCCCTTGGAAACCACCATTCTACTTCGTCTCTACGAAGCTGACTACTCTAGGTACCTCATATAAGTGGAATCATGGTGCCTTCTATGGAGACTGGCTTACTGCACTTAGCATAATGCCGTGAGCTGAAGCAGGGAAGGTCCCTGCATGATACGTGGTCTCCTCCCCAGCTTCTGAAGGAGGCAGCCTTAGGTTCTACATGCTGACTTGCAATAGACGTGCACGGTGAAGGAGGTGCAGACAGATTTGGGGATTAACATACTGCCGTGACACGCAACCTTCACAATCCTGACCCAGTGCAATGAAAGCATGAAGACAGTAAACACAGAATGTGGCACCAACCACACGGGAGAGAATAAATGTATATGGGAGTCTTCAGAGGTTAAAGAGAGGAGATGCATAGGGGTCTGATTTATACTTAAGCTCAGAAAAATGAATCAAGGTCAAGGGAAAGGTTGGAAGGACAGAAAGCAACCCAAACTGAGGCTGTCAAAATACAGTCATGACAGTCGGACACCCAACCCCTCTTCCCCGATAGCTCACTGCCTCCAGGACTCAGGTTAAGATCCCAGATTATTCTGATATCCCACACCTGTCTATCACCCCAAAAGCACTCAAGAACAACTTATCTTCAGGTCTGTTTTCAGCAGCAGCATCCTAGACACACCCCCGTGTTAATTTATAGAGCTGCTTCAGGGATTAAAAATGCAAAGCAGTTAACTAAACAAATTTCTTAAGAAGAGAACAGAAGTTAACGGTCCTAGAGTAGAAAGAGTGAAGGCACAAGCAGGCTGTGCCTCCTTCATTCAGACCAGGATCCCCACAGAGTTGGAAGCCGTTAATCCTACCACCAGTCTCACCCACACACACAGATGCGTCCAAAGTCATTTTCCCTGTTGCTGTTTTAAAGTCCGTCTTAACGTATTTATGAAATTCCGTAATCTAGTTAATGCCAGAGCATGTGATCCTCCAAATATCCCTTCTTCTGCAATCATGCTGATACCCTCTTAACAAAATACATGTAAATGGAGTTCAGACTCTAACAGAATATTTTAGCTTAATAAAAAAATAATTCTAGCTTAATAAAATCTCTCTCAAACACCGACAAAGGCTCCCTTGCTCACTGATCCGTTTTATCTCTGATAGGATGAGGAGATATCACAGCCGTATGACAAAAGAAAATTAAGTCCTTTTACTGATAAATACAAATGTCCTGGCTAAGTAAATAAAGGCAAAAGGGTGATGGTTGGGGTTCCTGCCTCCCTGAGTCACGTACAAGTTCATTATCATCTGAGAACAGCTTATCTTCCCAGATGTTTCCTTCTGTATTAATACCCAAGAGAGATGGAGAGGGGATCAAAACAAGATCCAGTTCAATGAAGACTGGGTGTTGGATGAAAATTTAAGAATTAAAAAACTCAATTTTGAAAAAAAAATGCTGATCGGTTGAAAGAGACATTTCTAGGGAGCCATAACCTCAAGGACCAGCGCACAGAAAGACAAACTACCCTGATGAGCACCAGGATGCATTTAAACTGAACAGTCCTCAGTAACTGCTCAGAGAGCTGCTGTCTCCTTTATGCTCTGCCCCAGGGCAACCAAGTTCCGGCCCCAAGAGCTCGTCAACCCAGCTGTTGTCTGTAAACCTGACCCTACCCACAGCAACTGGTCCTCCTCTTCCCTTGGCTTTCCTACACCACAGTCCCTGCCCCCACCCCCACTCCTTCCCCTTCTGCAGACTCACTCTCATCTGATGGGCAGCGTTCCACCACGCTGACTGCACTTGCTTGGTTCCCTCTCTCTGGGAACGCTGCTCTCGGCCATTCAACCATTTCCACCTGTGAGATGACTCACATCTGCCTCTCCCCAGCTCTGGCCTCTCTCTCGGTCTCAGTGCCTGCATCCAGCTGCCTTCCCGACTTTCCTCTCCTCCTCTGGAGATCTCTAAGGCACCTCTCATTCAACAGGTTCAAAACCGTGTGCTCTTCCCTGAAACTTGGTCTTCTAGCTCATCACAGTGAACGTCACCACTGCCCATTCCACTGACACCTGCTCCTCCCTCCCACATCCAATTCATTCACAGTGGTGTCCAGCCGGTTTCACCTCCTAAAGAGACCCTGGGTTTGTCAACACCTCTCCACCACCTCTCCAGTTTCAGGAACCCAGTCTCACTAGAGTGAGGGCTGCGCCTCCCAGTAAGCTGCCCCATCCACTCTCGCCCACGTCGAATTAGTTCTCCATATAACAGCACATGCAATTCTAATCAGAATTAGAATTCCTTAACCTGTGATGGATCCCCATGGCTCTTAGGCCAAAGGACTGAAATCCTTACCATGGTCTAAGACTGCCTACCTCTCCAGCCTTCTCTCACCTGGTGCTACTTCTCATTCAAAACCCTCCAGTAACTAAGGACCACTTTTGGTTCCTGGAACAGACAGGGCCCCACTTTGCACGTGCTGGCTGCTTTACCCAGAAGGCTCTTCCTTTTTCCTTCACCCAGATAACTCCTCTCCACACTCTTTATAGCTCAAGTACTTCCTTAGGTGAGCTCTTTCCTGACACCGCCCCCACCCCTGTTTAAGTTAGACGCCTCTTCTTGCCACCCACTGCCGAAGTCCTCCGGCCTTTCCTGCACAATTCCATGAGCTGTCCATGGTTGTCTGTCCACATTATGACTGGGTTAGTGGCTGGGTCCATTACTAGAGGGATCAGAGCAGAGTCTGGTTTGTTTGTATCTCCAGCGTTAAGATACCCTGCCTGGCAGATGGAGCGGTGGTAAGTCTCTATTGAGTAAACAGTCACCTAAAACTTTAGACTTCATTTTGAGAGGATTCTCCCAAGCTTGTAAGACTAAATATTCAACTATGTGATGACTTCCATTTCCAAAATCACGAGGCAAGAGGAGGCATAAGGACAGAGCAGAAAGGATGAACTGAAATAGAGAATGAGGGCACGTGGATAGAGGACATAAGTTGACAGATCTGACTTCAAGTATATGGAACTTAAAGAAATGACACAAACATAGGAATATTTTTCAATCAACTGGTTATCAGAAGTAAAACAAAAGTATCATCTGATACCATTTTCAACAAATCTCCCCTTCATCAAACTTTAGAATATCAAGAATTCACAGACAGTGATAAACTAGAGGCCCACCTAAATAGAAACCCAAAAAATGAATCCGGTGAACACCTGTAAGTACACACTGCCCATTCTGAGGGAAGCTGAGGTTGTGATGGCCAGAAACCACCCAACTCTGGCTAAGCTCAACATAATGGATCTCAGCAGCTCAGAAGAATGGACAGGGAAGACATACAGCAAACACAATTAACTAACTTGTTTCCATCCTCAGATTAGGACAGAAGAAGGTTGCTCTTAGAAAGCGAAGTGACTGAATTATTTTCAACATAAACTTGTTCTGTGTATCTTTGAAACCTCCTCAATGCAGTTTGCTAGGCTTGGCCGCACTTGTTTTATAGCATCATTATATACCATCAGGATATAAGACAGGAAATTAAAGAGCGTGTTCTCTTCCATGTTTTATCATGAAGGATGGTGAGGCAGCAGGGAGGGAAGACGACATCGGGACCCACCGTGTAAAATCAGGGGGCTGTGTTTTCTAAAATATACAAACCCATGAAGAATTTACCTTTCAAAACCTCTTTGGGTGAAGCATCACCAAAATCCATGTGGGGATGAAAAGAAGCAAGTGAACCCACCATCAAGATCCATGTTCCAGTATAAACCTAACCCCAACCCCAACCCTAACCCTAAACCCTAAACCTAAACCCAACCCCAACCCCAAATCCTAACCCTAAACCCTAACCCTAAATCTAACCCTAAACCTAACCCCAACCCTAAACCCTAAACCCCAACCCCAACCCTAAACCCTAAACCCCAACCCTAACCCTACCTAACCCCAACCCCAACCCTAACCCCAACCCCAACCAATCACTTGGTTGTATGATTCAGGCAACACTTGACAGGTGATAAAAGCACCTTTCTTATTTAAGACATCTCCAGGTTATCTATGTAAAATGTTCAACCCTGGGCCATAACACAAAGGCCATGGTGAATAAATGTTAGGTACCATTATTCCCAGCAGCTAGCACAGTGCCTGGTAGACAATATGTACTGAACATAAAATCAAATGAGGAGATAGAGGGCAGTCAGCCATAGATGGAGACCTTCGAGCCTTTTAACATCAACCGTAAAACCTGAAACGTCTCAAAGGCCAGCTTTTTTTTTTTTTTTTAAAGGGGGGAAAGGAGAGACAGGATGAGAGACAGTAATGGAAATTTTAAAGGTCAAATTTGCACAAATAGGATTTGGGCATGCAAAAGCATGCAGTCCTATAAACTCTAAGTAATCCTAGGGCTCTATCTAGCTCAAAGGATTGTAAGCAAGCTCTCAAAAAAAAAAAAAAAAGGAAAAAAAATCCCAACTACCCACCCTTTAGGGCTTTTCTCATCTCCCTTCACTGTTTTCAGATAGTTTTAGGACACTCCCTCCTGACTCGCTGCCTCCACCATGAGCTCCTCCTCAACGCATTTCTGAATCCCACCAGCATCAAGCATCACTGGGGTGAAGGTACCATTATTTCAGCCTTACAGTTCCTACAAGATAAAACACAAAGTTATGCTCCTAGTATTTATCTTGTTATTTCCTCTCCAGATTAGAAAGGGGCTCTGGAGTGACTATTTGGGTCACAGAGCTCTGTAAAAGGCCACAAAACCAAAACAATGCAAATATACCAGATTTCAACTATTAGAGGAGTTCACATAAATTAGATGGTAAAAAACACTGGCCTGTACACCCAACAGAAATTAGAAAAAAAATTTTTTTTAACATTTTACATGCTGCCAATGAAGAAAAACATTGAGGATCAGATCAGGGTTTTTTTTTTCTCATCCTAAACCAACTCAGCTCCTGGCTGAAGGCCAATTCCCAGCAACCAGTGGTTTGTTTTGCATGAAACTTTCAGCATTTCAATGATAATATTTTTAGTAAAAAGTTCAGTACCATGGATTTTTTTTTCAAGATAGTGTGCTTCAATGAAGAATTAAAGGAAGGGGAAGAGGGGGTGGGAGGGGATAAACTGGGAGTTTGAGATGTACAGATACTTATATAGATAAACTACAAGTTCATACTGCATAGTGCAGGGAACTATATTCAATACGTTGTAGTAACTTATGGTGAAAAAGAATATGAAAATGAATATGTATGTTCATGTATGACTGAAGCATAATGCTGTACACCAGAAATTGACACAACGTTGTAAACTGACTGTACTTCAATAAAAATATATATACACACAAAAGAATTAAAGGAGAGTGTATATAAACATGGAGAAGCAAGGTGAGCCATGCTACCAAAGATCTCTAGCCTCAGGAGATCAGTAGTCGGGAGGACACTTGGAAAGTGGACGGCCTAGGAAGGACACATTTGGTCTTCCACATCAGTATGTCAATTCCAATCCACTGATACGTAATGGCTCCTTGGAGCCCTGAGTTGAGGATTCTGAAGTTGAAATCAGCCATAGCAGCTGGCAGGAACGTCACAGACTTGCTATCCCCAATAGAGTCTGACCCCAGCGCAAAGAGGACAGAGGCCTAAACTGGATTTAAAAACCAGGATCACCTTATTCACAGTCTAATGCTCATTTGTCAGAGGAAGGTCTCTTGATTTTTACACTTTAACTTATGCATGTGGACTTTCTTTTTTTTTTTAATGTAAGTATTCTTTAGTACTCTTTGTATAAGTCGTACTTATCCAGTTGTATTTTAAACTCTGATAAGAGTGAACAGACCCTGAGTCTTATGAAAACCCTCTTCCAGATCACCAGTTAGTATATGATTCTGCATACAACAGATCTAGAAATCGACCTTCTGCTTCTTCAAATAGAAAGACACCAAACTCACCTCTCATGTGCTTACTTTGCCCCCGCATGTTCCAGTGCACAAGAACAACTAGAAAGCCCAACTTTGATCTTGTGTTGGAAAGACCAGAACAGAAGTATATACAGTCATGTGGGTGAGGTTTAGCCAAGTAAAGGGCTACGTAACAATTCAATTAGCAATTATTTCCACCACCCAGACAGATAAAACCACCCACGTGAACACACACCAACTCCTTGCCCACAGAAGCACTTGGGAAGACTACAGTTTGCATAGAGATGTAATGAACACCATCCATCTAGAAAAACCTCTGACAATCTACTTGTCCACAAGTAGCATGCAGTAGATGTTTCCATGCTTCACACTATATACTGTACAACTTAAACTGATGTAGCTAATTAACTTCTCGATGTTGGATACTTTGGTAGGAAAAAATACCCCATGTTCTTTCCACACCAATATACATGTAACTAATATGCATGTGACCTTAAAAAGGCATCTTAAACTATATGACCCAAATTGAACTGGAGTCCAATCAAGCCTCTGGATCCAGATGCCAATTTGCAGGAAACACAGAGGAATAAGATGTACTATACTAGGTGCATGCAATTACCAAGGCTCTGACTGTGAGAAACTTTAGAGGTCCAAAAACCCAGGTACCCTCCTCCCCCAGGTAAGTTACAAGGAAATGGGGGTGGAAGAGAAAGTTGCAGATTAGAGACTTAAGGACAGTTCCAATTATTTTTAAATGCACCAGATTAAACATCATCTAGGAATAACCATTTGGGTGATAAAGCTAAAAGAAGTGCACACAAGTGATGGGTCTAAAAGTCATGCAAGTAGTTACTTTGGAGGAAGAAATGAGGTAAATGGACTAGCCAAGTTCTACTACTTGACCTGGGTAGTCGTTACAGCAATGCTGGCTTTATGGTAATTCATTAAACCATCCATCTTCTGTGTGGTCTTACATATTTGTGTTTTATTTACAACAAAAGGTTTAGAAGGTACGATCCAATTTTACTCCTTAAGGATGCTCTAAAGCTGAACTCTCCAATACCACAGCCGCTCACTACATGTAGCTATTTATCTTTAAACTTTAATTTAAAATAAACAGAAAAAAAAGTTCAACATTTTGAGTGCTAATTTTCCAGATGGTGCTAGTGGCTACCATACTAGACAGTACAGATTATAGAGCATTCCCATCACACAAAATTCTTTGGCCAATAGTCTAGAGAACAAGCTGGCTTTCCAGATCAAGCTCTGAATTTCTAGCTCATTTCTCCAGGAAAAAACCTGGCAAATGCAGGAGATCCTTGACCTACAGATGCTTCCACTTCTATTATTCTGCTTGTAAATAAGATTCCTGGCAATAACAAGCGATATAAACCAACAACCACCCCAAAACCAGTGACCACAGGCAGACTCCACCCAGAGTGGCATTATGCCAATGCAACAACAGTGATTTTAAAAAAACAGGATTGGTCTAATTTGTAATCAAGGAAGACATTTGATTGCACCAATGCATGAGCAGACTTAACACACCCTTACAACTCTGATTAAAAAAAAAAAAAAAACTATTTACCTCCAAGACTAAAAAATTAGATGCACTGTGGGATCCAGTATAGGATCCTCCAAGAGAAAGAACATTAGTGGAACAACTGGTAAAAGTTCATGATCTGTAGTTTAGTTAATATTGTACCACTGTTAATTTCCTGTTCTTCATGATTATACTATGGTGATGTAAGATGTTAACATTGTGGGAAGCTGGGTAAGAGATACAGAAACTCCCTGTACCATTTTACAACTTTCCAGTGTCTGGAAATTAGTTCAAAACAAAAGTTTGAAGGAAAAACCTTCTTCCAAAGGCTTAAGGAGCTTAATGAGAAACAAACTCCAGTTGAAGCCAAGGATGGTTTAATCACTTGAGGATGAAATGTAGTTGGCATAAGTTTTAGTTTATAAAACTGCCAGTTCCCACTCACTGCCCCACCCCAGAATCCAAGATTTTTCCAGAAAATTGAGCTGAATTTGAAAAGACTATTATGGCTATTATTCAAAGCAGGCATTAACTTCCACTTGGCAGCCGCACAAAGGAGCAAAAAGGGTGGCACAGAAACTTCCTATTCTCAACACTTGAGTCCTATCAAATCTTCAAAATTATCCATATGTATCAAATACACGGTGATCATTAGAACTTCCTAATTCTGAATCTAGTTCAAAGACTGACTCTTGGAGCAATAGAGATGTCTAGGAGTAGGGCAGGGAAACCTCACCAAGGAAAAAACAGGAACCATCCTTTTTGGCTCATTTTTAAAGCAACTTAGGAATCTAGGACATGAAGGAAATTTTTCTAAGGAACATTTACAAGATGTGTTGTTGTATTTGGATTTAGATAGAAAATACTGAAGAAGGTAAGCATAAACATCCATGTTTAATTTCAGTTCTGTCATTTTCTATATTTTGTGTATTTACGTATATATTTCTAAGATCAGAACCTCAAGTCAACAACATTGAAACTAAGGTTTTACTTCTATGTTTGGCTGTACACTATTCAGAAATAATCTCATTTCTAAGGATGGGGTTACTTATATTACAGAAAACAAAGCCACCAAATAAACTTTGCAGTTACATTTAATCACCCTTTGAAACTTGTTTACAGGGCTACTAAACATGCTCATTTCCTGATTAATACTAATCAATCTGTACACATGTATTTCAGCTAATATATAAAGTGAAAAAACTAGCTCAGGTGTAACATCCCAATGTGCGATTAATAGACTAAGAAACAGCAACGTAGCCTGCTCCCAAAGAATCCTGACGAGCTAAAATTAGAAAAAAAAAAAATCAGAAAAAGTCAAATATGTAATTTCAAGTAGAGTCATTGTACTTGCCCGTGAATTCTTGTCCAAGTCAAAGTCTTAAGCATTTTTAATATTTTAAACAGGGTCTCTGTCATCACCAGACTTGGTTATCTAAACTGACAGATAAATCCACAAGCCTTACTCAGTAAAACTCCTAGATTTTAGAGCAAGATGTACTACACTTGATTCTGGACCCAAACAGGCAAAAAGTCAGTCCTCCGCACTTCTGAACGCGTGCAGAGCGAGAAAATGACAGTTTTAGAAAATGACAAAGTTTTCCATGCTAATGAGTCACTCAGATTGAAGAAATTAATGTGAAACTAAAGTGACAAAAATCACTTTAGTGATCAAACACACTCAGCATGTGAAAAAGTTAGATTTACTCAAAAGAAGATTTCAAGGTTAGGCAGATGACTCACTGCGTGACCATTTTGTAATCCAACTATTAGATGTTAAATATCCAACCACAAGTTTTTATGATTATAGTTGCATTAAGCCCCTGTTAGAGGATTTTACAAGAATGATTTAAATCACTCCCTATGTTGTAAATAGGTAAGAATCAAGTTGTAATTTCTAGTTTTAAAAGTGAGACTCTCCCATTTTCACACTTGAAGATAGCTATGTACGGCTGTATGCATTAATTCCACAACAGAAGGAAACTAACTGAAGCTCCCCTGCTGCCACTTAACTTCAAAACAAATCCGAATGGAAGCTAACGAACACCTTTACACAAGCATGAGCCTAGCTTTCTTGAACCAACGAGTTTTATTCCAATTACAACAAACAGCACCACAAATCATACTTTATTAGAAAACCTGAGGGAAGGAAAAACAAGTGAAAAAGATGAGTCAAAGACATTGGCTACTTAACGGTATAGCTTCAGATACTTAAAAACTGTTGCAATTAAAGACATTTACTAAATCAGCCTGGTCTCAAAGCAGCAGGACCACGAGCTACTTAACCTATTCCCCAGCATCCACTCCTGCAGAGTGGGGACAGCGATGCGTGCTCCCCGTAGGTTGGAGGCATATTCTAAGTATATGTCAGCGTAGTGGCAGCATTAGGTGAGCCTATTTGGTGAATTGAAATCCAGATGAAAATCCATCTTACGTTCCCATCTGGGGTACTCTGCAGCCCCCTCCCCCTTTTACCTAGGTTCCTGATTAAGGTTCTAACACCATCTCCTGAGTTTAGCCCCACAGAGAAAGAATTAGTACTGATAATGAACCAGAAGTTCTGGCTGAATAGATCAGTATGCAGTTTTTAGAAGGGCTGCTGGTTTTAAATGTAAATGTCTTACTTCTTTATTATTTCCCTCATTAACGTGTATAAGCCTGTAATAACTCAGTGTATCACCTCCAGTCAGGACCTCCATGCTGTAAAACCCTGGACTTCCAACCCAATGCTGTCCATCATCAGTGGTACCAGCTTGAGAATACAGAGATCCTTGGAATAGTGTCAAAGCAGCACACTTTCTAAAACAGTTTTCCAAGCATCAATACAATGCATCTTTCGCATGGAGATTAAAATGCTTTAATCTCCTACGATGCAACATTTTTCTGAAAAATGAGCATGACAAAAATAAAGGTTAAAAAGAAACCACGGATTAAGATAGAGGAACCAAGTGGGGAAAGGCATGACGTAATTCCACGCACACCTCTCCAGTCTGTTCTTCTGTTTGGGGATCGGTGCTGGCAACACCTCCAATAGCAGGACCTCCCTGAACATACCAGTCACTTCCATCCCTCTTCCGCTCATTTTCTCCCTTTAGACCATCCTCCCCTAGCTCCCCAATCAAAGGAAATTCTATGCATCCCACGAAGCTCAAATTGAAAGCCACCTCCTAACGAGCCCAGAAAATAACTTCCTCATCCTCACGAATCAGCAACTCCCAACTTGGTTCAGACTTATTATGATGACCTGTCTTCATCTGAGTCGCCAGGCTTTCTGACCCATGCCCCGCGGCGTCTGGCACACTATGGATACAGCAGAGGTCCACGTGTCTGGCAGACCCTCCCACTCCCGGTAGTCAGCACTCAAGTGGTACCGAGTTGAACTCTTCATCCTTCCACACCTCCACCATCAAACGAGTGGTGTAACTGAAGTCTGACAAAGCAAAAGGAACTGTGAGGCTGCAGGGGACCCGGGTTAATAGCATGGAGTCTGGACCCATACAGCCTGGGTTTGAATCCCAGCTCTGTTATTTCCTCATTATGTGACTTTGGGCAAGTTACCAAACTTCTGTGCCTCGGTGCCTCTGTTTCCTGATCTGTAAAATGGGGATAACACTACTTACCTTTTCAGAAATGCTGCGAGGATCAAACGCACAATTAAAAGGACTCAGAACAGGGTTTAAGAGGAAGCACTACATGGGTGATTGTTACTGTGTTTCACACACAGGAGAATCCCTACATCACAGACTTTGCACACTAGGTACTATACCAGACAACATCACTGCAACAGTCACGGTCTCAACAACACACTAATCAACACTTAAGAGTTAGATCATCTCTAAATAGAACTTGGCTTGAACTCAGCTATTAACTGCACCTTCCTCTTATCTCATTTCTCATACAAATTTGTCCAAGTTGGATCTAAACTTATTTGAGTACACCTTCAAGTCCTGTGCTTCTTTCCTTATTTACCTACCAGAGTCATCCAAGATAATACAGGTGGATCTCATATTTCCCAAAATGCCAAAACTAGATATGTATAGATATTGGAGGGGAAATACAGCGAATGAAGGCATTAAAGATTAATTGCCTTCATGCTCTTCTCTGTGAACTTACTCTTAAATTCTAATCTTGTGCTGACAATTAATCCCCTCTATGCCATTCTCATTAGAAATCTATTTCCAGAAACCATTTTCCCCTTTGTATAATTTAAGAGGGTTTCTTTTTAACGTGGCTACGGTAATTTCAACTAGCCAATACAGAAATGTTCATGTCTCAGGTCAAAGTCTGACATGAGGTTTCAGTTTGGTGGAAGAGACTTGAAATCAAGGGTCTGTCATGGAAATTCTGACAGCGGACAGCGGCAGGGCCTTAATTCTATGCCACCAAGCCATGTTTCAGCGTTTCCCTTAATGGCCTCATTCTTTCCTCCCCTCGTGTAAATCCAGGCTTTGTAAGTACCAAAAAAGTTTCCATTTGGCTCTGAAAAATGTTTTCTGCAGAACTGTCAGCATCTGAACCCGTGCTCCACCCTTCCAGGCTGGTAAATTCAACTCTTGTTTCTTTAAAAATGACAGCATTCTGAGCTTAACGGGGCACTTTTGAAGGAAAGTATTAAAGAATTAGACAGTTCCGAGATGCCCAGCCTGTCACAGCATTTAAGTTTCTCCTTCCAATGGAAAGAAGCTCGTCAAGGGACTGTAACAGTTACAACCACTCTCCTCCATCTTTCTCCCATCAAAGCGCAGAAACCTTTAGGGTAGGAGTTTTTAAAATGCCGGAATCAAGTTGAGTTATTCTTCCCTCTGGAGCATGACAATTGGCTTTCAGCTATTAGCAACCTTGAAGTAAAAAATCATCTAAATAACAGTACCGAACATACTGGAGCTGGTTTTAATTTTTCCACCCTGTACCCAAGGCATCTCCACATCTCCTGCTGTGACCCATCATATGTTCTTGTTTTGTTTGTGGCAGTTAAGATTTCTGATTCCTCTAGACTTACCATATGACCCAGGAATCCCACTCCTGGGCTTGTATCCAGAAGGAACCCTACTTCAGGATGACACCTGCACCCCAGTGTTCATAGCAGCACTATTTACAATAGCCAAGACATGGAGACAGCCTAAATGCCCATCAACAGGTGACTGGATAAAGAAGATGTGGTATATTTATACAATGGAATACTACTCAGCCATAAAAACCGACAACATAACGCCATTTGCAGCAACATGGATGCTCCTGGAGAATGTCATTCTAAGTGAAGTAAGCCAGAAAGAGAAAGAAAAATATCATATGAGATCGCTCATATGTGGAATCTAAAAAACAAAAACAAACAAACAAACAAAAACAAAGCATAAATAAAGGACAGAAATAGACTCACAGACAGAGAATACAGACTTGTGGTTACCAGGGGGGTGGAGGGTGGGAAGGGATAGACTGGGATTTCAAAATTGTAGAACAGACTACACTGTATAGCACAGGGAAATATACACAAAATGTTATGATAACTCAGAGAAAAAAATGTGACAATGAGTGTGTATATGTCCATGAATAACTGAAAAATTGTGCTGAACACTGGAATTTGACACAACATTGTAAAACGATTATAAATCAATAAAAAATGTTAAGAAAAAAAAAAGATTTCTGATGCCTCGGTACTTTTCAAAAGTTAGAAGACACATAAAGTGCTTTATTCCTACTGTACCAACTCATCAGGTTTAACCTTACACGTAATTTATAGATACAAGTTAAAAATTTAGAACAGAAAATTTTAAGTATGCTTAGCTTCAGAGAGTACTTCTTCTGAAGCCATCTAAAGAGCTACCCTAGTTGACATAAAACTAGATTATAAACTAGATTTTTTTTTTTTAAACAATAGGCAGGCAGAAGTCACTGTGATCCTTCTGGCTATGAACATTCATATCATATCCCTAATATTTATATAATTTTACACCTAGCAAATATTTACATACTGTCTACTGAGTGCCAGGCACTGCATTAAACACTGGAGACAAAGAAATAAGACTCAGTCCTTGCTCTCAAGGCTGGCAGAGCAAACAGACCGGTGCCAACAGGGTAAGGATCCCGTGAAGGGGAGCATGCCCAGAACGGCGGGCAGCATGAAGAAAGGTCCGAGCTAAACTTTAGCCTACGACTCGCAGGTGAAACAGGTATTATCTGGGCAAAAAAAATAAAAGCTGGGGAAAGAATCGAGAAACACTTCCTGGAACCCACAGCTTATTTACAGGGACTAGAGTGGGAAGAAAGCACACTTAGGTGAGTCTGAGACAAGACAGCAGATTTAAGAGCCTTAGCAGGTCCTGCCAAGGAGCTGGACTTCATCCTGATATGGAAGCTATGCAATTAGAGCTTTTCTGAAAACAGAACAAAGGAAAAAAAATGAGCGAGCTAAGGGTTCATGCGCCTAAAAACTTAAAATCTGAGTATCACCCAGGAGAGTGAAACACTCAGGATAGTAAGTCATTGTAAAATTAAAGGAAACGTACAGTCAGATTCATCTGCAAAAATACTCATTTGGTTTCTACAGCATAAAAGGATGCGTAACCACTCCATACACCACAGCATCGGCTTCTGGAGGGGAATCTGTGAATAAACACGCTTTCACTTGGTGTGCTGAGTGAAAGAGGTAACTCAGAAAGCCGTTCGTCAGAAATCATTTCACAACCAGTTTGTACCAAATGGGAATCCCCAATACTCCTTCTCCCCGCGTGTCCCACTCCTAATGAGTATGAATGCACTTCTGCGGAGGGAAAAAAAAAAAAAACCTGTTAGTTCTAACTGCCCACCACAAGCACTTTTCTGCATTTTAGTCACTGTGGACAATTTCATCTTTGAAATTGAAATAATGCTTTGCTCTGACCTCAGTGCAAAACCTCCAGAGTTTCGAGTTAAACTCATTTGCTTGGACCTGTCTTTTTGGAACTGTACAGATAACCAGGAGTTCATCTGTAGTTCTCATAGTGTCTAATTTGGGGGAGGGGACAATATGAGAAGTGGGGTCCTGAGATGCTGACCTGTTTTGAAGATGGAAGACCCCGAAATAGGTCTTCAAGATCGAATGTCACCAGCAAAGGTGTAGGTAAAGTTGATTTTTAACCCTTAATGACAGAAAAATACAGAGCTTCAGTCAGAGTCACAGGTGAAGAACAGAATTTGGTGTGTTCTTAGAAGGGAAGCAGCTTCAGATTCACAACCTTCATTCGCAGCGGCATACTGCAAGCATGCGAATCTGATTAGTTCCCCGCAAACAGAAACACCCGGTGCCGACCGTTCAGAGCCAACAGTCTGTCAATCACGGACATCCGCGGGAATTAATTCTGACGCTGTCTCTTTAGGGTGTATTAATCCGAGAGCCAGGGTGAGCAGTACATTTTAATCTGCGACATTCACCAAGAGGGAAAGAAGAGAAAAAGCAGGAAAAGCACGCCGAGGTTAACCAGATGTAACAGGCTAACTGGCACGTCCAAGAAGCAGGTCACATTTTGAGAGGCTGTTTCTATCACTGTAATTAGAGGAGCGCTTGGATCTTGCTAACTCTGAGGAGGAAAAAACAAGTTGGCTCATTCCTTTTCCAGCAGTGAAAGGAGGCGATAAGGCTGTCCCGGCTCTCAGACAACTGCTTTTGGAAGCAGTCAGAGCAGGACAGAGACTCCTGACTGGAGACAGACCTTCTAGGTTTGAATCTCAACTTCATCAACAACGAGGCCAGACAAGCTTACTTCTCTTCCTTTTAAGGAAAAAAAAAAAATAAAAAAGTGGGCAAGGACCAGCTCTCCACCAGCTTCATGAGATGAAGTGAGCACTGAGCAGATCAAACCTACAGAACACCAAGCCAAAGAAAAATCAAAAGGCAAATCTGCGTCCTGTCATTTCAGCTCTATAAAGGCACACGCTTGTCTTCATCTCCGAGAACCTTAAGGAGGTTCCATGTCTTCAAGATCTACCCTGCACTTTCTTCTCCCCCGTGTTTAAGGTCCTTGGTTCCACCAGGACAGGAAGCAACTTCTCACAACGGAGTGGTCCTGGGCATCTGTGCAGGGCTGTACCCCTGCACGGCCACGTAAGGATGGCATAGAACCCACCAAGTCAAAGTGGGAATAACCCAATGAATCTCTCCAGACAACTTCCCTGCTTCCACTGACGCACTATCTTGGAGAAGGGAAGGAGGTGGGAAATCACCCTACATGCTTTTTCACATCCTTATAAGATATATAATGCTTTCTAAATGGCACAGACTACAACTCCAGTTTTAAGAACTAAAACTTATTTCTTATTCTTCCAACTCTTACTTAACATTTCGCAAGTAAAACGATGAGTATTTTAGATTTAAAGCTAACTTACTCCACGAATATGTGACTCATCCGGACCATATGCACCTCTAGCTGAAGTATACTTAGCCACAGATATTTTATCTACTGACCAAAGCAACACACTTCATACTGAGAGCTAGAAGACGCAGTCTCCATCAGCTGATGGCTGAGGAATACTAAAAGCAGCCTCGAACTCCAGCTGCCATCTCCAGAGCGTGTGCTGCCAAAGGCACAGATGAGAACAAGTCATTCTCCCGAATAAGAATGAGACTATCAAACAGAACCAACGGGAAAAGTTAGAGAACATCAAGAGAAAACTTAAACATATTCTAAAACGGTCCGATGTTAAGATTGAGGCAATTGCTGAAACAGGAAACCCTGGGTAACTATTGTGTGATTAAAAGCACTGTCCTGAGCTAACACATCCTTAACTAAGTTACAACAATAAGGCAATGGGTTAGCACAGGCATATTCGAAGTCAAATACAGATGACACATACTAAACAACTGTAACAAGGAGTTAGCACTCTACAGAAAGACTTATCCTTGAAATGGATTCTGAATTAAAATCTGTAAATGCAATAGGGGAACTCTATTAAAGAGATCTGGTTTAATTCTTTCAAGCAAAGAACAGTGCATAGAGCACATTTTCACTGCTATGATTTGTCTGGTTCAAAAATCCTGAATTTCAATTAAGGAAATTCACAGGACAAATATAAATAGTTGAAACATGTTTGGAAAAGTGCTCAACCTTATGCAGGAGATGGAACTTGAAAGAAGGCCCTTTTCACCTACCACAGCAAAAATGTAGAAGACTTTACAGTATCTGCTATTGGTAAGAGTGGAGACAAAGGGGTATGCAAATGGAATCTGAAAAATATAAATTGGAATCTTTGGAGATCAACTTAGCTGTGCTCATTAAAATTTAATGTGTATACACACACTTTTAGGTATCTATTGTAGAAATACACATATTAGTGGTCCAAGAGTATTGACAGCTATATTTGGACTAATAAGTATTTAGAAACAATTAAAATGTCCATCAATAGAGACACAGGTGAATAAATCTGGTATCTCCACACATGCAACTGAATAAAGTAGAACTGACATTTTGAGTTGGAAGGACATCTAGCGCCTACTGCTGAGTGAAAAACGTCGCAGGATGATTGTGAAATTTGATCTCTTTAAAAAGCATGTGAATAAGTGAATGAATGGATGTCTTAGACATTATCCCTGAGGGCGGGAAGGGAAAAGGGTATATACAATTTCATTTTTATACAGTGTTTCTACAATTTTTGTATCACTTTTATAATTTAGGTAAAAGGGAGCGATGCTGACAGACTTAATCTGCTAATCCACTATAAATTCTGGAAATTTAGATGCTCTGGGAAAACCATTCAGGTCCTGCTGTAGCCTCGTGGGCCCGCTCTTCAATTTCACCAACAAAATCTGCAGGTCGAAAAGGGACCAATCCTATCCTAGGATCTTTGTGTGTAGAAAAGGATAGTTTTTTTAAAAAAATAACATACCGACCTTCTCTTCGACAGTATCTAGAACATTTAGTAAACATGTTTCCTCTAAGTTTCCATAGGTTCCCCATCCAAACGTATCAAAAATGACAGTAGATACGAATCACACTGGCCCAGAATCACAAGGTTACATTTTTAAACTTCCTAAAATCATGTTCAAAGACTTCAAACGTTGCCTATGAAGTTCAGGTCCACCACTTTGAGAACTGCAAAGAGCCACAGCTTCCTTTTATCTCTTATGAAGAGACTGGCAACATGCCTTTCTCATTCTTTTTCAAAGGACTCTCCCGATTTCTCAGTGTAACTCTCAAAATAATTTATTCAATAGGGGTTTTAAGCACATTGCGAAGAAAAGTAGAATGCTGATGAATTAGTCCATAAAATACCTACACCTAAGACATGTTTAGAAAATGTGTATAAGAAACAAGCTCACAAATCTGCAGGGTTTAAAAGGCAACCAATTTACCAGCACAATTTTTAAGTTATAAAAAGTACACCCAGTGTCTCTAATGTGCTTAATATTAAACAGTGTTAGGATAATATTTTCCAGGCTACAATGTACTTTCCACTTGCCCTAATAATAAACCTATGCCCAGATGGGAAATGTAACCAGGACTAAATAAACATAATATAGACAGTGCGCAGGAGAGCCAGACGGTGCGCTAATGAACGCAGGATGCCTTCACAAGTGAAAGTGTTCTAAAAAAAAAAAAAAAAGTTTAAACAAACAGAAGAGTATGAAAAGTTCAGACACTAGATGTGCATAAAATGCAACCACAGGTCAGAGGAGGAAATGGATTTCTTTGTGGACGCAATGGATAGCATTAGATGTCTGTCACATTGTTAAGGTGAAGGAGTAATGCGCCTCGCCCTACAGCAACCAGTCGTCATCAAGACATCTACGCAACTTTTAAAACGTGCCAGCTCTGTTCTGGATGACAGTTGGTGATCAGAAAACAAATTTATCACCATGATGTATGGCCTACAACTAGGAGTCCAACCCAGTGCATAGGCAGAAGATGAACAAAAACAGGAAGAAAGAAAAGCCACACAAATACAAAGTGATTCCATTTTTTTCCGAACACCCACACACAGACAAGTCTCCGACAAGCATGTTCTTGGCAACAAAAATAAAGTTACAGGAAGGCTTTTTTCCTTTAAGAAAAAGGCAGTTCTATATGTAGATTACCAGGCAATACCACACGATTTTTTTTTTTTAAGGCCCAAATTTACAGCCCTCATTTCGAAAATATCTAAACAACATTTTTTTGGATCACAAAGCAAAGACGACCAGAAACACTGTTCCAGTTTGGAATGCTTATTTCACATCGTACTTGAAAATGAAATCCAACATGGCAGCTTACCTTGGCACTGGAAGCCTTGTTTCCCAAACCCCCTGAAAAACAAACAAGAACAAGATTTCTTAACATTTTGTGTTGGATACCACACTTTAAGCCAGTTATGTGACAAAGCATCCTACAGAGTTAAAGATTTGTACGTGAAACCCAAGGACTTGACAGTAAAAACACGCCTAACTAGCTAACTGGAGTACAATGCTGTCAATTCAACTCTGAAGAGGTCTGACCTCCCTAAGGCTTGCTGAACCATTTCAACATATTCAAGGTTCATTTCCAGCTTTTCACACTTTGTTATCGATACTCAAATCTCAAGGCAAGAATATGACTATATTCAAAGTTGTTGGCTACAATATTCAAGTAACAAAAAGGACCTTATGGTCAAAAAAAGTGGCTTACTACAGTCCTTAAAGACCAACTGAAAATTGCTTTTTCTCCCTAAAAAGACAACTAGAAAGTGGCTTCATCGTTTGCCTGTGAATTTGTTTAAAACAGTATTTCTCATCTAGAAGCTGCCAAACAGCACCATTCTTAACACTGAATTTTTGCTTAAAGGAGCCAGGTTTTACAAATATCATTCATCTTGTTTGCAGGTGAGATTATGATCTAATTTTACTGAGAAGCAGTAGCAGTTAAAGCACATTCAAAAGCTATTCTGCTCTTGTAAATTACTTTGGAGAATTTACTCTCTAAGCAGAGAACCCAGACGTGGACATTAAATTGCAAATACCATTCCAACTAGGATGAACTACATTAAAATCCTCAGAAGGTTATGAGTCCATCTCTTGCTTTACATAGCATTTTAAGTTCACAAAGCACTTCAAATATCTCTATGATTAGCTTAGTCCTTCCCCTCTCCAAAAATTACTTAAACCCAAATAGTTTTAAAATACCAGTGCTTTAGTATTTAGATGATTCGTAAATCAAAGGACCCAGAGAATAAAGAAAACTGGAAAATTAAAACCTCTGTTACACAAATTCTAGACTATATTTTCTGGAACTTCCAAGTGGCTGCCTTACAGTTAAGTGGAGAAAGGGTGCAGGGATTACTCTGGGAGGAACAAGACAGGGTGATCTTTATTTTCCACTTCATGTTACACCTGTGACCTGACATGCCACAGCAGTTCACCAGGAGCTAACAACTGATAGTGGAAAGACTTTGGTCAGCCTGCATATGTATGTTGCAAGTCCCTTTTCCAACTTATCTACTTCCTTCAAAAGTAATCAGCAGTCTAACTGTTCCCTTTTAATGGGATTTCACAGCTGACACAGGAGGCTGAAAACATCCCCTTAACTAAATGCAGTATCTTCTCTGCCCTGATGCTCCAAGCACTTATTTTAATTTAGCCTTATCTACAATTACCTACTCCTTGGAGTGCAATTGCTTCATACGCTGACTACACGTTGGAAATCATTCATAGAGGTGGCTGTGCTTGTCATAAGTGTGCTTTTGAGCTGATTTCTAAAAAAGGATTGGAAAAATTAAGCATTTATTAGCACTTAGAGATGATTCCCCAGGTGTGGTGCATTCAGATAAAGTAGTCCATAAAAGGAAAATGAAGCACTTATCAGCACCACCTTTGAAGGATTTGCCCTTAGAGATGATTTTCCCCAGGTGTGACAGATCCAAGTAGCAGCATCCATAAGTTTTCCGGAGGGCCCCAGCAAGATACTTAAGCCACACAGCCAGCTGCTGTCAGGGAGCACTACGTGGCTGCCACCCTGGGGCCGCTCCCCAGCCTAGGAAGGGTGGGAGTTAAGGACTCCTAGCTACAGCTCACACTTAGGGACCTTCCTACATCCAGGAACAATATGTACAAGAGGCAGGTGTCTGGCAACCTGAAAAAACCTACTGCTCCTCAAACTAGAGCACCTGGACTTACTTTAGTTTCAGCTTTCTAAACTTGGGGGGGGGGGTCACCGACCTCTAATAAAAGTTCTGGTTAATAAAAGCCATGATTCTCTCACTAGGGGAAAAAAGCATACACACGTACACGATTTCATCTAGTTTTACAGGGTTCAGAGACCCCCCTGAAGCCTATCCACTTACCAATTCTCCCTAAAGCCCCCAGGCCCCCCCACAAGTTAATACCTGCGTTCACTGAAAGTTACCTGAATTCTGACACCTTTAGCCCATCCAGTGTTTTTCTTAAATAAGGCCTCTGTCCTCATCAACAGGGTTACAAGTCTAATCTCGTGTTGACAGGGTCTATTTTAAATGACTCCCTCTGCCCTTCTGCCATTTGCTTGCTCCGTTTAGTTCCCCCTCCCCCACTGCAAGCTTTCAACAGTTTGCTGCCTCTCCAACTCTCCGGGCTCACCCAGGAAAGTCGAAGTCTCTCCGTGCCCAGTAGATACAAGCTACAGTAGGCAAGGATCCAAGGTTCCAGGGGAGTTCAAGCCCGAAGGGAAACACAAAATACACACTCCCCGAATGCGCCCAGCCTGGCTAGCCAACTTGGACCGCGCCGCTGCGTCGCCGCCGCTCCCCCGCTTACTCCCGGGCGTGTTTCTCCGGGAACCTCTGCCCTCTGCATTCTAACCTTTTCGCTTTCCTCTTCGCTCACTCCCCGGCAAACGGCTGCTCGCCGGTCTGTACCGGAGGGCGGGAGCGCCGGGGAAAGACGGGGGGCACCAGCCCGGTGGAAAGGATCAATGTCACTACCACGCCGGGCCAGCCTCCCTCCTGCAGCAAGGGGTGTGTGACCGGGAGGCTACTTCCCCGGGAGTCCTGTCCGCGTGTGTCAGTGGCCGGGGCGGCCAGGCGCGAGGGTGTCATTCCGGGAGAGAGTTAGAACTCCCGCCGGCTCTCCAAGTTCCCCGAGTGAGTTAGCCCGGGGTGGGGAGACGCGCCCGTACGTGGGTGGGGCGGGGGGGCGGGCCAGGCGAGGGTCCCCGGGGGCGAAAGGACCCCGAACTGAACTAGGAGGGACTGGTGCCCGGCCGCCGAGAGAGGGGACCGGGCTGCCGGTCCGTGCGCCCCGCCCCGCGCGCACCTACCAGATGAAGTCGGTACAGTGGCTGCAGAAGGTGGGCTGCTTAAAGAAGCGGGCGATGAATTTGTGGTTCTTCACCTCGTGCACGTTCTTCTGTCTCAGCGCCCCTTTGCGGGCGAAGCGGTTGGCCACGTCCTGAGACGCCGTGGAGTCGTTGGCCGGGAAAACGTCAGCCATGGTCCCCCCCAACCACCTCTTGCCTCCGCCGGGGAGCAGCAGCCGGGGAGGGCCGGGTGGGCGGGGGCGGGCGGGGGAGGGGCGGCGGGGCCACGGGCGACCCCGGGCGGGGGGCGCGGGCCGGCGGCCGAGGTCGCGGCGAGGAGGCGCGGAGGCGGCGGCGGCGGCGGCGGCGGCGGCGGCGGCGCCGGGGGAGAGTCGGGCCGGAGCGGCGCGGAGCGGGAGCCGGAGCCGCTGGCTCGCTCGCTGGCCCCACGCTCACTGACAGCCCGGCGCTCGCGCTTCCTACTCTCGGCGGCAGAGGCTGCCCGGAGCGGCGCCGCCCACCGCGCATGCCCCGAGTGCGAGAGCCGCGCGTGCCTGTGGGGCCGCGCGCGGCGCTGGCGCCGGAGGAGTCAGCGTCTCCGCGTTTTCGGAGCAGCCCGGGAAAGGTGAGAGGCTGCGTCGGCCCTGGGAGGGCCGGCCCGAATTTGGGAGCGGAGGCGGACGCCGGGAGGGGCGGGCCCTTTCGCCTTCGCCGCCTTCTTCTCTTCCTCCCTTTTCTTCCCCTCGGGCCGCGCGGCTTTCCTCCCTCCTCTCCTTCCGCTCCTCTTGCTCTGCCCACTCCCCTCCCGTCTGCCTCCATCCCGCTCCCGCGCTCTCCCGCCAGCTCATCCTCCTCCTCGCAGCCCGAGTCCCGGGATGGGGCCTCGCTCCGACCCGCTCGGACCCGCTCGGACCCGCTCGGACGCTCACCTACTGCTCCCCGCTCCCCGTCTTCCAGGAGCCACCCGTGTTTCTCGGGCACGACGCCCGGGTTTTATCGGCTTGTATCAATTTGAGGTTTCACCTGACTAAAACCTCCACCACCCCCCCACCCACCACGCTGTTTTATACACGGCCCGAGAAAGGGCGCGAGTTTCAATCATGGAGCCCTGACCCTTTCACCTGCCTCCAGTGGTCGACCTGTGTTTCACCTGAGTCTTGTGTAGACCTTTAGCTTGGTTGTTAGGATGGTTAAAGGACTTGTCCTGGTTGTTTATCCCGTTACATATTGGCTACCACAGTTAAAACTGTTGATAATCAGACTTTCTTGATTTTACAAGTCCAGAACCTTAATTTAGAAATCGTTTTGCATTCTAAGCTAATTACTGCAATACTGACAGGTGCAGAGTGCGGCCAGTACATTTGTAAATTACCAAGTAAAACTGCTTGTGAAAGGGCAGCTGGTATGAATATGCAAAGGACGCACGTGGGGATGTACTAACTAATCACTTGCTGAATATTTATTAGTTCTGCCTGGAGAACGCTAAAATACGTAAGGGAAACAACGATCTCCCAGCATTTCATTATTGCTTTATTTCGCTGTCAGAGTCACTAAGTTCATAAAACAACTGCATGTACTGAAGACATCAAGAAAAAGAACATGTTCAATCCTTCAAGAAGTTAAGAAAAACTTTTCTAAGATGCATACTATCTTAGGACATATCACATAAACCAAATGGGGCTATGATTTTTTAAGACTGCCCCATTGAATGCTTGATACAGGAATGTCTTTTATATTTCGGCAGGTGTTACCTATTGACCGGCCATTAATGGGGCATTCACTTTGCTGGCTCACTTACAGTCTCTCCTGCCGATATAGTTGGTGCTTAAAGAGATTGCACCTGTTTGATATTCTGGTCAGAAATTTCTCCCCTGTTGGCGCCCCCCTCCAGTCCAAGGAGACAAAAAAAAAGGAAGAAGCAAGGAAGGGAATAAAAAGCAGAGGGTGTCAGGAAAGTAGATCAAATACTCTAGAAAACACCATAAGCATCTCAAGCCATTGTTTACTGCTTGTAATCAAATGGATTCACAAGTAATACTTGTGAATCAAATGGAACGCAGTCAAAAGAACATAAACTCTCTCCTCACAGCCATCTGTATCTAAGACAGATTTTCCAACTTTTTACGTAGACAAGCTTCTTTCTGTTTCCCTGAAGCTTTGGTGTAAGGACAGAAGAAAAATATGGGGGAGTGGAGGGTGGGGTTGGAGATAGTGAAGTCCCTGGGCTAAGTGGTAGGGGACATGAGCTAAGAACCAAATGGGCCTTGGCAACACCCTGGCCATCACCTGTGTCTGGGGTAGAGCGACTGATCTCAGACCAGACAGAGACAATATCTCTCTTTTCTGTCTCAGGTTGTGGCTTGGCTTTGTTGCCTCGGTTATGACTGCTGTTCCTTGTGGGTATGGAGCGAACTAACTGGAAGTTTGTCGATTGATAGTTGGTCTGAGCTTGCCCACAGCTTAGCTTGGTTGTGGGGGCGAGGCTGGGAATGCACCTGGAGCAGGAAACCATCCAGCAGTCTAGCACGGCCCCCTGTAAGGACAGACGGGAACGTGGGCCACAACTGGCCCCTGTAGCCCACCTGAGAAGGATCTCTGTGGTAGCACTAAAATGGAGGTGGTTTCAGAAAGGGGAGCCCCTGGCGGGAGTGGTCACGTAGACCTGGAGTTAATTATTTTACAGTCTGATGTATCACAGAGAAGTTGTTGGAAGGAATGGAAATAGTAGCCTGAACAGAGTTTGTGAGAACCCTCCTCTGTGACCCCTGCCTTTGAAAAGTGAACTCGACACTCTTTGGAGAGGTGCTACCTAGACCAGGGGGGACCCAGAGGCTGCAGGCTGGGATCAAAGTCAGGCCACAAAACTGATGATTCTGCACCAGAGTGGTTTACTGAAAACCAGGAATCTTTATGATGCAACTGAAGTCTTGTTGCTCTAGGCAGATAACTGGTCTGTTCTCAGATGGACCAGGCCATTTTCATATTGAGCAATGGAACTTGCTTTTAGATGTGGAAAAAGCTTGATTCTGAAACGTATAGTGACCAAGATGATGTAAAGGCTCTTGGATTGCTCTGTGCACTGGATTCAAGGTTTAGGAGCTAAGTCAACTGTCATAAAAATAATTAATGAGGCAAGGTTAGCGTCAGGGTGAATGGCAGATCTCAAGAAGTGGGTAGAGAGGGATGAGTGAAATAGGTGAGGAAGACTGAGGGGTACAAACTTCCAGTTAGAAAATAAATGACATAGGGATGAAAGGTACAGTGTGGGGAACAGAGTCAATGATAGTGTAGTATCTTTGGTGACAGATGGTGACCAGACTTATCACGGTGACCATTGTGCAATGTACAGAAATACCGAATCACGGTGTTGTGCACCAGGAACCAACATAGTGTTGTGCGTCATTTATACTTCAACAAACAAACAAACTCATAGAAAATGCGATCAGGTTTGTGATTACCAAAGGCAGGAGTGGTGCTGATGCAGGGGAATTGGATAAAGGTGGTCAAAAGGTACAAACTTCCAGTTACAAAATAAATACGTACTAGGGATGTGATGTACAGCACGACTAACATAATTAACACTGCTGTATGTTATACTTGAAAGTGGTTAAGAGACAGTAAATCCTAAGGAAAAAAATATTTTTTCTTTTCTTTTGAATCTATATGAGATGATGGATGTTCACTAAACTAATTGTGGTCATCATTTCATGATGTATGTGGATCAAATCATTATACTGTACACCTCAAACTTTTACAGTGCTGTATGTCAATGATAGCAATAAACTGGAAGGAAAATAAAAGAAATGAGTAGAGATAAGGTCTGGCTAGGAAGGGGCTGTTCAGGGGTAAGCTAGGGAGCAGGGTAATATTTCATGGAGGTGGATGAGTCAGAAGCCCCCATTAACCTCAAGGCTGCCAGAAGTTACTGATGAGAGGAATGGACAGACTTTCTGTTCACCGTGTCCACCTTGTTGTCCCTTTGAAAATGTGTTCCTAGTTTAAGAAAATAGAGTAACCTTCGGAAGGCCTTGACACAAAACATAGATCTCTAATTGGATGTATTATATTCAAAGAAGACCATAATTCCCTAGTAAGTGAGAGAAGCAGAATGTAAAACAGTATCCAGAGATTCCATTTTTAGGGGGCTGAGGGTACAGCTCAGTGGTGGAGTGTATGCTGGGCATGCCTGAGGTCCTGGGTTCAATCCCCAGTACCTCCATTAAAAAATGAATAACCTAATTACCTCCCCTCCCCAAAAGATGAAAAAATAATAAATAATGTAAAAAAAAAGATTCCAGTTTTGAAAATGTCTGTACATGCATGCACACTCACATCTGTATGAATATAAATACTCTTGTGCGTGTGCACACACGTAGACAAAGGTATATACAACAAAGTGTTCATTTAGGTGACTGTCTGGGTGGTGGGAACATAAACATTTTTCTGTACAGGAAGAGATGCCTTTGGCCTAGGACTCACATTTGGAAAGGGCATTAGAAACCATAATTTTTAATGTTTCCCTTCCATCAAAAGGAGGTATTTCTTATTTTTGACAGAAAATGTTTTACCGCCAGAACTTCGCTGTTCTTCCGTGGAGTAGAGGCTGCTCCAATTTGAATGTGACTTGGTTGCGAAGTGTGTTTTCAGCTATGAAACCCTTACCTCCTTAATGCTAACCCCCCATGAGAAGTTAAATTCCTGAGTGGACTGCCCAAATGAGCTTCTTGGCGTCCAGGATTTCTGTTTCCTCCCCAAAGCGTTTTTTCCTCCACTTTCTGCGAGTTTCTGGACAGTAGCCATGGCACAGACCAGATGCGGGACTCAGAAGACCTGGGTTCAAGTGCTAGCTTCAGCACTTACTGGTTTGTGTAATTTGGACCAATTAACTTCTCCAAGTCTCTTATTTCTCCATCTGAAAATGGAGATATTCATAACTACCCTAGGATTTCCTTAAGACTTTAACCAGATGATACATATATATAAGTGTATATAAATATAAATAAAACCAGATGATGTTTAGTAAATGCTAAAGTCTCATACAAACGCAAGGCAGGATGGTTGTTCTCAGCTTTACCACCTCTGCATTTTGGAGAAAGTGAGTTGAAAGCTCTCCTCTTCCGGGCCCACTCTTCCTCCAAAATTGACAGGTGTATTTCCCTCCACCCCCAGTGACTGTGAATTAGGAAGCAAGAAATGACCCATGGAAGGAGTACAAAAAATGGATCTTGGAGTTCACGTTTTAAACTCAGAACATTTCCTACCACCCTCACCTTTAAAGTGCTTTAAGAAAGGTTATGACACCTGGGTTCTTTGAAAAAAACTAGGAGCCAGAGGACTCAAGCAACTCCCATAGCCTTCCATTCACCTGTCATTTAATTGAAATGGGGCAGGTACTTAATAGTTACCTCATGATGCTTTCCTAAACGTGTCTGGGGGCAGTATCCACCCGTGTAAGTGTTAAAACTATGAATCCCGTGCACCTGTCACCCAGCTCCAATAATGATTAATTCATGGCAAATCCTGTTTCATCTATCTCCTACCTTGTTTCTTTATATTTACATAATAAAACCTTAAAATAAGTCAAACTCTGGGAGGAAACTTTTAATGGCTATATGCATTATTTGTTGGTCCACAGATACTCACATTTTGAAACTCACTGAATTGTCCGCTTTAAATATACGTACAGTTTATTGTAAATCGATGATATACTCAACAAAACTGTAAACATTTCTCAAGCTAAATAGCTAAGTACACTAAAACAAATAAACAGAAAAACTGGAAGGCTAGCAGAAGGACCAATTGGCCCTCCCACAGGACATTCAGTTGTCCTTACGTCGGGGCTAAGACATGCCCACTCTGTCCAGTCAGTGTGAGTCAAATTCAGTTGCAATCCCAAAGCACTCACGGAGCTCCAGCTTTATGGCAGGTGCTCTACTAGACCCAGGAGTACAACATGAAGGAGACAAGCTCTCTGCCCTCTGGGAGCCCAGACTCTTAAACTGATGTAACCCTAAAGGAGAGAGGTTCAGCCCTGGAGTGGAGTCTTCTTTCAAGAAGCGCAGTCCAACAGGCGAAAGGAAATAAATTAAAATTAAAAGAATGTCATTCATTTTCCTCTAGGGTATGAAACAAAATCCAATTTATAACTCTCAACTGACTCTTTAACCCCCCTTTCTTTGTTCTTTCTCCTGCCCCGTATTCACTCTGACCTCCCACATTCCTTGTAGCCTCTCAGAAACACCCTCACCCCCCAAAATATTCCCTCCTTCTCCCCACAGCTCGATCCGCTTTTCCTCCCCCTCCTCCACTTTACTGGTTTTTTTGGACTGTATTATATATCACTTTCAACAAAAGCCTCTTCCAGCTCTCCCTTCAGGGCAAGGCCTTCCGCATTCTTTTTATGATTTTGCACCACAAAAATCTAGGAACTGGTTTTTAAAAATAGGAATAGGTTTTAAATCTAGGAACTGCAATGAAAGTGAGCGTCAGGGTAGCTAAGGAGAGGGAGAGTGCTGGCAATCACTGGATTCCCATCCATTTATTTAACAATGAATGCTAGGTATTAGTGTATTGTGTTTATACTGACACAGTGGGGAGTCAAACACACAGACTCTCTGCCTTTGTGTGATTTATATTCTCTTTGGTGATTTGAGTGGGAGAGGGAAGTTTGTGGACACTTCCACCCAGGAAAATTTAGCTCATCTTCTCTTTTGCTGATCACCATCATTTAACACACATGCACAACTACCTTCAAAACTTTGATCGTGTTTGAGTTTGGATGTTTTATGCTGTCCCCAGTGATGGAGTAAAAATAGCTCAGCTCCCACCAATTGGCACAGGGCAAAGATTCAAGCAGAACTTGGAAAAGCTGCTCAGAGGTATGTCCAATAAGGATTACTAGGTAAATTGGTAAGTGACATAGAATTCCAGCTTCCCCTTGGGTGGAGCTTTTTCACAAGAGTCAGTACAGCAATGGCATGGTCCTTTTGAATGCACACTTAATATTTTTTGGCAAACTATACAAGCTGCAATTGTTTCTGTGGTTGGCATGGCCTTAGAACTAGAATGGTGACACTCCCAGAGCCTTGGAATCCATTCAAACCTCATTCAAATTTCTATATAAGATGTGGCTCTAACAAATAGGAAGAATAGAAAAACCACTCAGAAACACAGTTTATTTAATAAATACAGATTGAGCTCAGGCATAATGTGTTCACTAAATACTTATTACATGCTCGGGCACTGTTAGAGATATTGCGGATGAACAGTGAACAGAACAGAGTTTCACTGGAGACGTGGGAGAGGATCAGGCTTGTTTGGAGGGCCTTTAAAAGAGGGGAAGAAGAGAAACAAATCAGAGTTTAGAGGCTACTGTTGCAAATAAGAGTTTAAAAAAAAAAAGGTGAGGGAGGGTGGTCAGTGAGCTCTAAATACATTTTTTTATGGGAAAATAAATTCATGTTTGTACAATAATGAGAATGACCCCAGAGAGGGACTAATAAATAGATATGTCAAATCATTCTGTTGATTAAATATGGTTGATAGGTATTGGGGAAGAAAAACTTTTTCTCTACCCACTTAGGTTCACTGATCGGGGCCATGTGAATTAAATTGAGAAAAGACAAATGAACAGGAGAAAAGACTGACTTTTATTCACTTACACAGAAGCAAAAATAAAAATGTTACTCAAAGGGATGGTTAGAGCTTGGGGCTCATATTCCATCTTAATAGGGAAGAGAAGGCACTTAGGTAAAAACAAATGACTTTTAGGAAAGACAAATGGGTCCTTAGGAGAATAGATGGGAAACATAGTATTTTTGTGACAACGACTGCTTAGGTGATCTCTTATTCTGGTGGTTTCATCTCCAGTGATGAAAATTTTGAAATTCTCAGGAAGGGTATTTTATGACAGTGGAGTTCTTTTGGAAGGCTCTGCTTTTAGATAGATAAGGAAAGTTCAGAGAAAAAGCCTCTTAACTGCATCCATGATTCTCAAATGACTTCAGCTCAAAGTAATTTTAATGCCACAATGGTGTAAGTTTATATTTTGGAATCTGTGTTGGAGCAATAATTAAAAACAGCCCAACTCCATAGGAAGTCAGGGGAAAAGTCTTTCCAGATGTCACAGTTCCAGATTTCCTTTAGAATGTCTGGCAACAACCTCAGCTAGGTGAGATGATAACCTCGGGTTGCAGATCATTTCAAATGTCTTCTGTTCAGTGGGTACATGTCTGCTTCACCTCCAGGAGATGGCAAATTAACTGTGTCAGTGACAAAGTAAAGCTACAGTATTTGTACTTTTGAGTTAAGTTTAGAAACAAGACTGTGTATACTTGTTTTCGAGAAAATTTGGCGCATTAGGGATTTTAACAGATTCTAATTTAAAATGTGTAGCTGAGTAAGAAATGTGGACTGATTTTAAGTTGAAATCTCCCTGACTTTGTAAGCAGCAGAAAATCACTTAAGAGAATTTAAAGACTCACCAGGTTTTTTTCCTTCCAATTTTATGGAGATCGACTATGTAAGTTGAAGGTGTACAGCACAGTGATCTGATTTACGTACATCATGACATGATTATCACAGTAAATTTAATGAACATCCGTCATCTCATATAGCACCATTTTCATGAGTTGAATTCCTTAGATTTATAAACCTTTAAGTCTTAAAGGAGGGGACCTTGGTTTGCCAGAGACTTGACTGTTTATTATTACTATCATTTTCTTCAAGCATCTCTAAAGTGATTTGTAAACAAAAGAGTAAGATTTGTAAACTTTAAAGAGTTTAAGGAAGAACTGTATTTTTAAATCTGTAACATTAGCTAATTAAACATGAATGTTAAAAATAGATCCTTCTGAAAAATAGATCCTTCTCTTTAACATGAGTGTTAAAAAATAGATCCTTGTTTTTCTGGCAAAATGAAAGAATGACAAACGTGACCCTCAGGGACATAAAAGCTCACATTGACCGTTTTGTGTGTAATTTTACCATATACCCACATTGATGCAGGGATTTTTTTCTGGTCCTTTTAACAAAGGTCTAGGAACCATCAGGAAGCCCAGGGTTCATAGCTGGGATACTGTGTGCACGTACATTTCTAAGAGCACTTGAGTTGCTTTCTTAAAAGTATGAAACACATATTCAGAGTGAGTTGAACTAAAGTTGTCAAATCTTGAATTATTACCTTTGAAGCTGAATGCTTCTCTTACAGTCTGAGTAGGATCAAAAACTGGTTTGAGCTAGGGGTGGAGAGAGTATAGCTCGGTGGTAGACAGCGTGCTTAGCATGCACAAGGTCCTGGGTTTAGTACTGCCGTTAAAAAGTAAATAAGCCTAATCACCGCCTCCCCCCCACCAAAAAAAAAAAAAAAAAAAAAGAGAATAGCAAAAAAAAAAAAAAGAATAAAAAGGTTTGCACTAGATACGTATATAAATATATGAGGGAGACTCATGAAGGTTCAACATTGATGGAAATCTGGCCTACCAAATTGCTTCATAGCCTTAAGGAAAAATAAAAACATGAGTGGAATTTCAAAGGCAGGAACTAAATGCACACAGAAAGCATACTGGGCAGGGGAGGGTATAGTTTAGTGGTAAAGTGAATGCTTAGCATGCACAAGATCCTGGGTTCAATCCCCAGTGCCTCCATTAAATGACAAATAAATAAATAAGTAAACCTAATTACCCCCTCCTCTTCCACCACAAAAAAATTAAATTAAATTTTTAGAATAAAAGAACGCATACTGTTTGATGAGAGCTGCTCTCTCACAGGAACAACGACACCCAGAGAGAGCCTGGGGAGGTCAAGTCAGATGACGGTATTCCCCTGCTCTTTTGGGCCAATGAAATATAAATTTGAAATCCATAAACATTGTCTCAAATAAATACCTCTAGTTGACATTAAGGTAGTTTAGTTCCCTCTAGCTGACCAAAATTGATTTAATAGAAAAGTTTCACAAGAGAGAAACAACAATAAAAAAGAAAAAAAGCATTTAACAATTACCGAGGGCTTGACACTGTCTCAAGAATTATTTGAAACTCTTTGCGGGCAAGTGTTAACTCTTTCAATTCCCCCTTCCTTGAGGTGGGTGTTAATACTATCCTTGTTTAACCGATGAGGGGCAAGGGAGTACTGAGACAGAAAGAGATGAAGTTACATACCCAGGATTGTGCAGCCGGTAACCAGCAGGGCTGAGATTTGAGCCCTGGCAGCTTGACTCACAGCCCACGCCCTAAACCCATCCACTCAAAGGCCTACCGTCCACGGCCAGCGCCACCGTCATTTTCCACGTCAACCCTTGTGGCTAGTCAAGAGGAGTTCTCCCAAGTTGGTCCTCTCAAGGACAGAGTGGGAATTTTTTTTTTTCCAGTTTAGGAGATCCTTTGGTGAGGAACTAAAGCTGCTGCTGACAGAATGTAAATATTGAAAGAGTCGGAGAGAAGGCAGTCTTCCATCTAGTGGTGCAAGAAGGCTGTGCTAATGGAACGTGGAGCTTCCTCGTGCAGCTCAAACAAGGAACAAATAAGCAAAACAAATAGTTCATGGCATCTGAGTCGCCATCTCTTTGCTAGATGTTTTTTTTTTTTCCTTTGATAGAGTGTATAATTTACCTGGGAGCATTTGGACTAAGTGCAGATAGTGTCCAATGCTTGATGCTTTATAACTCTACAACTATATCAACTTTAACCCAGGAGCCGAAGCAACAAAGAATCATTAGTGAATAATAATTTCTTCTGTGCAAGTTAAAGAGCTGGAGACTTGCATATACTTTTGTGACTGTGGACTATCCCATAGTCTGTCATTTTCTGTGCTCGCCAGTAAACCCCCAAGAGGATTCTTCTCTTCTCTGCAATAATTTAATTTATGGATAGAACATGGTAAAGAAAGGCCACTTTATGGACACTGACAAAATTAGCAACAAACAGCAAATTTGTTTTATGGTTTTTATTGCTTTTCCTCTGCCAATTCTCAAACACGGCTAGCAAATTCCCTAGAATAGATACAGGTGTCTTGCACACAACAGTTAGACTCTCGGGTTCTGTATATGAGACTATAGAAAGACTTGAGCCAGAAACACCTAGTTTCGTACCATAGATGTGAGTAACGTGTTGCAGATTGGAATCTACTCTTGTTCCTTCTAAGGTTAGATGTCTGACTATGAAGACAAAGACACCTGTACAATAGTTTCTTTTGGGCTCTGTCTAAATAAAGATAAGCAGGCAGGCCTGGGCAGGCCATGGGGATGGCCAAGTTTGTCTCCCTTCTTCTCCTTCTCGGACCAGTAGTAGCAGACTCTCCACTTAGCTATCAAGTAGTTCCTGTCGTCCTGATCCCTAACTTTTCCTCCTTGCCCCCACACACTCTGGGAATTAATCTTTTTATGCTTAGTCTCCCCAGCCACACAATTCGTGAAGTCCTTTTTTGGTCCCGTCCTGCTTCATGGCACAGCATCTCAACTCCATTCATTCCACAGCCAATAAACATTCCTAAAGCACCCACCATGGACAGGCACTGGGGATGCAGTTGTTACTCAAAATCCCTCCTCTTATGGGGCTTCCATTCTGCTGGGCTGGGCTGAAATAAACCAACAGAACCCAAAACAGTACCACCCCTCTGTGCTTTGACCAAAACCATTCATATCTCGTTAACTCTATCACTTGATCTTACTTGCATTAAAAATTTTTTTGATCCATCTATAGATTGTCTTTCTGGACTTGTAGAGAAATCTGCATGTGCTGGAAAGTGTGGGAAGACTTGGGAAGACAGGCAGCCTTCTTGCCCCTCATCGTTCCAGTTTTAAAGAGGGCCATGGAAGCCCAGTCCTACTTACGGAGCCTGCTAAGTGGGAGATTGTCAGAACGGGGCTCAGTCAGCCTCTTTTCTCTTCCCCCGGCTCCCTTGTTCTCAGCCTCTGCTGGGAGGCTGATTCTCAGGGCACACTGGTTTCTAAGGGATGTTTTCCCATCGCTCCCTTTTTGTGCTCAAGGTTGCAGACTCCAGAACCTGCTCTGCCCGTCATAAGCACGGAACACTTTTGCTGCCCCTGTTACCTCATCCAGTCCTCTCTCTGAGCCCTCTCCACCCTTCCTCCCTTCGGCTGCCTCCATCCCTCCATGTCCCTGGAATCCCAAAGGTAACCAGTTGTCCCAGAACAGGCATCTTTATGCCATATCATCTGAAACATGGTGGCCAGAGTCCACGGCTCAGGGCTCCTGATTCTACTCGGACGTCTTGCTTGGTCCTTGGAATCAGAGATCAAAGCCAAGTTTCTCGTCTTCGAGGAGCTCAGGGTCGACTTATTTCAGTCCAGTGACTCATGATCTTTAGAAGATGTTCTAACTTCACTTCTGACTGATAGTCCTTAAAGGACCTTCCAGTTTTAAGTTCTCATGATTCCCGACTCAACCAATCAATCATCTTTAAACAAATACTAAGATGAACTTGAAGGGCTGTTGCCTGAACAAATTCTTTATGGAATAAAGATAAGGGTTCAGTAAAAATCATTCATAACACTGCTAATTTATCCTTTCTGGAAATTGAATTTTCAGATGTAGGATCTCTTTAAAAAGTATGACTATACCCATTTGTACTTAGTCCAGTATCTACAAAACACTGAATTATTGTGCTGAACTATCAAACACCCACCATTTTTGTAAAAGAGCCCTTTGGTGACATAAAATAGTTTTAACAATCACCAGTTCGCCTCATGTCACTTCATATGAGAAATAAATAAATATTTGTACAGTTGACCCTTGAACAATACGGGTTTGAACTGCACAGGTCCACTTACACATAGATTTTTTTTTTCCCCAATAAATATGGTTCCTATACTTTCACTTTGTAGATCCGTAAATTAACTAAGTGTGGGAGAAAGTATGTGTTCGATTAGAGATCACAGTACGTGGAATCAAAGGGACTAGGGTTTGAGTCCTGATTCAATTCAGACTGTTTCAGCTTCCTGTCCTTGGGTGAGTCATTTATAATTCCTTCGTTTCTGAGGCAGAGAGAGCACTCTGCAGATTTTTGCTGTGGGGGCGCCCCTAACTCCCACATTGCACAAGGGTCAGCTTATTTTAAGGAAGGATGTGCAGGATACGGAGAGAGCAAATCTTGTTATTCTTTCTTCTTACTGCAGTCATACTGCCCGGAGGGACAGGCGAAATGGATGCCTATTTGTTGGGAAAGAGTCCACCTGGGGTCCAGCTGCAGCCGTCCGAGGTGCCGGAGCTGTTCCTCATCTATGCAGGACCAGGCAGGGGCTCTTGAGTGAACGGACCCCTGAACTGGAAAATCTCCACTGACAAACGAGGGTGCTGGGGCCAGAGGTCCTCAAACAACGTAAAGTGGAGAGTCAATGTGATTTCTCCTGGGGCACCCAGCTAATTACAGCCGAAAATGTTTTGCCTCAGGTTACAGGAACCAACCCTCACCTTGATGGGTGCATGTGACATCCAGAACCAACCAGAGCGACTCAGAAGTTAAGGTGAAAACCTGAAACCTTTCCATCCGCATTTCTCCTTCAATGCGCTCAATGACTAAGATGCTTTGCAGCCTTACAACAGATACGTCAGCTTGAAAGAAAAGGAAACTGCATGTTGTCAGTGAATCTGTACAGACGGGGTGAGTGTCTCAAACCTGTGCTCTCCTTGTGCTCCCTGTTTTTTCGTTTGAACTGGTTTCTGTTTTGTTTTGTTTTTTGTTTTTAAAGAAAGCTCAGTTCTAAACATGCGGTCAAATACAAATATTAGAGAAATACTTTTTCTCCCCGCTGCCTCCTCCCTTTTTATCCCCCAGAGGTAACCTCTGTATATACTTGCCTTTTAGAGAAAAATATTCATGTTGCACAACACAGTGTCGGAATCCAAGTTTTTACAAAGTGACAGACAGATCCTTGAGAGGAGCCTCCATCTCTCCCACACCCCACGCTCTCTCTCTTTCAAAATGTCAACCATTGGTTCCATCAGACACTTGGAATGAAAAGATTAACAGGTATCAGAGCTCAGGATATCTTTTTCTCACTATGTCAAATAATGTCTTTTCATGTTCACTCAGCCTCAGAAGAGATCACTAAATAATTGTTGATCAGATAGATTGTTTTTGGTTCATTAAAGAGCCATTTAATTGGAAAAATAATAAAGAGGCATAGAGCCTTCATTCTTGGCTTCCTTTACCACATAAAATATGCTGGAAGGCAGGTCTCCACAATCAGAGAGTCTCTGTGAAGGGGGGAGGGTACAGCTTAAGTGGTAGAGCACAGGCTGAGCATGCATGGAGTCCTGGGTTCAAGCCCCAGTACCTACCTTAAAAGTAAATAAACAAATAAACCTAATTACCTCCCCCTACACAAAACAAACAAACAAACAAAAAAAGAGTTTCTTTGGATGATCAGAAATGTAACTGGTCTAGAAAGAAGAGAGAGAGAGACAGAGACAGAGACTGAGAAGCTGAGACTAGTTCTTGGAAGGACCTCAAGTGGATTCATTCCAGAGCTTATTACTGTTTTATTACTGCTAATAATCCAGGTAAGCTCGAAGACCCTCTTTTACTTTTTATGAAAAAGTTTGGGGCAATAACAGTAGAAAATGTCTATGTCTGTTAAAAACTCCATCAACGTCAAGTTGTTATGAAAGCTGCTACTCTTACGTCCGTCGTACGGGAGATTCTATAAACGGAGGCACGTGGCCGCTGACTCCCGCTCACCATCACTTTGCCTGCAGGGTGAGCGCCCTTGAGGGCCTGGCCAAGCAGGTGCCTGCTTAGACGGCTCACGGAAAACCTAGACAGACAGCAGAGCACTTGGATTCCTCAATCTCTTCCTTATGAGGATTCCTACTAGCAGGTCAGGGGCCCTCGATAGAAGGACAGATCTGGACTTTCTAAAAACCAACCGGAATTCCCTGTCTCCTTTGTGAACTTGAACTCAAGTAAGTCATTTCTGTAGCTCCCTGAAGGTACTTCACAGATCTTACAGAAAATAATGGAGAGAAAACGTGTTTTGGAATCAGATAAATCCAGTTGTAATTCTCAATGACAGCCCACTTCGCTGTATGATGTTGATAGATTGTTTAACTTTGGGGAGCCTCAATTTCCTCTTCTGTAAAATGCCCACAAAGGCTGCCGGGAGAATTAAGTGAGATGATGTACGCGAGACCCCAAGTCCAGTACCGGGCATGTAGGAGGTGCCGATAAATCCAAGTTCGCTACTGAAGACATATACGTTGGGAATGGAAGAAAGAAAGGATTGTAAGGGAAGCGTAAAAAGAAGACAGGAAGGAGGAAGCAAGGACCAGCAGGAGGAAGAATAAGAACTTAACAAACAGCTTTCTGTCCATGGAGAAAATCCTCAGTGCTCAGCGCTCAGCTGCTGCGTATTCCAGAACCTGCTTCTCCCTCCTACGGTTCAGCCTTTGGCCATTTCATTCCTCATTAGCACCTTCCCGGGGAAGAAGAAGAGAGAGAACCCGAAGTTCAGATCAGTCAATTTTGCGGTCATCAAGTCTTGTCAGCATTGAGTTGGGAGAAGAAAAGATGCAGTCCAAATAAAGGTTGGGAGTTGTGTGTGGATTTCCATGCCCTTTGTCTCTCTTTCTGTCTCTTTAAGCAAACATCTGTGTAGGGACGTCTGGGTGCTACATTGCCACATCCCCACCTTCCACTCCTTGTTTAACACTTGCCAATTATCTTCAAACACACTCCACTCCCAACTCAGGGCTCTACTGACTTTGCTCCTTCAAAGGTCATCACTGACCTCCTGGTTGCCAGATCATATGTATGGCCTTTTCTGAGTCTGAGTGGTTCCAGAATGGTTATTCTTGTAAGTAACTACACCCCTAAGTATCTGAGAACATTAGTGGTCTACCCAAGTCCACCTGCCCTTTATTGCTTGCTGTCCTATCCTGGGGGCAGTGTGCTCAGCTAAGAGACCACATTCCCAGCCTCCTTGGCAGCTAGAAGGGTCCAGTGAGATGTAAGCGGGATTATGCCCAGGGAAGGGCAGCCTGGAAGTTCATCAGCCGAGTCTTCTGGTGGCTGGAACCCTGACTGCAGCCTCCTTTTCCACCCAACCTTGGGAGACCTGAGATCATTAAGGAAACATTTTCCTAGGACTTAACACGAGTTCAGCCCTGATGAAATGCTCCCTCTTCCCGAACACGGGTGTGGAATAAGTATCCTGAGGGGAGTTGTGGTTCTTCCTCTGCAGTGGGTGGAGCTGAGAAGGGAAATGGAAAATCCATCTGGGAGAAGAGGGTTTCTGGTGAAGCCTTGGGTGTAACTCCTGGTTGCCCTGCTGGTGGCGGGGCGGGTGGGGCACATCCAGAGATGATAGAGCTGCAGGAAGATTATAGGGCCTGAAGCAGAGGAACCCACCCTCAGTACCAGCAGAAGTCAGGCTGGAAGGGGGGCCGTCTGAGCTGACACAGGAGGGAAATATGCTGTTGCCCAGAGCGTCTGAGGAAGCCCAGGAGGGTGGGGAGGCCAGTCAGCCTGAGACCTCAGCCGGGGCTGGCACGCTGGTGCCGTCAGTGGCGCTGGATGGGATGGGAGGCGGTGCAGGACTGAGTGTGCAGCGGGTAGAAAAGCTGAGTAGGAAAGAATCAGTAAGGTGTAAAGGTCACCAGGGAACGTTCATGATCAGAGTAGGGCCCTGGGGCTTCGGTGAGTCACGGCGGCATAATACACAGCCCGGGCTGGTTTTGTTGTTTCGGTGACACATCTTCCTGGTACGCTGCGGCCACTATGCTGGCTGGTCTGGAAGTCTGTGCCAGCTTATTAGTCACCTACTGCAAAGACTGTCTTAGACAGGAAATATCTCTAACGGATAATCTGCCGCAGAGTAGGGAAGTACGTAGCGGTCAGAGGGAATCCCTGTGACTTCGGGCAAATACTATTTCTCTGTTTTGGGCCTCAGTTTCCTTAACTATAAAATGGGAATAATAAAGCAGCTTTGTTTTCAGGACTACCTGAGGGCTTTTATTTAAATGGATCTCAATGAGTGGACGAGTGGATTTCAAACTTCAACCACCTGAAGAGTGTTCATCTTGCTATATTTTTATTAAACTTTAAAAACTGCCTGATTAAAAATAATCTTTTGTGGGGAGGGGATGGCTCAGTGGTAGAGTGTGTGCTTAGCATGCGTGAGGTCCTGGGTTCAATCCCCAGTACCTCCATTAAATAAATAAGTGAGTAGACAAACCAAATTACTGCCCCACCCCAAATAATAATCTTTTAATCTTGTCAAAATACAGGTGACAGGGCAGGGTCCTACCTTTAGTGTTTCTGATTTAATAGGTCCAGGTGAGTCCTGAGCATCTGCATTTTGAACAAATCCCCAGGTGATGCTTCTACTGGTTTGGGGCTCCCACTTGTAGAACCCATGCTTTAAAACATTTGGGCTCTTCCCGAGACTTACATAAACAGTTTTAATGAATGCCCTTTCTTCCTCCTGTTCATACAATGGCTGTTTGTAACACAAGGCTTAGGCTTGTGAAATCAGTCTTTGGGCACAGAAACTATCAATCAGTGCTCCATACTTAGATCAGCCCGGTTTGTAAGAAAGTATCTGTATATAGTGTGGTCTTTCTAGGGAAAGTCACAAAGCTAATAGTCGTGCAACACTTTCACAAGTATCCTTTTTTTCCATCTTCACCAAAACCTCATTTTGTAGATGAGGACACTGAGGTCCAGAGAGGTTGAGTAACTTGGTCAAACTCAGCTGGCAAGTGGCAGAGCCCGGACTCAAGCTCAGGTCTTCTAACCGCAAAGCTACTGTTCTTTCCACCAAATGCTGCTGACCTCTTTTTGTTGTGATGATAACCTAATAGGAAGAAAGGTTCCCCCCCATTGTATCTTTCATGAGGTGAGTGGTTTGCTGCCAAATCCCTAAGTTGAAAGACTGTCACTCCCAGCCCTCCACGGGCTGCCACAAATCACAGATGTGGCTGGTTTTTTAGTGTTTGTCCCCGAGGCATGCTCCGTGTTAACCCAGGAGTAAGCTAAAGTAGTTCCTTTCATGAGAAATCCTGCCCTGTCTTACACTTTCCTCTTTAACAGGGATGCCCCCTGCCCCGTAGGACTACATTAGAGGTGATGTTTCACAGATGAAAAAGTTTAGAACTTCGTTCAGTCGATAAATTTGCTGAAAGGCTAATGGAAATTACATTCTATCCCGGGAAAAGGAGAGCCAACCCCTTCCGAGAGATGGGACGTTCACAAGGGTGGAAAAGAAGCAGCTGGCTTCATTTGCAGCAGGATATGGAGCCAAAAGACCCTCCCACTTCAATGCAGTCAGGGAATCACAGTTTTCTTTTGAGGAGCATGGGAGGGAGGGCTGGATGAGGTGGAAGCAGACAGCCCCTGGGATCAGACAAACCTGTCTGCCAGTGTGGGCTCCTCCACTTCCTGGACAACCCTGGGCAAATTCCCAACTTCTTTGACAGCACAGACCTCTCAGGGCCGTTGTGGGGATTTAATAGGAGGATGCTAGAACCCCTGTGCCTGTTGTGTGCACCAAGCACATGATCACCTTGTAGTGGACTTCTGTCTCTTTTTTCGGTGGTGCTGTTATCTTGGGTGTTTTTCTGCCTTACATCAGAACATGGTTCTTGTTCGGAGATGAGTCTTGGGGGCAGCAGGCACTGTCTCCCTTTATCAGGGGGTGAAGCGGCCACATGCTCATCCCTGATTCCCAAAGAACAGGTGTGCGAATAGGTGTGGCCAGCAATGGCCTTTCCTATCTTAGTTGGGGTTGCCTGAAAACAGAGTGAGAGGTGAGGACTTGGGTGTGGGGAGTTGATGTCAGAGGTGATCCCAGGGGGCGAGGCTGCAGGAGCAGGGAGTGTACGATGGAGAAGGAGGCACCAGGTAACGGTGTTTCTGAGCTGCGCACAGCTTGGGCCTGGGGGCTCCATCCTGCTGGGAACCGTCTGAGGAACAACAGCGAATGAAACTCACAGGTGTCCCTTAAAAACAAAAGGCTCGAGCAATCCCACTCCTACTCATACACCCAAGAGAAATGAAAACGTATGTCCACACAAAAACGTGCCCGAATGTTTATAGCAGCGCTGTTCATAACAGCCAAGAGATGGAAACAACCCACGGGCCCATCAGCTGATGAATGAATAAATAAAAGATGGCTGGGGAAAGGGGGCAGTGAGGAGTTAGTGTTTAATGGGCACAGAGTTTCAGTTTTGGAAAATGAAAGCGTTCTGGAGATGGATGGTGGTGATTCTTGAACAACATTGTGGTTGTACTTAGTGCCACTGAACTGTGTACTTAAAAATGGTTTAAGATGGTAAAAAAAAAAAAAAAGCCAGTGGCTTACTGTACAAATAAAGAACTCTATGAAAAATGTTATGGGGGAGAGGAATTATTCAGTGGTTGTGCGGCCATCCTCATGGGCACAGTGGGTGGTCTGGGTGCCATCTGCAAAACACCGTGGCTGGGATTCCTGCTGCCTCACCTCCCTGGGTTCTGCCTTTTCCAGGCCTCAATCTCCAGTCTTCCAGCTCCAGTCTTCCTAAAGAATCCATGCGCTCCCTGAGAGCCTTCCAGTACGTTCCTTCTGTGCTCACAGCTGCCAGAATCTCTTACTGTTACTTGCAGCCCAGAACTCTGACTCACACACGTCTAGACTAGACCTTGCGAAGATGTCGTCTCCAGGTGTTTTATACTAGAGCCCTTTATTAACTCACATCCTAAGTCCGGGCTTAATATTATGGATGTGATTGTTTTTAGGCAACATTCAGCCTTTTTTTAAAAAAAGATTTTTAAGTTATTATTATTATTTTATTTTAATGGAGGTACTGGGGATTGAACCCAGGACCTTGTGCATGCTAAGCACGCACTCTACCGCTGAGCTGTATCCCTCCCTGCTTGGCCTTTTTTTAAAGCAAAATTAAACAGGTCCAACTGGTGATTCCAGAAAAGTGGGCTTGGGAAATGCCTGCTCTTGGAGGAGGTGGGAGCAGGGTAGGGGCCACTTCCTTTCTGTCAGCCTTCCAGTTAACACAATTGCCCTGACTGCAGGGCTGCTGGATCCTTCCCTGGCTGGCAAGTCAACTGTTTCTCAAATATGCTGAGAATAATGAAAAGAGAAGGGACCCATCCTGGTTCCCTAAAACCAGCCCTGGACTTCACGGCAGGATCAGGGAGAGTTACTAAGGGAAAAAAAAAAAGGTCTTTAACTGGATTTATTCTCTCTACTCCTCGCTTGCTTCTGTTCCTGAGAAGGAAAGACCAGCATGGTGTGTCCAACAGCTCACTGCAGGGGGAGCTGTAGGAATCACCAAATGGGAGCAGCTGGAAGGGAGTGTGGGAGGCAGAGACGACCAGGGCTGAGTGCTGTTCCCTCAGAGCACATGGGTGCGTGCCTCTGGTGTGCAGCACCTTCACGCCGGTCAAGGGGACCTCTCTGGGGGGTGTTTCTCAGACCCCCCTCACCACACCTAGAGCAGCAATGCTTGAGAGTCAGGGACCACATCTTGGCAGGGACCAGGGCTTATCGGCAGCATCTTGGATCCCAAAGAACAACTTGAAAAATGGTGACCATCATAGACTAAGGTCTCAGCCCCGTCCCCAGCCCAGTTTTCTAATGCCACAGAAGTGAGGGGACTGTATAACCAAGAAGGGGAAGAGGGGACCCTCTAGAATCTCTGGAGATCGAATTTTCTGCCAGTCACTAGGTAGGGGCCCAAAGCAATTTAAATTTGATTTTGAGATATAAAGTAATGGGACCTTTGGTGCAGCCGAATTCATAGTCAGCAGATAACTTTATCACTTTTCAATTTCCACCCTTCACTGTAGTCAGTAATTGTACAGTCAAGTCAGGTGTATAATTCCTTTCTGGACAGCAGAGTGATGTTATGTGTTTTCGATCAAATGGAGCTCAGTCTGAGCTCGACACCGGTCCACTCTCTCTTTGGTGTCTTCTCTTTCTGGCAGCTTGGGACCCCTTCCCTGATGCTTCACCTGGCTTCCACTCCCAGGTTAGGGCTGTCCTCTCTTTCTTGGCTCCCTGGGAGGGCCTTCTGGGACGTCAGGATAGTGTCCCAGCCCTTAGATCAAAACTCCTCCTCCTGCTCCCACAGCCTCCTGAACTACTTGGGAATCTGAGGCAGCTGCAAGTCCCCAGCCCCAAACCTGGTAGTGCATCCGAATTGCTTGGAGGAGCGTAAAAATCCATCCAGGTCCTGAAATGATGATGCCCTGCTGACTCAGCGGCTCAGGTGGAGGGCCGGGCATCTGTCTGTTTAAGCATCTTCTTGGGCAGTTCTGAAGTACAGCCAGGTTTGAGAACCATTGTCGTGGCCAGAGCTTTTCAAGCTGCCTACTTCCTAACCACAGAAGCAAACCAGCCAGGAGCCCCTGGGAAAAGTCTGGGTCTACGGTTCAACTTCCCACAAAGCCAAAATGCCTTTGAAGCCCTAGTGTCCTGTCTTAAAACTCATTTAAATTCTGATTCCTTAAAGTCTCACTTCTGCGCTCTCTGCTCATTTTAATTTGATTTCAGTGTTAACATTGCCAGCTAGCACAACCCCCAAATTCCCTATCACTCACCACATCTAACCATTTCCACTCTCCAAGTTTCCATGAATAGACAAATAGGGTGCCAGGTGTTTTATTTAACTGAAGTCATCAGACCTTCCCAACAACATGCATGGATTTATAATTAATAATAATAGATATTATTATACCCATTTTACAGATGAGGAAACTGCAGCTCAGAGAAATGACACAGCTAGAAAATGACAGAGCTGCAATTAAAAATGTTTTATTGTGGTAAATATACGTAACATTTACCATTTTATCCTTCTGTAAGCGTAAGATTCAGTGGCATTCAGTACATTCACAGTGTTGTATAACCATCACTGCTGTCCGTTTCCAGATCATTTTCATCATCCCACGCAGAAATTCTTCACCCATTAAAAAATAACATTCCATTCTCCCTTCCCCCAGCCCTTAGCAAATACTGTTCTGCTTTCTGTTTCTATGAATTGGCCTATTTAGGTACCTCATATAAGTGGGATTATACAATACTTTTTGTATCTGGTTTATTTTATTTACCGTACTGTCCTCAAGGTTCATGCTTGTTGTAGCCTGTGTCAGAAAGAGATGCAGTGTGAACCCAGTTCTAACAGATTCCTGAATCCGTGCTCTGTCCACTTCCCACTTGGCCTCTTGAATATTGAAAGGGCTGGGAGGTGGAAGAGGAATCAAGCATGTTTTGTTTGGTCACAGAGCAGAGTAATGGAATCGTCAGGGGCCGTTTGGGTGAGGCAAATTCCAACCTCGGAGGCTGAAAGGAACTTCTCGTCGCTGGAACTGACTCAAAATACAGTGGGGCCAACTCCCTAGGTACTGGATTTATTATCACTGGAGGTGACAAAACGCAGGTTGGACAACCAAGTGACAAAGAAGCTGATTTCTCCTAGTCCCCAGGATTTTGGTTGGGAGCAGGAAGGGTTGGAATAGAAATAACTATTTTCAATTGCTACTCCTGAGATTATTCCAGAATCACTTGAAAATCTCTTGTTAAATTTTAAATATAACTGATTTACAATATTATGTTAGTTTCAGGTATACAGCTTCAGACTCTTTTTCCATTATAGGTTATTACAAGATATTGAATATAGTTCCCTGTGCTGTACAGTAGGGCCTTGTTATTTATTTTATATATAGTGGTGTATATCTATTAATTTCATACCCCTAATTTATCCCTCCCTCACCTCTCTCCCCTTTAGTAACTATAAGTTCATTTTCTTGTCTGTTTCTGTTTTGTAAATAGGTTGATTTGTATTTTTTTTAGATTCCACATGTAAGTGATATCATATGATATTTGTCTTTCTCTGTCTGACTTCACTTAGTTTAATAATCTCTAAGTCCATCCATGTTGCTGCAAATGGCATTATTTTATTATTTTTGTGGCTGAGTAGTATTCCAGTGTGTGTGTGTGTGTGTGTGTGTGTGTTTTGTTATCTTCTTTATCCAGTCATCTGTTGATGGACATTTTGGTTGCTTCCATGTCTCGGCTATCGTGAACAGTACTGCTAAGAACATTGGTGTGCATGTATCTTTTTAAATTAGTATTTTCATCTTGAAAAACTTTTTAAAAAAAAGGATTCCTGGATCTCCCTGCAGAGATTCTGATTCACTGAGACTCAAAGGTAGGTCTCAGGAGGTACATTTTGGAATCGCCTTTGGAGACCTGGGATGCACACCAGGGTTAAGAGGGACTGGATTGGCTGAGAGCTCCCCCCATCCCAACACTAGATCTCCTTGATTTCAAGGGCTGGACGGTCACTCTCAGCCAGAGTGTCTAAGTTCCAACTGTTTATTAAAAGGACAAGGGCTGCACTGAAACAGGCGCTAAAGGCTGTTAAAATCTGAGAAGCAGAGGTCAGTGGTAGGCAGCTGCATCTGGATAATGATTCAAGCACTAAAGAAAAACTTTAGAATGGCGAGTGCTCAAGTCCATTAACATCATGGGACATTGCCAGGCTAGGGAAGCAGCAATCATTCCGTCTCCAATCTACGGAAGTAATGGGACCCAGCTCAGCAGCCCTTTAGACCCTGTGGTGTGTTGGCCTCACCCTCCAGCTGAACTCTGCCCCATCCCCGTCCCTCCCTCCAGCACTCCCTGGTCCCCACCTGTCCTCAGGGTGTGCATGTGGGGTGGAATAGAAGTAGGGGGAGAGATGCAGCAGAGGAAAGCAAGCATGAATCACCTAGGGATCTTGTTAAAATGCAGGTTCTTATTCAGTGTTGGGTGAGGCAGGGGGACTGGAGATTCTGCAATTCTAACAACTCTCAGTTGATGACTGATACCTGCCATTGCTGCCTCCTATATCCCTGCTCTGGGGACCACACTTTGAATTGCAAGAGTGAGGGATTTCAGAGGACAGGTTCTGGAATCAGAATGCCTGAGCTGGATGCCAGCTCTGTGTTGTCACAGTTGCATGACCTTGGGCAAGATGCATAACCTCTGAGAGCCTCAGTTTCTGCATCTGTGAAAGGGGAGAATAATAGTACTTATGTCATAGGATTGTGAGGATTCCCTACAGTACAGAAAGCACTTGGCACAGTGCCTGGCACACAGTAGGAACTGCTCACCAGTACTAATGAGCAGACTGAAGCAAGGGAGTTGCTGGTGGAGCCCGGGCTGGGAGGAGGGGCAGCGCGACTTCCCGACCAGGAGCTGAGCTGGGCACTGGGTGTAGCTGTCTCTTCCACTATTTTGCCAGCCCACCCCACATGGAAGCCCATTTCCTCAGGGATTCCACCACTTATGAGAGCTCGTGGAAATTGCTGTTACTTTATCATCTGCACTTTCCACGAGGCTTGTGCAGATGGTGCCGATTGAGACCCACGTTTCTGGTAGAAGGCACTTACGGGGTTCCCTTGAATTTGCTGCCACTGCATCTGCTCAGCGACCACACCTCGGTGTGCTTTAGATCAGCCATCCCTAAATTGCTATCCTGTGGCTTCAGCCCAACCATAGAGAAGCCAGTAATGAGTCCAGCCTGATGAGCGATTCAGGTAGGAACATTCTTTTCTTTCCCCCAGTGAGATTTCATCGACTACCCAGGCAAGACCCAGCGGGAGCTCAGAATCATCCTGAGCTTGTTAGCAGCTCTGGCTTCCCATTGGCTGGCCACTTGCCACCTGTACCAAAAGATGCTCGTGGGACAGAACCCTCCTGCAGCCCTGCTGACCTGTCCTTTTTTGCTGGTTTTCTGGATTCTCTGTACACCTCTTTGCCCTCTCTCTCCTGGACATTCAAGATTCTGATAGGTGGTCTGTTTGCTCATCTTTTATTTGTAACGATCAAAGCCTGGTGTAACTCGTGAGCCAAAAAACCTGGGCTTGGAATGTTGCAACAACAACAAAATCTCTGCTAAGTGACCAATCCCACAGCAGCAACAATGGCTTAGAAGGTATTTGAAGCCACTTCTGGAGCCGCCTGATGTGGCCTTTTTTATTGTAGCAGAAGGATCGAAGGGATGGGTCTGCTCCTCCAGGATTCTCACGTTATTTCATGAGACTGACTAACTTAAATCTGAGCTGTAGGCCTTTTCCATGTAGTTGGATTCAGGGCAGGACCTCGGTCTCTGCAGGGCGAAGTCTAGGGATGGGTGTAGCAAAGGGTCCTTTAGCAGTAAAAATGAGATAACAGGGAAGGGAGGTTCAGGAGTCCAAGGCCAGCTGGGTTTTTGGCAACAGTGGCCTTGAGAAATGCAAAATTCTATATGGATGAAGTGCACAGGTCACCCATACCTGGTGCCTCAAGAGACAAAGCATGTCTCACTTTAACAGTTTCTTAGGGATCTGTCAGAAATGCACTTCACACATCCTTGTATGGAAAACCCAACCTATTTTCAATGGCTCACCACCATTATGACAGTCATTATTCTAGTGACAAGTCCAAGGCGTTTGGAAGTGTTGACCCTTCCACAAAATAGCCCAGACCTTCAGCTTTTTATAACTAACTTGTTCTGCTTTTTCTGATTATAAAGCAATACAGTTAAAAGTTTTTTTGTTTTAAATTATTCACTTTTTAGGAGTCTTCACTTTCTCCTTCCAGACTGCTCATCTGACCATTGGTTTCTTTTGGCTCCCTTTAATACACTTCCAGCAGCATCCGTCTCATTGTTTACTTTTCATCTAGATTTAGGCTGAGAAACCACACAATCAAGCTTATTACACTTGTGTGTGAAGGGTACCCTCAGGATAAACAAACACTTAGCCGATCAATGTCGCTATTAGGGTAGAAGTTTCAGTGGCTTATAGAGGGAGCTGTAGGCTGTGGAATCAGACCCTAGTATAGATTGCCTCTCTGACCCTTATGGTATTGGGAGCTTCCACAAAGGACCGTATCATCCTCAGCTTCAGTTTCCTCAATGTGCAATAAAAATAATAACCCCTAACTCCCACGGCTGTTGTGAGGATTAGAAGAAATAAGATGCCACGCACCTGTCGTACTGTTTGGTTCATCGTGGCTCCGCCCTCCCATGCCTCCCTCCTGTGCATCACGACGCTGTGGAAGGGGAATGCCTCTAGGACAGTGGTTCTCAGACTTGAACTTGCACCAGGATCCCCCTGGAGGGCTTATTAAAATACGAGTTGCTGGGCCCACCCTCAGAGTTTCTGACTCAGTAGGAATAGGTTGGGCCCCAAGAATTTGAGTTTTGAAAGAATTTCTATCCCTGTTGGTGATGCTGATTTTGCTGGTCCGGGGTCCACACGCTGAGAACCTAGAACTGATCTAGAGGATGGATGGAGTTTGGTCCAAAACCTGTTTGGCCACTCCATGGTTATGTTACTTTGAATAAGTCATTTTACTTCTGTGGGCTGTGATTTCTTAGCACTCGATAGGTCTAAAACACCTAGCACGTAATAGGTCTTCAGAAACCTTGATTTTTCCTTCTTTTTAAAATTAAAAAAAAATGTTGTTTGTCGGGGAGGTTATTAGGTTTATTTATTTATTTAAATGGAGGTACTTGGGATTGACCCCAGAACCTCATGCCTGCTAAGCACGTGCTCTACCCCTGAGCTATACCCTCCCCCCGCTAATATTTCCCTCTTTGAGACAGGATCCTTTCCTGTTCAGCTTAAGGACTTTTGGTGTCCCAAGGAACTACCACAACTCAATGATTTGGTCCCTAAAATTATGTACATCTCATCGTAAACACTTTACAAATAAGACCTCTGTCATTTGCTCAGGGGGAGCAAAAATAGACTCTGTAATAGGTAGTAAATATTGGTCCTGTCTAGGTAGCTCAGGACATTAGTTTCATTAACTTCCCACCTGTTTACCTTTCAGGGGAAAGACAGATTGATTTAAAAATGTTTCCCCCTGCAGACTAGAAAATGTTTTACAGACAAGCACACACAAATCAGCGAGGACTTTTTCCATTGGATATATGTGGGCGCTGGGCTGCAGGTGGGCAGCCAGCCATCCAAACTCACCTCTCAAAGTGTACTCCTAAGTTACAAAGCAGGTACAACTCTTACTGGATTTATGCTGTTCAAATGACACACTCTCCAAGAAAAAAAAAAATGTTTTTCTGCTATGAAATTGGTTTGCTGGGGTTCTGCCAAATGGAAGCCTTATCATAGTAAATATATCAACTCTAGTTATTCATTTCTGTTTGCTTGAAGAAATATTCTTATGTGACATACATATGCTCCTACATTTCCTTGTTGCAGCAACATGAACTAAATAAGTCACTTTCGCACATATATGCAACTCCAAGAGTTATTATCGCTAGCTTGTGTTCTCTGTACCATTCACACATTTTCCATTCAGCTGGAGAAAAGGTGGTGTTTGGGTAATGGGGAAGAATCGAGGAGCAAAAATGAGGATCTTTTTAGTGTACTTTCCAGGAAGGGGAGAAAAAAAAAAAAAAGCCCAGGCTACCATCTGCTATTATGGATGGACTGAGACATCTCCATCTACAGAGATTCAATAACGTCTGACTGGTCCGTCAAGTCCATCTTCTGAATCTACATAACCAAATACAAGGCTTCAAGTCTTTGCAGCTTATCTGCAAGTCAGCCGTGGCAGACACACAGGGTCTGTTCCGCCATCTGGTGTTCATGGAAGGAAACGTCCACTGAAATGAGTTAAACATCTAGCGTTGTCTGCCTTATTGGTGGCTGTGAAATTCACAATCGCAGTGAAAGGCAATTCCATCATCTCTGCCAAATTCCAATAGAAGACGATTTGAGAATATCTATTAAAATTTAAAATGCGCACATCCTTGGTCTAGTGATTCTACTTTGATGAATTCATCTTATGAATATGTTTATGTACATGCACAAAGAAATGTGTATAAGGCTATCCCTGCAGCACTGTATGGAGCAGCAGAAGACAGGAAACAAGCTAAATGTCCATCACTGGGGTATGGTTAAATACATTTCAGTACACTCATATAACAGATGAACCCTGCAGCTGCTTGAAAAATAAGGCAAATCCTAGCGTGAAGGGTATAGCTCATACGGTAGAGTGCATGCTTAGCATGCAGGAGGTCCTGGGTTCAATCCCCAGTACCTCCATTAAAAAATAATTTAAAAAGTAGACTTAATTACCTCCCCCTTAAAACAAACAAACAAAATAAGGCAAATCCGTATTTACAGATATGGGGAAATCACCATTTACTAAGTGAAATAAACAAGATCTAGAAGAGTGTGTGTAATATGCTGACATTGGTGTAAACAGAATAGCACAGAAGAAGCAAGTAGCACAGGATATCTCTAGACGGATACCCAAGGAAGTGGTAACCTTGATTGACTTTGAGAAGTTTTCCATATTTACATTTTGTACTATAGGAAGAATTTTAAACATGTGTATGGAGATTGTAGCAACCATACAACAAATAGCCTTGTAAACATTCACAGGGAAAGTGTGGACATCTATACTTGTGACATTTGGAAATTCCACAAATGCAGTTTTGTACAATGTGAATATCCACAAGTACATGGAGAAGAGTGACGATGCCTGCACAAAGCCCTTGCCGCCGTCTTCCCATCTTTTCTCTTTTGCTGTCCCCCTCCAACTAGGGGAGTGAATGGGGATAGTCTGGAGTGACACAGGGCTGAACCAGAGAGTCCAGTCTGAACCAGCAGCTGACTGTACTAAGCTGAATGAAAACTTTGGAGAACTCTGACATCCTTCCATGGCATTTTGTCGAAGGCAGTTGTCGGTTAGGTTTTGGGGGATTTGCCTTCTCAGAGAGTCTACATGACAATGAAAATGGAGCGTGTCTGGTTTGAGAACAAAACAGGATGATGGTTTCCGTGAAGGTAATCTACTCTGTCCTCCCTCTGGCTTTCAGACTCACGGGAAAGAAAAGTCATGGTAGTGATGGCATTCAGGACACGCTACCCCTATATATGGGACCTTGACATTGAATATTTTAAGCCGAAAGAATTTGACAAATACTTTGTGCAGGAAGGATCTTCTGATGTTCCTGGAAGCGGGTCATAAGACATTGCTGTGAGAGGTGCCCTGCACATACCCTTAGGACAAGGACACTCTTATCTCTGAGGTGAGAAAGGTCACCAGAGGAATTTGAAGGAATAAGAAATAGACCTGCTAAGTCTCCCCTAAATGACTACAGTTACTTCATATCCTTTTTATCCAATCCCATTTTTCCATGACTTTCCACTCTTCATCAAACCTAGCATAAAAATGGTCAGGTTTCACCACTTCTCTGGATATTTCTTTCCTTATGAAGGTCTTCCATGTCACATAAAACTTAAATAGATTTGTAGGCTTTTCTCTTGTCAATCTGTCTTTTGTTACAAGCCAAGAAAAGCAGAAGGAAAAGATAGCTTCCTCCCCCTCGGTAGCAAACTGGCCATTGCAAAGCCCACACTGATGTCTTGTGACTGAAATGTATGTTTATTTCAAGATAAAAAAATTTTTTTCTACTCTGACCATTGCTCTAATCTAGCTTTGATCATGGCGTTTTGTTCAAGTCACATTAAATGAGGGCACGAGATTTTTATGTTTATCAAACAATAATGTGTTTGATAAATACATCGCAAGGACCAACATCTACGTGTGGATAAAAGGATGGAGAGGCACAGTGATTTCTTCCCCCAATTATAACTGTGGGAAGCCCTGGTTCACTGCTGGCTGAAGACTTAAATAATAAACTGCGCTGGTTTGTTGAAAAAATGAATTTGAAAGAGGTTAAGGTGCACCATTCAATGGCAATCTTGAATTTTTACCTCCGGCTCAGCACACAGCTTCAAGGGATATGACCAGAGCATTGTCCTGGCCTTGGTCACCTTTTTTCTGCATCTTTGCCATTTCTGCCCAGGCTACTTATACTTGCTCTTCTTCCACGCTAATTGTGCCACAACTTAATATTCTGATTGAATTAATTTTTCTTACATTATGGATGAGGCTTAACATTTCTGGGAGGCATTTGCATTTTCCAAAGAGGTTTATTTACAGAAGCCAATTTCAAGCTGGTGAGTGTTGCCAGGGAAATGACTTTGACTCATCATGTTTCTTTACTCCTTTCTTCCCCCATTCATCAGCCCACAACTACTTATGAGGCATTTATTGTGGGTCAGGCACTGTTCTAGGTGCTAAAGATGCAACAGGTCAACAGGTAAAGACAGTCCTTGGAGGGTCTGCACTCTAGGTGGGAAGACAGACAATACTAAGCAAATAAAGGTAATTTCAAGCGTCGATAAGTATGACAGAGGAGGTAAAGGAAGGCTGTGTGGTGCCGAGTGAATGGGGGATGGAGCAGTGTTTTAGCCAAGCTCGTAGAAGGCACGAACCCCAAGTGATGACAAGGAGGATGGCGGAAACATCTGGGAGAATAGTTTTCCACGCCCAGAGAACAAATGCAAAGACTCTGGCAAGTTTCAGAGAAAGAAATAAGACTGTGGATTTAAATACCATACATGTACTCCCAGATTCATCTCTCCAGCCTACACATGTCTCTTCAAGTCCAAATTCTTACATCCAACTTGACTCTAGTAGATATCCCAAATCTATCAGGTAAAATGGATGGATTATTCCAATCACCTCAGCAGTACTTAGGGTGTTGGCTAAGGTGCTGTAACAAAAATATTGTCCTAGCTAAGATGCCGAATGAAAAAGATGGTCGTTCAAATAAGATAGTAGCTTATTTCTCTCTAGCTAAGAGGCAGAAGGCTCTCTGTTGTGAGGTCGTCCAGGGAACTAGATTCTTTCAATTGTGTGTCTCCAGTATGCATTTAGATAATATTCTTTTTGTTGTGGTTGAAGCAGGCTTACTACCAGTCAACAGAAAAGGAGGGGGAAAAGTATAAAAGAGAGAATATGTGTAGGGAAAGGGCAGCTTCCTTTGTAAGGATGCAACCTTGATGTTGAATATATCCCTTCCACTCACATTCCATTTGTCAGGACATGGTCACATGGTCAAGTGTAGCTGCAAGGGAGTCTGGGGAAATGGAGCAGGGCAAATAAATGAAGGGAGGCATGCTATGTTGAAGAAATTAAATACGAGAACACATAGATACAAAGGGAAATCACGAATACCCTTGACAGATTAAATAATCAGCTGGATTTATGTTTACTTAGGAGAGAAGGGAAATCATTTGTAAAGGACCTTGATGTTTGTGAACGTTCATATAATGAGATGCTTTAAGAATGTCTCTCAAAATCCATAATCTTCTCAAGGGGTCCATACAAATCAACATTGTTGGATGTCCTCACTTACTTGAAAGACTTAAATTTAATATAAGGAGCAATAGCTCATATTTCTTGGAGATATGTATGCCTCTTCCTCTCTTAAAAATAGTAAACCATTCTCCAAGCCTTCCTTTACTTCCATATAAGTTAGACCTTTTAGAGCTTATAAAACTCCATGGGGGTTGATTTTTTCATATTATACCTACCAAGCAGAACTTTCCACGTATAGTTTGTACAAGCAGTTGCTAAGCCAACTAATAGTACTATATCCCAATCCACATCTCACTCCCAAGGGTATCAACAAAAGATAAGTCTTCAAATGCATTGCTAAAATGGAGACACACATTACTGCTAAAGCATTTCCCCTATTTACTGAGCTAAAACTATGTCAAACTAGAATTGGGCTTAATTTGTTGTAACCTGTTGGAAGAGATCTCATGTTGTTTTTTAGTGATCATTGCCCATTCACCTAAGTGTACACAAACCAACTTGTTTAACAATTCATAACACCAGACTGTGGATTTACGTCAAATTCACTGATGCTTGGTTTTGACAATCTATTGCTTTTCCTCCTGTGTCTTCCTCCTATTTACCATTTTTAAAAATTCCTTTTTGTCCCACCATGAAGCGATACAAACACACTACATAAAATGTGGAAATAGAGAAAACAAGAAAAACAGTCTCTTCCTAACTGAATTGCTTTTAATATTTTGGCGCATCAACTTCCAGCATTCTTCTATATATAGTCTACACATATCACAATGTTGTACGTATATGTTTTTAAATAAAATGTCCATGTTATTAGAATGTCTTCCTTCCCATCCTATAATGTAAAGATTGATGACAGTGATGTTGAAGTCACAATTACAAGTTCATGTAATCTGGGACATATTTTCCTGGGTTTAGAGCTCCGAAATGCATTTTGGACAGCTGATTGCTTATACTAGTTTCTAGCAAACCTTTCATTCCATCTTCATGATGTCCATTTTACCTTTTTCAGTGTGAATATACTTCTCTTTGGTGAGTAAGCTAGAAGAAAACCAAAAATTAAATAACTGAGCTCCCTCTTTGTGAGTTAACATTACACTCTATTTAGAACCTTCAAACATTGTAAAGTTGGATCATAAATTGAGCTAACATTTAAGGAAGGCAGCCAAACAATATGAATCCAGATCCTTCAAGATGTTTTTTGCCCTTTGTCCAAGTAATCCCATATCTACAAATAGGATCCTAAGGAAATAATTTGTTCAAAGACTTTGTTAAAGAACTCAGCTGTGGTGTTATTCATCATGGTAGAAGACACCACCTAAATGTCTAAAACACGGAGATGGTTAAAATATAGACAATGGGAGATTATGTAGTTACTTATAAAAAGGTATGCTTTTAAAGGATAAAATAATAATCTGGGAAAGCGCTTATGGTATGAAAATAAAACATAAAATTGTATGCTGAATATAATCCTGATTTTGAAATATAAAAATGCCAAAAAGGCATAACTCTTTGTGGTGATGTTAGGATTTTTATTTATTCCATGTGCTTGTTTTCCAGATTGATTCAAATAATTATGTTCCTTTTCTAATGAGAAAAGGAAACATAATTCCCATATGTATGAACCATCTTGCTACCAAATAAATAGACCTCTCCTGCCTCTTCCTGTTCTGACCCCCAACCTTTGTTATCTTTGCAGCTTTTGCAATTTTTATCTTATCCTGCACTCGGCTGAGGTCCTGACATTTCGCAGACTCAGTTTATGCTGCGTATGAATTCATTCCGTGTAATATTCCCCTTCTTCTGTCCTTTTTTATCTTTATTTTTTAACATGGTCTTTTTATGTCTGAGCTCATCAGAGAACTTGGGAGGTCATAGCAGCTCCCTGGGCCACCTTTGCCTTGTCCTCTACATCAGATCGTTAGGGAAAGCATTTCCAGCATGTTGTCCTCAGGCCTCATCTGTTAACCCTTATTCCCATTTAGAATCTCTGGTGATGAGAACATACAGATCTTATATTTGGATTTCTTTCAATATGTGTTTCTAAATAAAGTATGGCACCTGTGTGTAGGGTCCCAGTGTCCTCTTCTTTGTGTTCCAAAGTGTCATGGCTTTTGTTTTGTTTTGTTTTGGTTTTTTTTGCCCTAACTTGGGACTTCACATGAAGCAGGAAAGGGGAGAGAGTTGAGATCTGACACTTGACCCACACATCAGGACTGGCTGGAGGGCTGAATCCAGTGAGCCAGCTGAGAGGCAGACTCTGGAGGGACTGGCCTGAGTTTCTAGTAATCACTAGACATTACTTGGGTGAAATGATGACTAATGAATCTTAGAGGAAACATCTCTAGTATTTTCTACAAATATGAATTCCAGGAGCAGGGGAGTCCAATGTTTGGTAAATAGCTCCTGGAAATGCTCATTTAACATGTGTGAATTACATCCCTACTTTTGTGTTTGTGGATTTCCATACGGACATACCTTTTTTCTCTAAATGTGAAAATAGATTATCTGTCTCATCTGGTGATAAGATTTTAAAAATCAGTAAAAACAAAATAAAACAAAAATCTGATTATTAAAAAAAATAAGAAAGTGAAATACCCATATTCCACCACCTAGAGATAACTACCATTCACATTTTGCAGCAGAGTATGGAAAGTAATTCTTTCTTTTGGTCTTTTGGTCTTTATTTTTTCTAGTAATGAGTACCAATTCACTGAGTCTCATTGAAATCTGTAAGTTTTTTTGTGCCTTTGTGCAGGACCTTCTGGTACTTGAGCATAAGACATCTGACGCATTGATATTCATGCGAAGAAGAATGTTAATGACAGCTAAATTTTATCAAGCACTCAGTTTAAACCAGGCACTTTGTAAGTACTCTGCATGCATTCTGATTTAATTCTGACAACAAGGATGTGAAGTAGGTTTTATTTTCACCCCCACTTTAGAGATTAAAGCTTGACCATAGGATGGTACTTGCCCAAGATACCGCAGAGTCAGGACTCAAAACTCGAGTGTACCATGATTAAAGCCACTGTCCGTCATCAGGACACCACACTCCCTCCAGGGTGGTGGGCTTGTCCTCCTTCCCTGATAGAGATCCTATGAAGAGCCAGTAAATATGTTCCTTTTCTCTGTTTGGTTCACATTCTTCTCCATAGACTCTGTATCCCAACTCCGGGCACTTTTCAGATCCAGTTGAAAACCTGGGCATCTGGGTTGATGCATCCTCCCAGCAAAATCCCCTCCAGCTGCTGAGTAATGTCCTCAGTTCTTTGATGGAATTCCATTCTTCTGGCATCTCAGGCCATGATTTGGGAAATAAAATCCTTCCCTCCAGCTCATGCTTCAGGAGAGCAGCGCATCTTCTGAGTCATCACGGCCAGGTGTACACGTGGTCGATTTCATACAGCTCATTTCATAAAAGTGGCTCCCACTCACTAACAGCACAGAATGCAAGGCTGGTTTGGAAAGTGAGAATGGAAGATGAGTTCAGTTTGAGGTGTACTAGGGTCTTTCTTTTTTCAACCCCTTTCTCTCCCACACTGCCCCCTTTCCCCAATCGGTCTTCCATGCTGCTGCCAAGATTCTTTCTGAGATACAAACTTGACTTGGGTCCTCCCTTCCCCTCCCTTCAGAATTAGTTCAAACTCTTAAACATAGCATATGAGAGCTTTCATCATCCAGACCCTACCCCTTCTCCTGTCTCATTTCCCACTATCCCTCACTTCCCACTATTCCCAGAAATATTCTGCTCCAGAAACATCCTGTGTTGCAGCTGTTGGGGATACATCATGTCGTTTGATGCCTCCTTGCTCTGATGACTACCTGGAATATCTTCATCCTTAACTACTGTACCCCAGTCCACCTCACTCCCTCTGAACCGCTAAGCTTAAGATTCTTTAAGACATAATCCAAATGAAATATCCTCTCTGAAATTTCTGCAGGTGCTTCTAAAAAAAAATAAGTATCTTAGACTTTATTATTTCATTTGTAGCACTGTGTCCCGGTCCTAGTAAACCGTGAACTCCTTACAGGCAACAATCACGTCTTGCGTATTTCTGAAATTCCAGTGTCAACCGCCAAGTATAGCTTAACAGGGGCTTAGGAAATGTTTGTAAAAGAATGAATGAATTTGTGGAATCCAGGAAGTAATTCACGAGAGATCAAGGAATCACACACTGTGGAATGTATAAAAAAGGTAATCTCACATTGGTAAGGGAGAGAATTATGTGGTAGAACCTTATCAGCTGAACTTAACTTAGGTAAATATTCACATGCTGACTCAATGGGTCTTAATCCTCACTGTGATCATGATTACCTGAGGACCTTAAAAAAGTCCAATGCCTGGATCCTACCCCCCGAAATTCTGTTCAATTTTTCTATTTTTCTATTTTTTAAAAAAACAGTCTGGGAGATTATGCTCTGCAGCCAAGGTTAAGAATAACTGCTCTAGACCGACATAGAAATTGCAGTGTATAAACTTAGTAGTTTCTTCAAGGTAAAAACTGTTTGTATGCAGGAGATCCCAGAATTCACACAAAGATGTCTCAGTGCTGACTTAGGCTGCCTGTGCATTTCTCGACACATGTAAGCATGCCCATTAAGTCCTGTGACATGCTCCCTTATCCCCTCTGCAATGTGTTCATAGTTCCTGATAGGTTTTGCTATGCTAGGAGCAGAGGCACTTGCATCTTCCCACTGAGAGCCTGTTGGTGGATACTGGCTAGAATCCCAGCCCAGAAAGAGACAGCATTCAAAGTGTTTTTGTTTTTTTTTAAATCTAAACTGTTGCTAAATGTTTAATGTTATGGTCAAAGTCTCTGCTTGTGAAGTAAATAAGAAAGTGTTTGAACATGTGATGCAATGTGATCTCAGGATACACAACCTTGGACTCTGAATCTCTATAGTTTAATTTACAAAGTAGAGTAGGAAAAGATAAAGTCATTAAGAATTTTTTCCCTTTTTTCAAATTGTACTATAGTTGATGTGTGATATTATGTTAGGTTCAGATGTACTTCATAGTGATTTGACATTTGCATACATTACAAAATGGTCATCACTATAAGTCTAGTAAACACCTGTCTTCATACAAAGTTATTACAATATTGTTGCCATATTCCTTATGCTGTATCCCTGTGGTTTATTTATTTTATAACTGGGGATCTGTACTTCTTAATCTCCTTCACCTATTTCATACCCTCCTTGTCGAAGTCATTAAGAATTTTAAGTACAAGGTCTTATGTTCCTTGCAAAACAAATGTCATATATTCTTCAACCTAAGTGTCTATGTGGCTGTGTATCCCTGTTCATAGTTAGTAAAATGTAATATGCTAAGTGCAACATTAAATCCAAGGACTGGCTACTCTTTAGTGATGATTATAAACCCAACAATGCAAAACAGGCACTTGATTTGTCAAAATTTTGTTTTAATGGTTTTTCCATTTGCGCTGCCAAATTAAACGTTAATGGCAAGCTTAAATGTGTGTTTAAAATGTCATTTAACGTCGATTATCAGCCAGCTCTTTGGTTATTATATTACTAAGTTGTTATTGGAGTGTGAGCTGAACCATATGGAGAGGAAGACAGATCAGACTACACATCAGACACATGGTGCTAAAGCGATATGGAAAAATACATCACAGACTGGAAGGTGAGTGATTGCCTCTCATCTTAAGGCTCATCATGAAGGCTTTTCATTAGACCCATGTGTGTTTTTATAGGAGTTTTGGGGACATCTTGTAATTTTCAGACATTTCAAGTGTCAAGGCACTCAGGACTAACAATAATTATAACTTATTAATTGTGCAGATTACCATCCATCATGTTTGCATTTAATTATACAAACAAGGGAAAATTTTACTAGCCAAAAAAAAAAAAAAGCCACAAACACGTGACTCCCCTCAAAACCTGTCAAACTAAGTTTTACTTTGCTGTTTCTTCATTTTCCTGATAGTATTATTTTTGCATTGTTTTCTAAAGTTCAGTAGCTGGCAAATAGGAGCTGGTTGTCCATGATCCTGTCCCTCTTCCTCTGTCTAGCTCAGATCTTAATTATATAGAGCAACTTGGTCCCTCTTTATTACCTTTTTTCTCTTCTCCGCCCATCGAGGAAATTCTCCATGATAAAGCAGAGCCTGTGAGCGATCTAGCAAGCACAAACCCTTCTCCTTAGGAGGGGGAGGTGGAGTGTATGCTTGTGTGGGCATCTATGTGAAGACTGTGATGTAATTGCAAGGGGGGAGGACCACCCTGATTTTATGTTCGAGGCAGTACACTGTTCTCCTCATCACAGAACATAGCATTCATTAGGAACATCATTTCAGCATCACTGTCTGACAAGAACACTTCTCAAACTGATGTGCCTCAAGGAACTTTAGACCTATGGATATAAAGCACCCCCCACAAATGAGAACAAGCAAAGACTATTCATTTAGAGCTTGCTATAGGGAGTCAGCCATCATCGTTTGTGTTTGGCAGAGACTCAAAATCAGTTAAAGCCGTGGGAAGACTTTATGGTGGACAAAAGGGAACGGCTTCAGGTATGCCCTGATTGGAGGCTGTTAGTCTGGGGAAGCTGGAGGTGGAATACCTAGAAGCCAGGCATCCTGTGTGAGTGATTAGAGGAACATATTTGGTTTCCTCTGGTTGGTGCTAAGTTTGGCTATTGCTACAGAGACTGTGATTTGGCTTCCTGGACTGGTTGCTACAGAGATTGCAGGTCAGAGTTCTGTTTTTATACCTTGTCTGGCCATTGTCTCTTTGCATATTCAGTCCCTTAGAGCAAATGCTGTGTAGGAGAAGTCCAGGGTCACGGATGGTCCGCTCTGAGCCCTCCCAAGCAGCTTCACCAGCATTGGCCCATCCTCTCTGACTTAACATCTTTTCTTCTTTGAGTCCAAACTTGTAATTTCACATCAACTTTCCAACCTCTCAAACAGATTTGGAAATCTATCTAGACAGATCTAAAGAAGTATTAAGAATAGATGAGCAGGACTTTGGGTTGATTTGGTGTGAGAGAAGACTGAGGATTCAAGCGTAGCTCCTGCAGCTACCAGGAAGGTCGTGTTGCTCCCTGCAGGTAAAAAAGGGATTGGGAACAAATAGTCATTTTATAAGAGAAGATGATGAGCTCAGTTTTTTAGGCATTATAATTTTAGACGCCTCTGTGAAGATGTTCTTTAGAATCATCCATCTGGGACCTGGAAAGTGATTTTGAAGGTGTGGAGACAGAAACCCTGAGAGTAAGTGATGATCCTCAGTTTACAGTTCAAGGCTGTGGGTGGAGCAGGCACTTGAGTCTTTAGGTGTTCCATCCACGCCGTACACAAAACAAAGGATGGAGAGTAAGAGGTCTGGACTAGAGACGCAGCAATCTGGAATCACCAGGATCCTATCAGAGGCAAGAATGAGCAGTCTTATGCCATTAGCATAAATGTCACAAAGAGAGAAGCCATCGGCCAAAGATTTCACAACAGACCCACTAAAGTGAAAAGTAAATGATTAAAGAATGTTGGTCTCAAGTTCCTTTCACATCATGATACTTTATCTTCTATTTGCAGAGATAAAAGTACATCCCCCAAAAGGTTAATATTTAAGCACCTTAATATTTACACGTCTCTTTTTAGGAGAGGAAAGCTACTGTGGTTGTGTCTGTGTGCAGCACCCACAATGATTTCCCCAGTGCTCATCTTGTTCTCGAGTTTTCTCTGCCATGTTGCTATCGCAGGACGAAGTAAGTACTCTTTGCTTTTGGAAAAAAAATCATTAATATATCCAAGCCCCTCTTATATGCCAGAGATCCATAATGCTTACTTATTCCCTTTAGGGTGGATGCTGGCGAGACTGGGCTGATGGTTATTCTTTAATTTTGCCATGCTTAAAGCGTCTCCATAAGATAGTTAGCTAGTTTAGGCCTCAGTGTAGTGACCTGTGAAATAAGGAGCACCAGCACCCCTCATGGGGGGAAGTGTAGCTCAGTGGTAGGGTGCATGCCTAGCAGGCATGAGGTCCTGGGTTCAATCCCCAGCATCTCCATTAAAAATAAATCAATAAACCAAATTACCACCCCCACCCCCTAAAAAAAAAAGTAGAGAAGGAAATAGTATGCTTCAAACATCAGTGAGGAGATTGGACGAGATATTGCATATAGCAAGTATTTGGTACAGAACTCAGCATACTTATTATTGGTAGCATGAAATATTTTTCATTTGTGTGTGCTAGCTGAGCCTAGAAATGCAAATATAGGTTTCTTCACCAACTGCTCTGTGCTCTGTTTCAGCCTGTCCCAAGCCGGATGAATTACCATTTGCCACCGTCGTTCCATTAAAACAGTCCTATCTGCCGGGGGAGGAGATAGTGTACTCCTGCCAGCCGGGCTATCAGTCCCGCGGAGTGGTGCGGCGGTTCACCTGCCCGCTCACAGGGCTGTGGCCCGTCAACACGCTGAGATGCTTACGTAGGTCCAGTCCGTCTCTCACATCCTCCCCCTCCTTCGAATTCCGGCCGTCTTGGGGGTACACAAAGTCAGCAGAGCTGCCAGGAAACAGGAAGGCCTGGGGGCTTTCCATGGGAGAAGAGAGCAAGGGTGACAAGGGCCGTTTAGAGAAGAGGGGACAAGCATAGGCTGGAACTAGGGGGGATTTTAAAAAGAGACTTGGTATGGTAAAAGGAGAGGGGATCACTGCAGACGTGAAAAGGGACGTGGAGATTACATTACAAATTATACTTATAATAAAGTAGAAATTATTAATCATGTACAGTAATATTATATATAATTATATACCATCTGTAATACAGCAACAATTATGTGTATATATATTATATATATGAATTTATGGTAGTTGGTTTTATTTATTCTTTGGAACATGGTCTGTGACGTCATGCTGGCGTTATTTTTTTATGGTTGACTGTTGAGCAATCAACTAGAGAGAATTTCAGGCAATTTTAGGTAAAAGTCAAGCAGTAAAAATAATTATATGAACTTAACTGAGCTCTGGTTATTTTAGTTGGATGGGCATTGCCATTTGTGAAAACAATACATGTTCCTACAAGTGATTTTAATATGCTTTTTGATTTAAAAAAGACAAAACATTAAAAAAATTTTTTTATTGAAGTATAGGTGATTTACAATGCTGTGTTAGTTTCTGGTGTACAGCATAGTGATTCAGTTATACATATATATTCTTTTTCATATTCTTTTTCATTATAGGTTACTACAAAATATTGACTAAGTTCCCTGTGCTATACAGTAGGACATTGTTAAAACATAATTTTTAATGAAAAACTACTGTAACATCATTAGGGAAAATTTTTCTTTAAATCATTTGCCGTAACTTTGAAACACTAACAACTTCATTTTTCAAGCTTTCCATATGTATGTTTTCATCATTGCAGAGAGTCGATACCATTTTGTGTTTTTCTGTTTTCACTAACATTGGAAACATCGGCTGTGTCTCTGTGATCTTCATAATTCATATTTTATTGGCTGTCTTATAGGTCAGCTGGATTTACCATTTACTTACCATTTATTAAAATAATACCATGACAGCAAACATTTAGACTGTTTGATTTTTAATATTAAAAATAACAATATAATGAACAGCCTAGTGCACAGATCTTTTGACTTATTTTGAGTTATTTTCTTGGGATGGTTACCAGTAGAGTTACTGGAATGAAGGACAGAAATGAGTTTATATATTTTTATTTTAATAGGAAGTTCTGTAACTAGAAATTGACCTTTTTTACCTTTAAATCACAGCCAGAGTATGTCCTTTTGCTGGAATCTTAGAAAACGGAGCTGTACGCTATACAACTTTTGAATATCCCAACACGATCAGTTTTACTTGCAACACCGGGTAAGGACTTCTAGCCAACAGATGCAGCACGTTTCTGCACCGTTAAGCTAAACATCAAGACTGGTCCATATTTCATTTCTACATTTAGGTGGGACTTGCTGAACACAAATCACTGAATATACATACACAGAGGCATTGAGGGGGGTGGGTATGAGCTGGAGGCTGTAACAACTGTGAAATATGAAGTCAGTGCTATATTTAATTTTTCTGCTCCTGATTACTTATTGGAGGAGAATGTTGAAATTATTGAACCAGGGTGATAATCCTTGATAGTCCCTGGGCCAATCTTAGCACGAGGGTTAAAACACTTTAGTAATTGGACTTGGGCTTTGGTTATGAGGCTAATTTGATTGACTGACCTGGTAGTGTCTAGAAGAGAAATCTATGGAGAGGGCTGGGATTGTGATGATGTAGAACGTTATTGCTCTTACTCCTCACCTAATGCAGTACAAAATCCCTAGGAAGAAAGCACTTTTGGTTGGTCATATAGCTCAGCTGCCTTGTGAGCAAATACGCCATCACTGTCGATAGCACACTGGCTGTCGAGTAGGGCAAAATGTTACTGAGGACCCTTGTTTGCAATTAGAGATTAAGAAATACTGTGTGTGAAAGAGAAATGCAGTCCTTTCATCTGAAACACCAATTTACTGGCAGGCTTCATGCTGAATGACCTTGAACAAAATTGGCTTCAAGGACAATGTTACATCCGCAGTAGAAATAGACTGCATCGTTTTCACACGTTCAGGTCAGCAGGCTACAGACAATAAATAATAGAGATCACTCAGTTTGATTCACTTTTGTGATCCTGAAAAAGAGGTGGTTCTTTGCTTGAAGCAGATAACCTGACCAGCTGGTTAGAGCTGAGGGATTTGGGGTTTTGGCCTCTACACCCATCATCTCTGGAACACTCTCATTCTTCAGCAGTTCACCTGCAGCACTAGGCTGGGAGACTTGATGAGCCTCAGAGAAAAGTTAAGCTTCTCAGGAAACAGTATTATAAGATGGAAAAGAAGCCAATAGCATTCATCTGAAGCAATGCTCAATGGAAAAGACATCTGAGATGCCATTGATGGATTATTTTATTATTTAATGGATTAAATGTTTCCTTTGCAGGTTTTATCTGAAAGGAGCTAATTCCGCTAAATGCACTGAGGAAGGAAAATGGAGTCCGGACCTTCCTGTCTGCGCTCGTGAGTCTGTGGGTCTCACTTATAGGGAAGGTAACCAGTTGGTTTGCCTGGGAGTTTCCAGGTTTTCACTCTAAGTTCTACACCCTGGAAACCCCTCAGTCCCAGCTCAGTGGGATGGTTGGTCACCTTTGGGGGACTGTTCATCCTGATATCTTACTCTAGAAGATGAAACGACCACTTTGGAATGATAAACCCTAACCCTAACCTTAACCGTACACTAACCTAACACTAACATTGAAACTCCAGGTTAATTAGATCAGGTTGACAGCCCACTACTGAGTCTCCATGTGAAGTTACTTGTAAAAGCTCTGTCAACACAGTTACAAAAGCAGGAGTTATTCAGAAGGAGCGAACAAACCTGAGCTAGCACCAAGAGGTCACTCAGATGTCACAAATGACTTGTACCAAGCTGCTGTCATCAGCAATTATTGCAGGATGGTGCCTCAGCCAAGTCCTTCACCAAGTCTGACTTCCAGACACATCTTCCAAGGTAGCATCTGGATCAGAGACATACAGTAACCTAAGCATTGTGGTCCTGTAACAGGCAAATTAGTGGTGGCAAGACTGAAATTTACTACTTTTTTAGCTTTTTGACCGGTTCGGACATCTGATTTTCAGATCATATTTTCTTACTTGGCTTCTGTTGACTGTTTTTAACCTGGCATTTGATCAAATTTTGCATTTTCTCAAATAAATCTTTGGATTTTTCCCCCTTTCTGTAAAGAGTATATTTGAAAGTCTCAACTATTTTCATAAAAATGATTGTTCTTTCTTTCTTCAGCTATAACCTGCCCTCCACCATCCATACCTAAGTTTGCAAAACTTAGTGCTTATAAGCCATTGGCTGGAAACAACTCCCTCTATGGAGGCAAGGCAGTCTTTGAATGCTTGCCACACCATGCAATGTTTGGAAATGACACGGTTACCTGCACGCAACATGGAAATTGGACTGAACTACCAGAATGTAGGGGTAAGTGCCTTGATGAGACAAAACAATCATGGTTGTGTGGAATCTCTTTTTTGAAAAGGACTGAAAATTCTAGTATCATGGAGTGTTTCAAATGACCTCATTCAATGAGTATTTCTTGGCATGTATCATGTGCCAGGTAGTGTGCGAACCACTGGGGATACCAGATGACCTCAGGAAAATGATAGCTAATGCAATGAACTACCTGGAGCTGCCTGGGAAATCTTCCCAGAGGAAGGTCTTAGAGGAGGAGTAGAGAATGAGGGAAAGGCATGCCACTGAAGGGCACAGGCTGGGGAAAGTCAGGGGGGCATGAAAGAACAAGGTGTGTGCATGGATGTCTGAATATTATGGTGAGGATGGTAAAGAGAAGCCTGGAGTAAATTGGGGAGTCCTAAGTGATAAAGGTGAAAATTGAGTTGCAGTCAAATTGGTATAAGCTTTTATCGTCTTTCCCTAAAGTTAGGAATCATAAGAATATTTGATTTAAAAATATGTATGAAAATCTTTCTCCTTTAATTTGACCTATTATTACCATCTTTGAATTTGTCAACTACATAACAAGTAGACAAATCATAGAGTTTATCATGCACATGAGGAGTTATACCAAAGACTGTTAACACCTCCTCTAGTGGATGGATAGACAGATATCTATTGAATATTTTAAACACAAGTGCTTTCCAGCATAGGGAAACTACCAATAATAATATCTAGAAACCTTTCGGAGGACTTAACTCTGGGCCAGGCACAGGTCTCTTGCTGTATATGTGCCATCTCATTTAACTCTCCCAAGTCTTCAGCGGTGGGTTTTTCTTTTTTTTAACCATTCACATAAATACATCAGCCGTCAGCATGTTGTGACATTCTCTCTCTCTTTCTTTCTCTCTCTAAAAACATACTTTTTTTCCCTGAACCATTTGAAAATAAATTTTACGCATCATGACACTTACACATGAATATTTCAACAGCATGAATGTCCCAAGAACAAGGACCTTCTCCTATGTTATCACTGTAGCCAAGACATTTAACATGTTTTGAATTATTAGCCATAACAATTTAAGCAATTATAGCATATACAAATAACAATATTTCTTTCATATGCAAATTGCCTCAATCCATCCAGAAGTATCCTTCATACGTATGTTTACTTTTATGTGAGATCTAATCAAGAATCACACATTCCATTTAGATGTCATACCTCTTTAGTCTCCTTTAATGAAGAATGAGTCCCTGCCTTTTCAGTTGTCTTTCAGTGACATTTTTGAAGAGTACAGGTCAGTTGTCTTGTAGAATGTTCCATAATCTGAATTTGATTGCTTATTTACTCATGATTAGACTCAAGTTAAACAATTTCATTAAAAATGCATTCCGTCTCATCAGAAGGCACACAGTGTCAGCCCATCCCTGGTCATGCTGAATTTAATCTCTTGGTCAGGTGGGCTATGCTGGTATCTTCTCTTGGTAAAGGCATCCCGTCCTCTTTGGAATTAATAAGCAACCTGCGGGTGATACTTTGAGATTGTGAGAATACCCACTTTCTAGCAGTCTTTTTAGCATCCATTGATAATCAGTGACTCGGTCAATTAAGACATCGGTGGTTACAAAACAGTGGTTTTCTAATTTTATCTTTCCATCTATATTAATCAGCTGGAATTCTTCTATAGAGAAGAGTTTTTCTTCCATGGAAACTATTTCTTTTTAGTATTATTGTAAACTTATGGATTCTTTTACATTCAATTTGTGGAAGAGCCAAAACTGATCCAAGCAGTCCCACTTGGGACTTTGTCCTCTTTAATTACCTCATTAGACTACCAAGCAAGAGCTCTCTGCTCCTGCCTCTAGCCCTGCTTTCTTGTACCGGGGTAAATGGATTTGGGGCTCTGCTGCTGAGGATCTTAAGAAGGCCAGGGGGCAGCACCATTTTTTTCCTTTCTGTTTTATGCTGGCTTCTTGTGTAGTCTGAAGACAATCATAAGAATTAGATTCATCATTTAAAATCCAAACAATGGTGTTCTAGTGTGCATGGAGGGAGCCTTTGTGTTTTAATTTCATGGTCTGTTGATTGAAAGAGACAAACTTTTTCTTTCAAACCCACCATCTTAGACTGTGTGGAGATGAAATTTGCAATAAATAATACTGCATGATTATGTGAATGCCCAAAGAACTTGGTGACTCATTACTTTACTTTCAAAGTGTTGTTGTTTCTATTTTAGTATCCAAGGTCCCATAAGTATAAGATAACTGGGACAGAATTAAGCGCCAGGGTACCCCGAAATTGCATTCTAGTCCCAGGAATACCCAGTGATTCAATGGTGTAATAGAGACAGGACTGTAACTGTTTCATAACCACTGGGTCACACTGCTATTTATACTAATACGTCTTATTGCATAAACTTTTTAGAAGTAAAATGCCCATTCCCATCAAGACCAGACAATGGATTTGTGAACTATCCTGCACAGCAAGTACTTTATTACAAGGATAAAGCCACGTATGGTTGCCATGATACATACACCCTGGATGGACCAGAAGAAGTAGAATGTAACAAATTCGGAAACTGGTCAGCACACCCAAGTTGTAAAGGTACGAAATACGGGTCTTAAACCATCTCCGAATTTATCCAAGGAATCACCTTTCCTTGCCATTTTCTTGTTCCAATCATTTTCCACTTCGTTTCTCAGACTTGCTTCACAACTGTTGGCATGTGAAAGTTCTGGGATTTATATGTGCATGGGGAAGCTTCATGCATAGTGAGCTTATTTGAGATTAAACTGAATAAAAGAAATTTTAAGCACAAATGTTGTAAGCACTGGTAATATGGTGGAAGGCTGTGCGGGCTTCTGTAATAAAGTCTGTCCACGAGCATCCTTTCTTTGCTTTGTTCTAGTCAAGACTCCTCTCGTGGCAAAAACCAACCACACTTTCAAGCTAGTTCCAGGAGATGGGGGCTAATTACAAATGTGCAACAGGCAATCACATGGACATTGAAGATGAGGAAATGAAACACAGCTGGTCCTCCTGAGGACTGGCACTGAAAGGCGGGAACTATTGCTACTCTTTCTGAATATCATTGGCCTCACGATCTCTCTCATATCTCTGTGCTTCTCTGCTTACTCTCCTTGAACTTGGCTTAATTCTACACCACTACCTCTCAACTAAAGGATTCATCATCACTCACTGGCATCTTTTCCCTGAGATGCTGGTTGCTTTTGAGTTGGGTGTCTATCTGTGATCTGGTCAGTGCCGTGCTTTTACAAAAAACAACCACCTTGCACTACACTGGTGCTCAGGTTGCTGTCGGCTGGACTGTTTAAATAGCAAACGAAATTAGGCACTAGAGGCAAAATGACGTATAACTAGTTCAGGGTCCCCTAGAAGCAGAGCCTGAGCCAGGGATTCAAGTACCATTGATTTATTAAGTGAGTGTTTTGGGAGAAAGAGAGTGAGGCAGGTAGGATGGAGAAGGGCACTGGTTCTCAGACTTCACTGTGCATCAGAGTCCCCTGGGGGGCTTGTTTAAACAGAGTTTCTGATTCGCTGGATCTAGGCTAGGACCTGAGAATTAGAATTTCTACCAAGTTCCTAGGTGATGCCAATGTTGCTGACCCAAGGACCATGTTTTGAACAAGTATGTGATCTCAGCTAGAGTCTAGCTTCAATTTAATCCCCTGGGAGCTCTGGATCATGAATTTTACCCCAAAGTAGATCCCATAGAGAGGCTAGGGGACCTGCTCATTTTTATCCCTGTCAATCAGACATAGGCTGTGGGCTGCTCCCTTCCCTGACCCTGGAATTGTGGGCTGATGTGCATCCTCTCCTGGGAGCAGTGTCTCCCTTATGGCTGAAGGCAAATTTTCAGAGAAAGGAGCATTTGTGAGCTGTTAACAGCCAACGCTCACAGTGGCTAGTAGATGGATGCACTCACTCAATAAATGGGATCAGAGTGGGGCAGGGGAGGCTTACAGAAAATGGCAGTGTCTGATGGGGAGTTTTCACTGAAGTCTAGAATCTCATGCTTCTGCGTTGACATTCCTTTGTGGCTACTATATTGGGGAAGAAAGATGATCTTGGAAGCCATGGTTAATGGTTCTATGGATAAATGACTGCAGTTAACAATGATACTGATGTTATTGACTTTTGCATTCTTAGAAGCAATTTGTTTCAGGTCTGCTCATCTACGGGTTCAAATGCTTAGGAAAGAGGAAATGAACTCTTAAGTTTTGACTACAAACATTGTCTCTTCCAGCATCTTGTAAATTATCTGTTAAAAGAGCTACTGTGATATTTGAAGGAGAGAGAGTAACTCTCCAACAAAAATTTAAGGATGGAATGCTGCATGGCCAAAAAATTTCTTTCTTCTGCAAAAATAAGGAAAAGAAGTGTAGCTATACAGAGGATGCAGAGTGCATAGACGGCACCATTGAGATCCCCAAATGCTTCAAGGGTGAGTTTCAACGCTGGAACTTTTAGCGAGCACTTCTGCTTGCCCTTTACCATTTTCAGTTCTTTTATTACATAATGACTAAAAGAAGCCATGTCAATTTGGCCACTGGATTTTTTAAAAGAGTGGGGCAGGAGGAAACAGCAAAATGAAGCAGTAAGCTGCATTCAGTTTCTCCACTTTCTCTTCCAATTCTTTTTCTTAAAACTCAGGGTTTTAGGGTTTTTTTGTTTTGTTTTGTTTTTCTTAATGGAGGCACTGGGGATTGAACCCAGGAACTCATGCATGCCAAGCATGTGCTCTACAGTTGAGCTATACCCAGACCCTTAGGGTTGAGGTTTTATTTGAATGAATGTTGAGGTGAATTATGCCATCTTGTGTAATTCCAGATTATGCTTGAATAATAATAATAATTATTATAATAGTAATAGTAATAATAATAATATTGAATGGAATATCAAATCATAATACCTCTTAGTTCCAAATGATAAAGAACTAACTCCAAATTACACATTAACTTATGTCAACGGTAATTGGTTTATAGATCTTCGAACATTTTTTCCTTCCTCCAGCAATTTCTAGTGTTTGAAAAGTACCCATTAGAGCAAAGTATTCATTAGAGCAAAATATTTTAAAGAAGAAGATACTGTGTTTGTGTGAGACAAAGAATGTATAATGGTCAACATTTAAACCTTTTAAGGTGTCAGGTTTCAGGTTTAAATATGCTTGTTGCTGTGAGGGAAGAGCTAGCCGGAGGCTGAAGCTGTTGCTGCCTCTAGGTTTAGAAATGCTTCAAGAATGTTGACAGCCCTGTATCAGCAGGCTGGTAGAGGGAAGAGCTGGGAGTAGATTAGAGAAGAGAGGGTTCTAAGAAGTGGCCAGCTTGAAAGAATGATGGGAATGATAACTAGCAAACAGTACCCACCTCACAGGTTTTATGACTAGAAATATTATCCATGACTTGGATTAAGTGCTCAGTGATAATGATAACGGTTACTATCATTATAATTTCAAATTGCTAGAAATGCACTGGATAAATTGTTATTGTTCGAAATATAGCAGAGCCCTGGTGAGATGTTCAGTACTAAAAGTGACAAAGCACAAGAATCCTAGAACATATCAGCAGAAAAAATATTAGCAGAGGATAATTTAAAAAACCAAACAGAGCTTTGTTAATGTATTTCTCTGGGCTGCTCTCTTTTTGAGTCTTCTGGCAGAGGCAGCACTGTTAGTGCATTGTGGAATAAATAAAGGGCCGATACGGGGTTTTTTCCTTTTAATCTTAACTGTCAGAATTATATAGAACTTTTTATTTTCTCTTTGGAAACAAGTGCCTTATCATTTCCCCGATGCTTTCTTGAATCTCTTAAACCTCACACTAAACGGTTTTGTTCATGTTATTAGATTTATTCTACCCATTTGTAAAATATATTCGATTTGGCTTAGCTATTTAACACATTTAAGAAATGACTTGTTTCTCTCAGAATGTTTTATCTTTTTCTCCCCAAACAGAGCACAGTTCTTTGGCTTTCTGGAAAACGGATGCATCAGATGTAAAGCCATGCTAAGCTGGTTTTCAGATTCAAAATTAAATGTCATACTTGTATGTGTTTGTCCAAGGCACCTAATGGAACGGGAAAAATAAAGTGACTGAATTTATTGTGTCGGTCATCGCAGTGTTACTCCCCATGGCAGCTTACTTTTAGTTATATTACCTGGTTAAGAAGCCCAAATATTTGGAACATTGTCGTTGATGTTCCAAATCTGTGTTCATTGCTATGGACATTCAGTGTTCATTGCTATGGACATTCAGTGTTCATTGCTATGTTCATTGGCTATGAAATGGGAAGTGTGAACAATTACCTGGGTAACCCCAGTTCGCCCCCTCCCTAATTCTCCTCTTAAGTGCTTTCACCTAAAGCAACTGCAATATTTTTCATAGAATGGTCCGAAGACCCTTGCATCAGTATCACCTGATACTTATTACAGAGGAAAAAATACTGTGTCCTAGAATTTCCAAGGATGGCCCCCCAAATGTGCATTTTATGACAAAGCCCCCAGATAGTTATTTGCATTCTTAAGTTTGAGAAGCATAACCATAGAGGAATGCATAGACGCCTAGGTCAGTAGAACTGGATCTGAACTCTTAATGTTTGGTTTACATAATGCCTAAAAAAATCTTCCCTTACCTGTGAAATTCTAGGATCCATCACTGACATTGCTCCTTTGTTTATATTCAACTTCCTTGCTCTTTTCTCCTTCCGTAGCACATGCTGGCAAACCCCACCCCAGACTCTAGCTGCCTTTCCTATGCCTGCACTGGAGCAGGTGAACATTGCTGGGAAAAAAAAAAGAAAAACTCACAATTATGCTAACAGGTCCCACCTGGATTCATGAACATAAACCTCACGTAAGCCCCTCGCTGTGCCTGGCAATCCTACCGTATTTCTCTAGTTTGTTTATCCCCCAACTGGCTACCTGGCTGTTTCTCTTCTCAACTCTCCTAAAGCCACCTTCTCTCTCCTCACACTGACCTGATGACTTTGGTCCTTATTTCAGTGAGAAAATAGAAAAGACCCCTTTTTAATCTTTCCACAACCAAATTTATCATCTATCTCACCAGCATCTGTACCAGGTTCTTTGCCCTCTGTCTTGTTATGATGGATGAACTCTGAGATCCCATCCAAGGACAGACCTTATGCCCAGCATCCCATCTTCTGTTTTCCATTTAAGGCTTTTGCTCCTGTGATGAATGATCTTCCGTTTTTATTTTTTCCATTTCTATTGGAGCATTTCTGTCAGCATACAAATATGCAGTAATACCACCAATTAAAAAAAAAACCTTATTGTGACTTCACATCTTTTTCTAGCTACTCCTCCATCTCTTTATCCCTTGTTTTTATAAAAGTCCCAGAAAGAGTTGTTTATCTTTGCCATCTCCATTATATACTACCCATCACTAGTTTTAAGATTTGTCTCCCCCAGAGATACGTCCTCGGCGATGCTTCTTCATCGGGTCTTGACCTGCCCCTCGTGAGATACGGGCCAGCTCGCTTCTCCAAGATGCTTTTCTGCTCCTCCTCCTTTTACAGACACCAGATTGCCATTCAAAAGTTCCAAATTCCCATTATTTAACTTTCAAAGACAATTTTACTTTTTCTCCCTCAATCCTTTTCTGGGATATCGCCCCTTTTCCCCACTCTCTCTCTGTCTCAACCTCTCTCGCCTTCTCCCCTCTCCCTCCATGTCCCCTCCTTTCCCTTCTCTTTCTACTCTCTCTCTTTCCTTCTTTCTCCTCTCTTTGTGTATTGGCAGTTAGGTTTGAGAGTGTGTGGTGTTGGTGCCTCCCCTTTCTGAACCAAAAAGCTGCATTTATTGATGTTGCTGAACAAAAGAACCATTCACCTTGGATACACATTCTCTGTATTTGTAAGTCTGTTTTTAAAATTTTTTTTAATTTTTAAAGTAAAAAATGGGGGTACATAATTAATTGTATTATTATTATTATTATTATTATTATTATTATTATTATTATTATTATTATTATTATTAATGAAGTCACTGGGGATTGAACCCAGGACGCCATGCTTACTAAGCACACACTCTACTGCTGAGCTATACCCTACCCCCTACATCTGTAAGTCTGTTTGTACTTTCTTATATACATTGATTTATTTCACTTTTTAGATTCCACATATAGGTGATGGTATATAGCATTTGTCTTTCTCTGTCTAACTTATTTCAATAAGCATAATACCCTCCAGCTCCATCCATGTTGTTGCTAATTGCAAAATTTTATTCTTTTTATGGCTGAGTAGTATTCCATTGTATGCTTATACCATACCTTCTTCATCCAGTCATCTGTCAGTGGACACTTAGGTTGCTTGCATGTCTTGGCTATTGTAAACAGTGCGGCTATGAACATTGGGGTGCATGTGTCTTTTCCAACTAGTGAAGAAAACAGGCAGAACATTCCTTGACATAAATTATAGCAATATTTTTTGGATCTGTCTCCTAAAGCAAAGGAAATAAAAACAAAAATAAACAAATGGGACCAATATAAACTTAAAAGTTTTTGCAAAAGGAAACCATTGACAAAGCAAAAAAACAACCTACTCAATGGGAGAAAATATTTGCAAATTATATGACCGATAAGGGGTTAATATCCAAATATATAAACGGCTCATACAACTCAACATTAGAGAAACAAAAATAAGCAGAAGACCTAGATGGACATTTTTCTAAAGAAGATGTACAGGTGGCCAACAGGCACATGAAAAGATGCTCAACATCGTTACTCACAGAGAAATGCAAATTAAAACCACAATAAGATGTCACCTCACACCTGTCAGAATGGCTGTCATCAAAAAGACCACAAATAACAAATGTTGGGGAGGATGTGGAGAAAAGGGAGCCCTCATACATTTTGGGTGGGAATGTAAATTAGTGCAGCCACTATGGAGAACAGTATGGAGGTTTCCCAAAAAACTAAAAACAGAGCTACCAAATGATCCAGCAATTTCACTCCTGGGTATTTATTTGACCATATAGTTTCTTGTAAAACTGTTCTGCTGAAATTTTTAATAAGGAATCACCAGATTGAACTTTTAATAGATTATTCTGTAGAAAAGCTCCTGGAATATGACAAGTTTGTTGAGGATGGATTTTTGCATCATTTTGTTCATCAGAAGGCATTTTAGGCTGCTGGATAGGCTTGGGTCCCCGAAAAATTAATCAAAGTAGACTTTAAAGCTTAAGCCATAGTAATGATTCCTCTAATTTAGTGATCTTTTCACAGAAAGGAAAATCTGCTATTTTTTCAGTCTGATTAGGCAATTTGGATTAGAGGAGCCCGTCAGTAGACATTGCCCAATTGCAGCCCTTCTATTTAGTGATTTTGCGGTCCATTTAGTTCCATAAGTCGACTCTCTATTCCTAATGTTTTTCCTCTTAAATGCTTAGATCCCCAGGTTGCCTGTCATCAAAATTCAGCTGTACCCTCCCCAGCCAGTGCACAGTGATCTCCCCCATGGGCTTATAGTCCAGGAAGTACTAGTCTCCTCCCCCCACAGGCAGCCTGGTGAAGAAAGAATGAAATTATAATCACAAATTGATGGTTATCTTCCTACATTTTAACATGGCTGAATTGGGTCTTCCCATCCAATGTAATGGTGCTTAACTAGCAACCCCAGCTCCATTGAAGCCTGTGAGCTGCATGTGGCACACAAGGTGTTCTTCTGTGATAGGCAGGTCCCTGGACTAGCTTTCTTATCTTGGACTATGGCAGATGGGCTTCGAAACGCAAAGGGATCCAGGCCTTAACTTTTCTCTCGTGGCATAACACTTTTCCGCAAGAAGCTATAGAAAAATGAATGTTTCTAAGGTATTTACCAATCTTTCAATATGTAAAGTCTCATTTCTGAGTCCCCAAAGTCAGTAATAAGTATTCACCAGTAGAATTTCCCATCTGCTAGCCTGAGAATCATTCCCCAACTTAATCCTGAAGTAAAGGATTTAAAAGCTGAAAGAAAGAAGGAAAGAGAGAAAGAAAGGAAGGAAGGAAGAGAAATAAAGAAAAAAAGAAGGAAGGAAAGAATAGAAAAGAAAATAGCTTGGAGTGGTGCATATGTGTGTGAGTATATGCATGTGCGAGAGTGTGTGGTTGATGTGCACATATGTGTGTGTCTTGTTTGAGTGTGTGTTCATGCACGTATGTGTATGTGAGCATGTGTGTGTGAATATAATGTATGTGTTTACATGAGTGTGTGTGTGTGTGTGTGTGTGTGTGTGTGTGTGTGTGTGTGACAAGTTCTTTGTGTGCTAATGCTGCCTCCTAGTGGCATCCATTGCTTCCAAAAGTGCACACAAAACAGTTTGAAATGAAAAGACCTGGTATTGAAGTTTCCTGTGTCAAGCAGTGGGAAAAAAAATCTCTATTTATCTAACCTCCATTAATTCAATCTTCCCAGTCATCCCATCAGGAAGGTAAAGAAACTGAAGCTCAGGGAGGTTATATATCTTGGTTTACATAGGTAATGGAGCCAGACATCCAAACTTCAGAACTGTGACTTTTCTCTCATTCTTACACTGCTAGTTAAGCAGTGAACTTCCCAGTGGCTTCGTGGAAATAACTGAGGTTCTAGAGCTGGAGCTTCACAGCCTGGAGAGGAGTGCTGAAATAAGGTGGTGGAGAGATTTTCGTATAGGTGAGGCTCTGAAGTGCCCTCGCAGGTGGTTGCTAGTTTGCATGGACCATGGCTACAACAGTATGTATACAAATCTTCCTCAACTTACCATGGGGTTATGTCCTGATAGACAGAGTGTAAGCTGAATATATTGTAAGTCAAAAATGTGTTTAATACACCTAACCTACTGCGCATCATAGCTTGGCCTAGCCTACTTTAAATGTGCTCAGAACACTTCCATTAGCCTACAGTTGGCCAAAATCATCTAACACAAAGCCTATGTTATAATAAAGTGTCGAATATCTCATGTAATTTATTGAATACTGTACTGAAAGTGAAAAACAGAATGGTATGGGTACAGAATGAAAGCAAATGGGTTATTTACTTTCCTGATCTCGTGGCCTGGCATCACCATTGAGCATCCTACTTCATATCACTAGCATGGGGAAAAAAAGCAAAATTCAAAATTTGAAGTTTGGTTTCTACTGAGTGCATATTGCTTCCCCACCATCACACAAATTGAAAAATCTTTAGTTGAACCATCATTAGTGGGGGACAGTCTGTATTATTTGAAAGGAGGGAGGGCAGAATAGCCAGATTATCTCTGTTAGTAGCCGCTAGCACGGATTGCCCAGGAAGGGCAGGTAGAGAAGCCTCACAGGTTGGGATGGAGTGGTGAATTCAGCTTAGTTCTGGCATAAGGAAGGAATCCAGAATCAATGTGTTAAAGAGTGAATGTGTTTTCTAGTAGTGAAGAAAAGATACCCCATTAATGCTTGATTTCTGCTGTCTTTAAATTACATCTGTTTGGGGTACAATTTATACTTTCATGACCTATAAATAGAAAGTTCTGAATCATTTCTTATCTAATTGAAGGAATTTACTGGCTACAGGATTATTCTGATAGTTATCTGTAATGTGTTTATATAATAATACTCATTATTAGTGTTTATAAATTGCTTTCCATTTAGAATTGCTGAGGCATTCATGTATTTCAATCTAATGATAGAGAGTATCTTAATAATGCAAAATAGTGAACCACTGACTGAAATTTGGTTATTTAGAATATCAGCTTAGGCGTAAGTACTGTGTACAGAGCCATTTGCTGATTTTGAAACAATAAATGAAAATGTGGAAGATATGTATATCATGTAAAATTCCCCTCCAAATGGGCCAAGGACTAGAGAGATAATTTGTAGAAGAATAAAAGGAAAGGACTAATAGAGATGTTTAAATATTTCAGCTTTTCTAATAGTGGAAAATGCAAATTAAAAAGAGATTCTATTTTTATACATACAATTAGCACAGATTAGAAAAATTGTTAATGTGAGACAGCCACCCTCAGGGACTGTTAAATGGAATTGCAAATTTGCAGAACACTTTTAGAAGGCAATTTGGCAGTACTGAACAAAAGCTTTCATTTCTTTCATGCCCATAGGAATATCTTTTATGGAGATAGCTGCAACTTCAGCCAAGATGTATATATTAAAATGTATTTATTGCAGTATTACTTATAAGAGCCAAAGTTGCTAATAACTTACATATTGAATCACAGGAAAATAATTAAGCCAATTATGTTATATTCAAATGATACAATAATAAGTTGACATTAAAATGATCATATATATGTATAAGATTTGAGAAAATATTTGCAATTGTTAACAGTGGTTATTCCATAATGGTAGAATTACATGTAATTTTTATTTTCTTCTTTAAACTTTTCAGTGTTTTCCAATTTCCTTACAATACCACTAAAACTTTTATAACCTGAAAAAAGAAGGGAATTCAAAAAATCCCAGCCTAGGAAGAAAAATTTTACTTTTCTTTTCAGTTAACTCTTGAGTGCCTGATAATCCATCTGAGTGATCCAAAGTCACTAACATTTGTTCTGGTGTCTTGTACTTACTTTGTAATGTGTTTATTGTTCACAATCCTTCAAGTTACTGGATAACTTCACATTGAAGTTCTTGAAACCTTGATTCCAGAATGTCTTAGAGGAGAATATGGTGAATTTCACAGTTTTGTGTCTAAGTGTTTTTCAAAATTGAGCTATTTTTTGGAGAGATTTGAGGATATTTAGGAAGTAAAACTGACAGGACTTCAATCATCTTTAATTTCTTCACCTAGAGGGTTATTGTCCACGTGTGATCCACATCCTTACAAGTTGTTTTCCTTTCTCTCTCTGTGTGTGTAAGTATGTAAAGTGAATCCTAAGGTGAACACAACTATAAAAACCCAGCATGCATATCTTAACAACACTTTTGCTTACATCACACACTCTCCCCTCCCGTGTGTATATATATATATATATATATATATATATATATATATATATATACACACACACACATATAGTGGAAATAGTGACAATCTGCTAGTTCTTGAAAGTGTAAAGGAAAACTTTCTCATCTTACTTTCACCTAAATATAGAAAATACTTTAAGAAATTTACTGTCTTAATTGTTTTAACCTTTTAACTCTAAGTTATATTTTTTTTCTGCTGCAATGGTTTCTTCTCAGATGAACTTAACTTTGTTGCATTTTTCCCCCTTAATACCTTTTTTTTCTTCTACGTTTCTGCTTGTGTTCATTTAGACATTGTTTGTCAAATTCATTTCATGTTCTTCCAGCATTGTCGTTTTGAAGCTCTTCACTGAGTGGTCAAATTCCTGCAATTGCACATGTGGGTTTTGCATCCCTGATTCTCTGACTGAATTACCTACATAATCATTCTTTAGCTCTAAACATGTTTAAATATGCTTTTGAAAAGCTAAACATTCTTAAAAGCATTTCATACTTTTTCTTTCCCTTAGCTTTCAAAATATGTCACTGAAATAATGAAAAACTGTTGGTGGGAAAAATTCTTACTTCCAGTGGAAGAGTTTGAAAAAGCTCATTGGAAAGAATATGACTTCACTCTGGAAGCTTGAAAGTAACTAGTCACAAATGAATGAATCTTCTATTTTCTTTATATAAAATTGAAAAGATGCTTCAAGCTGTGTTTATGTTAGGTTTGGCATCACAGTGAGTGATTTGCAAAGATACTGCAGAAGGAATCCTGTTGTGAAATTACATGAAAAACAGTGGTAAACTGAATTTCATTTAAGTGAATGTTTTTACAATTTCAATTTTATTTCTGCCTGGTATTTAGAAAATATAGTTCAGAGCTTTTACAGAAATGTAATAAAAGACCAAAGAAAACCACAACATAGCTTTGCAGACAGGGAGGCTGCCCCGAGGTGGATGAAATTTTCTGGGAGCAGCAAAAATACATTTTTCCACTTGATCTTATTATTCTGCACCGAATTGGTAAGCACAAAGCCTTTTTATTTTATTTCAGTATCTTCAGAATTTGGGGTAAGTTTTTTCAGACCTTGGATAGTTATGAATACAAAAAAAAAAGTTATGTTCACTTTCCCGTTTAATTCAATGGCGTTCACTTCTGGGTTGTGAGATAGCAGGCAGTAAGTTCTCACTTCTTCAGACTGATTCAATGTCCACATAACGGGCACACCTCTCTGAATATTCTCTGCAATCCCATTTTCTTTGCTCTTTCTGTTCTTTCTCTACGGTCTCTAAAGTGGTCCCAAGCGCCTCTCCTAGCGGGATGCCCGAGGGCGGCAGTGCCAAGACAGTGGTCTGGTTATCCTGGGGCCTCCGCCTGGGATAGGCCTAGGGTGCGCGAGGCTGGAAAGCGAGCCAGGAGGCTGCGAAGAAGGCCGGGACGTCGCCATGGCAACGCCGTCAAGCTCACGCCGCGGCCCGGGGGGCGGGGCCGGCCGAGGGCCAGCGTGTCGCCATGGCAACGGCGCCGCTCGCCAGCCTCGGCCGGAGGCGTGAGGAAGGGGGCGGGGAATGTGAGCGCGGAAGTCTCCGCCCCCGGCCTGCTGGGCGGCGGCGACCGCCGCGGCCCGCAAGGATTTGAAACCGTTTGGTGGCGACGGCGGCGACGGCGGCCGAAAGGGAAGCTTCCATGTAGGGGCGCCAGGTTCTTGTTTTTCCGAATTTCCCTCCCGGGTCCCTACCCTCGGGTTCTCGAGTGGAATCTTGCGCGGGGTGGGGGTCGCCCCACCCGTGCGAGCGGGCTCGTTCGGGGAGGGGCGTCGCCCCGCAGGCCCCGGGCCCGTTCTCCAGGCCTGAGGGGGCGCGCGCCGCGCGCGGTGGCGCCGGGGATGTCGTGGGGTCTCCGCGCGGAGCGCTGCGGTTTCCCTTGCAGAGTGAAATCAAGTCCGGGCACGGATGGGGAAAGTTCTGAGGAAAGTGGTATAAGCGGATGGAGCTGGTCCGCATGACGGGGGTCCAAAAATTTGTGACCAGAGGGTTTGGCGCTTGTGAGGAGAAATCTGTGTACCGGACAAGGTAGGGAAGCGGCCTCGGCCCCGCGGCCTCGCAGGCCGCCTGCCCCGATCCTGGAGCGATTTCTGCCCGCTCTGGCCGCATAAGTTACTTCTGGGCACCGCCCCGCTGGAGATGTCACATTCCCCTCAGGACTGGATCGCCGACTCAGGACTGAAGGCAGTACCGGTGTCCCGTTCCTTTGTAGGGACCGCCCGCTTGGGTAGGCCGTGTCCCAGCATCACGGCGTGTTTCTGAGTTTAAGGGTTCAAGAGAACAAGTTAAGTAAATAAGAGCAGCTTATATTCCGACCGTCGTGCGGCTCTTTTTATTATGTGTCCTTAGTAGTTAAAGATGCGGGAAAACAGGATAGAAAGGCCAAATGGAATGACACGAGCCTATGCATCGTGGGCAGGCTGCCGCGGAGTGGAGCGCACGGTCTTCTGCGCCTTGTTCAGGCCCAGCTGCCACTTTCCGTGGGACCCTCGGTCACTTACGTAACCGCGCTGGGCCTCAGCTTTCCTCCTCTGTGAAATGGCCCTGAAATAGTGCCTGTCTCTGGGGGTGGTTACTGGCATGTGTTTGTAAAGCGCACAGCGTGCCAAGGCTCCATCAGTGCTCTGGTAACTGTCCAAACATACAGATGTGTAAGCCAGATAAAACATGCACCTGTACACCGTTTTGATAGAGTGCAGTACGAATTTCAAGTTCTCTTTAATTGACCCCGCCGTACATTTAAAATACGGTTTGAACAAAATCGGTTTTATGCAACTTTGAGAAATATTTTTATTGTGTTTGGCCAAGGGGCATGATCTGTGTGAGGTGTATTCATTGTTTAGCAGTGTGGCTGCTTTTTGCCCCCGAGACCTTTTCATATTTTTGGCTTGCTTATGCTTTGCTGACTCCTCTGATAGTTAAGCACCTTGAGAAGGTCTTAGCCCACTTTGTAGCTGTCCACATAGACATAGGTTTAAAAAAAGACAATGCTGGTGAGTTAAGTAAAAGATACGATCCAGACATAGATTGTAGCTATACGCAAGAATCACCCAATTTACTTCTTTTTTGCTTTTGTGGTAATTTATGTGACTGGTAAGCACACTGTAAGTACTTTAAGCCTAAGTCAAAAATATAGCTTTACTTATTTTTAATTCTAATAATTTAAAGCTGCAATTCTAATAAGCAGTAATAAAACTTTTTGATTAGCTGAAACTAAGCAGATGTTATTTATAAGATATAATTTGTGTAGCAGGAATTCCTTGAAGGTTTGAAATGGTAACTTTTTGTTGTTTTGTTCAAGAATAAATAAAGGATAGGGGGCAGCTGATTTTTAGCTTTTACTGAGTATCACACTGATTCTTTTTTGTGCTTTTTTTCAATATTGCATGTCATTAAAGCAAATTATGATTCCCTTTCTACTTTTCAAAAAACTTCTTTATTAGTTGGAAATATTGCTGATTTATATTTAAATAGCCAAGGGGCACATGTAATGGACCTAGGAGCTAAGGATTTCAGAATTTTAGTCTGAGCTTTGTGCTTAATTTCATGATTTGGGTGAGTCTTTTTACTCTTGAGTTTTAGTTTCCTCTAACATTAAACACTAGCATCTCCTGTCAGGGTCAAAGGATTTATTGAGAATTAGTGATTATTAGGAATCCTTTTGTTTTAGGCCTGTTTATGGGTGCTCTCAGGCATACATTTGAGTTTGTGGGCAGGTTGTACTGTTTAAGCCTGGGAGTACACTTCCAGGCCAGAGCTGTGCTTAGAATTCTGGGGTTTATGACTTTCATTTGTCTGTTCATCCATTTGAATAGTTGCTTTTCAGCTTCATGATGTAACATTCCAGCAGTGGTATCATAGCCTTCTGTCAGGAGGTACATAACTGATGTAGTTATGTACGAATACAGCTAGTTATTGTAGGAATGCAAAACAACATCAATGAACCAGGTAACCCCAACCCAACTAACCAGTCAGAAAATTCACTTAAATAAAATTTATGTTAACCAAGTCTTGAATTTGAAAATATATTTTTTCTACTGTAATGCAGAAGGGACAATGACCAGGTTTGGTAAATAGAATTAAGAGTATATAGTATTTCTATTCTAGAAGACTTATTTGGTACTCAGAACAGAACCTTTAAAAAAAACAACAGACAACTACAGGCATACCTTTTTTATTGTGCTTCACCTTATTACACTTCACAGATATTACAGTTGTTACAAATTGAAGGCTTATGGCAACCCTGCATTGAGCAAGTCTGTTGGTGCCCTTTTGCAACGGCATTTGCTGACTTCGTGTCTCTATGTCACATTTTGGTAATTCTCACAACATTTCAAACCCCCTACCAGCAAAAAAATTACAATTTGCTGAAGGCTCAGATGATGGGTAGCATATTTTAGCAATAAAGTATGTTTAATTAAGGTATGCAGATTGTTTTTTAAAGACATAATGCTGTGGGAACACTTAACAGACGACAGTGTAGTGTAAACATAACTTTTACATGTACTGGGAAACCAAAATAGTCATGTGACTCACTTTATTGTGATATTTGGTTTATTGCTGTGGTCTGGAAATGAAGCTGCAATATCTCTGAGCTCTGTCTTTATTAGTTACGTTAAAGTAGGATATTAATCCCTTTCGTTAGCATTGCTTTATCAATCAATTCTTCAGCTTCTGTGATATGCCACGTGATGTACTAAGATGTTAAGTCAGGGTCCCTGCCTTCCAGGAGCATCTCACAGATGGTAGAAAACATCTTAATAGTATGCAGATTTGTAGAAAAAAAGTAACAGCATGGTACATGCTCCCACACTGATGAGAGCGGTACACACTGAGGATGGAGCAACAAGTTTAGAATAAGTGGGGCAAGCTTCACTCAGAGGTGACGTTTGAGCTGTATTTAGGGAATAACCTGTGAAAAGGCCATGTAATCGTATAAGGGCTTGGAGTGTTTGAAGAATGAGGAGTTCATTGGTGGTGAATGGTCATCGGTCGGTTGGCTAGTTAGGCGGAGCAGGTTGGTTTGTGTGCAGGGAGGGGTGAGAGGTGGGCTCAGTGCAAAGGCACTTGTAGGCCTAACTTTGGGTTTGGATCATATCCCATTGCAGTAGGCAATCGAGACAGGCAGTGAAATGCTTCGCTTTGTACTTAAGAAATCTGCTCTGGGGCCAGTGAGGACTAAAGTAGGGCAAGTCCGCAGCAGGGAGACAGGCTGTGGCAGTAGTGTAAGTAAGTGGTGGGGAGGGCTGTCTCAGAGAGTGGCAGTGAGAATAGAGAGACAGGCAGGCTTTGCGGTATTTCTGAGTATTTGCTGCTGTATAGCTCATGGGGGTTTAGAGAATGGAGGGGAAGGAGTCAGCGGAGATGGCAGGTGTGAGGCGGTGGGGAGGTAGCTGACGGGTGATGGGGTACTGGCCGTAGGGAGGAGAGTTCATGCTTCTGACACAGAGGCAGAGCAGGTAAGGCTGTGTTCTCTGAGAGGGGAGCAGAGAGGTGGAGGGAAGAGCATTTTCGGGTGTTACCACCTGACTATTCTTTTTCCTCTGAAGTAGAAGGTAAGATTTAAATGGAAAGTGAGGGGAGGCTGGAATGGGGCTTCAGGGGCTTTAAGATGTCTGCTGAGAGCTTTGTGGACTAGGAAGCGGTAAAAGACTCCTGAGAATTCTGAGGAGGCTGGAAGCTGCCTGACTGCAAGGCAGTGCCGTTTTTTCTCTAGCAGACCCTTCGTTAATGAATGAGGGAGGGTGTCAAGCGGTGACTGTCTTGCTGAGAAGAGAGAGAGATCGGGAGGGAGAGAGTTTTAGAGGATGAGAGGCTGATCAGATGGAAGGGTTTTGGTGGTGGCAGTGACGAGAATGGGGAGCACTAGGTATATTCCCCACAAGAGGGGACTTGGGGGTTGAGGTTGGCAGAACAGTAGTGGGGAGGGGGCAGCGTGGATCTCAGTGACTTTCCTTCCCTGGGCAGGGCTGGGGGAGCGAGCGAAAGAGTCCAGGACGCGCATGCTGGTGGGAAGCTGTTCACCCCTGACAGCTGTGAGGGAAGTCAAGCTGGCCGGTGAAAGTTAGGGTCTGCTTCCAGACTGGGCAGAGAACTTTCTGTGAAGAGGCTGTTGACAATAAGATGGAGGAAACTGTGGTAAATGTTAGAAGCCAGTGGGACAGAGGGAGAGCTGTGGTCTGTGGAACAAGACAGCTGATGAGGCACAACAGAGATTTTTTCCAAATACATAGTTTGTAAGTAGAATAAATGACAAAGTGGGGACTATGTATAATGTAGAGATAGTCCACATGCCTACCAAGACATTTCAGCACTTAGAGGAACATGTTGAGTGTTGGATATATTTTTAACGTAAGGAATTTTGTCAGAACCTACTTTTCTGATTTTGGGGATTTACCCCCTTTATATTCAGTGTTTTTCTTGCTGATCAGGAAGAAATACAAGGACCAATGTTTTAAGTGTTTTGATCGGAATTAAAAATTTTACGTGTATGTACAGTTAAAACCACTTATTTGGTATATGGTGTTATGAATTTTTACACATGCGTGGAATAGCTTCTTATAACCTCCTGCACAGACAGCATGCAGGGCAATTCCAGCACCCTGTGTATTTTCCTTGAACTACCGCTTTTTATTCAGACACCCCTCCCAGTGCTAACTCCTCTGAACCACAGATCGGTTCTCCACGCCTGTATTTTTTGCCTTATCTAGAAGGTCATACAAGTGGGTATTGTCATATAGTATGTAGCCTTTTGAGAATGCTTCTTTCACTTATCATATTGCATTTGAAGTTTATCCATGTTTTTGGATGTATCAGCAGTTCCTTCCTTTCTGTTGCTAACTATTGTTTCATTGTGTGCGTAAGACCACAGTTGGTTTTCCATTTCCCAAGGAAGGGACATTTGGTTGTTTCCAGTGTTTGGTGGTTACAGAAGAAAAAAGCTGCTATAAACATTACATTAAGGTTTTTCTGTGAATATAGATTTTGCTTCACTTGGATAAATACCTAAGAGTGAGATTTCTGGGTCACATACTACGGGTATGTTTCACTGTGTAAGAAATGGCTGAACTGCTTTCCAAAATGATTGCACCGTTTTGTATTCCCATCTGCAGTGTGTGAGAATTCCTGTTCCGCGTCCTCAGCAGCTTTGGTATTGTTTGCGTTTCTAATTTTAGCTGTCCTGATAGGTATGTAGTGGTATCTCATGGTGGTTTTAATTTACATTGCTCTAATGACTAATGATATAAAGCATCTTTTCACGTGCTTGTCAGTTGTATATCTTCTTTGGTAAAGGAACTAACTTTTTGCCAGTTATGTTTATTGGGTTGTTTGTTTTCTTGTGGTTGAGTTTCAAAAATACTTTATATATTCTTGATATACGTCTTTTGTGAGTTATATGATGTGCAGTATTTTCTCCCAGTCTGTGGCTTATCTTTTCAACTCCTTGACAGAGTTCTTTGCAGAGCAGAAGTTTGTTTTTGTTTTTGTTTTGTTTTGTTTTGTTTTGGGTTTTTTTGTGGTGAAGGAAAGTGCAGCATTTATTGCAGAGTGCCAGGCAAGGAATCCAGGGCAACTGGTGCTCGAAACACCTGAACTCCAGAAGATTTTTAATTTTCATGAAGTTCAGTGTATTGATTTTTTCTTTTATGGGTAGTGCTCTTAGAATTGTATCTAAGAAATCCTTGACTAACCACCCCAGATTGTGAAGATTTTCTTTTATGTTTTCTTCTCAGAGTTTTGTACTTTTACATTTTACACTTAGGTCTGTAATTTGTTTTGAGTTAATTTTTGTGTGTGAAGTGTGAAGTTTAGGTTGAGGCTTACTTATTTATTTATTTTTGCATGTGGATGCCCAATTGTTATAGCATCATTTGTAAAAACTATTGTTTCTCCATGGGTTGTACCTTTGTGGAATATCAGTTGTCCACATTTGTATTGGTGCATTTCTGAGCTCTCTAGTTTGTTCCATTGCTCTGTGTTTGTTATCCTTTCACAAACACCACATTGTCTTGACTGCTGTAGCTTTATAGTACATCTTAAAATCAGGTCATGTGAGTCCTCCAGATTTGTTCTTTTTCAGAATTGTTTCTGCTATTCTGCTTCCTTTAACTTTGCATATAAACTTTAGAATCAGCTTGTGTATGTTTACAAAGAATACTGCTGGGGTTTTGATTGAAATTGCATTAAATCTACAGATCAGTTTGGAGATATTTAATGCTAATGAGTTTTCTTTGATTCTTTTTCATCAGTTTTGTTATTTTCAGTGTACAGATCTTAATATTTTAATTTCAAATCTTTTACAGGCTGAATTATGGAAATGGGAAGTGAAGAAGAAAAATGGGAGAAGCTTGATGCGGAATTTGATCACTTTGTGGTAGATATGAAGCCCTTTGTTCTAAAATTACCCCATAGGTCAGGTAAGATGATGTTGAAAAATTAGATTCTTAAAATTATTTTTCTTTGTATTATTAAGTCAAACCAATGACCTTTCAAAATGAAAAGAAAACTGAATCCCTTTAATTAATAGTTTTCATCTTAAGCTGATGTTGGATTGTTTTCTTTGAACTGTTGAAGGGTAAATAGAAATTTAGTGATTATGTCCTACTAAACTGTGGAAAGGTCTTATTGTAAAACCGTTTCTCATATGTCATGAGCTTTAAGTGCATGGGTCTTTAAAGTTAGCTACAACTGTTTTTTCCTGCATCTTTCCCTCCTACCATGGAAAAGTTTCCTCATTCAGGAGCCAACTGTCCACCTGTCTCTGACCCTTGTTTATTAAAGCAGAAAAGAACCTATTCTTCTTACATGCTTATTGGCTGATTGAATAAAATCATGTGTGAATGAGTTTTTGTTGCTATCTTGTCTCCAATTCCTAACCTGTTATCCTTAATTGTGGAATGAGAGTCTTTGTCTCGAGTCAGAGATTTTCAGGTAATTTTTAAGGTTTATCAGAGAGCAACTGAAGAGAGTTTGAGGAGCTAGGAAGATTCTCTGAGTCACAGTAGACATAAGGCTGGCTGTAAGGGAAAACCTGATTGATAGCTTTTGAATGAAGGATTAGGAAACTCTTTTACCCAAGTTTTGTCGAAGTTCCCTGTTTCTCTGAGGTATCTGAGTGAAATCTGTGTTCACAATGAGGAACTAACTCAATATTAGGTATTTGTTCCAGGGAGCTGCACTGGGAGAAGGGAGGGTAGCATCCGAGTTACGCGTTCTGCGCTCACGCATCCTACCAGGGCTTGCAGCTGCGCAAGTCCAGGGTGGCTTGGTGTGGTCTTCCCTTCCTGCCTCTTCTACCCCCGTCTCTTGCCTTGTCGGATGGTAACTTCTTCTTTCTTCCTCTGCTGTTCTTCAGAATGAATACTTCACGTCCTGTGGCACATTCACAATTAGTTGAATTAGTATTTAATGACACTTCTACACTGTATCCTCTTCTGATATTCATTACCTTTTTTCCTTCTTGTCCTAGATCTGCTGATCAGGATAAATGTGTACTAAATATCTCATTATAAATGTACTTTAAATCAAACTATCCTCATATTTCATCTTCTTTTAAAAACGGGTTTGGGGTACATAGAATTGGATTGATTGTAATCTTTGGTTCATGACTCATTGTCAGTATGTATTGGTACATCCCTGGCCCTCTTTTATTTAATTTCATAATGAATGCTCACATCCCAGTCAAGAACCTGAACATTCATAATAACTTACGTCTTCTTATAGCTAAGTTCTATTTTTGATAATGGGTTTTCCTCAATATTTTAGATAGAGGGATGATTTTTTTCATTAGCCAAGTTGTTGTACTAAGTTCTGTTCATTTGAATATTGTATAGATTTCAGCTTGCTGTAGGGCTAATAAAATACATAGTTTGAAAAACTTTACTTAAGTTTATCAGTTTTACTTTGTATTTTCTTTTTGCACAGAGTGTGCCCAATATTTCAAGAAGTTTATTTTGTGATTATATGATTTTCAAAGCTGAAAATACAGAAGCTTTTCAGAGTTCTGTAGTGATAAATCCAGTGTGAGCAAAGTAGTAAATCCGCCCCAGTGAATTTTGTAGGTAAAACAGTAAATGAATATGACCTTTAGAAACTAAGAAATTAACGCAGATTTGTGATTTGTGTTAGATATATAATCCTCATATTGAGTTAGAGTGATAAAAGATTATTGTCAGAATAGTTTTCATAAGACCTAAAAACAATTCTGTGTCATGGCAAGGTAAGATAGTCAGTAGGTCATCATATATGGATTCAACTGGGCTATATTTTTAAGGTAGTTTTTAAAGGAATATTTTGCAAAATTGCATGTAAATATATAACCCTCAATTATTTTGAGAGGTTAAAAGGAAACCTTAAATAAATCAACCACAAATCCCTGAAAATTATCCGCTTTAATATATAAAACTTTTGAGATTTAATTTTAGATTAAGTTTAAAATACTTAAGTAAATAAGATTGCATTTTACCTCTCTTTTGGTTTGTGTGATTAGAATTATAGAAAGATTTTTCAGTACAACTAAAATTATTTTAGAGATGATTTTACATCAACATTTTTGTCTCAGAAATTTATTTGATAATAATCCTGATATTTTATTACTAGTTAACTGATAAAGTTAAACACTAGACCAGAGATTGGCAAACTGTATCCCCAGGACCACATCTAGGCTGCTGCCTTTTTTGTGAAGTTTTGTTAGAAAACATCCATAACCATTTGATTACATGTGGTGTGTGGCAGCTTTCTTGCTGCAGTGGCACAGTTGAGTAGTTGTGCCAAAAATTGCATGGTCTGCAAAATCTAAAATATTTACTGTCTGGCACTTTATAGAAAAAATTTGCCAGCCCCTGCTTTAGACAAAAGCAGATGTTTTATGGGTCTTTAATAATTTTTCATTTTCTGAAAGATCAAGTCCCTAATAGCTCTTATATATTTGTAGAGCGGCAGAGGTGTGCCCTTTGGATCAGAAAACTGTGTGAGCCTTCAGGAACGGGTGCAGGCATAATGGGCAGGAAGAACCGAAACTTGTATGCAAAGCTGTTACTGCACATGCTCAAGCGAGGGGTGCTGGAAGGCCCTTTCACACACCGACCCGAACCAGGGACACTAAAAACTTTACCGTCATACATGGTAGGTGCCATTGACCAAAAGATGTATTAGTTTGTTTCCCTAAAAGTGTCAATTTATCATCCCATTTGGGAATGGTCCTATTATTAAGTTACAAGTCCTAGATAATATGTTAGTTAAAACTATTTTTTGCTCTCTGATTCAGTTTTTTCCCACCTTGAGCAGAAGAAATCAGCTATTGGGCTCTGAGGGGACTATACTCAATTGATTTAGTCATCCCGCAGTATTCTACAATATTTCTAAAAATCTAAAAATGAATTTTTAAATACGGAGCCTTAATTTCCCACTAGTTTTCACTGTATTACATTAATAACAATTCATGTATATCAGTAAGTTCTAGTTTATTAAGCTATTTATATGCATTATTTAATGTAGACGAGAGGTTGAATTGAGTGACTTCCAAAGTTCCTTTCTACTCTAGTAAAATGACAATAATAAGTTGGAGTTTAGATGTTATTTCCTATACTTCATTTGATTTCATTGTCAAATTCAGCTTTGTTACAAAGGCAGTTATAATTATGCTTGGGTGATGAATTGTCACTACCTTAGGCCTTGTAACTGTGAAATATGTCTTAGTTTGTATGGTTTTTGAATACTTAAGAAATCTAACTGGAGTACTAGGTATATATTTACTTAAATATATTGCTGTTAGGTATATATTTACTTAAAAAAATAAACCGCAAAATTCTTATGCAGTGCATTTAAGATTTTACTGTATTTTATCAGTTAATTCAACATTCAGTCAGGAGGAATGCTGCACACTGGATAATAATTTCTATTACCTACAGCAGAGTGCCAAAAGTTTTTATGTTGTCACCAATTGTATGTTAAAGTTGGGCCATACTTTTGCTTAAGATCAGTAGTCTTTGGGATAGTAGTTACTTGAATTGATAATTGATTTTACATTGGAGTGACTATCTCATTTAAAAAGCAATTGTTATGCATGTTTGACTTGGGATAGAAGGCCATGTGTCAGCCCTCCCTAGAGAACAGCCTCTTGAGGGCTTTTGAATAGGATGGGGAGAGTTATAGTTAATGCAGAATTAATGCAGAATTTTATTCAGAAATGTGTCATGAAGCCCAGCTCACTTGAAGAGAAATAAATGGGCTAAAGTCATTCTTCTTAATGACTGAAGGAAGAACATTTTCTGAAACACATTCAGATGTTGAAATATGAGTATATTGTACCACGTTTTCCCATTCACACTCATTTCATGGAATCATAGGGAAGGGCTTTATTTTACAAATAATAATGTGTAAGTCTTGAATTTTTCAGCTAGTTTATGGCATGGCCTTAACTAAATTCCAGGTCTTCAACTCTGTTGTTCCAAATTATGAAGAGATTCCTCATTTTTATTTTTTCTTCCTTTTTTTTCTTTTTCCTTAACAGAGGTACTGGGAATTGAACCCAGTACCTCGTGGATGACAAGCATGTGCTCTATCACTAAGCTTCACCCTGCACCCACCCCCTCATTTTTATCTCTGATTTTTATTGATTATGATTTCTCTGCCTACTGATTGTGTGTGTGTGTGTGTGTGCGCACAGAGTGGTTAATGATAACAGAAGGAAGTAGGAGAGCACATGATTTAAAAAGAACTTTTCATAAGGCTAATATTCCTTTTACAATATAAATAATTATTATCAGATTTATCTGTTATGTAATTTTATCATTTATCAGATTTCTCATACAGCGCTAAATAAAATGTAAACCCATTTTATGTGTTTTAATATTTCACTGAATGCTACATGTTTATATATTTTTATATAATTGAATTTAAGTTGAGTATTTGAAAGGTTGTTACCAAACTTGAAACTGAATGGAAATCTTAACTGATTATTTCATTGTAGTGCATTTTGAAAGAATAATTTTTCTAATTTTTAAAAATCAGTCCATCTATTTTGATGAACCAAATCCAGCACAAGCAAAAAGTTCAAGCCCAGAAACATTACCAGATTGGGTAATGGGTGAGCTGGGGACAAGTGAGCACAAGTCAAATGAATCGTGGAAGCTTTCTTCTGGAGAAGATTACTCTTTGATGCAGTCACCGACTGATGTCCACAGGTATGCTATGAACTGGGAATTTTGGATGGGTTTCATCTTTCATCATTTAGCCTATCTTTGAAACTAGTTCATAGATTCCATTTTTCCTTATTTTTTTTTTATGGTAAGTTGTTGGTTTACTTTATATTTTTGTTAAGGTTGAGGACTATGAAGGAATGTTGGGTAGGTAAAATAACAGTTTTGCTTTTCCATTTATTGTATATTCAAGATTATATCATGTATTTTGCTACTTTTTGGATACCTGTTAAATATTTGTATCTATTCCATTGCTTGGGAACTGTTGCCTGAAAACCTTAAAATAACACAATTCTCTGTTTTCCTTTATGACAAACATGAATTAGGAACATTATCAGTGACTTTAGCAAAATATAACGTCCTGCATATCCACCTTGAAGCTTATGCTTGAATTTCTCTCCTTTTCCCCCTCATTGAACAAGATTTGTTTTGATTTAATAAAACAGTAAATGCAAACATAAACCCCATTAAACTGCGCTTTCTTATTAGAGTACTAAGCTTAAATAGGATTTTTAGTACAAATGAAAGTAAACTAAGTTTTCTAAATACTGTTGTATTATAACTTTTGGCTTTTAGGAGGGATAGATTTAAATTGGACTTTTATCAGATTTTGAATTTTGTCTTTGGCATTGTTCCCTGAAATGTTAAAATATTGGACAGTGTCAGTTGACGTGTACTTTCCTTCATACTTCACTCCTCACCATTTTTTCTCTTGGTAGTTTTAATTTTTGAAATTTGATTAGGTTAACGATGTAATCTTTCTTTTCTACTATAATTTTTTGGGTCTGTTCCTTAATGGAATATAGGAATCTTATTAGTAATTTGAAATGTCTTCATAGTTGATGTAGTCTGGTTATGTTTTAAGACCTCAGATACTGTGGTGGAAAAGAATAAATGAACACAAAGCAAGAGGTCCAGTCCATAGGAATTTTTTTTTTTGTTAGAAAGGGGAAACAAATTAATATGGATTAATACAGAAAGGCAACAAAGGAAGAGGTGATACAATTAAGGACATGTTTCAGAAGAGTAAGAATGAATGAATACATGAGTTCATAGCAGGTGGTGTTACATACTTATTTTTGCATTCATAGGAGATTTAGAAGTAGATGAGCTGTAATTGTGGAATTTTTGTTAGCCTTATAGCAGTAAATGGAGGTGTGAAGAGATTTTGGTCTGTATACAAAGAAAAATCCAGTTCTTGGTTTAGATGCAAAATCCATCAGACATTTGCCAAAAAATTTGTAGAGTGTCCAACTAAATACTGGATTCCTTTCTGGGTGTAATGAGTGTGGAGTTTACAGAATGAAGGTCAACTGAAGTAGTTTCTTACATCTAAGAGCTTAGACCAGAGGTTGAAAATTGGTGATCTTCCTGGACTGAATGAATCATGTGAATAGATTTGTTTTGTTTGACTTACACAGTATCTCTAAAGATTTTTGAATCAGTTGTCACAATTAACAATTGGGGAATTTTGTATAAAAATCTAATTTTCTGGCTTATTTTAAAAAGTGGAGACCTAGCAGTCTTCCCCAAAGACAGCCATAGGTGGGAGCTAATAATACTTTTTGCTCCTTTCAAGTGTCATGCCTTAACTATTTCTTGCTAATTCCTGACCCTGAGTTTGAGATCATTGCATTTATTAATGAGCTTGAGGGTTTTTTTGTTTCTGTTTCTGTTTTTTAAAGCAGGGTTAAGAGGAAATGAAGTATTTGTTTTTCCATTTTAGAGGAGTAGGGAAGAGAGATAAGTACTGGGCTAATTTGAATACAGTGGTGTGTGTAGTTGTGGAGATATTTGTAAAGGTTTAGTATGCATAAAAGTGGGGTGCAGGATAGGAAATAGACTTGAGATCTCCAGGGAGTCCAGGTGAATGGGACTTTTTCTTTATCAGAACAGAGGATAAAGTTTGAGAAAATACAGTGAGAGTATTCTTCAAATATTACTCAGTGATTTTTCTGAATGATGAAACCATCATAAAACCTCCACAGCTTTAACAAATAACATTTCTCTTTGTTGCTCAGCTATAATAAAATGACATTTTAATGCAAATGACTCGAACATGAGGTATTAGTTATCAGTTACGTAGTAAGTAGTTAATGGAAAAACGCAAGCAGTCCTTCAGTCCTGCTCAGTCCTTCAGATCTCACAACTTCAGAACAGCCTTACCTGGCACCCCAGTCTGTTTGGGTGACCCTTTTATTCACACCACAGTGCTATGTGTTTCTTTGTTGCACTCATCACATGTGCAGAGGTTTCACATCAGTCCTTTGTGCTAGACTGTAACTCTCATGAGGCAGGAACTGTTTTTTTTCCTGTTGGCACTGAATTCCCAGTGCCGAGCACTGGGCGGGAATCTGTCAGGAGCTGCATGGGTCTTTCTTCTTGGTGAGCGCACGCGTGGAGGAGTGAATGGGCTGTTAGGCACTGCCACACATTTAATCTGTACGAATCCCCTCTGAGACAGGTATATTGTGGCAGAGAGAATGGACCAGAAGGATTAAAAAAAAAAAAACTTTTAGAAAAAGTTGAGGGAAGGATAACTTTTAGAAGTGGAGAGAAGTATGGACATAGGCTGTAGAGATGCCCTTCACGTACCGTGAGGAACATAGAGACAAAGCAGGAACCGAAAAAGACAAGTATCTTCTTAGTCAAGTGTTAGAATTTCACTAAGGCTAAGGCCAGTTAGGGCTGCAAAAATGAAACTTCTCGGGGTATCTTTTCTTATATGCTATCCTCTCGTAATTCAATTCAATTTATTTTAAAATTTTAATTTGCATGTACAGTAATTAACCGATACTTGTAATTTTACATACATGAAGGCATTTAAAAACGAAGCTAACATTTACTTTAGCTAAAGGCAGCACCACTGATTTAAGGCCAAATACATAATGTGTGAGATCAGATCAGAAGTGATGGTGAAATCTATTGATGGTCTGTCTTAATATTTCTTTTCTAAAGTTGTTCCTTTACTCCGAGTGGTCATACTGTGCTAGTGAAAAAGTTAGAATCTGCTAGTGTTGACCTAATACATCTAATCAGTTCTGCAAGAAATTGTTTTAAAAAGTTTAAGAGGCTTATAATATTTGACACATGTATGTTTTTATAGTGAATAATTTATTGTTACTTAGAACTGAAGTTTAATGCTGCCTCATAAATTTTACAACCACTTCAACTTGTCCTTTGAAAAACCTCTTTAATCTTAAAAGATTTCCCCCCTTAGTGTTTCTTTTTTGATCACTTTATAAAATCCTGCTTTACTCAGACCTTTTTGTATGTGAAGTATTTCTAATGGCATTTTAGATTATGCTGTTTGTGTCCTAGCCTTTTTATATTATTAAAGGTGCAGAGTCCTTTTGAAGCCTCTTTGTTAGGACTCCCTATTCAATAGAGATGGCACCTTTCCTTTACCTTTATCCTTCCTGTAGGGTACGGTATGTAGTCTCGTTCTAGACACGTTAGAAGTAGTATGAGATCATAGTCTAACAGGCGCATCATTGTGCTTTTCCTCACCAAATACCCATTCCACACTAGTAAACTTAGCATTTCCCTTCAGACGGTTTTAACACAACTAGTCCTGACTTGGTTTTATTCTTTACTTTCCTTTTTCGTGGTTCTTGATTTAAGGTTATTTTGTTACTCCTGGTTTTATTTTAGAAAAACCACTTTACAAATTGCAGTGCCGTTTTATTAGAGATCTGTTATTGTATTTTTATGTCAAATATCTGCTTCTTTTCTTGACGGTGAAATACTTGGGTTATACCTGAGTTTGGACCATGGTTTTATAAAATGTTACTAATGAGCCCGTAGACTTAGATCTCCTCCCTGTATGGTTTGGTTAATTGCATTTTAGTTCTATAGCCATGAACTATATCCGTATAAATTACTTCCTGGTCGTCTTTCAGATGCTTACCATTGAGAGCTGGTAAAGACCTTAATTTTTGTTGTAGTAGACAGACTTCCAGGTGGCCCCATTTCCTGTTCTGGGTGTTCATAGCCTTGTACAATCCCTTCCCCCTGAGAGTGGGCAGGACCTGTGGGTTGCTTCTAAACAATAGAAAATGGCAGTGGTGATGGGACGTCACTTCTATGGTTATATCACAATATATAAGACTCTGTCCTGCTAGCAGACTGGCTCTAGAGTCTTACTGTCTTTTCCTTGCTGGCTTTGAAGAAGCAAGCTGCCACGAATCCTATTGTCATAAGGAACTGAATGCTCCTGACAACTGTGAGAACTAGGGGAAGCAGATTCTTCCCTAGTTGAGCCTCCAGGTGAGATCCCACCTCTGGTCAGACAGTGATTGCAGCCCTTGTGTGGCCCTAAGCAGAGGACCCAGCTCCACTGTGCCTGAACTTCTGACTCACAGAAACCGTGAGCAAATATATGTGTGTATATATAAAGCTGTTAAGTTTGGTGATGTTATGCAGCAATAGATGACAAATACAATTTTTGTCCTCATTTTAGAAAATTACACCATCTATATACAATACGTGCTTATAAATATCTCAGTGTAGAACTGTGAAGAGTAAAAAGTCAAAGTCCTTCTCTCCATGTTCTTCTTACTCAGCTTTCCTCAGGAGAGGTAATAGACATCAGCAGTCTGGCGTGTGTCATTCTCCAGTACACACATAGCCATGCATATGTAATTAAGAGTATAAATTGGCTTGTACTGTGTGTATTGTTTTTTTGTCACTTAACTCTGTCTTAAACCTGTGTCGTGTAGCTTGTGTAACCTTTTTACTGGCAGATAATAATCCATAGTGTAGATTTACTGTAACTTAACCTGCCTCTGTTGTTTTTGATTCTTTAGTTTTATAAAGAAAGCCTTAGTTAACTTCCTGGTACGTATATCATTATGCACTTGTGTGTGTTTGGGCTATTATTGACTCCCAGAAAAGGAACTGCTATTTCTGTAGCTAGGCACATTAACAGATTTAATGGATGAACTGTTGGTGGGATTATGAGTAGGTTCAACAGCTTGTGCAGAGGTAAACAAAGATACAAATGGGCTGGTATGGAAAGATCTCTATGATATGTAAAGTTCAAAAGAAGTACATCAGAGTGTAGTAAGCTTCCATTTGTGTGTATGTGTGTGTGTATTTTAAAGAGGATATATGGATATATATGTACACATATGCATGGACTATTTCTGGGTGCCACATATGAAAAATTGTTTTACCTTTAGGGAGTGGGATTAATCTGCTATGGAAAGTTCAAACTTTTTGTTGTACATATGTCTGTTATTTTTGATAGTCACACACTTATTTTTTGATAGATAGTGTCAAGTTGCCCTCCAAAATACTATCTTATTAAAATGCCTGGGCATACACATCATTAATATTAGTGATGCCCATTAATAAATACACTATATATAGCAAAAGACAGATTTAAACGGAAGAATGAAAATTTCCCAATAAACGCTCTCAGTGTTTGTGGATTCCACTTGCTTTTCTAATTTGTTAAAACAGGAACCAGATGAGGCAAGTGGTACACTTATGAAGCACCTACTGTATGCTAGATACTATTCTGGAAACCTTTTATAAGTTACCTGATTTCACCCTCTCTGTAATTCTATGAGGTTGACATAATTGCCTTTTGTATTGTTAATGAGCTAACAGCTTCAGTAAGGTCAGTAAACTTTCCCAGTGATGGAGTCAGTGTTGGAATACAGGTCTTTATGATTCCAGACCCTGCGATCTTTCTAGTATACCACGTAGACATGAGTACTTTATGCAACAAATATGGAAATTTTAATCCGTATTTTTTAATCCATTTTTTTGTCTACTTGAGCTGCATCAGCAATCTTGGGCGATGGTGCCTTTGTTCTTGGTTATTTCTAGGTTGAGCTGAAAGGAGGCAGTTTGCCTGTGTTCAGATACCCCTTCCGACACTTGTCAACCATGTGTCCTCAGGCAAGTTACTTAATTTTTCTGAAGTGCAGTTTTGTCATTTGTAAGATGGAGATAGGGGTAGTACTGACTTCAGAGCTGTGAGGATGCAGCACTGCAGGTAGGGCCTTTGACTCAGGACCTAACACTGTGAAAGTGGCCGCTGTTGTGTGGTGATGGTTATTTTAATAGTTCATACGGGGTTTGCTTGTTAGATTGACTGGTTTTTTTTTGGCTTCTCTAATTAAATCTTATCTTCCCAAAGGCTATTGTTTTAAAATCCATTGGTCTTTAATTATTTTCAATTAATAAAAATCATTTTGTGTTTCTAAGAAAAAGAAATTAATGGCTATGCAGAAAGATTCTGATTATAGGTAAGAATCCTGCACACTCTCAGAACAGAGTGGTAATAGTATTTTAAAAGAGGCTTTGAAGCAATCTTAATTTAGGTAACTCAGCAAGTCCCCTTTTCCAGGACAGAAGGAACACAGTGTGGCTGGCCCTGTTTTTTAACATTTTATCACACCATGTGTTGGAAGCTGCCTAAGTACTATTAGACTTTAGTTCATGTCATTGTTACGTATTTTTTTGTGTGCATTATCCCAAAGACAGACAAAGATAATAGGATGTATTCTCTTACAGTTCTGTGAAATAAGTTTTGAAGCTTCTTTTTAATGGCTTGTAATTATTTTTATGACTTTTCAGTGAAGGATGATTTGGTCTGATAGCTAATCACTAAAGTGCAGTTAGGTTCTGGGATAAAGAAAGATGAAAAAGAATGATTTAATACTACTTATTATTTTTACTTGAAACTTTGATGAAGAGTTATGAGCTAGGAGAGTGCAAAGAGGAGTAATGTTGAATCAACCCCAACCTTAAACACTGCTTTACAGTGGAAAAAACACAATTCTGCTTATTGTAGAGGAATTCATTGGTGAAAAAGAAGGCATTTAGATTTTTTCAGATGCCACTTTATAAAGAACCATCATCTAGATTATGTAAAAAATTCTAAGAACAAGCAGACAGAATTATTACTGTTACTCTGCCATATTAGATTTAGGTTAATGTGTATAAATTAAAGTTTTTATCTTTTAATTTATGTGATGTCCTCTAAATAACAAATATGTTCATACCTTTAAGAAAGGACTTGGAGAATAATTATCCTATTTTAAATGATCATAGAGGACTGTAATTTTTGCATCTTGCTTTAATGAGATCTTTCCCTGGGTTATTTGATGCCAGATTTTAGTTTGGAATGAAGACTCTAATTATAGGCCTGCCCTTATGGAAAATATGATTTGCTTTACAATGATCCTCTTTTTAATGTGGTTTTCCAGGAATGCATTGTGGCAAAAAGCTGAGACTGTAAGTCCTTTAAAAATGTCTCCCAGTATAGCTAGCCTTTCATTTGTGCAGTTTAAGAACATTGCCAGCAGATGGTGATCAAGTATAATGAAAATGTGCTTGTGGTTGAGTCTGTGCTATGTGAAAAGACATTTTTCTCTTTAAAAATATTGATTCAATTTTTAGTCTACATACTCAAACAACTATAGTAGATAGAATTTTTTTACTTTGTTGAACTCCATTTTTATGTGTAAATGGCACTAACACTATAAACAGCCCCTGCTTCTAAATTGTTGGATGAATTTATGGGGGAGCTGAGTATTACCTTCCTTCCCAGGGATTCTTTATGTCCATTGGTGTAAATAAATATGGTTAGGATTACACATAGTAAAACATCGTTAAATGTTACTCACAAAAAGTACATTCATTTTATTTAAGAACTGCCTGTTGATTGGGCAAAGATATATTTTGCAGCAGTACATTACATGTATTCATGCCATTCATCCATTACACATTCTCCGGCAGCACAGTAGAGCACTCTGCAGTGGTGGAAATGTCCTATGGCTGTGCTGTCCACTGTAGTAGCCACTGTTCACGTATGACTGTTGAGTACTTGAAATGTGACTGAGGAGTTGAATTTTACATTTTAATTAATTCAGATAGCTATATGTGATCAGTGCCTACCAGAAGGGGCTTGGAGTTCTAGACTTGTGTCTTCTGCTGGGCCATCATGAAACCTGACCTACTAGATGGAGAGCTGCTGTCTAGGTGGGGGTGGGGGTGGGAGTGGGGGTGGGGACTAGGAGTTGGGCATTGGAGCACACAGACAGCCTCTGCCACGGGTGAGACCATTATGCCATGCTTACTTGCAGTTTGTGGGTGTCTCCCTTCTTCAGTGAAGATCACCCATGATCAATATCCCATTGTTTTTCTGTTGGTCAGTGTAAGGTTTCAGAGGAGCTCTCCCTAACAGATCTTTTTGGTAGAAAGAAAAATTAATCATTTTTCTTAAATTAATGAAAAATTGATTTTTTTCATTATTTTGTTTCATTATTGATCTTTTTCATTATTTTGTTTCATTATTTTGGATAGAACATTTAGTATGGTACAGATATGGTTAGTTTGATCTTTTTGATAGGATGGGTGCTTGTTAGGTAGACATTTAGCCTTGAGCTTTAGAAATAAGACTGCTACATAAATGAAGAGTGTTTCTTAGGATCCTAAGTGAAACAGTACGTTTCATACACATAAAACTACTTAGCTACTCATTAATTTTCAATGTTAATGTACTAATTAAATATCATTCTTAGCTGTTTACCAAGGCAAGGCCGAGTGGCAATAATTTGTAACTGAGATGGAATAGCTTTGAAAATAATGGACTTGTACTTCTGTTAGGGTTTTTTTTTCCGTCATAGAGTCTGATTTTTGAAAAATTTAGTCACTTTTTCCTTTAAAAATTTTTTAATGGGTGGGGCTTTGTAATAAGTATCTTTTTATTTCACAAGCAGATTTCTTTTTGTGAGATCATAGTATTGAACACTTTAGTTTTGATTGTCCTTTTAAACAAAAAAGGATGACAGTAAGCTTATATAAGTGAATCATAACACTTAATTATAGGGAATTAAAATAGTGATTATTGATACTGTTAAGCCAGAGATATGTTAATAAATATTGATTTAAGTGACTTTTAAAGACGGTTTTTATTTTTAATTTTAAAATCAAATGTGTTATTTTAAAGTAGGAAATGGGAAAATACGAAGTCTTAAAATGTTTATGAATCTCTGGTCAGTTTTTAGTTTTGCCAAGCTTCTCATTTTTAAAAAATTTAGTTTTTTTTTTTTTAAATAAAGTTCCCTTTGAAAAAGTAAAATAAAAATGTTGTGGATCATTGGAAGTTATTTTCATTTTCTTTCAGTGTTATTTGATACTTTACTGCGGTATTGATTGTTGCTAATAATTTTTACCTTTTGTTGATATTTAGCAATACCATAAGAAGACTATTCTGCAGATGGTATACAACAGTATTACCTGCTGTGCAGATGAATGCAAAGACATGAAATCTAAAGTTAGTTCTTATTTTAGTTTTCTAATCATTTATAATGCAGTAGTTGTGCAGTAGTTGTATTACTCTTAAAATGTTTTACAACCATGAAACGTAGCATATATGTAAAAGTGTATGAAAATGCACACAGTTTAAAAAAAGTTATAAAATAAATATCCCTAGACTGTTTACCCAGCCAAGAAATGGCATATTCCAGTACTCCAGGAGGCCTTCCACTAGTGCCTCCTCTTCCCTTCTCCTGGAAGACCACTGTCATGTATTCTGTGGGAATCATTTCCTTGCTTTTTTTTTTTGAAATTTATATAAGTGAAATCATACTGTATATATAATTTTGAAGCTTACTTCTTTCTCACTGTATTTTTCAGATTCATCCATGTTAATAAATGTAGCTGTAGTTCATTCTTTGTTTTGTGGTAAACTCTTAAAATCAGTGTGTAACGTGTGCATCAAGACACCCAAATCTTAAGTGTAATGCTTGATGAAGTTTTGCAGAAGGAGTACATCTATATAACCATCTTCTAGATCAAGATAGAGAACATCACCAGCTCTCCAGAAACCTTTCTCTTGCTTCCTCCCAGTCATTTATCATCCCTTCAAAAGGTGACCACTATTCTGCATTATATCACCATAGCTTAGTTTTTGGTTCATAAAGTATTTTCACTCTTTTCTAGCTTCTTTTGCTCAGCATTATGTTGTGAGATTGGTCCATGTTGCTGCATTTAGCAACAGATCATTTTTTTTTTATTACTGTGTGAATGTATCACATTTATATACCCGTTCTACTGTTGTTGGATGTTTGGAGTTTTTCCAGCTTTTGACTATTACAAATAATTCTGTGAACGTTTTTTACACATCTTTTTTAGTGCACATATGTACACTCTGTTGACTTGGAAGTATAATTACAGTAGATACTGCCAAAGAGTTTACCAAAATGTTACAGCAATTTAACATTTCCACCAGTAGGATTTCAAAGTCTGTGACTCTTCATCTTTACCAGTACTTGGTTTGTCAGTTTCTTTTAGTTTTAGCCATCTAGTATAGTGGATGTGTCTTTTAATTTGCATTTTCCCTCATGACTAATGATACTGAGCACATTTTTCTATGCTTGTTGGCCATCTGGATAGCTTCTTTTGTGAAATTCCTATTTGTCTTTGTTCACAAAAATAAAAAATGGTTTGTCAGTTTTTTCTCTGTTGATTTGTCACAGTTCTTTATATATTCTGGATACAAATTCTTTGACATATTTATGGCACATATCTTCTCCCACATTCACTGGTATGTTCTGTTGAACATTATAAATTATAATGTAATTATTTTTAGTCAGTTATCTCTAATATTGTTTGTGGGTTTGTGTCCTGTTTAGGCTTCCTTGCCTTCCAGTATTGTGGGGATATTTGCCTGTGTCATCTTCTAGAAACTTTCCTATTTTACTTTTCTCATTTAGGTATATGCTACATTGGGAGTTGATTTTCATGTATGAAGTGAGGTAGGAGTCGTTCCCCCACCCCCTCCTGTGGATAGCTAATAGCCATTCAATCCAGTATCACTTAAAAAAAATTCTTTCCCCACTACTGTGGTTGGCACCGTTATTACAAACATACCTAATAGCCATTCAATCCAGTATCACTTAAAAAAAATTCTTTCCCCACTACTGTGGTTGGCACCGTTATTACAAACCAGAAAAATCTTATTTGTGTAGGTTTCTAGATCTATGTTTCCTCTGTTGGTCTGTTTGTCTGTCTATGTACTGATACTACACTGCCTTAATCACTGTAACTTTAAAATAAGTTTTGATTTTTAGTAGTGTAGTGCATGCACTCTGGCTTTCTCTTTTAAGCCTGCCTTGTCTCTTTTTGGTTCTTTCCCATATTAATTTTAGAGTTATCTTGCCAGTTTTTATAACACATACTCACACATGCGCCTGTTGAAATTTTGACTAGGTATACATTGAGTCTGTAGACTCAATTTGGGAAGAATTAATATCTTTATAATAGGAAATCACACTCCAAGCCCCAGGCAAGTAGTGCTCTGCTTTCTATCACTATAGTTTTACCTTTTCTAGAAATTTCATGCGAGTGGAATCATGAGCTGTGTAGTCTTATGCATTTGGTTCTTTTGCTTAGCATATTGTTTTTGAAGTTCATGTGGCATTCTTTTTTATTACTGAACATTGATGCGTACATCACATTTGCTTAACCAATCACTGGGTATTTGGATTGTTACCAATTTTTAACTATTCTGAATAGTGTTGCTATGGCCATTCATATGATATTTTTGTTTGGACATGCATTTCTTTTCTGTGGATATCTAGCAGTGAATTGTGTGATAAGTGTATTTTTAAGTTTTTTAGGGAATTATCAAACCATTTTCCAAAATGGCAGAACCATTTCACATCCCCATTAGCATGTAAGAATGTTTCAGTTTCTTCACATCTTCATCTCAGAGTTTTAGATTTTGGCTATTTTAATGAGCATGCAGTGGGATCTCATTGTGGTTTTAATTTGCATTTCCCTGAAGACTAATGTTGCTGTGCATCTTTTCATGTGCACACTGGTCATTTGTGTATCTTCTTTGGAGAAATTCTATTCCAGTAGTTACCTGCTACCAACACACCCAATGTTCAATAATTACTACAGACATTTCTAAAAAGGAGAATAATAGGAGGTACAGAGGAGTCTATAGCATTTCTGTAATCCAGGTGGGCCAATGTTGGAAGTTCCTTAATTAAAGCTCAAGACTGAGGGATAATATTCCATGTCTCTTGGTCACTTGGTCTCTTTGATTGCATCTTCTGAGTTATCCTTACTTATTCATGAAAGATAGTATGTGTTTGCAGTTGGGTAGTGTTTGCAGGTGAGTAGTTTTCTTAGTCTGCCTCCTTTCAGAAGAATTTTAGGGGTCCAGTGGCCCTTTTCATTCTGTACTCTGTCTTGTTCAGTCCAAGGGCAGTGATTTTCTGATACAATTTTCTCAAAAACTTTATAGACCTCCTGTGCATCTCATGTGTGTTCACTCCATTAGACAAAAGCCACATATACTAATCTCTTCAAGATAAGTCCATTTTACCTTGGGTTGCTTCTCAGAAGATGAAGGACAGTGTCCTTAAGTTTTCCAGAAGCCTTATTGTTTGAGAGGCACATGCCCTTTTTAAAGATATCAATGCATGAATATATAGTACTCTGATGTACTACTTTTGATCTTTTTTACCTTAATGAAAGGTTTTTGATTTATAGTCTTGGCTTTATCTCTAGGCAGTGCCCAAACTTAGGTTGGGTACTACTTCTTAATTTAGTATATTTTGCCATCTGGAGAGACTGAGAATTTTTTAAAACCATGAAGTCTTGGTTCTTTATTCTTTAATTGTCCTTAACTTATTACTCTCCTCTTGACTTCTACTGTAAGCAGCAAGAAATACTTTCCTTGGAAATCTCCTCAGCTGTAACACCTATCCAATTCATTTGGCACATTTTTCTGTTTTACATGTTACTGAAATGATGGTGTGGCTTTCTACCACTATATAGAAAGGATTTCTCAGTCCCTCTTGAGCCCTCACTGACAGTGTCCTCAAATTCCAGATTTCTACGAACAGCCTGTTCAAGTCAATTTTGTCTTTCTCTTACACTCTACTGAAAATCCTTCTAGACTCTAATACCTAGTTCAAAAGACACTTCCGCATTTTTAGGCAGCACCTCACTTCCAGGTACCCAAATCGTTATTTGTTATCTATTGCTGCATAACAAATTATCCCAAATCTTAGCAGCTTACAACAATAAACATTATTATTTCATGAACATAGCTTAGTTGGGTTTTCTGGCTCAGATTCACTTAAAAAGCTGCAATCAAAGTATGGGCTGGGGCTGTGATATCAGTTGAAGGTTTGACTAAGGGGAGAATCCATTTCTTTTCTCACTTATGTGTTTCAGAGGATTCAGTTATTTGTGGGCTGTTGGTCTGGGAGACTCAGTCTTTAATGGTTGTCATCCAGAGGCCTCACTGAGTTCCCTGGTTTAGAACTTCTCCATAGGGCAGCCAGAATATGGCAGCTGGCTTCCATCAAAGAAAGTAAGTAAGATGGAAGCCAGAGTCTTTTTGTAAGATAATTTTGGGAGCAATAAATCCTAGGGCCAGATGGCTCCACTATCAAATTCTATCAAATATTTATAGAATAGTTAACACCTCCTTAAACTCTTCCAAAATTGAAGAGGAGCAAATACTTCCAAGTTCACAGTGTAAGGCCAGCATTACCATGATACCAAAGCCAGACAAATGCACAAAAAAAGAGAACTACAAACCAATACTCCTGATGAATATTGATGAAAAAATTCTCAAAAAAATTCTAGCAAACAATTCAACAGCACATTAAAAAGATTACACACCATGACGAAGTGGGATGTTTTCCTGGAATGCAAGGAAAATTTGACAGATGAAACTCAATCATTATTTTACAGCACATTAACAGAATAATGGGAAAAAACACATGACCATCTCGATGTATTAAAAATGTGACAAAATCTTAACATTTAAATCATTTAACAAAATAATTTAACAATGATTAAAAATACTCAGCAAACTAGGGAATAGAAGGAAACTACCTCAAAATAATAAAGGCTGTATATGAAAAGCCCATAGCTAACGTCGTACTTAATGGTGAAAGAAAAAGCTTTACCTTTAAGATTAGTAATAAGACAGGAATGCCCACTCTCATCACTGCTGTTCAATATAGTACTGAAGTCCAGACCAGAGCAAGTAGGCAAGAAAAAGAAATAAAAGTCATCAAAACTGAAAGAAAGAAGTAAAATGATGTCTGTTCACAGATGATGTGGTATTATATATATAGAAAACTAAATATTCCACCAAAACTATTAGAACTAATAAACAAATTCAACAAAGTAGCAAGAATACAAAACCAGCACAAAAAAGGTTGCATTTCTGTACACTAAGAATGAACAATCTGAAAAGGAAATTAAGAAAACAATTCCATTTGCAATAGTATCAAGAAGAATAAAATACTTAGGAATAAACTTAACCAAGGAGGTGGAAGAGTTGTACACTAAAAAAATTATAAAATATTATTGAAAGCAATTTTAAAAGACACCAGTAAATGGAAAGACATACTGTGTTCATGGTTTGGAAGACTTAGTATTATTAAGCTGTACAGTACTACCCAAAGTGATACATAGATTTAATGCAACACCTACCAAAATTCCAGTGGCTTTTTTTTTTTTCAGAAAAAGAAAAATCCTCGTTAAAATTTATATGAAATCTCAGGTGACACTGAAAAGCTGAAACAGACTTGGAAAAGAAAAAGAAAACTGGAATTCTAACATTTTCTTATTTCAGTGCTTACCACAATGCCGCAGTAATCAAAACAGTGTGGTACTCACCTCTCACCTCTCAAAATGGCCATCATTAAAAAGTCTACAGGTAACAAATGCTGGAGAGGGTATGGAGAAAAGGGAACCCTCCTACACTGTAGATGGGAATGTAAACTGGTGCAGTAACTATGGAAAACAGTATGGTGGTTCCTTAAAAAACTAAAAATAGAGTTGCCATGTGATCCAGCAATCCCACTGCTGTGCATATATCTGGAGAGAACTATAATTCCAAGGAATACATGGACCCCAATGTTCAGAGCAGCACTATTTACAAGAGCCAAGACATGGAAGCAACCTAGGTGTCCACTGACAGATATCCATTCATAGATATATTTTATATACATATATATATATATTTATATGTATATGGAATACTAGTTAGCCATAAAAAAGAATGAAATAATGCCATTTGCAGCAACATGGACAGACCTAGGGATTCTCATACTAAGTGAAGTCAGTCTGAAAGAATGACAAATACCATGTGATTTTACTTATATGTTGACTCTAGAATATAACACAAATGAATTTATTTATGAAATGGAAACAGACTCACAGACGTAGAAAACAAATGTATGGTTGCCAAAGAGGGGGAAAGAGGTGGAAGAGAGGTAAATTAGGAGTTTGGGATTAGCAGATACAAACTACTATATATAAAATAGATAAACAACAAGGTCCTACACAGGGAACTATATTCAATATCCTCTAATAAACCATAATGGAAAAGAATATAAATTATATATATTCATATATATATATATGAATTAATCATTTTACAGCAGAAACTAACACAGCATTGTAAATCAACCATACTTCAAAAAAACCCCAAAAATAAAAAATGACGTGGTACTGGCATAAAGACAGACATACAGACTAATAGACTAGAATAGAGAACCTAGAAATAAACTCTCGCATATATGGTCAGATGATTTTTGACCAGGATGCCAAGACCACTCAATAGGAAAAGGACAATCATTTGAACAAATGATGTGGCAAAACTGGATAGCCACATGCAAAAGAATGAAGTTGGACTCTTTACTTTTCATTCTATACAAAAATTAACTAAAAATAGATCAAATACCTAACAGTAAAAGCCACAGCTCTAACTCTTAGAAGAGAATATAGGGGGAAGGCTTCATGACAGTGGATTTGGCATTGATTTATTGGGTATGACACAAAAAGCACAGACAACAATAAACGAAACGTAGATAAATTGCGCTACATCAAAATTGAAAACTTTTGTGCATCAAAGGACACAATCTACAGAGTGAGATGGCAGCCTATGGAATGGGAGAAAATGTTTGCAAATCACTTATCTGAAAAAGGGTTAATACCCAGAAAATGTAAAGAATCCCACAATTAAACAACAACCAAAGCAAACAACCTGATTAAAAAATAGGCAATGGACTTAAATAGACGTTTCTCCAAAAAAGATATATAAGTGGCCAATAAGCACATGAAAAAAATCACGAATCATTCTGAAAATGTAAGTCAAAAGCATACTGAGAGACCGCCTTACATCTATTTAGGATGGCTACTATAAAACAAGCCAACAAACAAAGTAAATGTTGACAGGGATGTGGAGAAATTGGAACCCTTGTCCACTGTTGGTGGGAATGTAAAATGGTGTAGCTGTTGTGGAAAATAGTTGGAAGTTCCTAAAAAAATTACAAATACAATGATCAAATTACAAATATCATCCAGAAATATCCAAAAGAATTGAAAACAGAGACTTGAACAGATATTTGTACACCCATGTACATTGCATCATTATTTTCAGTTGGCAAAAGATGGAAGCATCCCAAGTGTCCATCAGTGGATGAGTGCATAAACAATGTGATATATACATACAATGGAATGTTACTGAGCCTTAAAAAGGAAGGAAATTCTGACACATATTACAACATGGGTTAACCTTGAAGATACTATGCGAAGGCTGATGAGCCAGTCACAAAAAGACAAATACCGTATAATTCCACTTATACGAGGTGTAAATTCAGAGGCAGAAGGTAGAATGGTGTTTGTCAGGAGCTGAGGGGAGGGGAGGAAGGGGAGTTACTGTTTAATGGGTAATAGTGTTTCAGTTTGGGAAGATGAAAAAGTTCTACAAACGGACGGTGGTGATGGTTGCACAACAGTGTCATTGTACTTAAAACCACTGAACAGTACACTTAAAAGTGGTTAAGATGGTAAATTTTGTGTTATATGTGTTTTGCCACAGTTAAAAAGTAAAAAGAAACCACAAATTAGCAATATCAGGAATGAATGAAAGAGGAGGCCTCACACAGATCCTATAGACATTAAGAACATAATAGAATATTATAAACAACTGTAGCAGTGATAACTTGGATGAAAGAGAGACATTCCTTGAAAGACACAAAGATCAATGCTGATGAGAAGCAATGGGAAATCTGAGTAGCCTTATATCTACCAAAGAAATTTAATTTGTAATTACCCACCTTCCCATAAAGAAATCTCCAAACTCAGGTGACTTCCTTGGTGAATTCTGTCACCAAGAGGAAGAGATATCATCCAACATGATGTTTTTTTTCAGGAAATAGAGAAAGAAGGAGTCCTTCCCAACTTATTTGTTAAAGTCTGTGTTACTTTATTTTTTCAAAAGAAGACAAAGACATGCAATAATGTAAACCTACGTACCAATATTCCCCTCATGAATGTAGATTTAAAATTCTTAATTAGTATATTATATTCAGAAAATATAAAAAGGATATTATATCATGAGTAGGTGGGACTCCTTATACATGGAGAAAATATTGTAAATAGAAATATCTGATAAATGACCTGTGTCTAGAATATGTGCAGAACTCTTAAAACTCAAGGAAAAGTAGACGACAACCCAATTAATGTGTAAAAGATTTTACAGACACTTCACACACAGTGTGGCTAATGTACACTTATGAAAAGATGCATCAATATTATTCTTTATCAAGGAAATGAAAAAAGATAAAGCACAATGTGATACCACTACATACCCATTAGCATGGCAAAAATGGTAGAGTCAGAAAACCAAGTATGGCGATGATGCGATGAAACAAAGCCTCATGCAGTGTTGATGGGAATATAAAATGGCACAACCACTTTAGAAGACAGTTTACCAACGTATAAAGTTTCAGGTAATTTATGATATGACCCCACAATTCTATTCCTAGATGTAAAGTCAGGAGACCTGAAAATGTTATGTCCATGTAAATTCTTGAATGTTCATAGCAGCTTTATTCATAATAGCCAAAATGTGGAGACAAGTGTCCATTGGTACATGAATAAAAAAGCAAATAAAGTTCATCCATATAATAGAATACTTTTAATCAACAGAAACAAATGAACTTTTGATACATGTAACAACATGGCTAAATCTCAAAAACATTTTCCTCAGTGAGAGAAGCCAGATATACGTGCATACCATTTGATTCCATGTATAAGAGATTCTACAAAATGCAGGTTGCCTGGGTTTGCAGAAGGGAGTAGATTGACTCCAGAAGCGCTCAAGAGACCTTCTGGGTGTGATGGAAAGAGTCTGTATCTTCATTGTAGTGGTTACATGAGTATATATGTTTGTTAAAACTCCTCAAAGTCTACATTTTAAATGGATATGGCTGTATTGTACAGAAACTATATTTCAACAACTTAATAAAAATCATATCTAGGTGTAACTGAGGCTTCCCTGGTATGGCTTCTTCCATTCTAAATACCTGTGAATTAAAGTCATAAGTTCTCCCCTTCCCAACCCCCACATACTCACCCACACAGTGGAGAACTCCCATTCAAAAAACCGGGGAAACTGGAGACACACACCAATGACAATTCTATAGAAATTCTGAAATCTGGCCAGGTGTTGGTTGCTTGTTTCTTGATTAGGGTTTAGTGCTGCTTCCTAGAAGTGGTATTTGTGGCTTTCTGCTCTGTCCTTTGGGCTCTTGGCTTTTCCCTCTGAATTATCTTTTTTTTTCAAACCAAAAGAAATGATTTGTTTTAAGCAAATCATCTGAGTTTGTTTCTCTCAGCCTGCTTCCTGTTTGTAGGCGTTTGGGGAACCAAATACCTCTTTTCATTTTGAACTCTGTCCTTCCAAATGAAGAGTCTGATTCCTTGGCATTGAGGCTATGTCTTGTCCTTTGCCTTTCCTAGGCACAAAGCTTCTTATAAAACATAGCTTTCAGAAATGATCACCAGCACTCATTTTCAGCTTCCTCTCAAAAACAAGGAACTCCATCCTGCCTCTGGTTTCTTGGAGAGTTTCACTTTGTTCCTCCACTTAGAGGAACTTTGATTCCCTTCTGCTTCTCCAGTCACACTTTCCGGCTCTTCCTAGCTGCCTCGGAAGCCAGAGCCTGGCTGACCTTCAGTTTCTATTCTTTTTATGGCATTGCATTTTTATATTCAAGTATAGTTGATTTACAATATTATGTTAGTTTCAGGTGCACAACATAGTGATTCAATATTTTTATAGATTATATTCTACTTAAAGTTATTATAAAATATTGACTGTATTCTCCATGCTGTGCAATATATCCTCATATCATTTATTTTATACATAGTAGTGAGTACCTCTTAATCCCCTAACCCATCTTGTCTCTCCCCTCATCCCTCTCCCTGCTGATAAAAGATTAGTTTGTTATCTATATCTGAGTCTGTTTCTGTTTTGTTATATTTATTCAATAGTTTTATTTTTTATGTTGACCTCTTTTTTGGGGGTGGGTAATTAGGTTTATTTATTTATTTAAAGGAGGTACTGGGGATTGAACCCAGGACCGCTTGCATGCTAATCATGTGCTCTACCGCTTGAGCTATGCCCTTCCGCTGTTTTATTTTTTAGATTCCACATAGAAGTGATAACATACAGTGTCGTTCTGTCTTATTTCACTTGGCATAATGCACTTCAGGTCCATGTTGTTTAGCACCATGACTTGCTATTCTGTGTGGCAGGCAACACTTGCTCTTCTTTCTAAAGGATAACATAGTTAAGCTTTGCCTCCCACCCTCTGTCTCACCCTGACCTCCAGCCCCATCGCTGTGAATTCGAGCTGTCTTTGTACCTACTTAGAGTTCCAGTTAATTATGTTTCCAGCTGGAGTCATTATCAGTGGCAAGAAATGAAACCTCTGTGCTTTATGTCCTATGTTTCTTGTGCCAGCCAGATTTTAGCAGTGATACTGACCTCTTTCTTTAGTTGTCTCACCTGTGTTCACAAGAAGTTGGCTTCAGCAATGCCTCTGCTTTACTTGGCCTGCATTGGAGCGTGTTTTAGGGAAATATAATGAATTTAGTTCTGGGCGTGTAGAATTGGAGGTAGGGCTATTCGATTTGTATTTGTAATTGGGTTGGAGGCCAAGAGAGCAGTTTGGGCTGGAGATGTAGATTGGTAATCAAAGCTTCTTATTATTTAGAAAACTAACAATATATTGAATTGCTCAGGAAAAGCATATAAAAGAAAAATAGATAAGGTTAGATGTAGAACCTCGGGGATTATAGTATTTATGAGATGGGCAGAGAAAGAAAAGCTAGTGAAAAAGCAGTGAAAGAGATTTCTGAAAGATCAGATGAGAACCAGGAAAGACTGTTTCTATGGAGCCAGTAAATGTGGCATCTTTGCAGCACTGCCCCTGATGTTGTAGTGAGATCAGCCAGGATAAGGACAGATTACAGCTCATTTGAGCAACTAGGAGATCATCGGTGACTTTACTCACAGCTCTTTCAGGATGAGTGGAAGTCAGATTGTAGTTGATTGGAAAGTATATGGCAGGTCAGGACATGGATCCAATAACTTACTTTGAAATTTTATTATGAAGGGAAAGTGGTAGACTGGGGCAGAGGACAGCTATAAGTGACTTAAAAGGACACGTTGTTTTATGTATGCACCCTGTGTAATAAATAGATAAATGTTTCAGTTCTCTTTTTTATTAATATTTTGTATGAGAAGAATTACTTTTAATATTTTAACGTTTTTCAATTTTTAAGTATGGCTCTTTTTATGATTGTTTAATCTATTCTTAAAGAACAGGCCACTGCTTAGTATGATGTAGCAGGGCGTCTCTTCCCACATACTAAGTTGTAAATGCTTCTATCAGCTCAAGAACATTGGTTGACGAGATATTTTCAAAATATTACTGTATTTTTCTCATTTATTTTTAAGTATTTGTATCTCTGGGCTATTGAGTAGGGATATAAAAAATCAACAGCTTTCTTTAAAACAGATTTTTCAGACATTGTAAATTACTTAGTAACTAGTCTAAGAAATGTTATTCTGTCAGTGTTAACTACTAAAGAACACACTCATTTTTAATCTTATCTTTTTGAACTACTGTCTGTTTTTTGGGAATTCTTTGGGTATTCTGTCTTTTGGGAATACTTAGTATGACCCACAGTTTGTGAAAGAAATCCTGAAATGGCTAGTGGTTGAAAGTCAGGGACTTTAATTCATTAAATAATGGTTAGTTTTCATATTGTGTATCTTGAAGCAGCTGTTCTTAGAAAAGATATTTGTGATGATGAAACTTTGATTGAAGTAGCCTGAACAAGAATGTATGAGAGACTCCGGGCTGAAGTAGAATACTGAGAATGATATTTTTGTACTATATTTTATATTGGAGAAGAATCTTTTTGTCCAAATTCATCTGAAAACCTAAACTGTTTTCCTATTTATGCTGTACTTATCACATTTTACCTGAATTAACTTGGCATATTTTTAAATTTAAGACTTTGATTTATCTGTGGTTTCTGACACAGTTTCAAATTAATTCATACTTTCAGCTCATGAAATTGTTAATTTATATGTTTATTTGTTATTTTATATATTTTAAGATTTCATGTTGATGTGAAACATGAATCCAGTAAAACTTGCTAACCTTTCAGAACAATTATCTTCTCTGAGAAGGAATGCTTCATTTTTTCTCCCCCTACACTTAGGAAAAAGGGGAATACTTGTGGTTTATTGCAGTCCCACTTAACAGTAGCATTTGTTTGTAAGCAAACATGTGGCATTTAGGTGACATTTTATTTATAGTTTAATATAATTGAAATAAAATGTGAGAAATACAAGTGGTTATTGTTTGTATTTCTTTTTTCTTTGCTATTGAAACATCATTGTTAATATAAACAATCATCTCATTTCCAAAAGAAAAAAAATTGGTAATCCTAGATTTGAATACCTCTGCGTCCTGTGAATTCCCCCGATTCTGACTGTGACTATTTTGGTCTCCTAGTAGGGAACAATGCATTGCAAAGCTCCAAACCGGATCACAGTCTATGAGTCCAACCTTCAGAGAAGACGGACAAATTACTCCAAAGAGTTGTGTAAGATCAGATTCTTTTGTTTTTTTGTTTGCTTCTTGTTTTAAAATAATCTCCACACATTTTTAGTTTCGTGTTGTCAAATTCCAACAGTTACTTACAAACAATGAATAAAGTCTGATGGTTTTGGTGAACATCCTGGTTTCAAAGAAAGTGATATATTTGGTATACTCCGCAGCATTCCTTCTGCTTTCCCAAAGATTCTGAGGCATCATGTTAGTCTGTCATTTTCCTGAACATTGAAGAATAACTTTGAAAAGCTTCATTTTTTTTTAGTTATTTTTTCCTCTTTACTCAATCTTTGTATAAAAATGGTTAGACATACAGCAGTCATAAACTTAAGAAACTGGGATTAGTTTGCAGTGAAGTAGGGAACACTGCCTTTCTGATGAAGGTGAACTGTTTATATTGTGAAATATGAATACTTTTCTTGCATTAATTGCTTAACACAGTTTTGGTTTGAACATGGAGCTAATGAGCTTTCCAGTTAGCTTTGTAAAGAAGACTTTGCCTGCTTACTGTAGTCTTTTTTGCATAACTCTGGCTTGTCTTGGGTTACGAGGAGATCATATGTGATACATGACTGTTTTAGCACATATTGCTCTGAATATAACTCCTTGCATTTTCTCAGGTATGGAGAGTTCAAGTTTGGAACTTTCAAAAATATTTTAGTGTTAAGAGTAGCACATTTAAAATATTTGTGGATTTATTATCAATCATTGTACTTTACTCAAAATAAACAAGGGAGGTACATTTTTAAAGACATCCTCATTCACACACACACAAAAACATACAAAAAGCAAGGGATCAACAGTAGAACAGTAATGAATTTTAATATAGTATATATAATAAACCCAACATTTTGTTCAATAGAAATTTGGCAACTCACTAAAATATGAAGAACATTTTAGTGTATTTTTATCACTTCAGATAATTTAAATGACCATAGGTAAATAGATTTGTTTATTAGTAATGAAGTTTCCTAGAAGCATGAAGATGTTATACCAACAAATTAAATTTAAATTTAAATAACAAAAATTTTTAGCAGTACTGTAAAATGTACGTTATTATTTTATACAGCATTACCTTACTAAGTTTTTAGAGTTCTCAGGTCATTGTCCATTTCTGGGCACAGATCTTTGGCTCTTCTCAGTTAATCATAATTTTAATCTGGTTTGATAATGTGCAATGTAATAAATTATATGGAAGGGAAAAAACATGGAATTTTAATTTTTTTTAAAGTAAAGAATTACCATAACTGTGTTTTTATGAGGCGAATCCAAAACTTATTTCTCTTTATGTTCAGTGGATGAATGAGAATTAATTTAAGAACAAAGAGCTTCTTGGACATCAACACAAACTTCCCTGTTAACTAATTTTAACGAGAGTAAATAATTCATCTTTTCAAGTGTTCCTCTATCCCCCTTTAAAGCTACTGTGGTATACCACAATTAAAACTTTGTAAGAGAACTTAAAGAGAAGAGTTTGGATTATTTTTTAAAATATTCTTTTGATGTTGTGTTTTTTTTTTTTTTTTGAATCTAGTTACTGTGTGAATATATTGTAAAGGCATCTCATAGCCCTAAGCGGCTATAATAAACAGTCATTACTTAGAACTGAGAACTAGCTCAGTTGTAACATAATCCTTTCCTCTGAGGGCAGTATAGCATTACTGAAAAAACACACAAAACTCTCATTACTCTGAATGACATATATTGTCCTGTTTTCTCCCTCCCTCCCCCTCTTCTGTTCCCTTCCTGTTCCTTCCTTCCTTCTTTTCCTCCCTTCTTTCTCTCCTTCCTTTCCTCTTTTATTTCTTCCCTCCTTCCTTCTTCCCTCCATCCTGTCTTCCTTTTTCTCTTTTGTATTTCAGGAAGTTCATTCGAAAAAATCTGCTCTTTCTTTGGATGACAGCGACATCGAAGCTCGCCTTAATAGTTGGAATCTTGGGGTAAAAACATGTTTTATGTCTATTCATTGATGTGGCAGAATCGTATTGTATTTGGAAAACATCTGAACTAACTGAATTCTAAGCAGTGACTATTATTGGATGTTAGACATTTTGTACTGTGTTAGCACTGAGAAAGCCTTGGGGAACAGGAAAGAGAAATAGCATCCCAAAGAAGCATAAAATAGTCCCTGCCCTCAACAAGCTGCATTTTCTTGTTGGTGAAATAAGAGCTATACATACGAAACAGTTAAACCATACTTTAAGACCATATATGATCAAATACCAAAGTGAGTTATACAGGAAGTAGAATACTGAGGGGGAGGGCAGGGGAAAGGGTCAGAGAACAAGTCATCTGGGTTAAAAGAATTCTCAGGGAGACATCATGGCTGAGCCGCCACCATGGACAGCAGTTTTCAGGTACAGAGGCTGAGGGGCACAAGTGTGTTTGGATAGGTGGAGGGGAAGGGAGCTAGAATTCAAGGCAGAAGTTGGTGTGAAGAAAGATGTGCTGGTGTAAGTGAACTGTCTGGACTGGATCTTTGGGATTTATGTAGAGGATATGAGGACAGTGGTGTCAGGCTGGATTGTATCCGAGCTTTGAATGCTAAGTTGAGAAGTTTAGCTTTAAAATTTTAGGCAGTAGTGAGCCCTGGAGGTTAATTTTTTCCCCCTCTACGTTCTACCTTATGTATATGCTGTTTAAATGCTTTGAGGAAGTGAAAAGGGAGTTAATCAATTTTTAATGACACTTCATAATTATAAAAATAATTTACCCCTTGCAAAATTTGAAAAACGCAGAAAGTCAGAAGAATAAAACATGTTTTAAAATCTTAAACTGAGAGATACATTAACATTTTTTCACGTATCTCTTTCCCTTATTTTTTTCTGTATTTATAAAATTAAAATTTAAACAAAACTGGGGTCATATTATAAAAACCATTTTAAAATGTTCTGTTTTAAATTTGGTACAAGTTTATAATAGCTCTATTAACATGAATATTAATGGCAGCACTATTTTTTCTTTTGGGTGGATATTTCATAACTTATTTAAGCATTATGACATTTTTTTGACATTTAGGTTGCTCCCAGTTTCTTGCTAATATAAGTAATACTGCAATAAAATTCCTTGAAAGACTTTTTTTATGCATATTTGGTTGCTTTCTTAGGTTATGTTCAGTCTTGGTACATTGCCCTCCAGAAGGTGTATACCAGTTTATTTTCCATCCAGCAGTATATAGGACTGTCTCTTTCTTGGTTCTTCACTGGCAAGGGGTATTGTTATTTTAAAAAAAAAAACAAACAAAACCTAAAACCCTTCCTACTAATAACGGTCTTTAATGAAATCACTGCTTTAGGAATATCGACTAGGTGGTATTATGAAGGTTGTACTATAGGATGTGCTTAGAAATGAAGAAAGGGAACCAGACAGCTTTTAGGTATTTGTATTGGCCTCCACGTTGGTGTGATTTCTGTGACGATGGAAAGGGTGGAAAGGAAGAAGATTTCCAAGAGAATAAAGAATGCTTAGTGACTTAAAGAAGAAAAAAAAAAAAAAAAAAAAAAAGAATGCTTAGTGACTGACTGGTGGGCTGAACAGGAGGGCACCTTAAGATTTGGTCCTAGGAAATGGGAGTGTTGGCTCTCTGTCAGTTAACTGATTGTCGGATGGATGGATCCATTTTAGGGGTTTAAAAGTTTTATTTTAGACTGGTGGAGTTTAAAGAGATGGTAAGCCTCATTGGAAAGTTCAAGGTTTTCAGCTTCTTGAGTCTCAAGGGCTCATGAAGGAGTCATATTTTGTCGTCATAGTGCTGGAGGTGGTGTTCACCCAGAGTCTGAAACAGCTTTAGTCTTTAGAGACTTCAGGGTGAGGAGAGCTGGGTGGAGAGAACAGAGTGAGGAGGGCTGGCTCATGCAAATGGCCACAGTTAGAGGGAGGGAAATGGATAAGAATTTAAAGCAATGTGAATCTCTTTGTCACTTTAAGAATATGTTAATGAAAGAGAAGAGACAAATGGAATTGATAATGAGAGGGGATTAGTAAGTCAAAAGAAAAGCATTTCACATTTGAAGGGGTAGAGGAAGTTGCCATTGGAGGGAGGTCCTGTGTTACTAGTGTGGGAGAGAAGCAGACAAATTCTTTTTGCCAGAAAGCAATATCAAAATGAAAAATAAAATTCTGGGCTATCCTTTTAAACTTGCCTTTGCCCTTAGCCATTTGAAACTTCTGACGTACTTTTCTTAGCACATAGAGTACTGTTTACAATTATTTAACTGTTAAGAGATTAAATTTTTTATTCATATAATAAAATTAAAATAAAACATCTAAAATATTTTGAGGTAATGCCTTAAAACTAGGACTGCCTGAGGTTTTGTTTCACATTTTTATTGTTCAAAGAATGTACCAACAGTGTAAAATATAAAAGTCTTGCATTTTTACATATTTATAACATATATGCATTAATCAGGTTGAACTATAGTCTCTTGATCGCAGTAGAATAATTTAAATATCCAGTGTATTAGAAAGTTTAGATTTTGCTTTGATTTTAGTTTTGTATGAGAATGTGTGATGGACTTTTTTCTTTCTTCCTCTGAATGATCGGTTAATAGCTAGTTAATTTTTGAGCTTTATACTAAGGGTACATTTTTTTATTGCTGGCATGCTTGTCAACACCTTCATCCTGATGCATTAGATGTTCTAGATTTTGAATTTTCTATTTTTTTTTAATATTTTCCCCAAATATATTCTTTCTTTTCCCAGGTGTATGTTGATATTTCTTCTAGGAATACATAATTCAAGTAGAGATTTACTTCCTAAGCCTAGTAATTAAATTTTCTTTCTATATTTTTTAAATTACTCTTTAACCTTTCTAACCTTTAGCTCTTGAGAAGTTTTCTTGCTTTGTTAACATATTTTATATATATTTTATGCATGGGTATCTTTATATAAATTTTTATTCTTTTTTCTTTTTTCCTGAGGATGGGTGGGGGACCAAGAGGAGGAAGACTCTCCTGGGCCTTCCATCTGGGTCAGCAGCCATCCACTCATTTCCAGCCTGGGTCTCTGTGCAGACCCTCACACCCACCAGGAGCAAACAGTGAGGACTCTTTAGGTAGAATCCCTAAGGTCACATCTCTGGAAACAGAGCCCAAGAGCAGGATCTGGGCCTGCAGAATCTGTGCAGGGAGAACGTCTGGACAGGCAGTGGAGGGGATGGGACCTGGCAGAAGAAGGAGCCAGGCGAGGTCAGTGGGAGTGAGGCTCCCCTTGATCCTGTGAGGAGCTCCAGAGGGTGGACAACATCCCCACTTGGAGGTCAGCGCCCAGCAGGGAGAGGGTAAAGTTCCCTGTCGAGGGCTAAGAGCGCCTGTGAGCTGTTAGCAGCTGGGGATGCCCCAACTGTCCCACTCATTGTGGCTGTCCTCAGTGTGGCCGGTTGAGAACTGTTCTTATTGGTCACCCAGGCACAGCTGTGCCACTGGTGAACCAGCCACATGAGGAGGTCCAGTTGAGATGAGTTGTTCCAGTAGATGAGCCGCCCAGGTTGCCCACCTACAGAGTTGAGAGCTAAATAAAGTAGTCGTAGTTGGAAGCCATGAAGCTTTGGGGTGATTTGTTACACAGCTAAAAGCTAATCAATACAGTAGATGCTGCCAGTTTTCTAAAGGGATTGTGCCAATTTGCATTCTCATCAGCAGCTCGTACCAGTTCCTACTCCGATACTTTTTCTTCAGTACTTGGTATTGTCACTTAATTTTTTTTAGTTATAAAACTTCGCCATTCTTTTTTTTTTTTTTAATTAGCTATTCTTGAGAGTGTTTAGTGACATTGCATTGTGTGGTTTTTTTAAATATGTGTTTTCCTGATGACTGATAAAGTTAGATGCCTTTTAATATGTTTATTGACAGTTTGGCTAGCCTTTCAGAAGTGCTTACTTAAGACTTTGCCAATTTTCCTGTTGGGTTGTCTGCCTTTTTCTTACCAATATATAAGAACTTTGTATATATTCTCGGTGAGTCCTTTGGAATATAATATTATATATATTTTCTTCCATTTTGTTGCTCTCTTCCATTCACTGGTGACTTTGATGAACAGAAATTTTAATGCAGTTCATTTTCACATTTTTTCATCTTACGAAAAAATGCTTTTTGTGCCCTGTTTAAGGTCTTTGACCATTTTAAGTTCTTGATGATGTTCTATGTTATCTTCTAGCAGCTCTGTTGGTTCACTTTTTCTGTTTAGATCTATTTACCATTTGGAGGTGATTGTTGTGTATGTTGTAAGATAGGGAGTTAAGATTTGTTTTTGTCCCTTATAAATATTCAGGTGACACTCCCATTTATTGAAAAGACTATTCTTTTCCTGTTGCACTGCAGTGGTATTTGTCTCATGCATCAGATGACAGTACATGTATGTTTCCATTCTGTTCCTGTGACTTATTTGCTTTTTTTGAGCCGGTGGATGGTGTCTATATCTGTATTTTATTTGTGCTCCTTAAATGTTTGTTGAAATGTGAGTAAACCAATGAATGAACCTTATTTGTAGCATTTCTTCTGTGGAAAACATTTTTTCAAGTTCTAAAATATTGGCTTAAAAAAGTTGTTTTGGAGCATAATTGATTTGACACTGAGGACTGAATTTATTTTATGCTATAGTAAGAGTTTTGGCATTTCTTCTGATGGATGCTATGACTTAGAAACACTTATTTTAGTTGTTTTGCTAGTAGTATATTGCTCAATAATGTCCTTTCCTCTAAGACAGCTAAGATATTGGATAAAATGTCTTTCTATTTTTCTGGAGCCTTAGAACATCTCTATCTGATCAACATTAGTTAATCCATAAGGAGGTCAGTTTGACCAAATCCTGATTAATTTGAAGAAACAAACTGATAGAACCCTTTGTAAACAAACAATTCTACTAAAAAAACTAAACAAAATAAAATGTCAAAAGCCAGTTTTCATTAGAGAGCATTCGGATATCTGTATTCAGGTCTAGTTTAAATTATTATTTATTTTATTATTGTGATTCTATTTGTTTCTTAAACAAGAAATGCCCTGTCATGTGATTTATTCTTGTTATTGGAACTTAATTATTTTTGGCTTTGCTTTTTGTATAATATTTTGTTAGACTTTAATGTTTCTCATAAGTTCTTTTTATCCTCCATTTTGGACATTTCCTTATTGTGGTATTCTTTCTTGAGGTATTATGAGAGAACAAGAAGTCTTCTAAAAGAGCATGAAAAAAGTAAATGTTAAGACTGTTTACAGATTGCTTCAAGTCCATGTTACTTGTGGATTACAAAGTGGGAACATTTAACTTCAAAGCACATCTGGCTGCTGTTATAAAATCAGAAAATAGTTTGCTTATTTCCCTCAAATAGACTCAAGAACATAACTCTACTATGAATAATTCTCATTACATATTAAAAGTGGTTAAGAGACAAATTCAGTCTATTGTAAATGAATACCAACAATTGAAGATTTATACTTGTTTACAGTGTTCATTGTTGCTTTTAAATAATTAAAATAGACTTTTGTTTTGGTCAACTTGAGAAGGGAAATTTATGATAACAGAATGAGTACTAAACTTCTGTATTTAATGGCTTTTAAAGATGAAGAGGATGAAATAGGAGTTACTTCTGCATAGTTGAAAGGCTACATTGTAATTAGCTAAACCAATATTTTGTACCCTGCTTATGAATGTAGAGCTGGGTAAAAATAAGTCACAGATGGTTTTCTTGGCTTTTGGTTTTAAATTTTAAGCTTAATTAGAGCTTGAGCGTCTTTGAGAATTCTCTCTTTCCCTCATCCTTTATTTTTCCCCTTATATTTAATTCTGCTTCATGAATTAGGGTTTTATATATTTGCAGATTTGTGTGTGTCTTTGAAGGCCTTACTTTGTATGCTGGTTTTCTCCATTCCAAAAATAGAGGATGGTTACTTACTTTTCATATATATACCTTCAGACAATAAATATTTATTGAGTGTGCTTTGCTGCCTGCTGGAAATTTTCTGCCTCTATTTTTCAAGAAGCTGTGTATATATAGTACAGTGTTATTTACTAAAGAATATGCCTCTTTCTCTACCATGATATTTAAGTAGATTTTATTATTATCTTTACTTAGTAAATGTTTCCCAAAGTAATTGTACTAATTCATACAACCCAACAGTGTTACTCCACATCTGGAACACTTTTACTGTCAAGTTTTTAATGTATGCCAATCTGGTGGCTGTAAAATACCATCTCTTTGTAGTATTACTTTACATTTTTCATATTTCTAAACAGATTGAACATATTTTCATATGTTTTTGTCATTCACATTTCCTCATCTGTTAAATGTGGCTCAAGTTTTTTCCTATTTTTTTCCTGATGGATTGTTGTTCTTTCTTTCATGGATTTTAAAAGACCTTCTTTACACATATTGTAGACTAATTATATGTGCAAACATCTTCCAGTTAATGGCTTGCCTTTTCAGTTTATTTATAGTATCTTTTTTAGAGATAAGTTCTTATTTAAAGTGGTCAAAGTTATTGATTGATTTTTTGTTTGTGTCTTGTTTACAGAAATATTCTCAACTCCGAAGCCATAAAATCATTCTTCTTAATTGTCTTCTGAAAGTTTTATAATCCTGCAATTAATTAGAAGTGTTTAATACATTGAGAATTTATTATATATGGTGTGAGGAAGGGATCTACTCTTATTTTCTCTCTCTCATTGAACACATCCTTATTTGCTCAATAATTTGCAGTACTATGTCTTTCATGAATCATATTCTCATATATATTTCAGTTCCTGTTACTTTCTAGTCAGTTCCTTTGACTTATTTTCATTACTATAGTTTTATTATGTCTTTGTAAGACAACTCATGTTGATTTTTTTCTTTAGGCATGTCTTGTATAGTCTTGTCCCTTTGTTTATTTAGATACATTTTATAATGAGCTTATCACATTTTCCAAAAATTATATTGAGATTTTGGTTTGAATAAATTTAGGAACTAGATCAAGTTAAGGGGAATAGACATTTTTATAGTGTGGAGGCTATCAAAAACATGATTTCACTCTTTTTATTTCAGTCTTAATGTCTTTCAGAAAAGCTTAATTATTTATTCCATGAAGGGTTTATGTATAATTTTACAGATTTACTTTTAGGAATTATACATTGTTTTATGATTATAAATGATGTCTTTGTAAAATAATCTTTTTTTATAGGTGATTTTTGCTAATTTACAGAAATGCAGTTGACTTTTACAGATTGATTTGGCCTCTGGTAGCTTTGCCAAACTCTTATTTGGTCAGCCTCTATTTAACATCTTTCTATTTTTTGGTCTTTATTTGTTGTGTTCTTTATGAACTCCCTTAAATTTTTAAGAGTTATGCTTGAATACATATTGTTCTCATGGTGGTGGAACATAAATATCATCAAATATTGACCTGCAGGTGAGTGGCCTGCCTTAAGTGGGTTGTACAAAAACCCTGATGAATCAGGGTGCTGCAGACAAGGGAGTCAAAAGGAGGACTTTATTACCATTTTCTTCAATTTCATGGACTTTTTAAAAAAAGTGATTCCTTCTGCTGACAGGTTTTGGTTTTAATTTTCTATTTTTATAGTAAGTTTTTATAGATATCAGATCCTTTTTTCTGTTCATGGTTATTTATATTTGATTTTTTTTTTAACAAATAATAGCCAGTGATGATATGAGAGCGGTGACTTGGGTAGTTTATTTCTTAGTTCAGGAAGGCTCTCTTCTCCTGCTCCACTGAACTTCAGTTTCTTTAGTAAATGGTGCCTTTGTGGCTGTTGTTTTGACTTGTCTTCTTCTGATTCATTGGTTCTGTGTTGTTTCTGTAGGGCCCTTTTTTTCAGCTCCTTTTTTCTTTTTTCTTCATTGTGGACAATCTTCCTTCCCAGGAGCCTCCATCTTCCACAGAAGTGGTTTCTTCCTAAGATTGTCTTCTCTGGTTCTTCATACTTTCCATGACCTTCTGGTTGTATTCTGGTTGCTATTATGGAGGTAAATTTAAGGATTCACACACCAAGTCTGCCTGGGAGTGTAGTGATTGAGACATAAGAGATGATAGGTGCATGATTTCAAGGGTTGGAGGGGTAGACAAAAGTACAGAGGCACCAGAAGACTTGCCATGTTTTGGTAACCTAAGCCATTCAGCATTCTGGGAGGAGAAAACATGAGGTGAGGAGAAGTGGAGATGAGGCCAGGTAGTTAGGCTGTTAGAGGTTCACGAAGGTTTAAAAAAAACTTCTCTGCAAAGAAGTTCCTGTTTTGTATTTTACTTGTTAGTGGGCCACTAAAAATATATTATGCATTACTCTAAGAAACATACTAAATATTAATAAATATAGAAAACATTTTCATATAGCAGTTTACTAAAAACTCAAATGTTAATGTCTATTTTATTTTTAAATTTTCAGATAGAAAATCCTCGGTACCTGAGGCAGAAGCCTATCCCTGTTACTCTGGTAGGTGAAAATTGCATTTAACTTTTCCTATGGTCAGATATTTTAAAATAATATAATCATTAAGTTATTCACAAAAAATAATGCATTATGAAGCATAGTATTCTTATTAATTCTATTATATGGAAGTGAATAAATTACATTTTTTTCTTCAGTGTTGGTATTCTTTTGGCATTAACTTCAGGCAATTTAGAATTTACTTTTGGATAAGCAAGGCCTGAAAAAGGATTGAATAATTCTTACTCTTTCAACAGATGACTCCCAAATTCAGCCTGAGAAAATCCAGCAGTCTACACGATGATCATTTACTCTCTCGAATGCATGAGAAAGAGGTAGGATTGAGATATTTCTGATGTATCTAATTTATTAACACGATTTTTATATTTTGTATGTTTTCAGGTTCTATTTAGAATAATGATGCATGGTAAGAAGAGGTTGTTGTTGGTACAAATATAAAATAATGATACAGGTTACATTTTAAAAAGCCTTTTTGAGAGTAATGCTTATATTCAGATGCACCTTCTCTGAAGCTGCTGTTTTGAATTTCTTTCCTTTTAAAAATTGTCATTGATTATTTTTGTAACTCATTATAAGTCATTACCAATCAATTTTTTTCTTTTCCTTTTATTTTGTACTAATTCTTACTTTTGAGGCTGCTTATGATAGAATAATTAAAGTAATTGAAAGGACCTGGCGTCTTTTTGAGGTTTTTTTTGGTCTTTCATTAAATAATGTCCTTATTCTCTTTGATGACATCTTGGGTCAGGGGTACACATACCAAGGCTCCCCACATACATGTTGAAAGACGAAACACTTAAAACTATCATGTATTGCATCAGGGATTCATTTTAAAATGTGTGTGGCTTTATTTTTTTCTACATCCTTGTATTTTGTTTTTCTTTTTGGCATACTGTAAAAATATTTGTGGCATCATTGAGAAGTTTGCATGTAAACATCGACTTACTCCGTATCTTAAAATATATCCAGTGTATATTTTGGCTAAAAAGACCTTTGCACAGTTACACAGTCATTTCAGACTATTTTTGACAAAATTTTTTGATCATGCTTTTTCTCCATCTTAAAATATTTTAAAGTATATGCTGATGGGGAGAGTATAGCTCAGTGGTATAGACTGTGTTTAGCATGCACGAGGTCCTGGATTCAATACCCAGTACCTTCATTAAAAAAAAAACCTAGTTCCCTCCCCTCAAAAAATAAAAATAAATTTTAAAAAAGTATATGTTGAGTTGCCCCATTAAGAGAACCATCTTAGTTTCAGCTTCCTTTTAAAGTAGTATTTGTGATTATAAAATAATTTATGGATTTTTATTAAAGAAATTTTAGAAAATATGGACATATGTAAAGAAGGAAATAAAATCACCTATAAAACCAACACCTAGAAATAAAGACACTGGTAAAATATCATTGTATTGCCTTTCAGTCTTTTCTTTATGTATCCTATAAACATTATTCTTCCTTAGAAAATTGAGATATCATATATAATGTTTTAAATATCTTGAGTATTTTTATGCTATTAAATATTGTTCCTAAGGATCTATTTTTAATGGCTGTATTACAGTTCATATTATAGAAGTATCCTCAGTTAGTTTAATTTATCCCTATTGTCGAGTATTGAGGTTGCCTATAGTTTTCATGAATATAAATAATTCTGGGAAGAATATCCTTATATCTCTCTCTATTATACATGCATTTCTAAATATTTCTATGGGGTAATGAATTATATATTACATGATAAAATTGAAAAGATGGATTTTTTATAATTTTATTACCATAAGCAATTTAACCTCTAAAATGGAAGTTAATACTTGGAAGTCACATGAAAATTGTATGTGATTATAAGGTACAAGTAAAGAATGTATTATGTGTGAAAATGAGAATGAATATAAAAAGGCAAAAGTAATTAGGAGCCATTGAAGGCAAAGGAAAGTAGCAGTTTAGATTGCTTTTATCAATACAAAGATACTAATTATATTTTTAATACAGAACATGTAATTTTTAAAAAAGTTTTTTTCAATTTCAGGACAAAATTTTTTACTGTTTTAATTTTTTTTTTTTACTGTTTTAATTTCTGACATAGAAAAATACCAATCATTAAAAGAAAGATATTCAGAGTTTAGTCCAGGAAAAAACATTGATTTTCCTGAATTACATGTATGTTCTCTATGCTATACATAATATAACTGTTAGAGATCATGATATTTCCCCTATTCTGATCACTAGAAAGATCAGAGATTCCAAAAAAACATCTTCAGCAACTGTAATAGTTTATGACATGTGTTTTTGTGCGCTGTCCTGAATCTTTGTCCTTAGTGGTCTCTTAGTGTTTTATAATCTTCCCAGTTTTTTATTTATCTGCTTTAATTTTACTGTATTTGTGAATATTTGTGTAAGTGTCTCACATTCTTTCTAGAATGGTATGTGAGTAGATGAATAAATTAAAAATCCATTTAAAAAATAATTTAAAAAAGAAAATACCAATCAAACTTCTTTAATATTTTTGTCTGTTTTCCAGAGATAGTTTTTTAACTTTCCCTAAGTTTCCCTAACTTTCTGTTTTCCAGAGATAGTTTTTTTAAGTTTCCCATAGATACATCATGATATGTATAGCTATCCTTTAGAAGGGTAATCTTATGTCTCCTTACTTAAGTCACTTTTGTTAAACAATTATTTGTGGAAATGAGGATAATTGCTTTTCTGTTTTGAAATTCTGCAGACTCTTACACGTTCACGAAAGGCAACTCTGATGTGTTTTGTGCATGTTCTCATCTAAAAGCACTTTTGTTGTTGTTGGGTGGAGTTTTAAAAATAATAAATAGCATTGTTTCAAGTGAGTTAAGTGTTTTTTTTTGAAACGAAATATTAAATATTAGATTAAATATTTCATCGTCATTTTCTCAACACCTACTCTTTATTTTTCAAGGTAATCATTGCTAAAAATTTAATGTGTATTCTCTTTAAAAGTGTCTAGGACTATCTCATTTTTAAAATACAAATACGAACCTAGGTCATACTCTATATGCTGTTTCATTTTGCTTTTTTAACTTAAGTATATATTCTGATGATTTTTTTTATATCAGAGATATGGCTTCATCCTTTTTAGTAGTTGCATTGTATTTTATTTTACTGATGGACTGCATTTTATTAATATAGATTTCTATTGAGGGATATATGTTATCTGGAGTATTTTGCTACAACAGACAATATTTAAGAATATCCCTTTGTATATTTTTGTGTATTGCATGTTTATTCTCATGTGATAAATTCTGTAGAGTGGAATTGCTCAGTCACAGGGTTGCACTTTAAATTTTTGATTGACGTCGATAGATTGCCCTTAAAATAAGGTTATGTCTGCCTAGGACCGCAGGCCTGGAAGAGAATGGGGAGTGATGGCTACTGTGTATGAGAGTTCTGATTTTGGAGTGATGGAAAGGCCGTAAAAGTAGATTGTGGTGATGGTCGTGTAATTCTCTGAAATATTAAAAGACATTGAATTGTATACTTTAAGTGGGTGAATATTACAGCATGTGAATTATATGTATCTTAATAAACTATTTGAAAAAGGTTAGGTCTGTTTATACTTGCACCATTGGATTTGAGAATGTGTTCCCATTTCATCATCAACACTGAATTATAAACATTTTTGATTATCTATGAGATGAAAAATAGTATCTTATTGTTTTGATATTTACATTGCTTTTATTATAAGTGAGAATGAACATACTTTTTGTCTGTTTATTGCCTTTTTAATTTCACTTTTGTGAGCTATCTTTTCTTATATTTCCATATTTTTGTTAAATTGTTTGTCTTCATTGTGATTCCTAAGAACAATTTATATGTAAAGAAATTCAGGTTTTTGTCATATATCTTGCAAGTATTTTTCTCTGTATGTCTTTTGATTTATTTCTGTTTTTTTTTTTAAATGTATACATGTTTTCTTTTCCAATAGTTGAATCTATCAATCTTTTGTCTATGGCTTGTGTTCTTTGTATCATGTGGAAAAACTTTCTTTTTCCAAGATTATGAAAAAAATTAACTCGTATTTTTGTCTTTTTTAATCTTATTTTTATATTTAAGTCTCAGATCCATTATAGAGGGTTTTGCTATGAGTAGTGATGATGATCTAGGTTAGTCAATTCTTTAATGTTATAAAATCAAAATTTAGATGGTTGAAATGCTTAAGTTACAGAATGCAGCTAGTGAGGAGAGAATTGAGAGAGATGAAATTCTGTACAGATTATCTGTGCCATGAAACATTTAATAAAAGTTTTAATTCTGTTGTTGACGCTTTGGAGTCCTAAAATATTTAATTAGCCTTTATAAATCAAACTTTATAAATCAAACAAAATGAACACAGCTTTCATTTTAAGTTTATGATTGTGTGAAAAATACCTTAGATGTTAAGTGAGTAATATTCACAATAGTATTTTATTAGAATTGAAGAACTGTAGTAGTTTTCTTTTGGTGGCTAAAAATACACCTATAAAATATTTTAAGATGAAAAAATGTTTTTCAATTTATTGGAACATTATGGGAAAACATGTTCAGTGACGGTGTTCCTTTTGTTTTAACCTTAACCTCATTCACAAGCATACTTGGACTTGTTTGCCTTTGTAATTGCTAACATGTTTCCTCTGATATCCACATCATAGACCTGTGTGACAGTGAATCTCATCAAGCAGTGGGGTTTTGTTTTTTTTGTGTGTATTTTTAAAAAAAGATTTCTGACATAGATTAAGATATTTGGTAAACCATTGTCACTGAAAATGAGAGAAGAGACAATGCAACAAGGGGAGATCAATTTTCAGAGCAGCCATCAGTGTTCAGAGAACAGATGGTAGAAATTGCTCTTTTTGTGAAATAAAATAGAAAATTTCCTTTGAACTTCACCTCCACCCATATTGAATGTTCCCACCCATCGCCTAGAAGGGGATACTGCTTCTTTCTTACGTAATGCTAATTAGGCATTTTTTTCTTTTGCAAATCTACTAGTTAAATGTAGAATTTAAGTACATCCAAGAGGACAAACTGCACAGTCACTGACATAATAAATGAGAGCGTTGATATTTTGAAACATTTCTTATAAATACAGCATTCCAATACACGCAGTCTCACCAAATAAATAATGATACAGAGGAGTATCACTGTAAATCACATGCAGGCAGGGATTAGATCATTGCCAGTGTCCCAGCAGCCTGCTGTCTGACCCTTCCCAGTCATGCTCTCTTCCATCTCCCCTAGCAGTAACCACTCTCCTGACTTTTCTGATAATTTCCCTCCGTTATTTTTGAAGTTGACTTCACCACCAGTGCCTGCATTCTTACAAATGCAATTATTATTTTTTTATTAGATTTTGAACTTCATTTAAATGGACCTAAACTTTGCATTTGTTTTTTGTGTCTTGCTTCTTTTGCTCAATGGTATGTTGGTGACATTTGTCCTTGTTCTGCCATATACTGTAGTTAGGTTCATTTACATTGCTTTCTTTTAAGTGAATCTGCCACAATTTCTTGCCGTTTTGTCAATGAACCTGTTCTGATTTTTGGCTTTTACAAACAGTAATCCTTCGAACAATCTAGTACGTGTTTCCTGACACATGTGCAAGAGTTTCTCTAGGACAGTGGTTCTCAAAGTGTGGGCCATGAACCCTGTGGTCCCCAAGACCCTTTCATGAGGTCTGTGAGGTCAAAATCATTTTTGTAATAATGTTTAAATGTTACCATTATTATTATTATTTACTGTATTGACATTTGCATTGACGTTGCAAACATGATGCTGGGTAACGCTATATCCCAGCCCACATCAAGACAGTGACACCAAATTGTACTGGTTGTCATATTCCTCACTGCCGCATGCTCACAGGGGAAACATGACCAGTTTTACTTAAGAATTTTCTCAATGAAGCAAGCAGAAAATTATTAATTTTATTAAATCTTGTACTTCAAGTGTGCATCTTTTAGATGTCTGAGTGATGAAATGGAACTTTGTATAAAGGACGGATGGGACATATCAAAGTCCAGTGGCTGCCCAGAGGAAAAACATTTGTGTGCTTTTTCCAGGTATGAATTGCAGTAGCTGCTGTTTTTGTGGAATATCATTTTTACTTGAAAGAATGACTAATGGACAAAATGTGGTTTATTCAAGACTTGGATATTTGGCAGATGTTTTCTCAAAAATGAACAAAATGAGCCTGTCACTTCAACCAAAACAACTGACAGTATTTGTTGCTAATGATAAAATTTGACCTTTTAATACAAATTAGAATTTTGGCATACTTGTATCAGTCACTGTGAGCTTGAGAGCTTTCCAATACTAAGACTTTTGCAATGAGATCGGTAGTGATATCAACCAATGTGAAGTTTTGCCATTATGTAATGAAATTTTCAATATTTGGAAATCTCTATAACTCACCGAACTGATATTTTCCAAATGAGTAATGAATGATGTTATAAAGTCACGCATGGCTAAAAGATCCATTCCCAAATTCAAGAAAGGCCAACAGAACTTACTGTGATAGTAGTAAAAGTTTCAGATTCCACAGTGCAATTAACTTAAAAACCTAGCATTTATGAGTGTTCGTTTACTTAAAAAGAATTATCTACACTTATTCAAAAAGGGTATTAATATGCTCCTTCACTTTACAACTATGTATTCATGTAAAGAAACATTTAAGGAAGAACTAGTTCCAACATTAGATAAATTCTTTGAGATAATAGAGGTGGAGGGACTACTTCTCCACTCACTTCATGAGGCAGACTCAGACACTAAAACCAAAAAGAACATTACAAAAAAATTAAATCCCAGTAAAAATAAAAAGGTAAGAACAAAGTTTATTATCAATACATTGAGAAAAGACTTTTATTTAATAAATGATGCTGGTACAATCTCTCATTTACCTGGAAGAAAATAAAATTGGTCCTTTCCTCTAAAAACAAAAATAAACAAAAACAAATTCTGGATGTACCTAAACTTTAACCTATAACTGCCCAAACAAAAAGTTTCAAAACAACAAAAATCTTGGCATTGGGAGATCTTCCTAACACAAAAACCTTTCCAAACCTGGAATATATAAAAGGGATAATAGAAAATTTTCACTCAAGTGAAATAAGGACCTTGTAAGTAGAAGCAAGATCAATAGAAAAACAATCGTTTTGAGGAAAATATTTGGGACAGACTGTAGGTTAATGTATACAGCACCAGGAGGTCTTCTGATTGACAGACAAACATGGATCAAAATTGTGAAAAGGCATTTCATAGAAGACCAGATTCATATGGCCCAAAAACATGTGAAAGAGACTGACACAGTAGTTTTCAGGGAAATGCAAATTAGAATAGTAATGAGATATCTACTCTACTGGCGAAAATGTGAATTTACCTTTAACAGAGGGCAAAATCTATTACGATATATCAACAATCATTGGCTTTTCTTTTGAGAATCCACCCTGAGAAACTAAAGGTCCAGTGTGTCAGATGTATATATAAGAATGTTTTTGCATTGTTGTTTGAAATAGAAAAACACTGAAAATAAAGTGAACATGCATTAAGGGGAATAGTTGAATACATTTTTGTTTTTCTCCTCATTAAGGAATAGTTCGTAGCAATTTAAAAGAATGAATAGAAACTATAGCAAGTGTTTTTAGAGAGATTTCCATGAGATATTGTTCAGAGGGAAAAGCAAGATGTGGAAAACATAATTTTGTGTGTGAAACATTCATAATAAAAATTATATATTGCTAAGCGTATAGTAGTTTAAAGAAGAGAATTTATTGGGCTCTCATAGAACAGTCTAGGGTATATGGGGAGTGCTCTGCTCTGTGATGTCATCAGGGACCCAGGCTGGTGGGGAAGGGCTACCATCCTTAGCATACAGCTTCAGTCTCTGGAGCTGAGGTATTGATTGCTCACAAATACCTTGTCTTTTAAGCACTTTCCTTATGAAAGAAAGAGGCTGGAGAGAAAGCCACTTAAAAAAAAAATGTCTCATCAAAGTTGCCTGCATCATTTCTGTCTCATCATCCCCCTTGACCATGCTTATCTGTGAAGCAGCCATCTGCCCTGCCCCAGTTTGGCGCTGTTAGTGGAGCCCCGAAGGAAGAAGAGGAAAATAAGTATCTGGGGACGCTAGAAGTCTCTGCCCCAAACCCCATACTGGTGTGTGCATTTTGCTTGTGTGTATTTGTATATGGTTCTGTGAGCGTGGCGGAAGATACGAAAATACACTGAGTTGTTAATGTCCATTTTCCATAGTCCATGCAGATGTTGATGTAGGAAGATATAGTGAGGAGAGGGAGAGATTCAGATAAAAAAGGAGACGAACACCAAGGGATACAGAAGAGCTAAACAAAATAAAGAAAAACTCAGTATGTAATATGATTATGTCCATGTTTTGTGTAAATTATGTTCGTGTATGATATATGAACAAAACTAAAAATTAGAAAAAAGAAAATACCAGCATGTACTATGCATGTTTAAATATCACTTTTTCCCTTAATGTGATGAGTTCTGATGAAATTAGAAGTTACCATTTAGGAGAGTTCCGTACATCTCTAAGCACCAGTGATAAGATAACAAGAGAGGTAGACACATTATTTGTGCTATGTTTATAAATAAGCACAATGAATAACAATTGACATTATGAAATATTACAAATTAATAATTTGAGAGTAGAATACACTGGAGATATTAATCAGGAAGAATCTAAAGTACTGACATGATAATTTCCTCTGACTAGTAACTGATAGAATTCTCTAAAAAGATTGTAACAATTAGGTATCTGAGTAAGTAGAGTGATGATTATTTCATGAATCACTTCTGTAATTTGCTGTGATGATTGTTGAGATGTAGAAAGAATATATGACTAAGAAAACACATCATTCGGTTGTGTTGCTGATAATACTTTAGAAATTGCTGAGAAGTAGAGATGGTTGACTTCAGTAATATTTTTGACCTTTTATGCTTTACAATTTAATTGCTACGTAGGTACAGGAAATAAAGGCAGACGCAAATATTTCAGTAACATTACGATGGCTACATTTTATACATCACTGAAAACTTGTAGAGTTTGTAGACTTATTCTCTGCATCAAAATAAGTCCTGTTTTTTTCTGTACATTTTATTCCTTTGACATGATTTAGGTAGTTGGTCAACATTAAAGCTTTGAAATAACATTAAAAGTTTTTCCTTGGCATTTTAAGATGTTTAGATGATGTTTATCTAAATAACTTTAATACATTATTTTCCTTACAAACTCATTAAAGTAAAATGCTATTTTGTTTTGTTATTCTGCTACTTTGAGTTCAAATGTTAAACACAATTTGCATATAGAAAACTGGCTAGTAAAAAGTAGGATTTTGAATAAGAAACCTGCTCTTCTGTAAGAGGGAATGTTGAATACCTGAGTGAATAGATTGGTAAGTGTTCCTTTAAAAAAAAAACCCTTAATCCAAAATTTGTGAAGAGTCAGCTGAGCAAAATGACTTTGCTAATTAGTTATACTGTAAGTAGGATATTTTTAAACCCAAGGAAATAGTTTTACCCTAAGTAAATGAACATGTTTCATCAGCTTTATTCATTTGGTAGCAATGTCCAACCTCAGAGCTATTCCTTGAAGTACATACTTCACAGAAAATGGGGCCCAGTGAGCTTTGTAAATAAAGTTTCCTAAGCTCATTTTAAATAGAGATTTCAGAAATTGTCTTAAAAATAGCTTGTGGGAAAGCTCTCTTGAAAGTGAAGCTGTCCAATTTTAGTTCCTTTGCTTTAGCAGTAGGTTATCCACAGAATGTCTTTCCTACACTCTACTTACCCTGTGGAGTTGTCACCATCTCTTGATGGCTTTTACTTCTTTTTCTAGAAGTGTGTGGTTTAGTCCTGGAATGCTTCTAGTAATTGTCTGAGTGGACCTTCTGGTCATATTGCCTAGGGACTTGGTTGAATGGGGTGAGGTTATCCTCTTCCATTTATCCCAACTGATTCTCACCATAAAATATTTTTGATGGGGGCAAATGGCCTAGAGGGGTATTTCAGTTCCAAACCAAATCTCACTGATGTTAGAAAATTGGTATCAAGATAGGAACAAATCTAATGAGGGCATTTGGCGGTGGAACAGGAGAGCACGCCCTTTTCTTGCAGACTGCTTTAAGAGGGGCTTCTCTGCTCATCCTCTTTCATGGCTCACTCTGCCTTAGCCCGACATCGAAGATTCTGTAATTTAGGCTCACTTATTCGTTGTGTTTGCCGTCTTGGTTCAGTGGGGCTGCGGGTTCTACTTGAATCTCAGCTGTTGTGTCCAGGCAGAGCACCTGAGTGACACTGGGACTCAGCTTAGGAGGATGACAGTATTTATTGTGCTGCCTGAGAATAGTTGTTGTGTGGAGTCTGAGTTACTTGAAGATCAAATAAGTTGGCAGTGTTAAATTCAGTCTTTCAATTTCAGTCTTTTGTGTTAAACTAGACTAAGCAAGGCTATTTTCTGTCTTTCCTGTGGGGATGTATGTAAGATGCACACATATGTATAGCCATCCACATTTATATTTATATCTATGTCTTGTATTCTGTATTGTCTTTATTTACTGTGCTAGTAAGATTGTTTCTATATTGTAATCCTGCTGATCGATCATGACTCATGCCCTAGAGTATGCGGCAGAAATACAGAGTTATTCTGTGGTGTCAAGGTAAAGGGAAGAGATACTTTTTTAATTAAAAAAACTTTTTTAAGGTTGTCAATAGAGAAACTTTCTTTTTAATACTACCCTTGTAATAACTTGGTGTTCACTATCTTAACCAAGTTATTAAACCTTACATTGGCAATATTGAGACAAACCAACCTCCTAATAAAGATGGAATGAAAAAGGACACGTCACTGTAGTGTCATTCTTGCCAAAACCCAGTAAGTCTAATCATGAGGAAACACCAGATAAATCTGAACTGAGGGACATTCAATAACTGGCTGTATTCTCTAAAAATGTCAAGATCAAGAAACACAAAGAAAGGCTTTTCCTGATTAATGGAGATAAGTTGATGACAGTTATGACAGTTAATGGTAGTGTATGACCCTGGATTGGATCCTGGATTGGGAAAAAATGTAGCTATAAGTGACATTGTGATAACTGATAAAACTTGCCTATAGACTGTGCATCAGATATTATTGTGTTAATATTACATTTCTCAATTTTGATAACTGCTGTGGTTATAAAATACAGTTTGTTTTAAGGAAATATACACTGAGCTTTTCAGGATGATGCCTCTAACTTTCTTCCAAATTGTTCAGAAAATAACTTGTGTGTGTATATATACATATATATATGTCGTTAAAGCTATAAAATGGTAAAGCGCATGAGGCAAAATGTATACAATTGGTGAATCTGGGTAAAGGGTATATGGGAGCTCCTTGTGCTATTATTGCAACTTTTCTTCAAGTTTAATATTATACCAAAGTAAAAAGTTGTATCAGAAAAACAGACTTTAGAAAGCTGTCTTTGGTTGCAAGAACAGAGGTTCATGAAGCTACCTAAAATAAACAGGAATACAGAAATTGTTTCAAATTCTAGTAGCTTAGTCTCATGGAGACTATTGAAATTGCTTACTTCGTATTTCAGGTGTTGTGTGGTTTCTAGTCTTTGCTGTTTTGTGTATTTGCTTTGCTTTCTTCTGTGTCCTGGATTTATCTGCTTTTTCTGGGTTGCTAGAACCTTTGCCTAGTAAATGGATGGCTACCTCTCTCTGTACCACTCATAACATTTATTATTTTTTTCTTCAAGTTTTATTGAGATATAATTGACATACAGTACTGTATAAGTTTAAGTTACACTGCATAATGATTTGACATACATACATCATGAAATGATTATCCAGTAAGTTTAGTGAACATCTGTCATCTCATACAGATACAGAATTAAAGAAACAAACAATTTTTTTCTTTATGTGAGAACTCTTAGGATTTACTCTACTAAAAGCTTTCATATACAGTGTACAGCAGTGTTAACTATATTTATCATGTTGTACAGAACATCCCCTAGTACTTATTTATCTTGTAACTGGAACTTTGTACCTTTTTGACTGCCTTCATTCAATTCCCCCTCCTCCTACTCCCCAACTCTGATAACCACAAATCTGATCTCTTTTTCTATGAGTTTGTTTGTTTTTGAGGAATAATTGACCTTCAGCACTGTGTTACTTCCTTGTATACCACATAGTGATTTGATTTATATACATTTTAAAGTGATCACCATGTTAAGTCTACTTACCATCTGTCAGCATACAAAAATATTATATAATTACTGAGTATATTCCCCATACTGTACATTTCATACCCTTGACTCATTTATTTGTAACTGGAAGTTTGTACCTCTTAATTTCCCTCACGTATCTCTCTTCCCCCGACCCCCTTCCCTGTTTGTTCTCTTAATCTGTCTCTGTTTCTGCTTTGTTATGTTTTTTCACTTGTTTTTTTAGAATCCACATATAAGTTAAATCATACAGTATTTGTCTTTTTCTGTCTGACTTATTTCACTTAGCATAATACCCTCTAGGTCCATCCATGTTGTTGCACATAGCATGAATCTGTGTTATGTTTTTGTTTGTAAAATTTTATGATTTCATTTTGATATGTTGATTTGATTATGCACAGTTATCTTTAGTTCATGTTCATTATTTATTTGAAACAGTAATTGAAAAATATGAAGTATTTTTCAAAAATTTTCAAGAAGTTGTTTTGACAGCACATTTCTCATATTTTAAAAGCAAAATTTTCTGAAGGTTGTAGACTAATATTTTTTGCATACCTACTTTGTACCAAGCATTGTACAGAGAGTATGGTTACTTAAATGATGTCATTGAATGTGATTGTCATAACTCATTGAGGTAAGATAATTATTCTTAATTAGAAAAGGAAATAGAATCTCAAAATGGTGACTTGCCCAAAGTCACAATAGTGGGATGAGAATGAGAGTTAGAAATGAGTTCTGTCAGAGTCCAGTGTACATAGTCTTTTAAATAGCAAGGAGTCAGGTGGTCAAATACTTTCACATTTAAGATGATCAATTTTATATTGTTATTCTTAAAATCTGTTACTGCTATTCTTTTAATCCTAAGGTGCACTCATTATTATCAACAAGCATTGGTGACATTTTTGCTGACTTTGCTTAGAACACTGGGTGTTAGTTTGAGGAGGGTAGGAAATGTTAATGAATACTAGAAGGGAGATAAAGTCACTGCCTTGAGGTAGTCAGAGTCTGTGAATCCAGGAGAGAGAACTGGAAAATCTGTGCATTATCAGTAATGTGCCATATGTATGGACATTCATTCTCAAGTTGTATTTAAGTGTATAGGTTAATAAGAGTATTTTAAATGAGCATGTAGATATGAGGAAAGAAAAAAGTAAAAAATTGAATAGAGGCTTAAGTGAAAAACATAAACAAAGGCTAAAATACCAAGTAAATTTGGCAAAATATCACCTTAAATGACTTTTTTGGGAGTCAGTGGGCTGGGATCACTGATGAGTCTGTATTCAGTAGTTTAACTGCTACCTGTCAAGTGAAATTTATTTGAAAGACTTTTAATTGGCTTGAGAATAATCAAAGAATGTAACCAACATTTTGTTATATGTAGTGCGATTGCTAGACTAGTAGCTGTAGGGTAAAAGTGGAAAATGATACTCTCTTTTATATAAGGAGTTGCTTTAATTGTGTGTTTTTGCCAAAGGGAAAAGTAAATTAATAACACCTTTAAAATATTTTCCTTGAAGTTGGACATGAAAACAAAAATGTTGGAGGCTAAATGTCATGAAGAGAAACTTAAATTGCAACAGAAACATGATGCTGATGTTCAAAAGGTAGAGTATATACCACTTACCATTTTATTAGTAGTGAATATTTGAAATATTCTAGGTCTTGTGATCATCCATCCATCCATCCACTTACTTATGTACTTACGATAGTGTGTGTTATAAATCGAATTGGCTAAGTTATTATCCTAGTAAAAGTTGATCTTTAACTTCATTTGCTAAACAAATGTACAAATGTATAGTTTAATTACCTTTTAGTTCTCTATCAATTGTTTGAAGGCTGGTCTTATGGTTCTTTATCTACATTCTATCATTACCTTTCATAAAGGCCGAAATAAGTCATCAACTGTAAATACTAGAGTTCGTTTTGGTCTAATATGCTTTCAGTTTTCTGGCAATTAGAATTTCCTTTTTATTTTAAAAATAAACTCTTTGATATAGTTCTCTTTGGTAGAGACTGCATGCATTGTAATGCTAGTACTGACAATGTAGGCTTTTATTTTCAGTAGCACATTGAGTTTTATGCCTTCCAGTATTTTAATTTGTATTTTTGAATAAAATTGATTTTTCTTCTTAATGGGCAAAGCAGAAGTCATCAGTTTATATTTATTGTACATTGAATCTGAATTGATACTATATTTTAGTATGATTTTTAAAATTCAGTGATGTATTTCAGTACATAATAGAAGAAATTTTAATTCATGACAGTTGGTCCAAATAGAAACTTCTCATTGATTGTTTCAAAACTCAACCTATGCTTAATTTCGAAAATAATACAAACAGCTCAATATCAAAAAATTAAACAGTCCAGTCAAAAAAAGAGCAGAAGACCTAAATAGTCATTTCTCCAAAGAAGACATACAGAAGGCCAACAGACACATGAAAAGATACTCAGCATTGTTAAAATTAGAGAAATGCAAATAAAAACTACAGCGAGGTATCACCTCATACAGGTCAGAATGGCCATCATGAAAATGTCTACAAATAGTAAGTGGTGGCGAGGATGTAGAGAAAAAAGAACCCTCTTACACTATTAGTGGGAATGTAAATTGGTGCAGTCACTATGGAGAACAGTATGGAGGTTCCTTAAAAAACTAAAAATAGATTTACCACATGATCCAGTAATCCCACTCCTGGGCATATATCCGGAAAAGATGAAAACTCTAATTCAAAAGATGAAAACTCTAGTATGTGCACCAGTGTTCATAGCAGCACTATTTGCAGTAACCAAGACGTGGAAGCAACCTAAATGTCCACTGACAGATAAAGAAGATATGGTATATATATGTATGTACACACACACACACACACACACACACACACACACACACACACACTGGAATATTACTTAACCATAGAAAAGAATGAAATATTGCCATTTGCAGCAACGTGGATAGACCTAAAGACGATCATACTAAGTGAAATAAGTCAGACAAAGACAAGTATTATATGATATCACTTTTATGTGGAATCTAAAAAATAGTAAAAATGAGCTTATTTACAAAACAGAAACAGACTTATACACACTAGAAAACAAACTTATGGTTACCAAAGGAGAAAGTGGGGAAGGGATACATTGGGATTTTGGGATTAACAAATACATAGTACCATATATAAATTTGATAAACAACAAGGATTTACTGTACAGCACAAGGAACTATATTCAATATCTTGTAATAACCTGTAGTGGTAAAGAATTATATAATATATAATGTATATAACTGAATCACTTTGCTGTATACCTAAAGCTAACATAATATTGTAAATTAATTATGCTTCAAGCGAAAAAAAGCTAAGCCGATGGTTCTGCTTCACAAAACTAGGTGACAGAGTTGGAGTCAGGAAATTGAGGCCGTAGCGCTAGGCATCCAAGCTTTCTTAAAAGCTGAAAATACGTTAGTATTTAGTCAGGTGTGTATTTGGCTTACCTTCTCTCAAAGCAACAAGAAGGAAACCACTGATTGAAAATTAGAAAAAGAAAAAATATTGTATCCATTTCCTTCTCCTTCCCTCTTTTGCATTCAGATTTTAAAGGCAAATATTCCCTTCTGCTCTTACTAGAATTTTACCTTTGTTGGAGAAAAATGGTTCTCTATCATAAATGTTGGAGATTCAGTAATATAATTTCAGTTAAGCATAATGTATGTCCATATGAAATAGAATCTCTTGATGTATAAAATACTGATGTAGAAGATAAATAAATATAAAAATATATTTGGAAAAATCATGGTAATAGAGTTTGAAATAGACTTCTTGGTATGTCCGTTACAAAGATCTGTGCTAAGAAAAACATTTAATAATAAAATCCTTTCCAGGAATTTCTCTTTAAAATAAATACTGCGTGAAAAAAGAAAGCAATGCAACTAGTTTGAAATGCCAGGTAAAATATAAATAAAATCCTTGACCTTATGCCAGACTTGGAAAGTATATTCATCAGTTTGTTGCATGTATGGCATTTTCTAAGGATTAGGAATTGGGATGGAATAAAATTGAGAGTGCTTTATCTATTTGCATACATTCTTTTCCTTTTTTGCTTCTTTATGGATGTTAGGGTCAAAATACCTCCTTTTCTTATTTACCAATCATTCTTAGAGGTGGGACCATAACAATGAAAGGTAAAGTATAATGCTGGTAATAAAAGCACTAAGAAAAGTTGATTAGACATTGGTAAATAACCTTTTTTTAAAAACTGAATTTGGGTGTGTAGGAAATATACTTCAACCATAAAAAAATTGAGGCTCCTGCCTCAATTTGGTTTTCTTTTTTCTCCTGGGTTAGCACATTTATTTTCCTGCTTGCTAACTTTCCTACATTTTGGTTATTTCTCTAGTTTTGGTTTTATTTTTTTTTTGAGTGTAGGTGTATTTAGAAGTATATAATCATAATTAAGTTTTTTAAACGATTCATTTTAAAAGTTCTGACAATGTAAATTAATGATGTAAAATATTCATGCAACTTTTGACATGTTTTGGGCTGACTTTACTGATTCTCAACTAGCTATCTAGCAGAACTAGATATAAAGGAAGCCTGTTACATCTCATCTTCCCATGTATCTGGAAATTCTTGTGGTTGTGCGTGAATATGATGGAAGGACACTAGTGGGAGATTCAGGAATATGCTTATCTGAAGATGTTCTAGTCCAATGTGTTGGGAAGGTGAATTGTACTTTATTAATATATCAGGTTTCTGGTGGCTTCTCTCTGCTACTTCATGACAGTTTAATCTATGAGTTATATTTTAGAGAATCACCTAATGCATTATTTATGATCTCCTTAATAATTGGTATATGAAAACTCAAAGCAGATAGCATATTTCTTTCAGTAATCAATTATTCTAGAGTATTTAATATTTTATCAACGCACTAAAGTGTAATCTTTACATCTTTTTGGGGAAACAATTTATGGGATTAGCTGAGATAGACTTGGAAAAATATTTTTAAAAAATTATATTTCATACAGTATAGCATACTAAAATATTTTAAATTCATTTGTAGATTTTAGAAAGAAAGAATAAAGAAATAGAAGAAATGAAAACTTTATACAAAAAGAAGCAAAATGAAATGGAGGAGACTATTAGAAAACTTGAAAAGAAAGGTGATGTTGTATTGTTACATAAATCTTTTAATAACATTTCCACTCTACTTTAGTGGTTGTAAAAGTAAAATTTTATTTTTTGATCTTTTGTAGTATGGGACAGGAATGTTTATGTGGGTTTCCATCAGTGTATTATGTTGATGTGAGCTTCCACGTGACTTAAGGAAAACTGTGTGTGTATCTCTGTGTGTGTATGTGTGTGTGTGTGTGTGTGTGTGTGTGTGTTGATTTGGTTAAAGATTTGGAAGAGTCTGTGATTGTTCCTACTTAACTCTCTTCCTGTTCATTGGGCTGGAGCTGCCAGAGGTCAGTCATAGAATTAGAACTTTATGGCTTTCACAAGGCAGTCTAGAGAAATTGCTCCTTTTGGCCTAATAAAATTCATTACATTAACTATTTGCTTTATGCTGTGTAGTATATGCTAGTATTGTGATTGACAGAACAAACATTTAAAAAATGTTCCCCGTGTACACTTTCATTATGAAGGAAAAGAAAGCATGTAATCAAGTGTTAAATTGGCTATAAAACATTGAATAGCAATAGACAGTCATTAGGGAGACTGTTGAAAATATTTTTTGCAGGAAGAGAACTTTACAAGTTTTAAAAGATTTGATTAATTGGAGAGAGGAGTTCCAGGTACTGGAATAGGATTGCTGATATTGGTAAGTTATGGGAAGGATGCTACAGTTAAGTTAGAGTGGATATTCTATACGTTAAGAGACAGATTGAAAAAGATTAAGACAGGTGACTTGGCATGACTTAAGCATGACCTTGAACTTCAGATTTAGAAGTTTCAAGTTTATCCTGTAGATGCTGGGGAGTCAGAAGATTTTTGACAGGTGAGTTTTAAGACCTCATATTTTAGGTGGAGTAGCCTAGTAACAGTGGGTGTGCCCAGCATGGTGAGGCCAATTCCCAGTCTGTTATAACAAACAGAGGCAGAATGGAGGGAGGGAGGGAGGGAGCGAGCGCATTCCACTCACTAGAAAACATAGTCTCTAACCCCAGCTCTGCTCTTCGGTGTCACCACGTGACATCAGCAAGTCTCTGGGCCTTGGCTTCCTTGCTATAAAACGGTGCAATTAGATAAGTAATATATGTAACGTCCCTTCAACTCAAGGATGTCGTGCTCCCATGCTTCCGCAGTTTTGTGTGTAAGATGATAAGGGCCCAGAATATCTGAATGATGGCAGTGGGAGTAGTGAGAATGGAACTGAAGAAGAAATTTTGAAGGATTCGGTGAATGGTAAGTGATGAGTAAGAGGAAAGTGGAGAGGTGCTCATTTAGGGTTTCCATGTGGGACTTACTGACTCTCTCCCAACCCATCAAAGCTGAGTGTGTCTGAGAGAATGGTAATGCCCCTGAAATTTAGGGTGGCAGTTACAAATATAAGTTAATTAATAAAATAGGTATTTTTAGGTTTCTTTCCAGCTTTGAATGTTGGTGAAAGTAATGAGAAATTTGTTCAGGTTTTTTTTGTCTAATTATCAGGGCTACAAAAATATTTTAAATTTATTTCTAGGTTTTTATTTCTTACCTTGATTCAAACTGGGCAATTTAAACATGCCTAAGGTTTAAAAATAATATTTCTTAAGTCTTTTTGAATTGCCGATAGATCTTCATTTAAATTTGGATTTGTGAAGTTAAGATGTCGATGCTAAAGACTAATATTAGGTTAACCTGGATTCTTCTCTTTTTCCCCTTATTTGTTGCACAGTTGAGACATAAGAGTAAAAGAAATTTCTATGTAAATGGTTATGAAAATTTTACTATCTTGAAGTAAATGACTAATGATGTAATCAATAAGCTGAGGAAACATTACATTCAAGCAAATACACAGCTGAATTTATTTTGCCATCCACGTGACATGAATATATTAAATTTTCACTGGAATCAGTGACAGTTCAAATCATTTTAAAAAAGAAGATAGATATTTAAATGATTTATAAGGGAAATCTTTTATATAATTTAAAGCGTATTTTGTTTCAGTCACATAAACTTTGGCAATGATTTTAATGTGTTTGGAACAACAACATATTGAAATGGTGGGTTCCTTTATGTGTTTATTCAGTACACATTGTTTTTGAGTGCTTGCCTGTGTGGCATTCTTTTGCTGAGTAGATAAAAAATTGTCTTTCTCCTGAGGAAATAAGCAAGTAGACTATCATAACACATAATGCAATAAGTGACTTAATGGAGAAATATATGAGGTTCACTGGGAATAAAGAGGAGTTTTTGCCCCTGCAAGAGGAGGAATCTGGTTGATGGATGGTTCACAAAGAAGGTGTTACTTGAATTGAGACTAAGAATGAGTAGGAGTTTTTCAGCAAGGAAGGGAGGGGCATTTCAGGCCTATAGGTGATCGTATTTAGGCAGCGATGTATTAAAGGATGTGGCGGCAGGAACCCGCAGATAGGTTGGGATGCTTACAAGTTTACAAATACGGAAGTGGCAGAAGATATGGCCAGAAAGCAGTCAGATCTTAAGGAGCCGTTTTCCATGTTAGAGGTTTTTGGCCTTTATCTTGTAGATGAGAGGAACTGTGAAATGATTTTTAAGTTTGGGAGTAACATTAGAGAGGACCCACTGGAAGAGAATGATACTGAGGCCAGCACACTGTTAAAACTGTCGAGGGATTGAAAAATGGTGGCTTCAACCAAGGCTAGAAATGGAGAGAGAGGAAAGAATAAGAGAAATTTCAGGAGAGAGAGCTGAGAGGACTTGGAGGAAAATGGAATTATCTATTAACTGGTGCACTATTTTTTTTTTATCATCAAACTCTTATGTGGTGGCTAGAATTGGTTTAACTGTGTTTTCATCATTTTTGACAGTTCAGACCCTGATACGTGAATGTCAAGTTATCAGAGAGACCAAAGATAACCAGATTGTAGAGTTAAAAAAGATATGTGAACAAAGTACAGAATCTCTGAATAATGATTGGGAAAAAAAGGTAAGCTACATACAATAAAATAGTAATGGAAAAATACAAAGGGTTATGCTTTAACATATTTAATTATAAAAATAATGGATGTTCACAGAATATATAGAAGAGTTTGAAAAAAATTATATCCTAGACTATTTAGAAATGGCTATTCATGTTTTGGTATATTTTCTTCTGGAAGTTTAATGGTTTATAAAATAGTTTTCATTTAGAAAATTTGCTTTTGTCTGATTCTCGAATTTAATTTAGATTCTGAATTTTTTGTCATAGCCAAGAGATTTTAGCAAAATAAGTAGAGATATGACAGGAAGATAGTTTATGAAAATTAAACCATTCAAAATTTGGATGTAGGCCACTGGATCATTTCCAGAAATCTCGGATAACACAATATTTATAGTATAAACTTGTTTTTAATGTGAACAAAATCAGTAATGGATGGGTTGTTCTTAGAGGAGCATTTGATTTAATTAAGAAAAATATTTTCATAAATTTTAGCAGTGCCAAGAGTAATGTAAAACGATGCTTATTATGAGTGAGTCTTACGTACTCATATAATGCTTTCACTTAGGAGCCCTTAGCCATTAGTTGAAATTATAATATGTACTTAAAAGAAATGAAATATGTTACTTTTTTGAGGTATTCTGTCATAAAGATCTCTAGTTAACTCCTCCTCCTGTTATTCTCTCAAGTAGTTTGGGTTCCGAATATTTTGCTGAGAGGGAGGAAAGCCTTCCCAAGCAGGCACTTGGCCTGATGTGTCCTGGAGGTGGTAGCTTCAGCGCTGGCCTGAGACGCACCTTTATTCAGAGGGACAGAGTTAGCTCTTTTCTAGTTTTATTTTAATTTATGTGGTTTTAGCTTTTCTATAATTTTGGCATATTTTTGTGCACGCTGCAGGTACATTGTGTTCATAGCGGGCCCCCTTCCTCCCTTTGCTGAACTCCCAGGTTCCTTATTTCCCAGTTTGAATTGTCAAGTATTTGAAGAGAAAAGTCTGCCTTCTGTCATGTGCAAGGGTACATTTTATTCTTTCAGCTGGACTAGCTTCTCTTTTTCATAGTTATACAATCATTAGTGGGTGTGAAAAAACTGCAAATGTGGTTAAAGGTCTTTTTTTGTGAAGTACAGTTGCATGTAAATCTGGGCAGAGATGAATACCTGGTGCCAGCAGGAAATCTACCAAAAATTAATAAGCAGATGATAGACTTACTTTGTGATTTATGCAGTCATTTGTTCAAAAGTTGGTAAGTCTCTATATGGACAAAGCGATGTGATATGTGTATGTGTGTGTGTGTATATCTCCTAATAGAAATCTCCATCCTCATCTCTCACTTTAAGTCCCACTTATCGAATTACCTAGTTAAGATCTCTTCTTGATTAAAATTCCATCATTTGCCCCAAACTCCTCCGTCTTCTTCCTTTGTTGCTAAAACAGTCACCTCCTAAGGAATTTCCCTATTTGCCTATTTCCTAGGGTATTGCCATCTACTCAGCTTCTCAAAGACTCTTCTTTTGGCTTCGTTTCTCACATCTAATCGCTTGCCACTTCTATTCATTCTGTTTGTTTTGAATTTACTCACCAGTGTTCCTCCCCTGGTTCCAGACACCATGGTCTCTTGCCTGGATCTGCTGTAACTGGCACCTCATCAGTCCACACCCCACAGTGTGGCCATATTGATGTTTTTTCTAAAACAAAAAGCTGGTTTTCCTCATAAGCATTTGTGTTACCCCAGTGAATGCCCTTAGATTTACAAGGGTCTTCATTACTGAGATGCTGGTGATCTTTCAAGCCTCACTTTTTGTCACAACCCTACTCTGATTTTTATACTTTTCTACTAGCTGTGAATGGAGCATGACCACATGGGGCCTTCCCAGGACAGCCCCTCCCCCATGTCCTCTGCTTGTCACTTGTCTGTAGAAAAACTTTAGTCAGAAAATTAGTTTAATCAGACAAAAAAAAATACAGAAACAAAGGGAAATAGTCAAGCAAAACAAAATAATAATAGTTTAGTCATTAAACAAAGTCAAGGGCCTTTAGTTCTTCAAAGGCCATGTCCTTTGAGCTGTCTTGTAGATACTGCAAACCCCACCAGGTGGAAGAAGTGAACTACATGATGACCAGCCAGATGGTAGCCATGACGTAAGCTGCCACAATTCCAAGAACTGGCCTTAAAGAAATGGGAAAAAACCAACCCTGGAACTGGAGATTAACTGTACTTAAAACATCAGGGTGACGCTGATCAGACCACCACATGACTAACTTCAGTATGACTGTCACAGCTGACTGTGCTGTTCTGCATGCAGCCCCCTCCCTCCACCTGTATGCCCCTGAAACTCCCCTTTAAAAGCTCTTGCCCACTGATTGGCAGGGGGAGTTGCCTTTTATTTTTTATTTATTTATTTATTTATTTATTTATTTATTTATTTATTTATTTATTTATTTAAACTTTTTTTATTGAGTTATAGTCATTTTACAATGTTGTGTCAAATTCCAGTGTACTGCACAATTTTTCAGTTATACATGAACATATATACATTCTTTGTCACATTCTCTTCTGCTGTGAGCCACCACAAGATCCTGTATATATTTCCCTGTGCTACACAGTATAATTTTGTTTATCTGTTTTACATTTTGAAATCCCAGACTGTCCCTTCCCACCCACCATCCCCCTGGCAACCACAAGTTTGTATTCTATGTCTGTTTGAGTCTGTTTCTGTTTTGTATGTATGTATGTATGTATGTATGTATGTATGTATGTATTAATTAATTAATTAATTTTAGATTCCACATATGAACAATCTCATATGGTATTTTGGGAGTTGCCCTTTAGACATGAGTCCACCTTCTCCCCCAGTTGCTAGCCTCCAGAATAAAGCAAACTTTCCTTTCTACCAACACTTGGCTCTTGAGTATTGGCTTTTGAGTGGCAAGCCGCAGGACCTAAGTTTCAGTAACAACTGTACAAAACTTTTTCATTTTTATCTGACTATACCATGCTCTTTTTAATCTATGTGCCTTTTGAAAAATTGAGTTATGATTCATACACCATAAAATTTATCCTCAAAATGTACAATTGAATGGTTTTCAGTACATTCATGAAGTTGTGTCACCGTGACCATATAATTTCCAGGACATTTCTGTCAGCCCAGAAAATGCCTTGTACCCATTAGTAGTCAGTTCCCATTTTCCCTCCTCCACCCTCTTGCAACCGCAAATCTACTTTCTGTCTATAGTTTTGCCTATAGAATCATACAATATGTGGCATTTTGTTACTGGCTTCTTTCACTTTTCATAATGTTTTTAATTTTCACCCATATTGTAGCATGAATCAATAGTTCAGTCAGTATTACGGCCAAAGAATATTCCATTGTATTGATATACCACATGTCATCAGTTTGTGGACATTTGAGCTGATTCCACTTTTTGGGTGTCATGAATAATGCTGCTATGAAAATTTGTGTACAAGTGTACAAGTGTGGATGTGTGTTTTCATTTTTCTTGGCTTTTGTACAGGGAAGAACACTGCATTTTCCTTTACTTGCACCCTCATAGTACTTCTGACACCAAATGTATGGGTTTTCCTTACAACAAGCAATTCTCTTTGACGTCAGTTGGATGTCCTATAATTCAATTAAACTTTGACACTATTTAGCTAGAATTAGCATCAACAAATGCTAATCAAATGAATCTGCCAAGTTACAGCATACTTGTTTTTGCTAGTGTCATGTTTATACTTGTAGTCTCAACTGTAAATTCTCTGGATGAGTTTTAAAGGACTCAAGCTGACTTGCAGACACCCCTCCAACTTCAGCAGGCACTGGCCTTTTATAAAGCGATTGTGGGATGCAGCTGAGAAGGCATGATGGGCTCCTAGTTTTTGACATTGAGTAGACATATGTCCTAGAACATTTGGGAGACCCTCTGCATGAAGAGACCACAACAACATAAGTATAACCACAAAATTCTCAGTGACTCCTTTAGCTCCCTTTAGCAGAGTCACTATGCATGTCAGTCAACAGCTGTGAAGTAGCACTGAAATTTAGGTGCTGTGGGCTTGGCTACTTTTGAATACCAGACATAATACCAGTTTAAAATGTATACTTTTGCAAACATACAAATACAACATACCAGGGATTTGAGGGACCACTTACAAGTAGTCAAAGTTGCATGTGTTAGATTTGTGAAACCCATGGCTCTTCTGTATGGCTGTTACTGAGCCATCCTTGCTCTTCCTGTTCAGCCAGAAACTAGAAGAAAAGTTTTTGGGACCCTTACTGCTAGTTGGCATCACGATTGCCTACATTCTGCCTCTCATTTCCACCTCTCAGGGTTTTCCCTGTTCCTCCAAATCTTCCTAGTCAAATAAAGGTCTCTGTGCATATGTCATAGCCTTGTCTGTCCTGTTTTGAATGGGAAGTAAAATATAACTTTAGACTGTTTTGGACTCCTGCTCTCCCCACCTGGAATGAGTCTAGGGTTGGATGCAGCAGGTAGGAGTTTGAGTCTGAATTCCACTCTCATTGAAATAGAGGAACGAATGCCCCCAAGGCTGGGAACACAGGTTTCAACTCCCTCTGGGAGCTGTTCATTGAACCTTGTTTTCCTTACCTTAGATGTTCTAGAGCTTCATTCATTTAAACAGTATGTACATAATCTTCATAAAGAAAGACCTATGTACATGAGAACGTACTGTATACAATTCTCCCCAGAGAACTCTATTTGATTTATAAATGCCATCTTTGTGTCTACTTTTGTATAGAATATGGAATGGATAAAAATAGCTTCTTGTTGGGGGTCAGAATAAAGGATAAAGCATTTTTAACATAACTTTTGTGCAAAATTTCATGCAAATGAAATGAAAATATGGATAATATCCCTAATCAATAACAATATTATAAATATTTCTGTTTTCTGAGTTCAGGCTAATACTAGTGTAGTTTAGCTGATGCACTATATATCTGTCTGATTCATTTACTATTCCTACCTGAGTTGGACAATTCCCTTTAATATTTGTTTATCCATTAAAATGTTCAGTTCAGGAAAGTAAACAAAAGATTATTTCTTAATCATGCTCTTTATGTGATATCTTTACTTTGAATGTTTATTTATGAGTTTTGTATCTTTTGTCACCCCATTAAATAAATAGAAAAATATAGGAAAACATCTTTTTCTGAATTGCAAGGTAGTCTATTCTGTATAGTACTGAAGGAGTCAATTCTTGATTTCACTTTGTAGCTCCACAGCGCTGTAGCAGAGATGGAAAAGGAAAAGTTTGATCTTCAAAAGCTGCACACTGAAAATATTCAAGAATTGCTCGAGGACACAAATGTACGTCTGAATAAAATGGAGGGTGAATACATGGCACAGACGCAGTCCACAGTAAGTCTCCCCTCTCCCTTTTCTTGTCATGTTTATAAACGATCTTCTTCATCTCCATGTCTGCATGCTTCCAGGATGTGTGCAGTGCACAAATAAGCGTGTTATAGAATTAAAAGAAAACACCCACCTTTCTGTTTGACACAGACTTATATGTGGCAGTGGACAGTCTCTTGAAGTTTGCTGTGGGATTTCACTCTGGATTGTTTGATACTACTTATTTTTTTAAAACCCCCAGAAGCTTTTACAAATCCCTTTTCTTATTTTTTTCACTGATTTTTGGTCTAGAGATAATTTCTTTTCTTTCTTTCTGTTTTATTTGTTTCATTCTTTTAAACTGAAGTCTTAATTGTTTTTCTGAAAATACATTAATGCTAGCATGAAGGAGATCAAATCAGGAGATAGGAGTAGTGTGACCAATTTAAGACAGATTTTCTGAGTAGATTCATCTTGACCGAGGGACCAGACAGAGATATCACATGAGTAAACCCCAAAAGTTCCTCTCCTAAAAGGATGCAGAAGGAGGTCAGTAACTTTCTGCAAGGAAAGAAGGGGGACCTCTTGAAGAGCCCCCTCAGTGAGCACCTGGTTGCAGAGGGTAGGTCTGAGGGAGTGAATGTCTTCAGCGTTTCGGAAGCTCAGCTGACTTCCTAAAATACATAAGCCTGGAACAGGTAGGCTAATGGGCACGTGCATGAGGGCTGCTCACATCTGAGGCAGGTGCACCTCATCAGTCTTGTTCCTAATATATGATACGACCTCATGGAATGGTACAGCCTTGTATCCTCGGCAGGGACCCAGTCTTCACTTACCACTCAGCCCACCCAGGCCAGCCTGGCTTGGTCCAAAGTACCTCCTTGAATTTAAAGCTGTCTTTATTGTATTGTATCTAATTGTATCTATTACACCTTTCATTTCAATTTTTATTTTTTTCATATCCAATATTTTAATTTTCTTTCTCTTTTTTTCCTCCTCCTCTTTTCTTTCTCCTTTTTCTTCAACAATTTCTTGTTTTTCACATTGTTAGTATAATCTTTATCTTCTTAAATATATTTATTAGGCTCATTTAAAACTCTTGGTCCATCTGTTTTCATAATTTGCCTTCAGAATATTATATATTACATATTATGACATTATATATGGTACAAATTATAGTTGCTATATATTATAATATCATTTATATATACTTTATTGCTGGTTTTCTTTCATAGTTTTCTCAGAGTGTCTGTTTTGTGCCGTGAGCTCATGTCCTTTGAGTTTATCCATTATTCTAATGTGACCTGGGGAAGAGTTGGAAGAGCAGATCCTTGAGTGGATCAGTTATACTGTAAACAGCGAGGAAGGGGTGAGTCTCAGGGTAGACAGCCCCAGAAAGCACAGGACCACTGCTGAGCTCTCACTGGCAACCTCTCACCTGTAGCACACAAACCTCTCAAACCCTAAGGAAAATGCGACTTTGGAAGGGGAGTCCCCCGGATTGGAATGTATCAGCCCTCAAGCTGTAGAGGCAGAGATGATCTTTGGATGAAGTAAGGTCGTATTTTTAACTTAGTCAGATGTATCAATCTTTTATAAAGAGTGCTTTTTATGTCTTAAACAAGTCTTTTTCTAGTATAAATGCAGAAAGGTTCACCTATAGGTTTTACTGAAAGCTTTAAGGTTTTGCTTTTAATGTTGAGTTCTTAATCCATCTGGAATTATTTTTTTGTGACTGGTGAGAAATAGGGATCTAATTTCATTATTTTCTATGTGAGTGACCTTCTTGCCTGCCCCTTCCCTTAGTTCCTCCATTTGAGCAAGCCCTCCTTTGGTCATCGATCTGCCATGCTATCAGCTTTCAAACTTCCATGTACCAGGGTCTCTATCCTAGCTGATTGGCTGATTTCTCTACGTCTGCTGGTGCCATAGTGTCATCATTATTATAGCTTCATAGTTACTCTCGATGTCTGAAAGAGAAGTCTTTCCTTGTCCATCAGAAGGGTCTTGATTACTCAGCCCTTTTCTTTTACATACACATTTAGAATCAGCTTTCCAAGTTAATAAAGAAAATAAAACCCTGGGGTCTCTTGAACACCTTTTGTAATGTTTCTTCCTGCGTCTTTTACATTTTTGTCATATAAAAAATGTATACTCTTGTTGTATGAAAGACTCAGGAATAAACATATATATGTCTTATAGCTTTTAGCTCTTAACATTATGTGTAATAAATATTTTATTACAGTTTATTGTACCTTAACTAGAGCTTGCAGAAAATGTTAAATAATGGTGATGAAAATGGATTTAAAAATAAAATGTTCTCTTTTGGAAAAGATATTCACATGTTCTCATTATTGAAAATTTAGGGAAGAGATATAACCGAAAAGAAAAATTAATGTCTGCATAATAAAATTACTCTTATTGGAGGTCCATGAGAGTGCCAGTTCTTCTACATTTGGGGGCTGACAATGGATGTTTTAATTAAAAACACAAACAAACAAACAAACAAACAAGCCAAAATTCTGCCAGTATGATAGGCATATTAGTTTCCTAGGCTGCTATAATGAATTACCACAAATCGGGTATCTCATAATAACAGAAATTCATTGTGTCACAATTCTGAAGGCTGGAAGTCTGAATTTAACATGTCAGCAAGGCCATGCCCTCTCTGAAGGCTGGAGAGGAAGATCCTTCCTTGCTTGTTCCTAGCTTGTTTTTTTAATTTTTTTTGCTTTTGTTTTTGTCTGTTTTGTTTTGTTTTATAATAGCCTTCCTACTGAGTACAAAGTCGTATCTCATAGTGATTGGTTTTGATTTGCATTTCCCTAAGATTAGTGATGCCTAATATCTTTTCATATGCTTATTGGCTGTTGTACATTATCTTCTGAGAAATATCTGTTCAAGTTCTTTGCCCTTTTTACGACTGGGTTGTTTGGGTTTTTTTGTTGTTGAGTTTTGAGAGTTCTTTATATTTTCTGGATGTCAAACCCTTATCAGATACATGATTTTTATTTAGTTACTTTTTTAAAGACCTTAACTCCAAATACAGTCACATTTTGGGGTACTAAGGAGTTAGGATTTCAATGTTTGAATGTGGAGGAGGACACAATTTAGCCCACAACAACTGTATAAATTAACAAAAAGATAGCATGATATAGAAAAATGAAAAAGCCTGAGTAGGTTTTGGCTTATGCCAGTTAACAGTATTTCAAAATTACATTTATTTATATACCACAAACATATACTAAGCTCCTAACATGTCCCAGGCATTACACTGGACACTGGAGACATAGCAGTAAACAAAATGTCTCTTCCACAGTGTTCCCGTTTCCATGGGGGGGCGACAGCCAATAAACAGCTACAGATACCCAGTAGCGAAAAGCGGTGTGATGGAAGAGAAGTCAGTGTAAAACGTGTATTGTAAATAGGGTGATTTCATCCACCAGGGGACGGAAATTGATTCTTGGGATTAAAAAAACTTGGATACTACAGTGGTTTGTGACCCTCCAGTAGGGAAAGTTTATAAACAGCCAGTCTATGGTATTAAAATTTCACAGTAGGGATGATTAGAAGAAAACTGTCTAGAATGGCTTGTTAATTAATTATTTAATGACAATTTTAAAAAAGATTGAGCAACACTGGGGCGAGGGAGTGAAGTGGAGGCAAGTGCTTCTATAGGTAAGGTGTTGGGGAAAGCCTTTCTGAAGGTGAGATGTTTACACAGAGACTTGAAGAAGCATGGGGAAGCCACGTGCTAATCTGGAGAAAGCATTCAGGCAGGAGGAACAGCCAGTGCAAAGATCCTAAAACTGGGATGAGTTGGGCAAGTTCAGAGAAGAGCAAGGGGGCAGTGTGGCCGGACCTCTGTGAGCAAAAAGGAGAGTGGTAGGAAAGTTTGTCATGGGACACATCAGGGACAGCCTTGTAGATTATGGTGACTCATCCTTTTTTAAAAACAGCATTATTGAGGTATAATTTATATACCATAAAATTCACTTATTTTAAAGTGTACAGTTCAGTGGATTTTTGGTATATTTGTATTTAATTTGTAATGGATTGAACACATGACAGTGGTTCCATCTGACTATTATTTTTAAACTATCTCGTTCTATGCAGAGAACAAACTGTGGGCGGCCTAGAATGGGGGCCAAGAGACTGATTAGGAAGCTGTTGTAGTAGGTCCAGGCAAGGGAAGTGGGTGGCTTGGCCTTGGGTATCAGTCTAGAGATGAGAACTGCCAGATGATGATACCATTCAGCGAGGTGGAAAAGGCTGAAAGTGGATCAGGTTAATTAGTGGGAAAAAAATCAAGGATTTATTTTCTGGGTACTCAGAATAATGATGATACTCAAAGTCATGAACAAAAACCAGATTTATATCTGAAATACATTTTCGCCATCTCAACGTCCTAAACTTTCACAAACATAAATTAAATATATTAAGTAATTTTAGAGTTGAAGTCTGTGAAACATACTGGTTTCCTAAAATGTTTACTGCATCATTGTATTTTATTGATTAAATAACATTAAGAGGACAATAGCTTTCAAGGTGTACTTTTTCATTTTTCATAAATTTGGGATGTAAAGGGATACGTTGGGGCCAAGAGGTTACTGTCAGAGAAACTTCATTCTATTTTTAATGAAAGTTGGATTTAAAAATTAGCATTCAGACCTGTCATTAGATAATAGCAAATATAGGGGAAAATGGACAGAGTCTGTCAGCAGAGTTGAATTTAAGAATCATCAAAATGAGGCAGATCTTGCTGAGCAGCTCTTGATTTAATAATTAAAAAAGGTAGAGTTCAAGGCATGGCTTAAGATGAAAGACGAGACTGTCACTGAGAATTAGTTTCCCTGTTTTGTTCTTTCAGGCTTTTTTCTTTTTTTGTCGGGTCTTGCTTTGTTTCAGTGCCGTTTGTTGTAGGCAGACATGTATCGATTATTAGACTTGGGTCTTTTGATAATGGCAGGGGTTTTGTTGTGTAAAACTCGTGATTAAACATGTGAACACTGGATTTTTTAAAACAACATATTAGAACTTATAAATATGAAAATTACAGCAAAATTATTAGATGCTTGGAGTGGCAACAGCTGTAAAATACAGGGCTCTCTTCATTTCAGGGTTTAGACACACAAAGTCTGTGAGTGGTTTTATTGAGATCTTAGGCTTTATAGTGGAATTCTTTACCCTTTTCTGTACCATGAATGCCACTGGCAGTCTTGTGACGTCTGTGCAACCCATCTCAGAATAATATTTTAAAATTTAAGGCAGTGTATAAGATCACAAAGTAAAGAAATTATATTGAGTTACAGTCATCAAAATATTGTTAGATCAAAGCCATGATAAAGTAATACTATGTTTCTAAGCTAATCAAATAAATATCAGTATTTAGCAGTGGGCCTAATAACTGTTCTAATTCATGAATAATGATGAGGGTAAACAAGATTTAGTGATTAACCGACATTGTAATGGACTATAAAAATACTTGTGATTTCTGTTAGTCACAGGTATTGCTAATACTACGTTGGTTTGTTGACTATATTCATAGTTGAAGGGAAATGCTGAAGGTCAGTTCAGGGACTGAAAATAAAGATGAGTTATTTTTTTTTCCATTCAAATTCCCTGACACTGAATTATAGTTATGAACCTGTAGCAAGTTTAAAGAGTATCAAGAGGCTTTAGGCACCTGAAGTATTGCATTAACTGTTATTAACTATTATTGCTCGAAGTGGCATGTGGTAATTCATGCAGCAGCTCCTCACTTTCTGGGGTAGCTGGGATTTGTCATTTTATAGTTGCCACCGGGGTTTCTTCTCCTAGCCCCACGATTATAATGAAGAAACTCCCAAATAGCACCTGTTCATCATTTTGACAAAGATGACCATTTAAAAAATAGATTTTGTTTTTTTAGAAGTTTTAGATTTACAGAAAATCTGAGAGGATAATGCAGAGAATTCCCACATCCCCCACACCCAATTTCGCCTCTTAGTAACATCTTACATTGTTTTGGTACACTTGGTACAATCAGTAACTCAATACAATACATTATTATTAACTGAAATCCATAGTTTATTCAGTTTTCCTTAATTTTTACCTAATGTCCTCTTTCTTTTCCAGGGTCTCACCCAGGATACCACATTATATTTTTTCCTTAGGTTCCTTTTGGTTGTGACATCTTCTCAGACTTTCCTTATTTTTCATGACCTTGACAGTTTTGAGGAGTACTGGTCAGGAATATTGTAGAATGCCCTGTATTGGAATTTGTCTCATATTTTCTCATGATTAGACTGATTATGGATTGAGGCAGTAAGATCACGGAGGTAAAGCGCTAGTCCCCTCATAGCATCGAGGATACATGCTGTTATGACTTACCACTGTAGATGTTCAGCCTGATCACCTGGCTGAACAGTGTTTGTTAGGTTTTCCACTGTAAAGGCACTCCTCGCCTTACCATACGCTTCTCTTTGGAAGGAAGTTACTGTGTGCAGCCGATGCTTAAGAAGTGAGGTGTTATGCTCTCCATACTTGGGGATGGAGTATCTATGTAAATTATTTGGAATTTTTCTGCATACGAGATTTGGCTCTTACTCATTTATTAATTTAGTCAACCACTTATTTATATCAGTACGGATTCATGGATATTATTTATATTATGTTCTAGGTTATAATCCAGTACTCTCATTTTGTTGCTTAAATTGTTCCACCTTCAGCCATTGGCAGATCTCCCAGTAGTCGCCTGTGCCTTTCTGACCTACCCCCATCTATGTGGACTATATGGAGAATGGTATTAGAAACCAAGATCTGTTTGCTAGGTGTACTCATGACTCCTGGGGTATCATTTCTTTTATGTCCTCTCACCAGACAGAGTATTTATATATGTACTAACCTGTATATACATTTGCATATCTGTAAACATTAGTATATGTAGCCATTTGTATCTATATTAAGTGAAACATAATTTCTTACTGATGCCTGTAACTCTAAACCACTACCACATGGCTTATTCTAGCCTTCTCCTCCCCTCTGTAAATTCTCAGTCCAACAGTGGAAACTTGGCCTCCACCATCATCCATCCACTTTCTGATTGTTCAGTTTCAGTATACACATACACCAGTATCAGTTGTTAATCTATATCACCATGGGAACCAACTTTGTCAACTAGAGAACAGTGCTTATGTGCAGGTCCTTTTGCCTTTGGGCTTACAGACTCCACTCATTTCAGAATTGCTTAGGTCAAAACCTTTTCCACTATCCCTTCAACGAGGTTTTTTCATGTGTTTGTAATATAATTAGATTCTTTTGTCACAGCCTGCGTTTCTTCCTGGGATCCCCAAACTACTAAATGATTTTTTTTAATTTGCATAAAATAAGGTTCATTCTTTGTGCTTTAAAATTCCATGGGTTTTGACAAATGCATCTTGTCATGTGTCTACCATTATAGTATCATACATAATATTTTCACTGTCCTAAAAATCACCTGTACTTCATCCTTTTCATCCCTTGCCTCTCTTCCCTAGAATCTCTGGCGACCACTGATCATTTTTACTGTTTGCAAAAATTAGTTTTTTGCATAGTTTTATCTTTTCCCAAATGTCATATAATTGGAATCATACAGTATGTATCCTTTTCAGACTGGCTTTTATACATTTAAGGTTTATTCATGTCTTTTTGTGGCTTGATAGCTCATTTCTTTTTATTGCTGAATAACAGTCAATTATTTGGATGTATCATGGATTATTTATCCATGTACCTATTGAAGGACATCTTGATTGCATCCAGTTTTTGACAATTATGAGTAGAGCTGTTATAAACATTCACTTGCAGGTTTTTGCTTGGTCATAGTTATCAAATCAGTTGTGCCTTAACAATTTCACTATAGGGTGTACAACCAAAATAAATAGGTGAATATGTGTACCATGAAATGTGTGAAAGTATTGATAGCAACATTATTTTTAATAGCCAAGCACTGAAAACAACCAATCAGTCAATAAAATGGGTAGATTATTCTAGGTATATTCCACAAAGGAATACTGTTTATAGCACTGAAAATGTTTAAACTACCACTACACCTCATAACATGGGTGCTGAATCTCACAGACATATAATATGCCTGACACAAAAGAGTACATGTACTCTGATTGTATTTATAGAAAGCTTCAAGAAAAGGCAGTTAATTTTTTGTGATAAAAGTCAGAGTAGTGGTTACCATTTTGTAGTGACTCATGGCTTTTGTCAATTTGTAACGAATTATCAAAAATGTATGCTTAAAGCGGGGGTTTAGCACAATGGTAGAGCACATGCTTAGCATGCACAAGGTCATGGGTTCATTTCCCAAGTACCTCCATTAAAAATAAATAAACCTAACTACCACTCCCCTAAAAAACCCCATCAAAAATGTATACTTAAAATTTGTTCATTTTTTGTTTATATGTCATATTTCAAGAAGCATTTTATGAAATAAGATAAAATATGTTGCTACTTTTGCCACAGGAGTTGAACTTTGAACTCTAAATAGTTGCTGAATTCTAATCCTTTCTAATTTTTGACTCCTATAGAATTTCAAACAACATTTGTGTGTAAATCTCTAACAATTCTTATTCTATCTGTTGATTATATAATTGAAGCCCCATCAGATATTTTATAATTTCCTAATACTTGTTGAAAATCATGTCTATAATTCCTAACAAAATAATACCCTTTCACAAACTCTCTCTCACTTCCCAATGTGCCAATTCTCTTGACATATTAGATTTTGAACCTGGAAGATGTATGATTTTTGCCACTTCTCATCTCCTTCATTTCCTGTTTTACTTAATCATACTGCTTACTTCTCTGAAAGTTTTCTTGGACCTGCTCTCTTCCCTTCTGTTTCCACAGCTACCACTTGAGTTCAGGCCATTGTTGCCTCATTCCAGGACTCTTCCAGTAACCTGCCGGTTGCTCTCCCTGCCTCCTCTTGTTCTGTATTTCCACAAATGCAGTTTGTCCTGTTTTCTCACAACCAAGAACTTGAATTACGAATCTAATGCCTATTATAACTTCTGTTTACAAGCCATGTCCATTCAAGAACTCCAACCTAGTCTTCCGAGTACCACCTTTGAGTTCACGATGTGGGAAGATACTCTTTGTCCCCAAGGTAATCTGTTTGTTGTTGTTCCTTCTCTGATCCTGCTGTCGTAAACCCTGGAATTCCCTTTCTGCATTGTCAGTTATGGCCTGAAAAATATGATTCAACACCAGCATCTTTTTTTGGAATGGCTTTTTACCTTATTTTGAGGCCTCCTGTTCTGTATCCCCTCAGTTCTTTGTATTCGCTTTTAAAAAGATTATTTTGGCCAAATGTTCTTAAGGCATTTCATCTATTTCCATAGGCTTTCCATTGATATCATAAGATTTAAATATATTTTATTTACTTTATGCTTACTTTGTGTAAGACACAATGTGTTAAGAATATGCTTTTTAAATAAATAATTAAAATAAATAATAAAATGAATAACTCATCATACATTTTACTTCTTGAATCAAAGCTTGTATCAGTGTGTGTGTATATATATAATATTATATATATATTATATGTATATAAATATTTGTTCAATTAACATAGATCCTAATGCAGAAGCCACTTTTTCATTTTATATAATACTTAACTGCATAACAGGGCCTGGCCCTTTAATCCTGTCCTTACACCAGAAACCATGCCAGCTTCTGACAGCACTTTTGTTAAACACAGGTGCTCATTGTTTGAGGATTAGTATCAGAACCATCCTGTTTTTCTGTTTAAAACCTGTTGATATTTTACTCTTGTTTCTTCTTCTGTTACTCTCATCCCTCTTTTACCTTATCTTTCTAGTTGGATTGACTGCTAACCTGTTTTTCTACTACTGAATCCTTTTCTTATTTTCCAGTCTCTGTCTTCCCTTTAGTGACTGTTCTGTTTGGCACAGCCCCACGACTTCCTACTTTTGTGCCTGCTTCACAGGTGGTACCAGCTTGATTGTATTTGCCCATTTCATGGGCTATTTATTTATATATCTCGTGTTCTATACATATAAATTATTTGAATTAATTGCTAAGAGACTTTCAGGAGGAATAAGTCTTTGACAACCCGATCTTAGTATGTTGGAATTAACATGAACATCATACATAAAATTCATTTCCAAAAGTAGTGAGCATGAGGAAATGTGTTGAGTAGTGTGGTAAAGGGGATGGTTCTAGGGCCATTTTTTTTTTTTTGTTACGGTTTTTTTAGTGTTTTATTCACAGCAGAATTGAGGAGAAGGAAGGTACAGAGATTTCCCATATATCCCCACAGAGCCTCCCCCATTATCCACATCTCACACCAGAGTGCTTCATTGTTACAGTTTATGAACCTACATTGATACATCACCACCCAAAGTCCATAGCTTACATTAGGGTTCACTCTTGATGTTATTCATTCTACGGGCTTGGAAAATGTATAATGACATGTGTGCACCTGAAATTATAGTACGATACATAGTATTTTCACTGCTGTAAAAACCCCCTTTACTCTGCCTTTTCATCCTTCCTTTCCCCTTAACCCCTGGCAACTGCTGATATTTTTACTGTCTCTATAGTTTTGCCTTTTCCAGAATATCGTATACTTGGAATCATATAGGGTACAGACTTTTCAGATTGGTATCTTTCACTTGATAATGTGCATTTCAGTTTCCTCTATGTCTTTTCATGGCTTTATAGCAAATTTCTTTTTAGTGCTGAACAATATTTCATTGTCTAGATGTACCACAGTTTATCCGTTCACCTACTTAAGGACGTCTTGGTTGCTTCCAAGTTTTGGCAATCATGAATACAAAGCTGCTATAAACAGCTGTGTACAGATATTTGTATTTACACAAGTTTTTACTCATTTAGGTAAATACCAAGGAGCATGTTTCCTAGATTGATAAAAGTATGTGAGTATGGTTAGTTTCCTGAGAAACTGCCAAACTGTCTTCCAGAGTAGCTGGGCTACTTTGTATTCCTGCCAGTAATGAATGAGAATTCCTGATGCTCCACATACTAATCAGCATTTGGTGTTGTCAGTGTTCTGGATTTTGGCCACTCTAAATGGGTGTGTAGTAGTATCTCACTGTTACTTTAATTTGCATTTCTCTCATGATACATAATGACATATGATATAGCATTCTTTCATATGCTTATTTGTCATCTGTATATCTTCTTCTGTGAGATGTCTGTTAAAAGTCTTTGACCCATTTTTTAATCAAGTTTTTATTTTCTTATTGTTGAGTTTTAAGAATTTGTTGTACATTTTGGATAACAGTCCTTAAACAGATGTGTTTTTTGCAATATTTTTCCCAGTCTGTGGCTTATGTTCTAGTTCTCTTGATATTGTCTTTCATGGGATAGGAAATTTTAATGAAGTCCAATTTTTAAATGTTTTCTTTCTTGCATTGTACTGTGAGTGTTATATCTAAAAAGTCACTGCCAAATTTAAGGTCATGTAGGTTTTTCATATGTTATCTTCTAGGATTTTTATAGTTTTGCATTTTGCATTTAGGTCTGTGATCTATTTTGAGTTAATTTGCAAAGTCTGTGTCTAGATTCCTTTTTTTTTCCTGCACATGGATGTCCATTTGTTCTAGCACCGGTTTTTGAAGAGACTATCTTTACTCCATTGCATTGCTTTTACTCTTTTGTCGAAGATCAGCTTACTGTATTTATGAGGGTCTATTTCTGGCCTCTTTGTTCTGTTCCATTGATCTGTTTGTCTTTTCTTTTAACAGTACCACAGTGTTTTGATTACTGTAGCCTTATAGTAAGTCTTGAAGTAGGCAATGTCAGTCTTCCAAATTTGTTCTTCTCTTTCAATTTTGTATTGGCTATTTTGTGTCTTTCGTCTTGCCGTATAAACTTCAAAAGCAATTTTTCCATATTCACAAAATAACTTGCAGGGATTTTGACTGGTATTACATTATATCTACAGATCAAGTTAGGAATAACTAACATCTTGACATTATTGAATCTTCTTGTCCATGAACATGGAATCTCTCTCCATTTATTTAGTTCTTTGATTTTTCTCATTCTTTCATCAGTTTTGTAGTTTTCCTCATATAGATCTTCTACATATTTTGTTATATGTATTTCTTTTTTTTAGGGTGCTAATATAAATGGTATTATGTTTCTAATGTCAAATTCCTCTGTTTTATTGCTAGTATATAGGAAAGTGACTTTTGTATATTAACCTTATATCCTGAAACCTAGCTGTAGGTCTTATTTTTCTCAAAAATTTTTTTCTCTCTCCCCTTCTCTTTCCCCTTTGGTACTGCTAAGTTTATTTTTTATGTCTGTGAATTTGTTTCTGTTTTGTACATAGATTCATTTATATTATTTTTTAAATTCCACATATAAGTGATACCGTTTATTTGTCTTTCTCTGACTTGACTAAGTATAATATTCTCTAGTGTCTTATTATCCCTTAATGTTTTATTATTTTCAAGAGTTTTTGATGGATACTTTCAGATTTTCTACTGAAATTTAGTTCTTTCAGATGATCATATTTTCTGTGAACAAAGACAGTTTTATGTCTTCTGTCCTGATCAACATACCTTTTATTTCCTTTCCTTGTTTACTTCATTAGCTAGGATTTCCAGTATGATGTTGAAAAGGAGTTGGGAGAGACAGCATCCTTTTCTTGTTCCTGATCTTGGTTGGAAAGCTTCTAGTTCTTCATTGATAGCTGTAGTTTGGTTTTTTTTTGGTAACATTTTCCCCCATATTGAAGAGATTCCCCTCTATTCCTAGTTTACTGAGAGTTTTTATCATGAATGGGTGTTGGATTTTGTCAAATGCTTTTTCTGCATCTGTTGACATGATCATGTGATTTTTCCTCTTTATCCACTGATAAGATGGATTACATTAATTGATTTTCAGATGTTGAACCAGCTTTGCATATCTGTCCAGGGGCTATTCTTTTTATTTCTATTACTGCTGAAGTAATTGGGAGTGTACTTTTCATATTTGTATGCTGCTAGAAGGAGTCATCATAAAAAGATGGGCATAAACTTGTTGAATTAGAAAAGTCTTCCCATGATAGAATTCAGGAGGGACAGTTTAATTTGTTCAAACAGGAAAAAGATTATATATAAATATAGTTGAATGTGATGATTTAATCATTGGTCACCATTATAGGACTGGTATAGACATAAAACGCAAAATAGGGAAAGCATTAGTTATTCAGTGCAGTTTGAAATGCAGGAGCTGGAAGGTAATCATATAATGCCCCAGTCACATTGCCACTACCTATTAGAGAAAGAGACAAAAACAGGTATCTATATCCATCTGTCTATCTGTCTGTCTGTCTATCTCTGTATATATTTATCACTGTTACTCTGTTCAATGATTTACAGACAACTGAGATCAAATTTTGCTTCATCATCCTGTACTTTCTTCTCTCATTTGTTGAATAACTTTTCCTCTCACCTGTTTTTTTTCTTTCTCTTATAGCAAATACTTTTATACTTTCATCTGATCATTTTCTCTCATGTCCACTGTATTCAATATTCATATTATAGAAAGATGGTTGACTGGTTTTCAGGCTGGTAGGAGTCTTTTTTCCTTAGCAAAGTCTGGAGACTTACTTATTGTATCAATTCAATAAATACTCTTTGCCTTAGTTTCCTTAACAATTAGGTATTTTCTAATAATAATGATCATATATTTCTTTTGGATTAAGAAAAAACGATTTTCAAAAATACTTTGAATATAAGGGGATTATCTTTATCCCTACTTTGAATTTCTTGCGTTCTATCTCTACCTTTTATAACACACACAAAAAACCTCTTTGGTATAGTCTATGAAGAACAGATGTTTGTTATTTTCTCATTATAATCCTATTATAACCTTACATGATGTGCTAATGTTCTTCTATAATGTGGCCAGAAAGCACTTTAGTTTTGAGTATGAAGTGGAGATTTTGAAAATTTAACAGTTATCCTGTTTTTAATTAAAAGAATTTATAGTCTACAAATCTATGTTGAGTACTTACTACAAGCCAAACACTGATCTAGAAATCAAGGGATTTATAGTGAACAAAGCAGTGTCTTGAGCTTACATTTTACTGGGGAAGATAGACAACAAAAAACAAACAAATAAGTATATAAGTTTATGACAGATACTGAAAAGAAAAATGAAGGTTAATAAATGAGAAGGGAGAGTGGTAGGAGATGAAATCAGAGAGGGCATGATAATCACTTCATTCTCTGAGTAAGAAGGGAAATCATTGGAGAGTTTTGAGCAGGAGTATGATATTTCATTAATGGTCTAAAAAGAAGTTAAATAACTTTACCGTAACTGTGGCATTTTTTTCATCTATGTCAGTGTTATAGTGTGCCCTTTCAATTAGTATGTATTTTTCTTGTAGTATGGTGCTTAATATATTTGTTCTTTTACTATTTTAGTTCTGATTCTTCAGGTACACTAGTGATGTAAATGTGAACCATCCTTCTTCCCTTTTCTGTATCTATCTTTTGTTTGCTCTTGTGTTTAATTTTGTTCATTCCAGTTTTGCTTGCTTTCCACAAGCTTTTCCTTCATTCCTTCTTTCCTTCCTTCCTTTATTTATTTATTTATTGTCTCTCCCTACACATTCTTTTTCAGAGCTCTTTCATTTTAGTTTTCCTTTTCAAGATGCTTTCTTCCCCTTCCACCTTTTCTTGAGCTCTAGGTGTTCATGTTTTATTGCTCTCTATCTCAGTATAGCTTACCTAAGATTTTATAGTTTTTCTCTGACTTATTTTTTATAGAGGTAAGGTTTGTTAAGTTTTAATGGGTATATAATCTTTTTGCATATTGTGAAAGATATTCCTTGTGACACACCTGGTATTGATTTTAATTGGTCGCATGGAAGTGATTTTATTTTGTGAATAGTCATCTGTCTTTTGTTTTTTTCTGCCTTTCCTCTCATATCCTTACCACATATTTACATAGATTGTATGCTGGCCTATTTTTTTATTACTACTCATCTTTCAATATGCAAATTTCTTCCTTGATCAGTTATTTGAAGACTGTTTCTGGGTATGTTTGGCCAGGGCTGTGTTCCATAGTAGCATGAATTTCTTACTATGCATGGATACATGTGATTCAATTCTTTGAGCATTCATTGCTCTGTATCTACAGTCAGGCTCCTCATAATGTCATTTCTTTTCCTTAATTGCTCTCAGTCATAGATTGCTTCCTGCAGCTTAACACAATGTGGACTCATCCCTCTGAGGTTTCTTCCTCTGGCCCCCATAAGTCCTAGCCTGCCTTGGAAGTTCTCCAGTGCCTTCCAATAGATTTCTTCTGTATTTTTTGTGGTTTTCAGTTGTTCTCAGTGGGAGCGTAATGTGTTTGTTGCAAGCTACTCCTTCATAGTTGGAAAGTTCCTTTTCCTATGATTTATTAAGATGGAGTTTCATTTGTGTTTCTAGTGTATCTTGTCTCTTTTTGGTAATACGCAAGAGAAGAAGGAAAACGAATCATCTTTTTTCCACCATTTGAAACTGGAAGGCAAAAGATATATTCTTTTCTTTATTTTTTCCAGGCAATTAATATTTAGGAAATAAGGAGCATTTCGAATATTTATTGGAAAATGGAAACTATCTTCTGAAAGAAATTCCTAAAGCAGAAGCATCATTAATAAAGAGGCAAAATAAATAGGGTATATAGAGAAGAAATCTGAGCATCTGAATGTGTCAGGCTCTGCGCTACAAGTTATATGTGCTTTTAAAAGTTAATCTATATACCATGTTTTTACATAAGATATAATTATTTCCATTTCTCACGTTTGGAAGTTATGGCACCAAAATTTAAACTATATGCCTAATTCGTATTATAATGAAGAAAGGATGAAATGAAAAAAGATTTGGGGGTTATACTGTTATTTAATGCTTAAACTTTATTTTAAATATTTATCTTAAAATGAGTATAAAAGGATACTAATTGATTAGAACATCATCTTAACTTTTTCTAATTACTAACACTTCCTGGAAGTGTAATTGTGAAAATGAAAATTTATTATCCTTTTAGCTAACGCTTGCTTACCCTAATGTTAGATAAAGTACCTAGTCATAAACATCTTTATCCTAGTTCTATAAAGATGAAAAATTCAAAAGAACTTAAATATCAAGAGATAAGGAAATGAGTTAATTATGTGATAATTTTGAAGACTGTGGCAGTATGAAGTACTTTTGATAAAATGGTAAGTAAATAAAAAAATGAATGAAAAAATTGTGTGCAAACACTGCAGCTATGTAATAAAATCTTCCTGGACACATATGTGATATTACATGCATCACTTACATGATAACCCCTGTATTAAAATATTTGGGTTATGGATTTCCTTTTTAAACACATTATTAAATTTCTTTTGTAATTTAAAAAAGTTTCCAAAACTTCAAATGAGGATCAAAGAACTGCTGAGTACTCACCTAAGATATAAATTTATTAAGTTGCATAAGGAGAATGGAACCTTCTTGAGGTTAGGGACTCTTCTATTTACTGCTGTGTCCCTAGATAAAATAGTGCCAGGGATCAGTAAATACTCATTGAATGAATGAATGAATGAATGAATGAATGAAAGAGTGAATGGCTAAAAGTATATAAACACAATGGCTTTAGTTTTATGGTAGAAGGCATTCCTTTAAAAAAATAATTTAGAGATTGGTCTAATTTTTATTAGTATGGTTTATAATATATTTTTTAATGTTCTTATCTCTAACCAGTTATAGTTTTTTCTTCCAGCTACTTAATGAATCTTAATAAAGTCAGTCAGAGGCTTTCTTAATAATGACCTATTCTTTTAGAACCAGATGATCAAAGAACTGGAGTCTCGTGTCCAGCAGCTGACTGGAGAAGCAGAGAACAGTAATTTACAGAAGCAGAAGTTAATGCAAGAAAAATTGGAACTTGAGAGATGTTACCAGATAACGTGTAGTGAATTACAAGAAGTAAAGACAAGGTAATATCTGAAGTCAGATATCTCTCAGGTGTGATATTAACTCTATAAATGGTCTGCTAAAATAATCACGCTTTGTGCCTTTAGCCTTGGGAGGTTTGCAATCTAAATGCCATTTGTTAAAAATTTTAAGTACTGTTTAATGTAAGAAGTGTACTGTTTAAAAACAGTTGATAAAAATGTGGATACTTATTTGATATATTGAAAGATAATGCATTTGGATTTGGTTGACCAAAAAAGTCCATTTTAGACATTGATTATAAATGTTGGAAGTATATTTTATTCTTACTGCTTTTAGGCGCAACACACTGCATAAAGAGAAAGATCATCTTGTAAACGAGTATGAACAAAACATGAAACTGTTACAAACCAAATATGATGCTGATGTAAACCTTCTGAAAAAGGAACATGCTCTTTCAGCTTCTAAGGTATTATGGATGCTGGTAGATAGAACCATGAAAAGTGGTTACTTTCTTTTCTCAGCATGTAACTATAGGTAGCTATGTAGAATCGAACTATCAGGCATTTAAATTAGTCTCTCCTTTGCTTTATTTGATGCTAAGTGTGTAATATATAGTATAATACAAATATTTAATAAACTGAATTTTGCTATGAATTAATCCTTTTAAGCACCGTTTTTAAAGGAGGAAAGATAAAAATCTGAGAAATGCCCAGTTGTGTTAATAATATATTTTTTAGAGTAGCTATATACATTGTAATCATTATTTTGAGATCTTGGTTATGCTTTAGTTTTCCTGTCGTCACATACACATATATGAGCCCACAGACACTCATGGGTACTGACACACTTCTGTGTCAGTTAATTGAAACTTTCCAAAAAGGGAATCCTATAACTACAATTCTAGGGTAGTCAATTACTTGATATTTCATGAACTAAATGTTGCAGTGGCTGTGGTTTTAAAATTAAAATTTAAGTTTTCTGTAAACCTGTTATTTTTATACTAACATTATACTTTCTTAACTTGAAGTATAATGGAGAATTTAATTTCCATTTGTACTTTAAAAGATTAATCTTTTAAGTTTTAAAATAACATTTTAAAATTCAGATTTGTAGGTAGTTTTAATTCTGATTGAAACTTTGGGGGGAAAAAAGGTAAATTTATTTAACCAGAAGTTTGTAGAATGGTACAGAAATCAATATTCTGTTTTTTGTTATTTTCTTAAAATCTTCCTAGGCATCTGGTGTGATTAAAGAATTAGAACAGAACATCTGTCAATTAAAACAGCAGTTACAGGAATCAGAACTTCAAAGAAAGCAACAACTAATGGTGAGTCCTGTATTTTTACAGACAGAGATGACTAAAGCCCACCTTTCCTTTTCTTGATGTGTGGGTATAAACAAGTCAATTAAAAAAACTCAGAAATGCAATAGCCATTTCTGATCTTATTGCATGGCATAGTTTTTCATCTTATTTATTCATTTTAACAAAAGTAGATATAATGGGATATACAGTATAAGGAACAGTACTTTTATTTGAATAATCTACTTTTCTGAAATTAGCTTAAAAATAAACCTTATTTAAATGTTACTATTTTAGAATAATTTCCTCTCTTTAAATTATTTTCTTCCATTCTTCATACCTTCTCTCTCTTTTCTCTTTTACACTTTTTAGATCTTTCCTTTTATCTCATGGTCAAAAAGTACCAAGCACTGGTATATAGCTTCAAATTTATTATTTCCATATTGAATTATTTGGTCATTTTTAAGTAATCTCCTGCTTCTAAGGGTGGAAAGTTTCTCTTCTGTTGTAAAGTAGCTACTTTTGAGAGTAGTAATATCTTGAGATAACTAAGGTTTTATGTGTTCCAACATAAAGCTATTCATATTTCCATTTGTAGTTTAGAAGATTTTGACAGGTAGGGCTCTCTTAGTAATATACAAAACTCAAATAAGGTTTGTTATCAAGGAGACTGATTTATTTTGTTAGATTTCTAATTTTATTGACTCTAGTGGCAATTTTGAGTATAATAAAAATAAATGTTTATTATTCACAGGATGAAGAAAATAAGTTTCAAATGGAGAAAAGTCATTTAAAACGCACCTATGAAAAAAAGGTAATATGTTTGGTGGGAAGCTATAAGACATTTAAAATAGCAACTGAGGCAATTATGAATGAGGGCTGATGAATTCCAGCCCTTATTTCTAAGTTTATTTCAGCTAGCCAGTAATCAGATTTTGCTTCTTTATTTTTCATGTCTATAAACAGCTTCTTCAGTTTGATTCTTAATTATATCAACATTAAAACACCTCTTCTATGTTATATTTAATGAGTGAAGAGTATTATTATGTGAACTTCTCATAATAACCCTTTGAAGTTATATTTTCTTTCTGCCAGTTTAAAAGTATGATCTTACTGGTGGGGGTGTTTTTTTCCATTGTATCATATGTATAATAGGAACTCTAAATATTTAACCAAAGAATATAAAACAGTGAAAGAATTGTCTACTACTTAAAAAAATCAATTAACAGTTGTTTCTTGTCATTTAGAACAGTGAATATTCCTACTAACATATGCTGGTATCTTTGTTAGCGATAGTAACTGGGGGTTTATTGACACACTGTTAACCCCTTTGGCAATAAAGTACAGAATTCTATAGGTTTGTGACTTCCAAGCTTCAGTTTTGAATTTGTTGTTTGCTGTGTAACTGTAGTTGAAATAGCAAAGCTTTTTGTTGCTGCTTTTGTAATTATTTACAGTTCTGACATTCACCAAATTAGTCCTCTTGTAAAATACACACAAAATGGAAAATGAGAAAAAGGATGGCCCTTCAACTAATTAAAATACATACAAATTAAAATGAGACAGATTTTATATATAGCACACAATACTTGAGACACTCGGTAATATGCATATAGTCACAGCAGATACTCATTACGTGCTTTCATTCGGCAAAGTGTTGTGCTAGGGCCTGGGAGGGAGGAGAGGGGTTGAGGATGAGTTAGACATAGATTCTGCCCTCCAGGAGCTTGATGTCTAGGAAGAAGAATGCTTCTGTCCTTTGGAAAAGTGAGTATTTCTACTGATGTGCATGGACCTAAATATGTGCTCTTTAAGATTCTCAGTTTTCTTATTGCTAATTGTTTTTTTCCCCTGCAGTTTTAGTACAGCTCAGTGCAAGGTACTGAATGCATTTCATGCCTACAAAATGGTATCGGAGCAGGAGGGGGAAAAACTGCTTTCACTGAAATAAAGTATTTTTGTCGGTTTCTACTATTGAGCCGTGCAACTTCATAAATATTTGACTTACCAGAAGAAGACCATGTATTACCACAAGCCTTGCTCCCCACTGTATGAGGCATCCACATCCTCTGGGTGTACTTGTCAGTCCATTGTTCATTCTTTGGGCAGATATCTGGCTTCCTGTCCACTAAGGAACACCTTCCTGGCCTCCTGCTCTGTTACACTCTGTGGTCAGCCCTCTTCCTGGGAGGTTGTCTCTGTGCACCCGTGAGACAGAGAGAGGGCCTGGTACCAAGGGGAAAAGCACACACTGACTAACTCAAAAGGTTGTATTCCTACCCCCAAGTTAAGTCCTGCGGTGGACTGTCAGACACAGAGATTTCTCCTCCCACTGTCTTGTCTTGGCTATTTAGCCATGAAGTAAACTAAGGTTTCAGCCCCTCTGCCCGAGGTTCACACAAGGAACAGACTGTTAAAGCTCAGTTCATTCTTATCCAGTCACCTTCTCTTCTATTTCACTTCAGGGAGCAGACCTGATCCTTTTAATTAGGTGTCATACTACAGTTTTTCCCTTTCCATGAGCTACCAAGTGGCCTCACTTTTTAATAATGTAACTAGTTAAAGTGTGTTAATTTTTTTCAATGTAAACAAGACGTGTTTAAAATAACAGCAATCTGTAAAAGAGAAATAAGCACATTTGTTCATACTGCATAAGTTCTGACATTATTTATATCGGAAGAAAATGTTCCTCAGCATGTCACTTTTTGTTTTACAATTAATTCCATAATCTCCCCTTTTTAAATTGACATCTGTTCTTCTTTCTTTATTAAACCTGCTGTGATCTCAGTCCTTAAAGATCTGATGTCTTGTACCCCCCTCAGGGAATATCCTTTTTGACTGCTTAGGGAGCTGACATAAATCTTACCTAGCCCTGGACTGTGTAACCGGATAGCCAAATGGGATGGATAGGGCTTTTGTTTGTAGACAGTGTTACAGGTGTGCACATTCAATAACTTTTGGTATAAAACTGAGTTGTGAAATCTGTTCAGGAGGAGGAAATGCCACCTGAATGACATTATTTCCTCATGCCAACAAGAAAGCAGCATGAGAGATTCTAACTCGTCTTTGAGGTCAGAAAAACAGCGTCAGATGCTGTCCTTAATTTAAGCACACACACATTATCTAATGGTCTTTATTGATCTCTGGTGGCTATTGCCTGCTCTTAAGATCTTTGAACATCAAACAAATAATAAGTAGTAAAACTAAATGTCATTGTTTGATGAAGTGTCCTAATCTGTTAAATCAGGAAATGGTTAGGCTAAATGATTTTACTAGCAAGGAAACACCTGCCTCCTACAAATAACCTATTGCTTGTTTTCCAAACAGGCACCAGAGAGTTAAAAGATAGTGCTGTTTACCTAAAGAAGTTCATGAGGCAGATGTTAAGCTTGCATATCCTCAAGTGTGCTAGAATTGAAGTATCTACTTAAAATAATTCTGATGGAACTGTGTTACAAATGAGATATAAAGTCTGATGGAGTTCAAAACCATTAAAGATAGCTACCCCGGTGTTTGGCATGCATATATAATTCCTTTAATTAGGTTAAAATAGTTTAAAATTTCCACAGTTCTGCATATATTGTGCAGTGTTTTCCAACTGATTTTCTTTAAGAGGACATGTGCCTTGAGTGAAGTTTTAAAAGATGAAATTGTGCAGTGAAATGATTTTTAGAAAGCATGCTGCCCAGTGCCAGGTATTTTTTGCAGTGAGAAAAGGAGACATGGTGGGGCAGTCCCCTAGTCGACATGTGGGTCCGCAGCAGATCCCTGTTCTTTTATATGCTATGATGCTTGCCGCAGTCTGTCTGTTTCCTTACATATAGCAGCAGATCTCCTTCTTATTTACACAAGCATTCCTTTCTTAACAACTTAAATTCTTATGGTGCAAGGGAGTGAAATCTACATTTAGTAAATATTCAGTAAATGTGCATACGGCTACTTAAATCAGTCATTTACAGCAAATTCCCATGTTTGAGAATATATGCTGTATCTTTGACTGTCTGGTTTGTGTTTTCATTGTTTAAATTTATTATTTAAAATCTTAAAATTCATTTTTGATAGTAACAATATATAATAGGGTAAGAATTACAAGCAAATCAATTTAAGTCTTATTCCCTGCTGCCATTGGTACATTAAAAAGGAGAAGTTGACAATAGCATTGTCTCTATCACCCACAACTATCTGGAATATTGGTAAAAACTAAAAATATAATCCAAAAAGACCCTTAAGCATTTAATACAGATATATTCAATTAAGAACAAACAGACAAACCCAGAGGAGCGTTTATTGACTATTCTAGTATAGGCCAAGTATTGTGCTGAGTGCTGGGGATATAAAAGTAAATGAGAAACAGCTTCGAGCTTTAAGGACCCCCCCCCCCCCCCGCCCAAGCTCAGAAGTCTGTGCGTTGACACATGCATGTTTAACGCAGAGGGAAGGCTCTCATTCCCCCACCCAGATAGTCCCATTCCTGCTTTAGAAGCAATAAATTAGATCAAGGTGCTTGGATTAGCACAAGCCACATCAGGAAGAGGCAGCTAAAACTTGACAGAGGTTAAGACTGAATAGCGAGTGGTAAAAAGTGCTTACAGGAACTCAAAATTCTTAGCAACTCAGGGCACATTTTATGAAAAGGCACACAGCCCATCTAAGGGAATTACTGTATTGTGGCACACTATAATGTGATTTTGTGTGTTTATAATGACTTTGAATTTTCAAGAAAATGTTTGTGTATAGAATATTCAATCTGAGAAGGTAATGATAATAATTGTTAACACTGCTGAGCATTTATTATGTTCCTAGTATTGTTGTAAGAGCTTTACCTGGAGTAACTTAGTAACTCATCATGATTCTTAAAAAATATATTCACTTTATCATCCTCACTTTTGAAAAGAGGTGACCGAGACAGAGTGTTAGGTAACTTGTGAGGGAGGAGGGGCAGAACCCCACACAGTCTGTCTCCAGAGCTCACTCTTGTAATCACCATGTCATGTTAGATAGATTTTTCTCAAAATTGGTTAATTTTGGGGGGCATTTTTCACTTGAGGGGGTAAATCTCAATTATGCTATCATTCATAGAGGTCTGAGTGCCAGGAAAAAACTGAGCAGGAAGTAGAGGGGAAACCCTTGGTAGCACAGCACTGTGGAGGCCAAGATGTAAGGTATCGTTGACTCGTCAGTAACTCTTGACAGTGGCTTCTGGTTAGTTTTCCATATTTCGTGTAGTTTTGGAGAACCAGAGAAGTAGTCTGTGGGGAGAGAGCAAGCCTCCTTCTCAGTAGGAATCCCCAGCCCTCCAGGGATCTCCTGGGAACCGGGTTTTAACTGCAGCTCTGAGGAGACAGCCACACCAGCAGACATGTAACCGAAATGAGGCTGTGCCCCCTGTATTTTTTTGTCAGGCACCAAATCTGAACAGATCATACTCTGTTTAAGAATGAGTAGGTGAAAGAAACCAAAATAGGGTCTCTGAAAAATACTGTAGAGCAAAGGGATGAGAGCATTATACAGGAGACTCCAAGAAAGGAGTTTCTTCTGGAAACATACTACTCCATAAGAAAACATGGAGACATTCATCAGTGGAGAACCAGGAGACATGATGTCTATGAGGGAGAAACAGGTGTCATGAGGAAAGAAAAGGATGAGGTGAAATGGAGGTAACTGTCACAGGACGGTCTGTAAGGATCCTAAAACAAACACAGCAGCAGATTTAAAACCCACATGGGGCTGCTTAGACCCGGGTAGAGCAGATGTTGGAAAGAATTAAATCAGTGATATGGAGGACAAACCTTTATCTTTTAGACTAAAAGGAAAAAGGTGAAGAAAACATTTTTTTTTGAGAAAAGAGATAGATATTAAGGCGGAAAATAGAAAACTAGTATACAACAATCGATATTCCTGAAGGGGGGCTCAGAATAAATGAACACAAAATGAAAGATATGAGGAAGCTTCTCTGAAGGTCTGTGTATGCAAATTTAGAAGCTTCACCTTGTGTCAGATAAAAATCAATAACAAGATTAAAACCCATTGGAACTGTAGTACCAAGGGACTGGTTTCATAAGGGTCTAGGCCAGGGGGAGAGGAGAGCCAAAGTCAGTTGACTTTAGTCTTCTTGGTACAAATTTAAATGTCATAAAGTAATAGACCAGAATGCTGTGACTCAGTAATCTTACACACACACCACTGTCCTTCTTGTGTGAAGGCAGCAGCATGGCGTTCTGGGATATGTGAAGCCTCAGAGATATATCACTCAGGTATTCTTTTTGAAAATAAAATTACTGGATGAGGTGCTTTAATCAACCTAAGGCTAAGAAAAAAAATCAAACCAAAACACTACAACAAAACATACTCAAGAATAAAAAAGGAGTAGTGGCAAATGCCAAAATTAACTAAAAGGGAGATGAATTTAAATACTTATTGTGTATATGACATAAAACAATGCAATTGTCAGAAAAAATTCTTGAGAGAAAGGATGTAAAATTAAAAAAAAGTTAGAACAGCTGTCTGGAACAACATTCCCAGATCACTTGATAGAAAACTAATGTGGATTACTTCTCCTACAAAGAAGTGAACACATGCTAAGCTATTATGTAAAATGAAGGACTCATAAGTTAATTTTTCACTTGCTGAATATTAGAGAAATGTAAGTTAAAATAATTGTGAAATCTGTATAGTATCACTGGTGAAATTAAAAACTGTCTTTATCTGTCAATCTGTCAGAATATAGAGGAATTTGGAATTTTAAAAAAGCCATGTAAAAAGGAACAGAAATCAAGAAGTATAAAGACAAATTGCGTACATAAGAATATTTTGGTGATGGCAATAAATCCAGTAAAATCCTAAATTTCAGTCAAAAGCCAAATCTGTGTGATACTTACAAGAGATTTAAAATTGATTAACAGAGAAAGATTAAAGCAAAAGGATAGGTAAATTTGTATAAATGTCACCATTCAAAAGAGCAGTTTAGATAAATTTTTAACTGTGTTAATGCTGGTTTCTCTGGTTAACTTTCTTCACAGTTGTCCTTCCCCTACCTTCCACTCAAATAGATAAGCTTTTCTTTGTGTTTTTATTTAAGGGGTTTGGATTTTCACATAAGCTTTTATTTCAAGAGAGGATTTTACTGACATGTAAACACATGTTTCCAAAATCTCTCAATTAGGTCATCTCTGAATTTAATTTTAGGGCTTTAGTTCTTTGAGTCTGTACATTAAAGAGACCAGATCAGTGTTGCAATGGTTCTGGTGCTTAATTAATGTATTTACTCCAATTTAGCATGCCTACTAAATGCTGTGATACATACTAGGGATCTGAGATAAATAAGGCAGTAATTTCAATCTTGAACCTGTTAAATTTTGGATGACACACTCCCCCACTCAATGTCAGATAAAATAAATGTGCTCAGTATCCATGGGGGATTGGTTCCAGGACCCCAATACCAAAATTGGAGGATGCATTGTAAATGGCATAGTATTTGCATATAGCCTATGCACATCCTCTGATAGATTACTTATATAACAAATACAATGTAAATGCTGTGCAAATAGTAGTAAATACGATGTAAATGCTCTGTAAGTGGTTGCTATGTGTAGTAAATTCTAGTTTTGCTTTGGAAACTTCCTGGAACTTTTTTTTTTCCCAAATATTTTCAATTTTGATTAAGTTTGAGGATTTGACCTGTGCGTAGGGAGGGCTGACAGTAGTGGCAGAAAATTTGCAAGGCAAATTAGTTACTTTCTCTTCCTAATAAGGTAGGTATTTATTTGGTATTTTAATTTTAGCATTTAAAATATGGGGGAAGGGGTTTCCTGTCTTAATTCTCCGAATCGTCCACCCGTACCACCACCCAACATGCTCCTCTCTTGTTTCCATTTTTTCTCACCTTGGTGATCGCCATCGTAGCAGCCTGTAGAAGCTTGCTGAGATTCTCATGGAAAACCTCCTCTGCTCTCACTACTTTCACTTTACAAGTAGTTGATTTTATTTATTTATTTATTTTACTAAAACACTGAGGGGGAAAAATACAGAAGAATTGTAATAGGAAAAGGCCAAAGAATGTAGGATTTTTTAGTTAAATAAGTCTCCGATAGTTAACTAAATATAGGTATTTTTGAGTACCACTGATTCAGTATGTGAGAAGGTTTGTGATTGTGTGCGTGCATGTGTGCATGTGTTCTTCTCATTCCTCTCTCATGTCTTGCACTTTCATCCTCACCTGGGTTGCCAGCAGCTGTGTAGCCCCACCCTACTAAGTGAATTGAGTCTTCTTACCTCCCCGCTGGGCGCTGCACCCTCGTTTGCCCCACATGTGGAACCACAGCTGCCGTTTTACTCTTCCCTTCCCTCCGCCTGTACCAGCATTTCCTTTTCCTATTTTTAGGTCCATATAATGGGTCCATGTTCGGTATGTTTATCAGCATTTGCATGTGAAGAGCTCTCTGTGAAAAGAAATTTTCATTTAGTCATTACTCTTGCTGCCGTCACACCTGTTCAAAGGACACCACACTGGGGAATGAGATTCTCATGATGGGGGCTTCCTCCCAAACTAAGTACATGGTCATACAGCTCATTCCCAGAAGTGGAAGTATAATAACCTGTGTCATCATCTACCGTATTCTCATGAATCTTGTGAGGTTACTTTCCTTTGGCTAATATATAATGCTAAAAAAAATTCAAAAGTGATTCCTCACTTTTTGAACTTCTTACATATCAATTTATTTTACAGGGAATCCACATTCAGGTACATTCAGTCTTAGACCAGAAAATTACTATTGAAAGAATAGTATTGAAATAATTCTGTGAAAATGATTATGTTTAACCAAGTCTCTGTCTTGAAAAATCTAAATCCAGTTTTATATTAAAAGTGGATTTAAGATTACTGTTTCATTGTATTTCTCCTCTGAGTAAACTTGACTTGTCTTCCAGTAAATTTTGTTTTTGTCATGTCAGGTTCATGATTTGCAGAGCGAACTTGATAAAGACAGAGAAGATGCTCAAAAGAAAATCCATAAATTTGAGGAGGCTTTGAAGTGAGTAAAACTGTAATATGTGTAATTTTTAAAAAAATATTCTAAACTGTGAGCCAAATTAAGTAACTGAAACCTAAACATATTTTTATTGTAACTTTGCTATGATTTAGTTTGAGTCAGTTTTCCATCATGAGTATCTATTTTCAGAATTTTATTACTAGCCAGTGAATTTTTTGTAGAAAAGGAAAAAAATCAGTTCAGCTGTTTTTAAGTGATAGGAATGTAAGAAAGAGAACTTAGTGGTTTCAGATGCTTTTGTCCTCTTAAATGAAAACAGATTTAAAAACAAACAACAACAACAATAAGGTTTAGATCTTAGGACATTTCGAAATTCCTCTGTAGATTTTTTGGAGAAATTTAGGTAATGAAATGTTCCAGTTGTTATATTTAAAAATGGACTACTACACAGGCATTGTTTGGGAAAGGTTTTGTCTTATGATACTTAAACTTACACATTAAAGTATTAGATTTTGTCTTTTTCATTCTTTTACTAAGTTGATGAGGCTCTACTTATCACTAGGTGTTATTCTGCAGTTTTTAGCTGGAAAACATTGATTGATTCAGTAAATATCGAGTTCTCACCATATTTCAGGCTGTGCACAGTTCCTTCCCAGGGGACCTCATAGTCTAGTTGAGAAGATATTCAAACACTTTGGCAGCAATAGTACAGAGTGATAAGAACTTTAATAGGAGAATGGTCAGTGGGTACCTGACCTGAGAAAATGATTTAAAAAGGGAAGCTTACTTGAGTGCAGTGTATCTGGCTAACTCCCAGAGAATTCCATTTTTCATGCTTTTCCAAACCCCCAAACAGGAATAACTTACAGAAAGGCCAAAAAAGAATATCCAAGATCGAACAAACCTAGTATCAAATTCTTCCTGGGAAGTTTGCATAACTGCTCCCTCTCCTTTACTTGGCTTGTGAGTAAAATGTCCTGAATGGGTTGCTGAATAGAATGTCTTAAAACAATTTATGTACTATAACATCATAGGATATCAAAATTTTTTTATCTATACCAGAACTTAGTGATTATTTGTTCACCACATGTGAATTAGATGAAATTAGAGAAGAACTATAATATCCATTAAACATTAAGTCAAATAGCTGTATTTTATACTCCGACTCGAATAATGACACAGCTAGGGCATTCTTGCTTGATGAGCGGGGTGCCTTCCCTTTATCCCTCATTAATTCATTTTTTTTCCTCCTTACAATGTTTTCCTATTTCTTTAATGGAGGTACTGGGGATCAAACCCAGGACCTTGTGCATGCTAAGCTTGCGCTCTGCCACTGATCTACACTCTCCCCCCGCCCTTAAAATGTTGATTAACAACTTTCTTCATCTATTCAACTTCCCACACTTCCCTTTCTTTTTTGTTCTTCCTGGCCTCTTTTGTCATTTCTTTATACTTTTCCCATTAGCTTGTTGATTTGTATTTTATATCCCTAAAGGAGAAGATAACCCCTTTAAATAACAGCAAATCAACAGGTACTTGTTTAGAACCTACGCTGTCTATTGTAGTATCGTGCTCAAAGAAATAGGAGGTTTAGAAGCTATAACTCAAGACATAACAGTGCTCTTAACAATTTTATAGTCCGGTTAGACATTTGAAGTACTTAGAGTGTTATATATTAAGTTGTTGACAATAAGTGCAATTGGAATTAAGAAAGGTTTTTTTTTTCCAGTGGAATATTGGGAGTTTATGTGTAAAACAGAGTGGTATCTTTTAATGTTCACTGAGGACAGTGAAAAAATCCTGAGACCTCTATAGTTTCTGTGAACAACATAATCTATTTCTAAGCCAAGTAACACTCTTTAAGGCTTTAGAGGTCTTTACCAAAATACCGGATTTTACTTGGAGTTAAAAAGGCTATGTTAAGATTTTTAATAACGTTCTCCTGTAGGACTATTTCTCCCATTCCTTATGTCTTCATTTTTGCTAAATGTCTATATGATTTTAACACCTGGAATAGCACGAGTAATCGGGTCTGAAAGTAGCAGGATAAGCTGTGTGGTGTGAACTTCAAAGTAAACAGCGCAAGCTGGCTGTTTTCCCAAAGGAGAATATTCTGGGGGCAACTGCTACTATTTTTCAGTCTTAAGAATAGTGTTAGACCCAGTTGGTCCAGAGACAGTCCCATTTTTCTAAAAGACAAATATATGGTGTAGAAATTTGCCGTGATCATTAGCAATTTTTTCTGTCATAAATACACACAACGTGAAAAATCTCACTTTTAGAATGTGGTGGTATTCATTCATTTTTTCATTCTTTCACTCAATTATAGGGTTTGTTTCCTCTGTGCATGTTGAATGTATCATAGAGAATATCACAGAACTGGAATCTATACCTATGAATTAATATACAAATGGACACATGATAACTGTATTCAACTCAATCTTAGGTTTAGTGCTCAAGTTGATACTTCAGACACAGTGGTTATTTAAGAGGGACATTGATTTGAAGTCAGCACTCACTGTAAATGCTAACTCCTTAAAGCAATTTGCCTACTTGTTAGTGTTTTTCAGAACTAAAACCAGTTTAATATTACTGCCCTACTATGTACACTTTTTATTCTACACATATTGTAAGCATTTTTTTGCTTCCTATTTCATTTTTATTGCAGAAAATAATTTTAACAACCTCCAGTAACTGAAATTTATCTGAAACTATAACTGTAAATGGTATGAATTGTATGTGCTTATTTTTCATTTTTCAGAGATAGGTAAATGGGAAACTTAGTAGACTAATGAATGGAAAATTATCATATGTAACAAGATAATTTACTTTAACTCTTTGAAGTCCTGACACTGAAAAAGCATATTTTTGGAGGAGTTAAAATCTATAAACAACAGATGTAGATAGTGTAGATTTGGTTTATTCCTTTTTGATATTCATATGTTTACCAAATTTGATTTCTAAGTTTTTGGTGCTATTAAAAATAGTAAAGCATTGTTCTCTGAGATATCTTATAAATTGTCTATTTTAAAACATTCAATGAAACATTACAAAGTTGTATTTTTGATTGATACCTCTTTCAAACTTGTCTTTGGTAGTAAAATACAAAACTATCTTGAAACAGATTCTGATCCATTTCAGCTTTTTTGCATTGTCAAATTATAAACGTGATAAATATTTCTACTCTGACGCTAATATATATATAAGATTTCTGTTTTTCAGTTGGTGCTAAAAATAAGTAATGGTAATTTCAGTAGAATTTCAGTAATTGGTCTTTTGGTGATATGGTTGTAAGTGATCCTACAAGAAGCAAGCTTTTAGTTAACTAAAATACATTGTTTTGGTTGTAGTTGCTAATATATACATGTATATGTATATGTGACTGTGTGTGAATGTATCCACCACAAATAAAACTTTTATTGGGTTTAAAAAAATACAGAGAGATAAGACAAATTTAAATCTGGGTCATAATCTCTCAGGCCAGAGGCCTTTTGACATTACTAAAACAAATTAATCATGCATTTTGTTAAAAGAAGGTGTCTCATGAAAACTGGATATTCCATTAGTCCCCTTTTAAATCATTATCTTGAATATTTGCCACAATTAGTTTATAATCCTGAAACATACGTTTAGCTAACTTTTTGCAAATCTATATAATACATAAGATGTAGATATATATTTGATTATATAAATATTTGCAAATATCTGCTAAGTTTGCTCTTACTTAGACTTTGCTATAAATAAATATACTATGGGGAAAAGTGAAACAGTGGTTTATTATACCTTATAATTTTTAAATAACTTTTTAAAACTAGGTAATAGAGTTCCATGGTTTGAAATATGAAAGATGAGGGGAAAAAGAGCATATAAGGAAAAGCTCCCTTTGGTACCAGCCTTCTCGCTACACATTTTCCTCTTTGGAAGGAGCAGTGCTCCCAATTCCCTGTGTATCCTTTCTTATGCAAACATGACTGTTCTTTCCCCATCATCTTTCCCTCTATACTCTCCATATATCCTGATTTTTTTCCCACTTATCAACATACCTTGGAGATTATTTCATATAAAGATATAAAGAGCTTCCCCATTCTATTTTATGTATTTGATATGATTTCTTTATTGATGAACACATGATGAAAATGCTTCCATTTGTCTTCTGGTACATATATGATTTGATTTTAACATTATATCTGCGATCCATTTGAAATATACCCAGTGTAGGTTGTAAGGTATGGATCCTGTTGTTTTTGGTTTTTGTCAAATGGTTACTCAGTAGCCTCAGTGTCACTTATTTAATAATCTAGCCTTCCCCTCATCAGAGTTCTGCTGCAGTACCTTTGTCATTGGACTTGTTTCTAGACTTTCAGTTCTGCTCAAGAGATCTGGATACACTTGGACCAGTCCCATACTCTCTTAATTACTGCAATTTAAAAATAATGTTTAGTGTCTAGTAGGACTTTTTATCCTGTTATGCTGTTTTTTTTCCAGAATCATTCCTTTTTTCTTGTTTATATTTTTCTATTGGAGATTTATAATTAGCTTGTGTAGTTAAAAAAATCCCATTAGTCTTTTTCTTAACATTGCTGAACATATGTGGTTCAACAAAGGAAGAGGTGACATCTTTTAATGTTGAATCTTTATGGAAGAACATGGTATGCCTTCCTTCATGCAGGTCTTCTGTGCAGATCCACAGCTATATTCTTTTTTGAAGTAGACATTGTTTGCAAGGAATTTATGTTACTTAAATATCACAAGTTGGTTCTTTTGTAATAAGTGTGTGTGCTGGTATTTTGACTATTAAGATGCGGGATGTGAAACACAAATGTGTAGGTTGTTGTGCATTCTAGGTTTGAAGTTTCACACAGAGTTTGGGATGTGGATTTTAAACTCTGCGCTTTTGGTCGTACCATGTACTTTTCATGAAGAATGTAAAACTCTTGAGGGCATCACTTGTTTTGTTTATACTTCTGTAGCCATTCAATGCCTTGCACATGATTTTAATCAAATTAATTTATTAATTCCTCCAAACATACATTTTATTTTAGGAACTTTGTTGGTACTGAGTATAAAGTGCTGAACAAAGCAGGCAAGGTTTCTGCTGTGGCCACTGTACATGGCTGCACAGATCTTCTACTGCATAATACACTGCCCACTAGTGTATTAATGCCCACAGTACAGAGGGCACTGTTCACATGGACACTGGGTGATTCAGGTGTGCTTTTCCTGCTTCGCTTAATAACATAAAGTATTCTTGACTTTATTTTATTTATTTAGTGTAAAGTCAGTATTTCACTTTCTATTAAACTATTGTTGGGACTGCTGCATTGTTTGTAAAAGTAGAAATTTTGTAATGAGGAAAAAGAAGTGAAGTGTTTCAGTCATAATTTTAAGAGTTAGGGTTAGTATTTATAGGAAGTCCAGAATCAGTCTGCTTAACCTTCTATGTCCACAACATTTTTTAAAATCTCCGTTGCCTGAGCACCTCCTAATCATCTTACTGCTCAGTTGGCCTCCCCTTTGCTGGTTACCATCAACTGGAATATTCAGAGTGCACCATGTTCCTCCTCTGAGTGATTTTTTTCTTTGTGCGTGTATGCAGAATGAAAATCAGTGTTTATTCTTCTAGAGGCTGACCTAATAGAATGCCTTTAAAGCTACTCAACTTTTCCTCTGAGAGAAAACATCTTAGGGGTTTAAATACAAAGTCTTATTTCACCATGGAATTTCTATCCAGAACTCTTTAGAGAGTTACTGATTTTTCATAGTGCTGATTCCAAATGGCATTATGAGTTTCAAATGCTTTCAGGATCATATCATTTAAATAATGGGTGGATATAGGAAAAGCAAATAAGAGTAATTTTTATTAGGATTTATTTCAGCAAGTAAATAGTTCCTGTGTTTATAATACATAGATTTAGTGAACTTATTACAAGAAATAACAAATAAAATATCTGTCTTTATTTCTAAAACAGACTGAAATGTATTATAGTATAAACAAGTATCAACATATAATTGAAATTAAAATATAACATAAGCATGTAAAAAAGAGTGGATATTATTGTAACAGAAATAAAGTTATTTCTGTGTTTAAATTCTAAATTTGCCTTGACCTGAACTCTTTCAGGTGGTTTTGGGAGGCATTTGAGTTCAGTGTAGGTTAAAGAGCATGGCCTCTGGATCCAGCCATTATGGGTCCAAATTCCAGTTCAAATTACCAGCTGTGTCACCTTGGGCATGATGCTTAATTTCTGTGTGATTCAATCTTTACATCTGTAAAATGAGAATAAGAATAATATCTTCCTCCTAAGATTGTTAGGAGGCTTGGAAGAGTTAATATAAACATTTAGAATGAGCCTGTTGTATATGTGTGTTAATGCTAATTTTTAAATTTCTCATTATCTTATAATGGATACAAACAGGTTCTTCAGAAGGAGTAATCATTTCCTGGCACCAGTTTTCTTTTTTAACACCTTTATTGTGGTTTCATTATTACCCCATAAATGCACCCAGTTTAAGCACACAGCTCATTGATTTTTAGTAAATTTAGAGTTGTGCAACCAAAACCGTAGCTCAATTTGAGAACATTGCCATCATCCCAGTCAGACCCCTCATGGCACCAAATTTTAGAAGGAAATTATCATGATTGATTTTTTTTCTGACCAAAAGGAGTAAGTAATAAGAGGTAAGATCTTCAGTAGTTATTTCTGAGAAAATGCAAACTGGCCACTTCTTATTTTGACCCTCAGTAAAGCTCAAGTCATAATATTAAGATGTGCTTTGGCATTTTGTGGAGACCTGAGCTGATATAGCCCTGACATGTTGCTTCCAGGTGAACTGTCTGATGTTTTAACTTTGATACAAGGATGAATTAGGAAAATAGATTCTGTGTGTGTATGTAAATGCACTGAAAGGGACCTGGAAATACATACATGCCAAAGCGTTTGGGGTAATGTTGATGTTTTCCTCTTTATATTTGTGTGTAATTTGAATCTTTTCTGCTGAGACTATTGTTTGTTACTTTTGTAGCTTAAAACAATAAAAGAGAAAAGAAACCAGTAAAGATTTTAGAAGGAAGAATTATAAACGTCAATAATAATTGTTACCCTTAATCAGTGAGCATGTGGGATTTTTAAAAATTCTCTATATTTTGTGTATTCTATAATAAATATGTCCAGCAACTCCTTAGAGTCTTGAGGACTTTCAAATCACTTAGCCAGCACGGGGTGGAGCAGGCTGGACACTCAAGACAGTCTCTGGAAATATCTGAACTGAATATTTTGAGGTTTTGATTGAAAAAAGCCTTCTATGTGTTTCTTACAGTAAATGGATAGTGATAAGGTTGATATTCCATTTTTTAACAGATTAGAATTTTTCTCACTTTGACTGGAAAGACATCTTGCCACAGCATTTCAAGAGAGTTTATTAGGAGGCCAACAGAATATCGACTAGGAAATATAGCTTTTGAATAAGTATAAAATGAGGATATTTCAATGAAAGTACAAGGTATTCTCCATGGAAGATTATATTACATTTTAGATATGTTTTAAATTTTCTTCCTGTGGGAATTTACATTTAATACATAGATTCATTTTCTACTTTTAATTTATCAACCTTACTTTGTAAAATTAAATCTGATTGTAGCTCACATATTTTGATTCCTAATGTCAGAGCGGATTACTGTGCACTGGTTATCAATCCCAAGAGAGTAAGGCACCATCCACTGGTTACCGATCTCTGGGGAGGACTCCAACTATCTAGAGGAGAGCAAAGATCATCTCAATGCCAACCACTAGGAACAGAAGTCCAAACATTTCTGCTAAGTGCATCTTAGTATTGGAGTCACCAAGAACACAGCGCAGTCGAGCACTGAATGGAACAATACTTTACTTACACAGAGAAGAGACAGAGCAAGATCAGCTTCTGTAGTGGGTGTCGATCCCCCAGGGGCAATGGGTCTCTTCTGATAGCTGACCCAGGGCAGTTTGCCTGTGCCTCCTGTGCTGTGGTAGAAAGACTCTGTCCCCCTTCTGTGAGAGCAGAGATAACAGTGGAGGGTTGGACAGGTGCCCTGTAATGCACACACTTCAAGCAAAGACAAAAGAGCATTCTTTGAGCTGAAACAGGGAGAGATATTCCCAAACAAGGTGATAAGCCCAGCACAGGCTTAATGGGCTCTTTATCTCTTGGTAAGGAAGTGTTCGAAACCCAAGGCCCATTCTTATGTGGCTGAGTAGGAGCTGGAAGTCTGCGTGCCTGTGGCTGCCTTTCCTGACACCTAAATAGCCTAATATTTAAGATAGGTCAAATCTTGTGCCTGAATTGTGTACTTTAGGGAGATTATCCTGGCAGGAGTGAGAATATCATAAATCTGAGTGACAAGAAATTGGAGGCAGGAAAACAAGGAAGACGAACCTACAGTAATAGTCCACGTAAGAGACACTGAACTCTGTGAAGGTGTTGAGTTGGTGACGAAGAGTATAAATACGATGTCCAGGAGAAACAGCCTCTCTGGAAATATTCAGTCTCACCCAAGCACCTTTATTTTATTCAGAGTCAGAATGAACTTTCACAAATAGTTTCCAAGAGATACACTGATGGAAAAAGTACACTGTTTTATATGCTTATTCTGTGCAAGAAGTAACTTAAGATTGGTGAGTAAATGGAAACACGAAGTATTAATACTGAATTTTTAAATACTGTTTCATGATTTCTGAAGATACAAATTTAATGATGTCTAACTTTCATGATTAATTTTTCCACCTTTATTGAGGTATAATTGACATGCAACATTGTGTAAGTTTCATGTGTACAATGTGTTTGATATGCTTATGTGTTGTGAAATGATTACCACCATAGTCCTAGCTAACACCTCCGCCAGCTCACATAATTACCATTTCTTTTCAGTGGTGAGAACACTTAAGATCTACTCCGTTAGCAAATTTCAAGTATATAATACAGTATTGTTAACTATAGTCACCATGCTGTACATTAGATCCCCAGAACTTACACATCTTATAACTGGAAGCTTGTACTCCTTAACCAACATCTCTCCATTCCCCCTCCCCTCTGAGCCACTGGTATCCACCATTCTGCTCTATTTCTATCAGTTGGGCTTTTTTTAGATTCCACATGTAAAGGATACCATGCAGTATTTGTCTTTCTCTTTCTGACTTATTTCATTTAGTATAATGTCATCAGGGTCCATCCATGTTGTTACATATCATTGTAGTTTATTCATTCTCATTTTTTTAGCTTCTATTTTTTAAATTTAAGTATAGTTGACTTATAGTATGACATTAGTTTTGGGTGTACAGCATAGTGATTTAGTAGTTTTTGAAGATTATACCCCATCATAAATTATTATAAGATAATGGCTATAATTCCCCATGCTATACAATATAACCTTGTTGCTTATCTATTTTATACATAGTAGTTTGTATCTGTTAATCCCATACCCCTAATTTGTCCCTCCCCCTTTCCCTCTCCACTTTGGTAACTGCTAGTTTTCTATATCTGTGAGTCTATTTCTGTTTTGCATATGTGTTCATTTGTATTATTTTTTGGATTCCACATAAAAGTACTAAAGTACTGACATGTAGTATTTGTCTTTCTCTGACTGATTTCACTAAGCATAATATCCTCTAGATCTATCCATATTGCTTCAAATGACAGACTTCATTCTTTTTTATGGCCAAGTAATACTCCATGGTGTGTGTGTGTGTGTGTGTGTATCACATTTTCTTTATCTGTTCATCTGTTGATGGGCACTTGGGTTGTTTACATGTCTTGGCTGTTGTAAATAGTGCAGTTATGAATATTGGGGTGCGTGTATGTTTTCATTTTTTATGGGTATATATATACCCAGCAGTGTAATTACTGGATCATATGATAGTTATATTTTTCATTCTCATTTGTTCAATAGTATTTCAAAGTGAACATACCACAATGTATTTATCCATTCTACTGTCAGTATCCATTAGAGCAGTTTCTAGTTTTGTGATATTATTTATTGTGCTGCTATGAACATTCTTATTATTTCTCTTTTGTTAAACACATCTGCACATTTCTGTCAGATATATATCTTCATCCAATTTTTATGTTGTGCCGAGAGAGAAACATATCTGGGGAGGATAGGCCTTTAGACTGTGCAGTGCATTATCAACAAACCAGCCAAAGTTAGTGGGAGTTCAAGTTGGTTTGGGAGCAAAAGTAAGTTAAAGTAAGGCCTTTCCTCACTTTTACTTCACCGTGGTGTAATTTTGCAGATCTGATTCTGAAAACACAGTTATTGTATCAACTTTACTTGTTTAGGAGGAGCTAAGACACAAGTGATCTGATTCGTGGACCTGCTAGTTGTTGAATGGGTGATTATAAGCTAATTGAGTAAGTATTATGAGCAAGGAAAGAATGAAAATTTCTTAAGGGCTCATTGACCATATTCTTGATTTTTAAATATATTTCTCCCTCCCATGAAGATTTCTGTTATTGGTAGTTATTTTTTTTGAAAATGTGTAATTTTATTTTCATATACCATTGCCTTTACAAGTACAATTTCACTTGCACATAGAATTATTAGAAAAATTTTTGATGTTTCCTAAAGTAATTCATGATGTTCTTGAATTATATTTTTATCTGACCTGTTTTGAAACCAGCTCTCAATGCTAGTGTTACTCAGTAAGTGTTCACCGTCTGGTTTATTGAAAGTCATTCTATAAAATTATTTATCTATACAAAAATTAGCAGCATCTCTTCTTTTGCCTGGCTTTATCTATAGTTTTGTTTAAAGTGAGGACATTTATAAAGTAGTTTTGAGGTGTTATTTTTCTAACAAAAAAGACATATAGCTTTTAAAGAACATAGTCTTTTCTTGCTCAATATATGTGGTATTTATAATCTCCCACTATGATGGATAACAGATTATTTACCCCTGAAGTTATATTTTTAAAGAAGTTATATTTTTAAACATAGGTGGAAAAGCTTTCCTGTAAGATTCCTTTAAATTGCCTTCATTTGTCTTTGGTTGCTTGTTTGTTGTTATAAGTCAACATTTATAATATTGGTAGGAACAGGGATTAATCTTCAAATAAGAATGCCTTAGAGTAAAGATGATAAAACTGCAAAGTTATAATGACAGTGTTTTTGTACTTTTATTTGCTAGAAATTAATCTTAAAAGAAGATTTAAATGGAATGCTAAACAATCTTGTGATTATTCAAAGAGGGAGTGGACTACATTTTGATTAGGTTTGTTTTTTAGTGGAACACTGCATACTGCAAAAATTTGGATGAAGATACAGACATTAAAAGCAGATAACCTTGCAGATTAGCCAGGAGCTTGGATTTGGAGTTTTGGTAGAAAGGGAGAGGTAGGTTAAATCAGTCTTGTGTAGGGGTTTTAAAGCGCAGCTGAATAGTGTAATTCTAAATTTAGTTTTACATATTGCCAAAGTAAGGAACTGTAGAGTGGTCATTTTGTTTGTAGGATTGGTGAAAAATATCTCAAGGAATTGGTAGTGATGTATATTTTAAAATCAAAATAAATGGAATTAAGGAGCTCTCTGGAAAGAAGTTAAAGGAAGCCTGCAAACCTGAATAGTCAGTCTAAAGATTTCTGTGCCTAATAAATGAATGAAAACACCTTACAGGGTCACCTTGATAAGAAATTTTATTCTGTGTAGAAAACAATTTTGTATTTTTAAAGTTTTCTTGGAAGAGTAACTAAAAGTCAGTTCCAGTACAATATGAAAGTAGCCTGTAACTTATGGTACTTTTTAAAGAAGATGTGGTATTGGTTTTAACCAAGAATATATAAATTTAAAGACTAAATCTAAGTTTTTAGTGTATTTTTCCTATTACTATTACTAAAATAAGAACAGATACAATTTATAATGTATTATTCAATCAAAACACATCAGATTTTTATATCCGCTTATAATGTTACCTCTGAAAACCTAGGTATTGTGTAGAGTTGGGGAGCAAGAAGATATTATTTGCCATGTATGAAATCGTCTTAGATTTTATGTAACTAGAATTAGATTAATTATATCAAAGCAGGATTAATGTAACCAGAAATTGGTAAGTTATATTATAGTTGAGATATTTAAAAAGTTTATCTGTCACTGAATTTAAATTTTAAGCTAATCCAAAAGAGAAATCCTTTTTTTCTACCATTGTAATAGAGGGCTTATTTTTAAATGAACCTATCCAAGGTACTTGGAGGGTGAACTCTGATGCTGACATTGTCCAATGAGAAAACTTCAGAGTGTCTGTTCTTTAGCTTTATTTTCATCACAAAACTAGTATATGCTAGCTGTGGAAAATTATAAAATTACATAAAAGCACAAATAAGAAAATCAAAATAGCTTACGATCACATTATTTAGAGCTATTTACTGTTACGGCATTTTATTATTTTTATGGCAGTATAATTCACTTATAGTAATTGTTAGTTTCAGGTGTACCATACAATGATTTGATACTTTTGTACATTTCAAAATGATCACCATATTAAGTCTAGTACCATCAGTCACTGTACAAAGTTATTGCAATATTATTGATGGTATTCCCTCAGTGTACTTTATATTCCCATGACATTTATTTTATGACTGGAAGTTTGTATCTTTTAATGTCCTTCACCTGTTTCGCCCATCCTCTTACTCCCCTCCCTGCTGGCAACTACTAGTTTGTTCTCTGTATCTGTGAAGTCCGTTTCTGTTTTGTTACATTTGTTTGTTTGTTTTGTTTTTTAAAAACCACAATGAGATATCACCTCACACCAATTAGAATGACTATTATCAAAAAGACAAGAAACAACAAGTGTTGGTGAGGACGTGGAGAGAAGGGAACCCTTGTGCACTGTTGTTAGGAATGTAAATTGGTGCAGCCACTATGGAAAACAGAATGGAGGTTCCTAAAAAAATTAAAAAGCAAACTACCATACAGTCCAGCAATTACACCTCTAGATGTTTATCTGCAGAAAATGAAAACACTAATTTGAAAAAATATGTACAACCCCAAGTTCATAGCAGCATTTACAGTAGTCAAGATAAGGAAGAAAGCTAAATGTCTATCCACAGATGAATGGATAAAGAAGATGTGGTATGTATACACAGTGGAATATTGCTCAGAAGTAAAAGAGAGTGAAATCCTGCCATTGGTGACAACATGGCTGGACCTAGAGGGCATTACTCTAAGTGAAATAAGTCAGACAGAGAAAAACAAGTATCATGTGATTTCACTTACATGTGGAATCTGTTATGCCATTTTAATTACTCTGAATACATGTTAAATCTTGAGCTCTCATAGAATGAGAATTACCCCTTTAACACTGTATTCTTCATTTTTCCCTCACATTCCCTTCTTTATCTCCAAACAAGCTATTTTTAGCTATGTGCTCTTCCATCTCAATTTTAGAATCAAGTTTTACTAAAATTCTGTTGGAATTTTTATTGTATTTTTATTTTATTAGATTAATATAAGTAGAATTAAATTTTTTTACTATATTGGTTTCCTCTTTTACAAATAGTATTTTTTCTATTAACTGTCTATTTTAATGTCTTTCAATAAATGTTAACATTTTCTCCATATATATTTTATATATTTTTGTTAGATTGATTCTTAAGCGCCGTATAGTTTGTGCTACCACTTGTATTTTTTCTGAAAATTAAATTTTCTTACTACTGACTGGATCTAGCTGAACAGAAATAAATTTTTTAATACTGAACTCCTGTATTTAGCAACTTTGCTGAATTTATTTTCAGTGTTTGTAAGTTAGCTTGGATTTGCTGTGTGGATAATGACAAATAATCAGTAAATAACTTATTTTTTCTTTCTTTTTCAATGTTTATGTTTTATCTATCATCATCCTCACCTTTCTGCACTGGCTAGAATTTCCAGTAAAATGTTGAATATTGTGGTGAGTGTGGGCATCCTTGTATATAGGGAATACTTTAACCATAATGTGTAATTTTTGGTTGAAGGTTTTGGTTAGACATCTTATATCAGGTTAAGGAAGTTCCCTTTCATTCCTAAGACTTCTTATATTTTTAAAAATTATGAATAGATGTTATAGTGTATCAAAAAGTTTTTATTGTATTCAAATGATCATGTAACTTTAAAATGACTTTAAAAATGTAAGTTCTACTGTCTTGGCAAATTTTAATTATACAATACAGTATTATCAGCTATAGTTACCTTGTTATATATTAGATCTTCAGACCTTATTCATCTTTTAAGTGAAAGTTTGTACTCTTTTACCAACTTTTCACTATTTCCCCCATCCCCCAGCTCCTGACAACCATTTTTATACTGTGTTTCTAGGTTTTTTTTTTAATTTTAAGATTTCACATATAAGTGATACAATGCAATATTTGTCTTTCTCTGCTTATTTCATCAAGCATATGTCTTCTAGGTTCATCCATGTTGTAGCAAATGGAAAGATTTCCTTTTTAAAAAGACCATAATATTCCATTGTGTGTGCAGTGTGTGTGTATGTGTGTGTATATGACATTTCCTTGATCCATTCATTCATTGAAGACACTTAGGTTGTTTCCATACTTTGGCTATTGTGAGTGACGCTGCAGTTAACATGGAAGTACAGATGTCTCTTCAAGATAATGATTCTGTTTCCTTTGGTGTATTTCCAGAAGTGGGATTGCTGGATCTTATGGTAGTTCTGTCTTTAATTTCTAAGGAACCTCCATACTGTTTGGTAGTGGGTGTACCAGTTTTTATTCCCACCAGCCGTGTAAAGGGTTCCCTTTTCTCCGTATCCTCACCAACACTATCCCTTGTCTTTTTGATAATAGCCATTCTAACAGGTTTGTGGTGATATCTCATTGGGGTTTTGACTTGCATTTCCCTAATGATTAGTAATGTTGAGCACCTTTTCATGTGAATTCAGGTTTTTTTTTTTTTTTTTAGGTCTTTCTTTTTCTTAATGTAGAAGTTGATCACTATAAACTTCCCTCTTAGAACTGCTGTTGCTGCATCCCATAAGTTTTGGTTGTTACGTTTCCATTTTCATTTGTCTCAAGGTATCTTTTGATTTCTCCTTTGCTTATTCAGTAGCGTGTTGTTTAATTTCCATACACTTAAGATTTTTTCAGTTTTTTTGTTTAATTGATTTCTGGTTTCATATTATTGTGGTTGGAAAAGATACTTGATATGATTTTAATTTTCTTATATTTATTAAGGCTTGTTTTTTGGCCTAAATTTGGCCTAATTTATCCTGGAGAATGTTTAATGGGCACTTGAGAAGAATGTGTACGATGCTACTGTTGGAAGGGCTGTTTTATAAATATCTATTAGGTCCATCTGACCTAGCGCATAGTTTAAGTCCAATGTTTCTGTATTGATTTTATCTCTGGATAGCTATCCATAGCTGAAAGTGTGGTATAGATATCCCTACTGTTACCATATGGTCTATTTCTCCCTTTAGATTTGTTAGTGTATACTTTATGTATTTTCTTCTCCTGTCTTAGGTGCATAAGTATTTACTAATGTTACATACTCTTGATCAGTTGACCCTTTTATCATTATATAATGACTTTCTCTGTCTCTTGTTACAGTCTTTGTCTTAAAGTCTGTTTTGTGTGATGTAAGTACAGCTGCCCCTGCTGTATTTTGGTTTCCACTTGCATGAAACTATCTTTTTCTGTCTTATTGCTTTCAGACTATGTGTCCTTAAAGCTGAAGCAAGTCTCTTATACGCAGCATGTAGCTGAGTTGCTCTTTTTTTTAATCCATACAGCCATTCTTTATCTTTACATTAGAGTATTTCATCCATATACATTTACAGTAATTATTGATGGTTGTGGATTTACTGTTACCATTTTGTTAATCATTTTTCTGGTTACTTTGTAATTCCTTTGTTTATTTGTTCCTCTCTTGCTCTCTTCCTTTGTGATTTGATGATTTTCTGTAGTGGTATGCTCTGATTCCTTTCTTCTTATCTTTTGTGTCTCTGTGAAGTCCAAACTCCCTGCTCCTCAGGGAGAAGCTGGAGGTTGAGAGTTCTTTCCCTATTATATGGCACTGCGTGGGACGTGGTGTTTATGGCAAGAGTGTGTCTCAACTTTTCCTACTCTATTATGTGTAGCCCAGGTGTATAGCCACGGGTTGTTCCTGTGCCCATTAAGAACTGCTTCTTTGTTTGCTACAGCCCTGTGGGACTCGTAAATGCAAACCCCGCTGGCTATCAGAGCCAGGTGATGTGTAAGAGTTACTCAGCTAGTTTCTGGGTTTTGGTCAGAGGTAATTACTCCACTTGTAGCTGTACATTCAGTGTGTCTGTGGGAGAAGGGGCCTCCTGTGTTATCATCTTGGTCGACACCCTCTAATATGAAGTTCTTACTCTTCTTAAAACTCTTTCCACTCTTTGCTTCCAAAGTACCAGAAGCATGTAATGGTTTTCTCCCTAACTGTTCGAGTACTCTTTAAATCTCCTTTGAACTGAGTCCTCCTTTTCTACCAGGATTCTATATTTTAGAGTTCCCCAGTTTTAGTCCTTGACCGTCTTTTCTTCTCTATTTATACCCACTTCTTAAGTGATCTCATCAAGTCCTCTAGCTTCAGGTACCATATATTTAGTAAATTTCATATCTTTATCTCTGGTCCAGATCTGTTAATACTCCAGAATCTTTTATTCAACATCTTTCTTGAGTTATTTGTTTATTTTTTTAGCATCTTCTTTCCACATCCATTTTTAATTTTTATCATTTCTTCATATTTATAATTTTCTTCACTATATTTTATATTTGTTCTTTGTCCTCTGAGTATGTTTAAGATGGTTTGTAACATTATTGATTTTATTTTCAACACCTGCATTTCTGCTCTTTTGCATTTCCATTATGAATTTTTATTCTGCTCTAAATTTTTCTTTTTATCCCTTCTTTATCTTTATCATTCCTCATTTTAATCTTATTGAATTCTTTGTATCTTAGATAATGCTTAAGACTTTACCTCCTATTTAATTGAGACTGCCTCCTGTTGTTCAGATGCCATACAATTTTTCTGATATTTTCTTCTGGATATTATATTAGATCATTTTGACAGTAGGTTTTTCTTCTGTGTATGTAGAATGTTTCTTTTCCAGTTTCTATTCCTAGGTTCTGCAATAGCTTTCAGGCTCCCATTGGTATTTATCAACTTTGTTACTCAATTTTGAACAAGGTAAATTTTGTTTGGTCTTGATATTTTATTTATTTAACAAATACTTATTGAATTTCTACTGTGTGTGCACTTTTGTAGATACCATCTGACTTTAGATGGTATCTGTGTGTTTTTTGTTTGGATTTCCTCTGTTCCATGTTGACTTATATAATTTTCATATTCTCTTGAAGATATGCAGCTGGATAGGAAAAAATAATCTGTCAGCTACCAGTGAAGTTCCAAGTTTGTAGAAATTCTATAGAAATTCTGCTTTATTGATGAGATAATTTTTCATAACCTATATGGTATGTCTCTGTTATTGTGAACAAATGTGAATTCTGTAGTTCTCAGAATATTTTGAACTCAGGTTTCTTATTTTTCAATCCATCTATATAACTTTAACTATGGAAATTACAGTTTCCTGCTTATAGTACATCACCATTAGTCATTTACTCTCAATCCATTTGTCTTCTGGGAGTGATTGGTTCTGAATGGATGTATATAAAATGTCGGTAGATGTTACTCTGATGTTCCCTCTTCATGGAAGAATTCCAGCTACTAAATTTTTTTATTTTTTTAGACACAGGGTTTTTGACCTCAGAAAGAAAGAAAGTGTCTTCCTATCTCATTTTTCTCAGCATCTGTTTCCTGAGACTAATTCACATTTGCTCCCATGTGGACCTTACAGATACTTCTTTATCAGTCCACTTCCACTTGCTTGGTATTTATTAGAGATTCCTCTCGAGTTCTTTAATTGGGTGCTTGCTGTTTGTTTATCTTAGTTCTTGTTGTCATTGGGATTTTTTCCCCCATTTTTTTCTCTTTCTCTTTCTAAGTATTTTAGTGAGCATTTGAGAGAGGCTATTCAGGAGATGGTGGCCAGATGTCATTTGTATATGAAGACAGGAACAATTCTTATTTTTTGATAGAGTTCTTTTTGAAATGTAATATATGCATTCCCACCCGTTTTATCCTTGCACAATGAAAACAATTTATGGTAAGTTGGCATCATCACTTTTGGAATCAATTATTGTGATTTGCTGTAGATTCAATTGTAGATTAGTTTGTGTGACTAAAATCTAAACACACAGTGACCTTCTCGTGACCTTGAAACTTGATTGAAAAAAGTCCTTGATCTCAGCTTGCTTTGTGGTGTTTTGCCTCTTTTTTAAGAGGATAGTGAGCCATGTGGAGCCGTATGACCTCCTGAGCAGTGTAACACTGTTAGCTTTCTACAAAATTAATAAGTGAATCAAAGGCTGAGTTAGATCTCCCAAATGGTTTTTTTCTCACTCCAGAAAATCATCATATTCTCTGTTGCCATGAGTGTTCTTTGATTTTTCACACCACTGATATATGCTTTATTAATATAATAGACCACAGTCAAACCCTTCTGAGTGTTTATCCTTATTTTTAAAATTACTGACACTATTTGTTCATGGAGTATATAGGGACGCCTTTGTCATTACTTTGTCATCACCCCCCCGCCACCGCTCCAGTCGCCTATCACTAATTATATATAAAATTCGTGCTTTCTATTCTTGTAACTCCAACCCCAAATGCTCTTTCTAATTTTATCATAACACCTTTGTTTTAAAGCCTTACTTTCTTGTATTCTGTTAAATTGCAAGGTATGTCCCTCCCAATAATCCTTCCACCAGCTCTTTGCCTCCTCTTATAATGGACTGCATATTCTCCAACGTGCAGGCTAATTTAAGACCCCCTTGTTGGGTTTCACTGCATTGGTCCTTTTAACATTTAGACAAGGGAAAGAATTAATCTTAAAACCTCCTTTCTTAACCTCAGCCCCTCCCTCTTCATCTGTGATCCTTTCTCCCTCTTTGCTTTGATCAAAAGTCAGTTTTCCTGAAAGAGTTGCTTATTGCCTCTGTTTTCTCATCTTCCACTTCCATCTTCAGCCCAGTCCAGTCTGGCTTCTTTTCTCATTTTACCAAAACTTCTTCCATGGTTACAGTCACCTTCCAGTCTGGATTCTGTTCAGTCTCCCTTCCTTACAACGTTCTCTTCTTCAGGTTTTGTGACACATATTCTGGTTTTCTTCCTTCTGCTTAATCTGCTTTGCATGTCCATTCTCCTCTCTACTGATTCTAGATTCTGTCCTACCCAACCCAAGACTGTGACTTTAGAAACCATTATTTTGTACCATCCTTATAGCAATGATGTATGAAGGTATATCTTAGTCTCAGACTATTCACTTCCTCAATTTTCTTTATAGTACTTATTACTCTATGATATTTTAGTATTTTTATTTACGTCTCACTTTTTAAATTCCACTTTTAAATTCATTTCCTACAGAGTTCCAGGATGTTGTTAAAGCCATTCCTTCTCCATTTTTTCTCCTGCATGATGTTCTTATCTTTGCTGCTTCTGTGCTCTTTGCTGGTCAGTTTTGTTGTTTGCCTAATTCAAGCTCATGCTTTCCAGTAGCTGTTACAAATTCCTGGGCTGCAGGTTGAGTCATTTTGCACATGTGTTCAGTTTGGCCTGCACAATATTTTGAACATTTTGAATAGGTTGTGAATATAATAAAATCCGGAGATTGCATGAGAAATTTGGATTTTGGGTTTCTCTTGAAAAACATGAGTTCTGGCAACACTCAGCCATCTTTTTTCGTGACAGTACATAGCTGGTGCTGATTGGATAGTGCTTGGATTAAGTCATAAAGGAAGTCACAACAGTTTTCAAAGAACCATTATTATTGAGACCACATTTTCTGTTCTTGGCGCAATTAAATTAGGAATAATAAACTGCCAGTTTTCTTTTTACACCCTCATGTTTGAAAACTTAAAATCGTGCTTTTAAGTTACTTAGGTTTAAAAAGGAAATAACAATAGAATTTTCCAAATATTTAAAACTGAAAGATAATGAGCATGTTATTCATCAAGTATTATGAAGTATCTCTAATCTGGTATCTGGACTGAAATGAGCTAAGCCTTGACCTCAAGAAGCGAGATAAAGACAACAAAGTGAATATGAAGAAAATATAAAAAATAAAGCTAAGGACAGAAACCAAGAAGTTGGAAGCACAGTGCAGAGAATCACCAAAAGCACTTTGAAAAGAAGTTAATAAATTACGCAAGTCTTTACTAGACTGGTCAATAAAAGAAGGGAAAAGACTAAAAGGAAAGAAATTACCTAACTTTTAGGGAAAAAAGCCCAGCCCAGGAGCATAACTACTTGCAGAACAAGTTATTTTTGGCTCACTCTTCTCATTTTTGTTACCTAGACCCTGTAGGCATTTTGATTTCGACCCTTGCTCCGCAGTTTCAGTTACTGGTTGCTTTTTTAAAAATTGAAGTGAAATTCACATAACATAAAATTAACCACTTTAAAGTGAACAATTGAGTACATTTAGTACATTCACAATGTTGTGCAACCACCACCTATGATTCATTCCAAAATATTTTCATCATCCCCAGGTAAAACTCTGTACTCATTAAACACATTAGCCCCCATTACCCCTCCCAGATACCTGCAACCACCAGTCTGCTTTCTGTCTCTGTGGATTTACCTGTTTTGGATATTTCATATAAATGGAGTCATGCAATATGTGGCCCTTTACGTCTGGCTTCTTTCACTGGGTATGTTTTCTAGGTTCATCCACAATGAAGCATTACTTCACTCTTTTTTATGGCTGAATAATATTTCATTGTGTATATATAACAATTTTTTTTCATTCAACTGTTGGTTGGCACTTGGGTTTCCATCTTTAGTCTGTTGTCAGTAGTGCTCCTATGAACACTCGTGTGCCAGTATTTGTTTGAGTATCTGTTTTTAATTCTTTGAGAATATATCTAGGAGTGAAGTTGCTGGGAGAGCTCTTTGTTCTTGTGCTTGGCTTCTTCTGTTGATCTTCAAAACGATCCTCTGACAGATGGCACACATATTTCCCTTCCCCCCCTAGTTCGCAGCTACTGCTTTAGCCCACAGCAGAAGAGTCATTGAAAATTTTGTAAAGGGATTCTAGGCATTCATTTTCCAGTGCACTAGTCTATTCCAGAATTGAAACCATTGATTAAACCGTTGTCTGATAACACAGAATTGTAACTAACAGAGTTGAGTGTTCTTACGTGATATTTCTGTTAAATTAGGCTAACAGTTAAGTTGCATAATTTATCCCTCTCTACTTTGAGGATATTTTGCCTGGATCTTCTTTGCTAGGCTTCATAAACAAAATTTTTTCTCTGCTAATCAGTGCTAAAGTTACTCTGACAGATTTTTACCTTCCATATTCATCCATGTGTAATCATCAGTATAAAAAAATAGTAAATTAAAAGCATCACCACTGTATGCCAAGAGAGTTACAATAGAATTATTAGATTATTACACCTGCTGGCTATTGGGCAGTTTGTGAGTGTTATAGCAGCTCATTTATATAGTAATTTTTAACATTTTTTTGTATTTTTGAAAATCAGAAAAATAGTGCCAATACTAGTAATAAGAAATCAAATCTTACAAACAAAACATAATTGAGACAAGACAAATCATTGGCGTTGTATGTTGAAAGCCTGGCTTCTTTAATCTCAATTAATTTCACATTGGACTTAAGCCTGTGTGTTGAAGTATAAAGGAAGAAGGCAAAATTAAATAACATAACTGAAATATGGGAAAAACATCCTCGATGATGGTAACGTCTCACAGCTACATTGGCTGTTAGCTATTGGATCCTTTGGTTTCTTCATAGAGACTCACAAAATAAGTTTCATCAGTAATAAATCTGTATACGCTACCTCTCAATCTATTAATTTTGATAGTAGATCTCTTTCCAATGGTGCACACAGTATTCTAAACACAATGGCTTATATACGTGATGTATTTATTCTTATATATGGTAAAAGTCATCCAGAAAGTTGGCATTCGTATGAGCTGATACCTAGAATGGAGAGTGCAGAGTGTATGTGAATAAACCTGTGAAGATGACCCAGCAGGAACAGAAGGTACAGGAGACTCACGGTCCAGATTGAGAAGGACTCTAAATCCCCACAAGGGCCGGAGCAGAAGGTTGTACTTTCCCCCGTAGGGAGCGGGGAATGGGTGAAGAATTGGTAGCAGTGTGGTTTATGATGAAAGTGACATTGGAGGAGGATGTTTTCTAAATATTTCTCCAGCAATAAACCAGTTTTGAAGAAAAGATAGAAAATTTGCTGGTGAAGAGAGAATTTCACTACCAGAAGGAATAAAATGTTTCAAGGGCATGAATCTGGTAACATGTTAATGTCCGAGCCATGAGGTTAAGAGTCAAGCAAACAGACCTGATTTTTCTGAAAGAAAGATTTTGTCAGACTACAGTAAACAGTAGATAAGTAAATGTCAAACATTTCCACCCTTAAGAAAAGCATGCTTTTCTTTCCTTACTGAATTTCCTTTATTCCTTCCTAAATTGTAGTCCCTGAGGTTTGATGTCATGCAATTTAACAAGAGAATTTAAAATTGGTGGCTTTGTTAAACTTAGGATCCTCTAGTTTTTTTATTACTTGCTATGAAATGTATTCATTTTAGGTGTGGAAAACACAAATGTGAAGAAACTTCGAAGAAACTTCCAGTAATTTGAACCATATATCTCTATTCTTAGTGAAAAATGAAAACACCCCAAAGGAGGTTTTATGTGGAGTAAACCAGGTCTGGAAATGGTCTGTACTGGAAGACCTAATGGCCTTTTGATGTCTGATTCTTTGAATCGGCTTTTTCTTTTTGAAGGGTGCTATGTGATTATAATTAGAAACATTTCAAGTTCTTTATTTGGGAAGTTAATTGCTCCTTAACTTGCTCAGTTATAACTAATCATGTAGTTTTGAATGGTGGTAGTGTTTGAAATTATTACTAAGAAGATTCACCTTTTTTAGTAGAGAGAGTGCCAATTCATTGTGAAAGTTTTATCACATCCGTAATGAGTAGTCATTCATTTTGTAGGTTGTAGCTGTGATGTGACCATACATTTATTATATATTTAAAATGTTTCATTTTAATGATTTTCTAAGTAATTAGTGAAAATATAATAATCTGCTTTTCTTGCAACTGGTACTATTATATTTGAAGTTGGAAATTGGATAAATAAGTAGAAGGCACTGCCAAAATTTTATATTCTTTTTTGTTGGGTGACTTAAAAAGTATTCAGCTTTGCATTGATACAAACCTTTGTGTCATCTGAACAAAGTTATCCCTACATTTTGGAAAAAAAATGCCTAAAAACTCTGAATATAATTTTCTTCACAAAAATAGCTTTGTTAAGTATCAGTGGTGGTGGTGGGACCCATCTGTTCTCTTTTCTCCACTCTGCTTGAGCATCTGAAACCATTTTAGATGGAGAGCAGTCAAAGTTTCCAGTTTATTGTAAGCATTCCTGAGCCCCAGTGAGCACGCTGACATAACCCTCCCTCTCAGAAGCACGATGGAAAGCTTGAAGAGAGGATAGAAATATGTGGTGACCTTGTTTCAAGTTGAAAAGGAAATTTCTATTCTATTAAGTACTTCTTTGTGGGCATGTCTTCACAGAACTCTGCATTTCTTCTCACTGCTTTAAATGAGTGTCAGTATAACAGATGGTCAAGAGGCTTCTTATTGACAGAAACAAGTGTGACTGTTTCACACAAGAGTTTTAATTTATGGCATGAGACTTTTAAGTTTATTGGATGATTTCTTCAGGAATTAAGTTTGCAGAACTCATTTTTTTTTAGCAGTGTATATATTTAGCCTCTTGAGTTTTACTACAATCAAACTTTACTTTAGCAATGGAATGGGATGAAATAAATATTATCCTGGTGGGGAGTTGACAAACTGATAAAATATGGCAATACTTTATATTTAATGTTTTATAGTTGGCAAAATGATTTTAATATATATTCCCTTAATTTATCCTCAAAAGAATTTTATGTGATTGTTTGTTATTTTCTGCATTTTAAAGGGAGAAACTGAGGTTCAAAGAGATTAAGCAGTTTAAGAAGTAAGGCATAGCGAGGGTGTGGCCGAGCCAGGACTTAAACCTAGGCCTTCCGCTTCCTAGTTTTGTGCTCTTTCTCTGATAGAATACTGACTTTTACCTTTTGTGCCTCTCAGTAGATTTCTTTTTGTGCTTTTTTAAATGACTTGATCCAAATAATTCATTGATGAAAACATATACTTGATATGTCATTACTTATTCTTGACTTAATTCCCAAATGAGAGAAAGTGTCCTGCCCACAGCTTCTGACAACTGCCCACCACTTTCTCTGTAAAGGACGACCTCCCTCTGTCTGCCATACTTATTGGATCTAGCGTGGACACCTGATCCAAAGGTAGCAAATTCATTTTACTTTGAGGTGCAAAGAGCTTAAAGTCACTTAGCTAGTAAGTGGAGGTGCCAGGGTCGAAATTGTGTGTGCTTGACTCTAAATCCCCTATTCTTAACCATGTTGCTGTATCGCACTGCCCCTCCTCCCTGATCTTGGGAGTTTGGAACTGGAAAACCAACAGACTAACTCAATCAATGCAGAAACTGAAAAAGCGGAAAGTTACTATGATCAAGATTGGCTAGGCAGCCATGGTGGGCCATATGCAAGCTCGAGGTTTGAGTAGCTAGTTGATGCCAACAGGAAAACGGAGCCAGACGCACAGAGAGGAGCTGAGAAGCTTTAAGAAGTGCAGCCCATGTGTAGAAAAGCTTTGTCTATTCCAGTTGCATCTCAAGAGAGACACTTCTCCGAGATGCTGCGTCTTTATAGTATACAGCTGTTTTATTTAGGTGATGTGAGTTGGAAGGTATTTTAAAAATTTATTTAAATAATTATATTTATTTAAAAAAATAGACTAAATATGGCCCAAATACAGTGTGTATATATTTTTAAAAGACATTTATCTTAGAACAAATAAAGGCGAACTTCAGTGTCCCCTCTGTCAAAATTCTCAAGAATTTGTGCAAAGAATGTCTAAATTAGTGCCGGTGTGGCATACTTCTGTAGATTCCTTAGGCATATTAAGGAAGATTATTCATGAAAATAAAATTAATGATAGTACTTTATTAGAAACATCTAGGAGTTTATTCAGTAGGAATAAATTCTCAGTATAAACTTGTAAATCTGAAAAATTTGTAAGATACTTTATTTGAGAGAGATTAGAGACCATTAAATAATACCCATTTCTCCCCTCAGATTTAGAAGTCATTTGAAAAAAGAAAAGAATCAGGTAGATGGAGTTGTGGTTTAGGTGTGTGTCCAGCGGGAGCCTTGGGAATCTTCCTGCCTTGGGTTAAATGCTCTCACCTGGTCACAGCAGGAGCCAGGAGCCTGAGCAGAACAGAGAGCCATTCCCGGTGAGAGGACAGGATGGGGGATTTCAGGATTGCTTCCCCCAAAGCCAGTGGTTGTTAGTGTGTGCGGGAGAGAGTGGGATGAGAAAGGGCAGAAGTTTTCTTCTCGTCCAGAAGAGTGGACGGAAGTGCTTACTTTGTGGGCTGGGTTAGGAGAGGTTGGAGGAGAACTTAACACAGTCCACAGATGCAAATTTAACCAAGGGAGCATCTTGTAATATTTACTTCAGATCCTTTTTGTTTGAAGGTAAAAAAAAATATCATAGCATACATACGGGTTTTCCCCTTTTCCTTCTTCCGAGATAATCACACCTTTCTTGTCCACATTTTATACTTTTACCAAGTCTTTTAAAGGCTGTATTATCTCCTTGAAGAGATACCTGATTTTCATTAGGATGAATTCTCTTTAAGGAGAGTTGTCTGTCCCTTATGTAAATAGACTTTCGATAGTCATAACTGAGCAGTCTATCACAGAGACCAGGACATGCAGGAATCCCACAGCTGAAATCACGATCAGTCTCAAACGAAGACTTCCACTACATGTACTTTAAGTAGAACAGCAGAATTCCAATAAACATTTCAGTTGCCTTTCTTTTTCCAACTTACATATTTAAGGCTTTAAATTGTTTTAAGAAATGCTTAAGTTGTATCCTGCAAATTTTTATATGTATTTTTTTTTGTGGTGGTTTAGTTACAAGTGTAACTAGTTCATGATTTTCAATATGATTTCTTATTAGACACTTAGAAATTACCTACAAGTATTTCTTCTCTTTTCCAAAGAAATTACTCAGCAGGCAGAGATAGGAAACAGATGAGTGTATACATCCACACATGCATATACGTGTGTGTGCATATATAAATATGTATGTATCGTTTTTATATCATATACATATGTTCATATGCATATCTACCACTATTTCTGTATCTGGCTAAATATATAAAAATCATGAATTCACACTGATTCCTTCCTTTATTTGTTTTTTTCCTTCCCTTATTTGTTATTCCCTTTTCTGACAATGAGAAACCTGACTTCCAACATATATAAAGTTGTTTGCTCAAACCTTGAATACCAGGAAATGGTTTTTGAATCGATAAACCATAGCTCTGTGAAAAAGAAACCTAAAGCTATAGTTTAATATTTTTTTTGCATTCTGTTTGTCCTTAGCCTGAGAGCGTATGATCCAAATATTGTGTTCAAAAGTTAACTTGGGTATTTCTTATCCCTTCCCTGTCAGTGTGATTATGTTGTTAATTAATTGAAGTGCTGTTAGATTTTCTTACTGTTGTTGGTATTTCATTTTAGAATTTCCCTCCTCCATCCTTGTTTATTTCACTTACTCTTTGAGTAAATGGAACATTAGCGTGGTTTTCAAAAGTCAGGCCTGTCCTAAAAGGTAAATTGAGATAAGGGTCCCCCCCTTTCCTTCTGTCCTTTCTGCTCCGTTCCCAGCCTCCCCTGTTGAGGTGTGCTCCATCAGTCTCTGGCTGATCCTCTCTGTGTTTGTTTTTGCACAAATGAGCAGTTACATATATATCTCATTATTTGATCTTCATTCTTACACTTTGCTTTTTTCATTTATTATTAACTGGAAGTCATTCATTTTTTTTCCATCAGCACAGTATGTGAGTGTGGTGTTGAATTATAGTTTGTGCAATTGCTGTCCTGCCTATGGGCATACGGGTTGTATCCAATATTTGTAGTGACAAATGATTTTGTAATGAATAAACTAGTAGAATATGTTTTTGTATTGCTTGAAATATATATTCAAGGTCACTTTTTAGGGGTGAGAATGCTGGGTCAAAAGATAAACATATGTAGTTTTGTTATATATTACCAGATGCCCCTTCATGAAGGGGTACTGACTGAATTTCTGTTGGTTACATATTAAAATGACTTTTGACCCGCAGCCTCCCGAGTAGAATGTGTCATTATATTTGAATGTTTTTGAAAATCTGATAGGCAGTAAAGTTTTTCAATATAGTCTTAATTTGCAGTTCTTTTATAATAGGTGAGAGTAAACATTATAAACATATTTTCACATATTTAAGGGCCATTTTAACAGCTTTCTTGAATTATAATTGAAGTACAATAAATTTCACATATTCAAAGCCTACAGATTCACTTTTTGACATGTGTATATGCTTGTGAAACTACCAACACAAAGAACGTGTTTATGTGAGTGTAGAATTACTCTCGCCCCTATGTTATCTCCCTGCCCACCCTCTGCCTTCTCCGTGTGCAGGCAACCACTAATCTCCTTCTGTAACTATATTTTAATTTTAATTTCTAATTTTAAGTAAATGGAAGCATACAGTGTGTATACTTTTTGGTCTCACTTCTTTCCTTTGGCGTACTGATTATGAGATCATCCATGTTGTACTGTATATCCATAGTTCGTTTTTAAAATTTTGAGTAATGTTCCATTGTATGGATATACCATAATTTGTTGATCCATATACCTGTTGATGGCCATTTGCATTGTTTTCACTTTGGGGCTATCACAGATAAAGCTTCCATGAACATTAGTGTCCAAATCTTTGTGTGGACATTTGCTTTTTGTTCTCTTGGATAAAACCCTAAAAGTCAAATGTACAGATCATAAGGGAGATGTATGTTTAACTCTTTAAGAAACTGCCAAACTCTTCTCCAAAGTGGTGGTGCTATTTTACAGTTCCCCCAGCGATGTATAAGAGTTCTAGTTCCTCCACATCCTTGCCAAAACTTGGTATGATCCGTATTTCTGTTTTCACAATTCCGACAGGTATGTACAAGTGTGTCATTGTGCTTTTGCATTTCCCTAGTGACTAATTTTGAAAAATCTTTCCATGTCCTTTTTTCCCATAAGTATATCTACCTTGGTGAGTGTCTGTTCAAATCTTTAGCGCCTATTTTTTTAAACTGGGTTGGTATTTTCTTATTATTGAGTTTTGAGAAATCTTTGTACATATTGGATACAAGTACTTTAATAGATGATTTGCAAATATTTTCTCCCAGTATGTGGGTTTTCTTTTCATTCTTTTAATAGTTTCTTTCAAAGAGCAGGTGTTTTTAATTTTGATGAAATCCAGTTTATTTATTTGTTCTTTCATGGTTTGTGCTTTTAGTGTCATAGCTAAGAAATCTTTCCTTAACACCAGGTTACAAAGGTTTTCTCCTGGAAGTTTTATAGTTTTAGGTTTTACATTTAGGAATGTAATTCATTTTTTAAGTTAATTTAGTATATGTTGAGAAGTATAAATTGAAACTGTTTTTTCTCTTTATTTTATTAATAATTGCCTTCTATTCCTTTTAATACATATAGAATCTTTAGTGATGTAACTGCTCTCATTTGTAATATTGTCAATTTGTACTGCTTCTTTTTCCAGATTAGTCTGGGTACAGGTTTATCAATTTTATTAATATTCTCGAAGAACTAGCTTTTGGTTACATTGATTTTTGTCTAATTTTTCTGCTCCAATTTTATTGATTTCTATTCTGATTATTATTATTGTCTTTCTTCTACTTATTTGTGTTTAATTTGTTGTTCTTTTTCTAGTTTATTAAGGTGAAAGCTGATACCAGTGACTTGACATCTGTGTATTTAATTTTTGATACAAGTATTTAGTTCTATAAAATTTCCCTCAAGTACAGCTGTAGCAGCATCTCTCTAATTTTGATATATTTTATGTTCATTTTCAATAAGTTCAAAATATTTTCTAACTTCTTGTTTGATAGAAGAGTGTTATTTAGTTTCCAGTTATTTGGGGGTTTCCTAGAAATCTTTTATACATTTTAAATTTAATTCCACTGTGATCAGAGAGTATATACATTGCATAATTTGAATCCTTTTAATTTTTTGAGAATTGTTTTATGTTGTAAAATATAGTCTATTTTGGTAAGTGTTCCATTCACTTTTGAAATTAATATGGATTCTGTTGTGGTTGAGTGGAATGTCTATAAGTGTCAGTTAGATCGTGTTGGTGATAGTGTTATTCAGATCCTGTTTATCCTTGTCTATCTGCTTTCCCTATCAATTATGGATAGAAAGCAATATTGAGATCTTTAATTGTACTTTTGCTTGTCTTTATTCATCCTTGCAGTACTATAAGTATTTATTTCTTGTATTTAGAAAATTTGTGTCATGTTGATATTTTGACTAATTATTATAAAATGACTTTTTTATTCTTGGTAATATTCTTTGCTCTGAAATCTTCTTGGAATGATATTAATATAGCCATTCCAGCTTTCTTTTGATTAGTGTTGGTATAGTATATATTTTTAATGTTTTTAGTTTATTAGCCTCTTTATTTTTAAAGTGTGTTTCTCATTGGCAGCATGTAGTTGACATCTGCTTTTCAACCAGTTTGATTGCCTTTTACTTGGGATATTTAGACCATTTACATTTAAAGCGACTAATGATATGGTTAATTTTAAATCTAGCATCTTACTATTTGTTTCTGTTTTTCCTATATGTCCATCATTTACCTTTATTTTTTTCTTCCTTCTTTTGGATTGATTGCATATTTTTTTATGAATTCTTTTATCTCCTTTATTGGCCTGTTAGCTATAACTAGTGGCTTTGCTATTTTAGTGGCTGATTTAGAATTGAGAGTATACATTTCAAAGTTGTCACAGTCTACACTCAAGTCACATGAAACTAGTTCATGTATAAGGATCTTACAGTTATTTACTGCCATTTCCTGCCTGGTGACCTTTGTGTTATCCTTGTCATACGTTTCACTTTTACATGTCACAAACCATACACTACACTGTTATTATTTTTTATTCAAACAGTGAATTATTTTTAGAGACTTAAATAATATAAAAAAGTCTTGCTGTGCATCCCTTTGTATATATCCATGTTTCCATTTCATGTCATTATCCTTCAGCCTGAAGGACTTCCTTTATTTATTTATCTTTAGTACAGGTGTCCTGCTATGAGTTCTTCCATCATTTGAATATCTGAAAGATATTTTCACAGGGTATGGAATTCTAAATTGAGTTTTTTCTTCCAGCAATTTAAGGTGTTGTTTCACTGTCTTCTTGCTTGCATTGTTCCTACTGGGAAGTCTGCTGCCATCCTTATTTTTGTTCCTCTGTATTTTTTCTAGCTGCTTTCAGGATTCTTTTTCTCTTTGTCACTGGTTTTGGTGCAAATTGATTATAGTGTGCCTTGGTGTAGTTTTCTTTATTTTTCTTGTGCTTGGAGTTCCTTGAGTTTTGGATCTGTAAATTTATCATCTTAGCTAAATTTGAAGAACTTTTGACCACTATTTCTTCAAATATTTTTCTGTTCCCATCTCTATTCTCCTTAGGGACTCTAAGCACACATATGCTAGTTGCTGAAAGTTGTTACTGATGCTTTGTTTCTTTTTTATTATTCTGTTTTCCTTTCTTGCCTTGTTTTGGTTAGTTTCCATTGCTATGTCTCCAAGTTTGCTCATCTTTTATTTAGTAATGCATAATCTGCTTTTAATATCAAGCATTGTTTTTCACCTCAGACATTGTAGTTTTTCTGTAAAACTACAAAAATTCTGTCTCTAGAATTTCAGTATGAGAAGATGATTCTCAGCATCATCACAAGCCCTTTTCTCTGTTCTCTGTATTTTAGTCATATTGGCTCTGGTTCTCTTCTTTGTATGATCAACAGTCTTCCCCTTTCACAGCTTCTCCATTTGTTGTCCTTTATGCTGGACTGCCCTTATCCTCTTATTTTCTTTTACCCAATTCTTCTCACCCTTCAGTTGACTTTAACATCACTTTCTTAAATCCTAATTCCTAGGAAAGGTTTCTTTTCTCCCTATTGTACAAACCCTTAATACCCTATGTTTCTCCTTTGTTCATTGAATTGAATATTCACTAATAGTAATGCATTAATTCATGGTTTTTTGCCCTGCTAGACTGAAAGCTTCCTTAGCACAAGAACTGGTTGTGATTAATCCAGTGATGTCATCTCAACATCTAGCAAGGTGCCTGGCATATAATGGGTATTTAACACATTAATGGTAAATGAATTAATGAATACCACATGGTAGCAAATTAACAGATGACTGAATTTATCATTAAGCACATGTAAGATAATCACTGGAGCCTTTGGAAAAATTTAGTATGAGGTGGGATAAAACGCTGAGTGAAACATGGATATATATTTATAAAAACTGATTGTTATTTTAAAACTAACATAAATCCAGGTAACATACTTTTATGCACTTATCAATAGAGTTTTTGTAATCAGTAAAAATGATTTTATATTTTCTTATATTTCAAAGAAAACTTTAATCCTATCTTTGGAAATCTTTTGCCCCTACCATATTCATCTTCCATTTGAAATAAATAAAAATCTTCTGATGGAGATTTGCTTTTTTCATAGAAAGTATGATGGTAAGGAGGAAAGTGAAAGATATTTACAAATACCAAGTACAAATATGTCTTTTACAAATACATATACATTTATATACATGTGCATATGTACCTTTTAAACATTCTTAGTACTGATCTTACCAAAATGACATGCCCTTTGTGCAGCTTTTCTGTTTTATTCTAGGCACGATGAATTCTTCTAGTCTTTGTTTGCTCTTAGTGTGGCGTTCATATCATTGTGTAGCTTTTCTTACCTGAAAATAGTATAGAGTCTAACTTCCTTCCCATATTGAAAGCAAGGACGAGGTACTTCTAGCACCAGGCACAAATCCTGGCATACAGTAGGTCAATAGGTGTTAAGTAAATGCTTGGTAGACATTTTAGCTTTCATGTGTTCAAAAAGGATTTGATATGCAAATACTGCTATATGAGGATAAGTTATAGTAAGGACCTAGTTGTAACTTCAGTTAACTAAACAGTGATTTAGTAAAATTATATATGTATGTGTATAAAATTATATATATATACACACACACACATACACACACATACATATACATACACAGATTTAAAGAACTAGAACAACTTTTGACTTTGAAATCAGATGGGCTGATTTAATTTCTCATTCTGCCATTTACTATATAATCATAGACAAATCATTTAACTCTTCTAAATTTCATTGTTTTCATCTGTGAAAAAAGTAAATAATTTTTCTAGTTATAAAAATGAAATGAAACAATATATGAACTGCTCTAAGCTGTAATGAGCACAAAAAAACACTCAAAAAACTGTTCACTCTTTTGTCATTTGCAAAGACATTAAAATTATGGTTACACTATAAATGTTATAGTTTGTAGCAGCATCATTCAGTAAAAGTACTGGAAAATATCTATTGTGACTTTAAAATATATTTCACATAATTTAGAAATCATTTATGATAAGTAGAAAACTTCCCTCAATGATAAATACTACATTTATATTTGGTAAATAAGAGAAAATTTGCCTGCTTAAAGTTTGATCTACTTGTGCACAGTGATGAATGTAAGTGAGAATATTTTGCAGCTACTTTGAAATATTGAACTGCCCAGGGACAAGGCATGGATGATGTTTTGAAGGAAATAAATATTTCAGCTTCACATTTCAGCCTTTCTTCTTTATTCCTTTGATCTGGCTTTGGTTTACTTATCATTCTGCTTGAATGACTTCACACTGCCTTTTCCCTCTCCCTACTAACCAGAAGTGGTCCTGCACCTATTTCAAAATATTTAGGCTTTGTCATTTTATAGGATGAACATGTATTTCCTTATTATTTACTGATACACTGCTGCCTGTAAAATAAGATAAATTGGTGGATATGTATGTAGCTTTGCATGTATGATGTATAATTTATATATGGAACTTTTAATCAGTACTTTCTTAAATATAAGTAACATGAAAGGAAGCAATATTAGATTTGGGATTTATTTTGAAGTTTAAAGAGTTTAAAGATTTTAAAGGAATTTTCTTCACTATACACTGAAGCTGTTTTATCTTTAAGGATCATTTTCTCAAGGTTTTCTAATTTCACCATAAAAATTTCAATTGCTTTTTTATTTGCTGAGGTAGAGTTCTTTTAATTTACTTACAGGCCCATATTATAGGCAGTTTAGCACAAAATTATTATGTAAAACTTTATTTAAATGTTTCATTACATTTACCTATATTGCTTTGTTTTACACTGTCCACACAAATTTTCTGATCTTCTGAGACTAATTCTCTTATACACCCTCACTGCCTCTTTCCATTTTTTGTATTCCCATTGCATTTACAGTTTGTCACAAAATATATGTAACATTACACTATTTGATTTTTTGTTGCATTTTTCTCTTTCCCTTAATCAGATTGTAATCTCTCCAGTATAAGAACCATTTCTCTTATACTTCTTCTAAGTGTTCTGCAGTATTTCACTGAGAAGATTTTAGAATTTGCTGCCAGGACCCTTCCCTAAGCTCCTGGAACATGACTAAGTTACTGAGAATGTAGGAGGTTGATGCCAGGATCTGTTCTTTTGAATCATGATTCAAATCCAGTTGACTTCAAAGGATTTATGGACCTCCTAGCTGCAATCCCTGTCTCCTTAAGAGATTTTTGGGTAGTTGAAGCAGATTCCTCATTCTTATTTATAAATAATGTGCTTTAACCAATCACGGCTCTTCTAGACTGAAGTTTGACCCTGGGGGCATGGCTTTTGTAAGCCTAAATCATTGTGAGAAAAGTTCCACAGAACTTCTCTACGTTGTTACCTTCCTTTCTCTAGCTGGTTTAGTCTCAAATCATCATAGTTTCATTGAACCTTATTGTATACTTGCCTGAGGTTGTATCAATGCTGTCCTGTTAGAGCCATGGTTGTGGCTCATCTACTTCTGACTTTGAGAACTGCTAGCTTTCTTTGTTCTACCTTTACTGCTACTGTCTGTAAATCCACTCACCCTGAAAGGCTTCTGAGAAGTTGGTGCTGCTTCACCATGGTAGGATGGAGATTCCTGCAGTAGAGATCTACTTTCTACAGACTCATCTCTTCCATTAAATGCAGTGGAATAAAATCCCTCTGAACTCTCTCCTTCTGTCTTTCAAGATCCTGTGTTCAAACCTCTGTTGTAATATTTAGTATTTATCTTTTTCATTTACTTGATGGGGCCCTCTTAACAAGACAGGTTTCTCATACAGCTTTGTTCCTTAGTATAATAAGTCAATGGCTAACATGTAGTAGATCTTTACCAGTGTCTGATGAATGAGTCAGTAAAAGGTTGAAACATTAAGGCTCAAAATGTTATGTTCTTTTAGGAGGAAGAAGAATGGAGAAAATCTTCTCAGATTTGCTGTGGCCATTTTGAACATCGTTTTGTTACTTATCTTTACAAATACTCGTTTTATCTTTATTATGTTACAAAAGATGTATTTATCTTTGGCTTTTTAGATTTTAATGGATATATGCTAATCTAATTTGCAGCCTACTCTGTGACTGAAGATAGCACTTTGTCCTTGAATATCTTGAGTTGGACTAGCACATACTAGGAACACCCACAGTATGTTTCAAAATTGTGGTATATGTCTTTGACGTGAGCAATGCAGAAATGTTTGGCCACATGATTTCCTTATTAGGCCTTAAAACTTTCCCATAAAAAGTCACCTTAGCTATGACTTGGCATTCTCCTTTAGTATATGCTCATCTCTGGGGCTCCCTGAATTTTTTGACAATACCTCCTTCTTCATTATCCATTGCACAGTTCTTTTCTATGTTGGCTTCTAATCTTATGAACTTACCTTAGAAAAACTAAAGCTTTATTTGGTCGCTTCTTTCTTTGGCAGGCCCTAGCAGTCATTGATCTCCAGAAGAGATTAATAAACTGCAAAGAGCTACACAAGCATATCATCATCATCATCACCAATTTAGGGTTCTCTCTGAGTCTTCTTTCTCTAGTTCAGAAGCACCTGCAAGGCACATGCTGTAAGGACAAGTAAATTCTTGGTGGTAGAACCATTATAATCGTCTGCAAGCATTGTGTGACATTGAATTCTTTAGAAAATTGGATGATAATTGCTTTATCAGGTTATTCTCCAGTATCCTACACCCTCTTCAAAAATCAAATTCACAAACACCCTGAAACCAAATGATACGTACGCAAGTCGTCTTCCACTTCATGGTATTTGATAATCATACCTTCTGGCATGAAGTACCATTGAGTGGCTCTCATTCAGGCATGATTTTGTCACTCCAGGGGACATTTGACATGTCTGTAGACATTTTGGGGTTGTCAGAATTGGGGATGGGACATTGTCACTGGGACCTGATGAATAGAGGCCAGGCATATTGCTAAGCATATCACAATGCACAGGACAGGTGCAAAGAATTATCTGGCCTGAAGTGTCAACAGTACTGAAGTTGAAGAGTTTATTCTGTTCTGTGGTTTCGTTCTTGTCCCATCTAGATGATACACATTTATCAAACCAACATTGAATAATTCTATACATATAGTATGCTAAAGGTCTGTAATATAAATAAGAGGAAGATACTGTTCTGTCCCCACACCCTCCATTCCCCTGATCTAAAAAAGATTTGATTATCCTGGAAAAGATAGATACATACATTTACAACTATAACAGTGTATATAAAATGCTATAGTAGCAGCATAGAATGGATAATAAAGAACCTAAAGAATGAATAGTAATCTGCCAGTCAAAACAACCAAGAAGGGAGGTTCCAGTTCATATTATGACCAGGTAAGCTCCAATCAGACTAATCCTTCCACAAAAATAAAGTCTGTACAAGATATAAAATAGGACTACCTGAAGGCCCTGGAGAAAGAATAAGCACAAAGAGGTAGCAGAAGGGAGTACACACTTAGAAGGAGGAAAGGTGAGCTTCCCACTTCTGTAGTATTTATCTGACCACATTTGATATCATGTGGGACAGCTAGAATGTGGATAGATACTTGCCCTCTTAGGGCTTAAAGAACCAGCTGAAAGAATGGACAGTTATAGCCACTAGCAAACTAAGATGGAAAGACACCCAGGAAATAAGAGAGCCAGAGAAGGGAAGCCCAAATTCTTCATATGATGTCAGTTCATATTTCTGACTGATCCCTAAAATTCCAAACAGCCTAAGACTAACAGTTGAACTTATAGATGAGCTTCTGCATCCCACAAGGGAGACAGAATTTATATTGTGAATTCAGCCAAGTTGACTGCCTGCTATAAACAAATAATTAAAATTATCAATCAGTACTATTCAGAGGAAAATAACCAGAATCCAGACTCTCTACTATGTATCATTCATAACAGATACAAGCCAAAATTATTTGACGTATGAAGAATCAGGATAAGAAATGACCTGTTTATTTTCAATCAGGATAACATGACCTTTTTATTCTCAAAAGATAATGCAGTCAATGGAGACCACCCCAGGATGAATTAGATGCTAGAATTAGCAGGTAAAAATTTAAAGTAGCTCTTGTAATTATGCACAAGGGTTTTAAGCAAAATTGGTGGTGATGAATGAAAAGTTAAAAAAAAAGTGAAAAATATAACATTTGAAATTTAAAATGTGGGGTGAATGTAACAACAGAATGGAGATGACAGTAAGATTCAATGAACATGAAGATAAATCATTAGAAATTACACACTCTGAGCACAAAAAACAAATGTACTAAAAATACAAGTTGCAGGGACTCACAAGACAATAACAATGTATAATATATATTTAATTTGAGTCCCAGAAGTGGAGGGAAGAGAGTAATAGAGCAGAAAAACATTTGAATAAATAATAGCCAGAAATCTTCCAGTTTTCATGAAAGACATAATTATACTAATTTAAGAACTCAGTAAAGCCCAAGCAGGGTAAATGGAAAACAAAACAAAACAAAACAAAACAAACAGCAGTTGTTATTATTTCTGTCTTGTGATTATAGCCGTTCTAGAGGTTGTGTATTAGTATATCATTGTGGTCTTGACTTGCATTTTCTTGATCAGCAGTGGTATTGAGAGTCCTTTCATGTGCCTATTGGCTAATTGTGTATCTTTTTTGGAGAAATGTCTATTCAGATTCTTCAACTATTTTTAAATTGTATTTTTTTATTATTGATCTGTAAGCGTTCTTTATTCTTGATACAAATCTATTTTCAGATACACGACTTGCAAATATTTTCTTTCATTTTGTGGATTTCCTTTTCACTTTTTGTTAATATTCCTTTCAGCACACGTTTTTTAAATTGCTGGTGTATATTTATCTATATTTCGTTTTCTTGTTTTATGCTTTTGGTATTATATCTATGAAGGCTTTGCTTTTAGCTCAAGGTCACAAAGATTTACTCCTGTATTTTCTTTCTAAGAGTTTTATATTTTTAGCTCTTACATTTAGGTCTTGACCCAACTTGAGTTAATTTTTGTGTATTGTGTAAGGAAGGAATCCAGCTTTATTCATTGGCCTATGAATATTCAGTTGTCCCAACACCATTTGTTGTAAGACTATTTGTTTTCCCATTGAACTGTCTTGGCACTCTTGCTGAAAATCTGCTGATTATCAATGTAAGGGTTTATTTCTGGAATCTTTTTTTTTTTTTCTGGAATCTTAATCCTGTTCCATTGATTTATATGTCTGTTCTTATGCCAGTAGCACGCTGTTTTGATTACTCTAACTTTTAGTAAGTTTTGAAATCAGGAAATGTGAGTCCTTCAACTTTGTTCTTTTTCAAGATTGTTCTGCCTATTCTGGGTTCCTTGCTTTTCCATATGCATTTTAGGACCATCTTGTCAGTTTCAGCAAAATGTTCGGGGATTGTGTTGAATCTGTAGCTCAATTTGAAGAGTACTGTCATCTTTACAATTTTAAGATCACTTTTAGTTTCCATTTTACCCGTGTTCCTTTCTGGCTTTTGATGTATCAGATGTTTAGATGTCCACAGTGTTTACCATTTATAATAAGAATTTAGCAGAGACCATTAGTCCTCGCAGTCGTGTGAAGAAGAGCCCAAAGAAATCTATTCATTTATCATGCTTAGTGAAGGTATTACTTTTAGTGCCTTCAAAGTCATAGTTGTATCTCAGTGTTTTTAGCTGACTTGCTCTAATCAGTTTAAGGACCAATAGCAGCCATGAATATAGATGATGTAGTACTTGAAAGTCGTTTTCCAGCCCAGCTGGAAAGGGATTGGAGAATCTTCTGGCTGTTTTTCAGCCCTGTTTGAAGTTTTTTGTTTTGTTTTGTTTTTCTTGGAGTTTCCAGTGGAGATGCCAAGCTGGCAGCAAATGAAGTATACTGTAACGTGAAGCCATGTAAATATACATTGGATCACTGCCATCATTATCAAAAGTGCTGGTGCAGAAATGTGCAAGGGAAGATTTTCAAATTGAAGTTGGCCTGTACATATAAATGTTAGCTTTTAAAGCTCAAGAAATACTAAATTGTAGTCCATTAGTCTCCTACATTTTATTGCCTTTTTGGAATAATCATGTACTTCAGAACATCCTTTAATCTGACCTGGCTTGTGGTTGTATAAGAATGTAGCTTCTTTTTTCTTTATGCTTTATATACTGAGGCAGGGAAAATTTACTGCATTTTATAAATAAATCAGAGTTAAAAAGCAAATATTCTTCCCACCTTTTTATCTTCATGGAGGCCAGCTTTAAGGCATTTGAATGATGCGTTTATACTCGGCCCCACAACTAATTCCACTGAAAAAAATAATCTTCAAAGTCACATTTTTTCTTCTTTTTTTACAGGACACACTATTTGGAATCATGGTATAAGGAAATACTGTTCTTATGTTAGTGAGGAGCAGACCTTTCTCTCAAGTGCTGAAAAGTTTCACTTCTGTTTCATTCCTTTGGTAGAAATTAAAATGGATCCTTCATTACAATGAATATCATCTCTTTACTTAAATTAAGGCTGATAGTTTGCTTATACTAAGATAGAAGGTTCCTAAATATTAGTGGAGCTCAGGTTTAACTGGACAGGAACATCGATTTACAGTGAGTGATGCCTTCTTTGATATTTAACATTACTACCAAATTAGATGCACAGGTGTGGTGGGACTGAAAACAAGCCGAGAGGTTTCACGCATTTCCCTATGCTTGCTATTTCATATGAAACAGTATTTGCTATTTGTAAATCAGGCTGCAGATGCTCAGTTAAAAGCAATGTGCCTTATTGCACTAGGTTTTATTTTAACAAACAGTATTTTTTACAAACAGTATTTTTAATATCGTCTCAATACATAGCTGATACTGGGTAAAATTTATAACTTTGACTTATCTTTTCATGAGTCAGTTATAAAGTAAGGGAACTAAACTTGGTAGGTAAGAAGGAGATAATATAGATGAAATATCCTATTAAATTTAAAGTATTTACATTAGCTAGCTCAGGTGAATTATTGGGCAAAAAATGTGAAACAACTGCTTTTCAACATTCATAGAACAAAGCTGATATTTCAGCCATAATTTTAAATTATATGATATATAAATTTTAAAGTTTTCAAATACTGTCCAGTGTGCTTTCTTTTCTATTTATATAGGCTGAGGAAGCAAAGGTAAACCTTTGAAATATTGTAATTCTAACTGTGAAATAGTCTTCCCAAGTGTGTTTAGGAGGGCCTCAAAAAGTAAAGAGTAACAGGGATGAACTAATTACTGTAGCGTTTGGCAGAGAAGCAGCCTTTGCATTGCCTGACCCCAACCCACTGCATGGGGACATTAGTCATCTACCACAGCAGCCTATTCCTGTGAGCCTGGTCTCACAGTCCTTTTAATAGATCGTTCTAGGCAACTGCTTCCAGTCACTGGGGTCCATCAACCTGAGCAAATGTCCATCAAACATTAGTGACAACTGTCCATCACCTATATCTAGGCCATGGTACCCAGTATGATTTATATGACTTCATCTGTTTTCATAGACTATTGTAATATTCAAATATTTGAATATTCAAACAAAATATTCCATGTTTATATCGGGGAAATCCTATATACAACTCAAGACTTGTTTTTGAGCAGCATAGTATAAGGGTGATAATGCTTCAGGCCAAATTAAAATCCCCTGTAGCCGTCAAAGTGCTCAGCCTTTTATGTAGTGATGGCCCTTGACTCAGTCTTCAGTATGACATCCAGTTTTTAATCACCTTTGTCCAGCTGCGTTATTAACATTAAGGGGCAAAAAAAAAAGCATCATGAATATAAAGGCCTTGGACTTTGGCAGCCAGTTAACGTTAAAGACATTCTGTTTTAACAACATGTCAGAAAAATGGAGGGCAGCAAGATATTCGGGTTCCTGTTATGTAGTCAACTAACGTGGACAACTTGAAAAAAAGCTGTAAAAACATTCCCAAAGCGAATGCCACATTGCTGTAAAAAGCGGCAACCACAAGCTTCGTCTGGCGTGCTGCATGGCCGGGGATGGCTTCTCTCTCATGCAGGGCCTCACGCCTCTTGGGACAGAGTATTAAACCCTGTAGGTTATTAAAATGATGGTTATGCCTGTAAAACAGACACATAGAAGAAAAGGGAGTTCAGTGGAAAGACTGCATAGTTTAAGCCAGAGATGTCTTGATTATCATCATCTTCAGGTAGAGGATGTGTAGCATGAAGAGATAAACAGACATAAGTGGTACTTATGATGAAAGATACGGAAAGGGTGGATACAGAGTTTGTTCTTCCGGGCCATCTGCAGGGAGCTGCTTATCTGCAGATACGACACACCCATGCATGGATGTATGTGTTGGAGGCGGGGGGGATCTCTATATGCATTGCTGCATTTTACAAAGGAACAGGAGAGGTGACACTTTTTCTTATCAGTCTTTCTGCCATTTAAGCTTTGAGAAAAGTTTCCAATTTGGGGGAAATTGGTATTTTATGTCACATATATGTCCTTATTGGAAAACCTAGAAATTATTAAGTGTCTTAAAGAGGATTTTAAACTCAGGTCTGAGTAGCTCCAAAAAGCTCAAATTACTTTTTACCTACATCTTAAAAGATAGTAGCATCATTGTTTGGGAAATGTCTTTCCCCCCCATTATGATGTTTCACTAAAATTTGATTTATGTGAGTTAAATTACCCCATCTCCCCAGCTTTCTTCAGTATTACAATGAATAATAAGATAATTTTTATATATGTATAAACTTTCACATTTAGGGAAAATGAGCCAAATTGGTCTTACTTATGATATACTAGTCCATTTGGGTGGCTGCCCCAAAATACCACAGATTGGGTAGCTTGTAAACAACAGAAACTTATTTCTCACAGATGTGGTGGCCGGGAAGTCAAGATAGAGGCACCGGCATGGTCATGAGCCAACCTTTTCCTGGTTCTTAACTACCGCCTTCTTTCTATGTCTTCACATAGTGGAAGGGGCAAAGGATCTCTCTGGAACCTCTTTTCTAAGGGCACTAATCCCATTTTGAGGGCACACATGCAGACCATAGAACATGACATCTGGAAAATTAGGAAAGCAGCAGAACAGCATAGCCAACAGCAGGAGCTCTAGAAGCAGGCGGCCAGGTCTCGATTCCTGCTTGACCTGTCACTAGATGTATAGCCTTGGAAGTATTCTCTATGTCCCAGTTTCCTGTTCTGTAAAACCAGGGATATAATAGTCTTACACAAGTTGACTGTGAGAATAAATGAGAGAAGACATATCAAAATAGTTTGCACAGGGACCGTACCTACTTAGAGCTCAGTAGTAGTCAGTATTAACTTTCACGTATATAACTTAAAGCCTTTGTTTTTTATTTCTTTTATCAACACGCAGATTTATCTTCCTTTGTTGAACCTTTTTGACTACTTAATTTTAATTCAAGGTGTTAGAGAGATTCCTATTAGTAATTTTTAAAAAATGAGACAATTTCACATACTATAAAATTCATCCTTTTAAAGAGTACATTTAGCAGATGGTAATATATTCATGAGGATGTGCAGCCATCACTACTATCTAATTCCAGAACATTTTCATCACCAAAAAAATCCCCCAAACCCCACAGGCATTAGCAGTCACTTCCCGTTCTCCCTGTCCTCCCAGCCCCTGGCAACCACAAATTTACTTTCCATCTCTATGGATTTATCTGTTCTGGATATTTCTCATAAATAGAATCATACACTATGTGACCTTGTGTCTGGCTTCTTTGCCTGTGTATAGTGTTTTCGAGGCTTGTCCGTGTTGTACATGCATCAGAACTTCATTCCTTTCTGAGGCTGAATCCCATCTCCTGGATATACTGCATTTTGCTCATCCATTCATCAGTTGATGGAGACACATTGGTTGTAAAAAGTTTTCGTTTTAGGGAAATCTCTGAAAGTAGTTGTATCCTCCTCAGAACACGTTATATGTTGATGCTCTTTCTACACTGAGACAAATTATGTTATTGTCAATTTTTTAAAGGGAAGATTTATAGAATTGGGATCCAAAAAATTGAAATCTGAATTTTATTTTAGAGAAGGTTAAATATTGTTCTTTGATTTGAGCCAAGTTCTTTCATTTTATATTTTACCTCTGAAGCTTTTCTGAACTTTTTTAGGGAAAAAGAGGAGCAGCTAACTCGTGTGACTGAAGTTCAGAGGCTGCAGGCCCAGCAGGCCGACGCCGCACTGGAAGAGTTTAAGCGGCAGGTGGAACTGAACTCAGAGAAAGTCTACGCTGAAATGAAAGAGCAGGTGAGGAGGCCGCTGTGCTGTCTTTTTTGAAAGTCATTCTCTCAGTGGGAAGGTATATTCTGATCTCAGGTATGACAGAAACATGTTTACTTGTTCAAAACACTTTGTCAGAATTAGCCATACAATTGGGTCAGGGATACAGAATAAGAAAGGGATATTAGGCCTGGCAGAGGAGGGCACCTGTCTCCACCAGAGCCTCAAAGGAAGAGGTGGCTCCTAGCAGCCAAGAGCAAGAGCCCCAGCAGAGAGGGCTCAGCCGGCAGACTCCTTCTGCTCCCGACAGAGCACAGGAGGGAAAGGGGCCGTGGTGTGCATCTCTGGAGGGTTTGGTCTGTGCTCCTCCCGGGCTGCTGGTGGCACTGGTCAGCAGTTTCTTGCTGACAGTGAGTGGAAAGAGAGAGGTGGACAAGAAGATGGGTCCTCCTTCCTCCTTCAGGATTCCTTGATTCATCCTTAAAGAAACGCCAGAATAACCATTTTAAAGTCCTATCCACAAATGTGGTAACGCCTGAGTGTCTTGCTTTGGGAGCATGGATCCGCCTCCAGGTGAAGTCCCATGACCGGTTTCTGCAGAACAGGGCCTCGAGCTGTCAGCATCTGTATTTGTTCGTGCGCCATAAATAGCATTATGTTGATCAGTTACAGCACATTATCTTCACCTGGCAGTTCAGGAGCACAGAGGCTGTCTCCCGCTCTTAAACAAGTGGTACGTTTTATAGTTTTGAGGGAAAATTAAAAATTATAAAAGAATAAAGAGAACAGACACCTAGGCACCCATCTGAAGAATCAACAATTTTTAACACCGTTTATTTAAACTGAAATGTTACAGATGTAGTCTCAGTTTGCTTTGCTGTTACTCATCTCTAATCACATTACTCTATCCTCTCCTGAGAAAACCTGCATAATTATTTTAGTGTGTATTATTTCAGTGTATTTTATACTTTCATATGCATATATAATGTCTGTGTATATCATATGCATGTATTATATATACATATGTGAAGTATATGAATATATGCATATATAATACTTATCCTTCTAGTTTTTAAAAGTTAGGTAAGTAACTTTTACAGATTTTATGTATTGTTTGCTCTTTTACCTTCAATTCTGCATATCTGTGTCCTATCCATGTTGATTTAGTTCAATCCTTTTAATACTGAGTATATATTATCATATGAATAAACTGGGTATTTAGTTTATTTTTCAGGTTTTCTTGATTAGAAAGAATGTTGCAATACTTGTTTGTGATTTGATTTTCAGCTGGAGTTACCTTCCTCAGGAGTCCCAAGCACACACTGGTGGTAGAACTGTCCCTACAGGTTTACTGATGGAGCTCTGTAGGGTTTACCAGTTTGGAACTGTGTTTTCTTGTTGTTTCCTTGATTCAGATTTCCACTCCTATTGAGTTGTGTGATTTGGGTCCTGAGAGTGGGGTCTGAGATCCCTTCCCTCTGTTTCCCTACTCCTTGCCTTGGGCAAAGGCTAGATTCCTGCTGAGAGTCGGGTTGGAAGGTGGAGACTTTCAATCTCTGTTACATGAACGTGCATCTCTTCCCAGCTCCCAGCTATCATCAGAGCCCAGGCCCAAGAAAGTATATCTGGCCCAAATGGGCAGGGGAGCTGCATAGGAGACTCTTTGATCAGCTTAACATTTAAAGGAATACAGAAAATATTGGAGGAGAGGGCCCCTGGCAAGAAATTTTAAGTATATAGTGAAGAAGGCTAAAAAAGGGGCATTTGTAAGTGCTAAGGCTGATAGTACAACTTTCTGACAAAAGCTGAGGCCATGACAGGCACCTTTGGATCAAGAAATGCACTTCTTGGGGTTGATGATATAATATTAGCAGATTATAGAATTTATGGATAAGTAAGGAGGAAAACAAGCAAACAACATGGGACTTCTGAAAACATTTTGTAGAACAAGAAAAAGGCATTTGGATCCAGCAGTCACAGAATACTTCCAAAACCAATCTACTATAGAGTTTAGGAAAAAAAAAAAAACTCTCAGAAAAGTAATACCTTTAATAAGAAGACATGATGTATACAAAAGAGGCCACACTTACCGAGTGAAATTAAGGCAATGAAACTGGATACATTCTTAAAAAAGAATTGAACCTCAAGGGAAAAATGAAAATCATACAAGCTCCTAGGCAGGATGAAACTGGCAAAGAACTTAGAGAAACAATGGAGTAATGCTTCAGAGTTTTGAAGGGGAAAAGTTGTGACCCAATTTTATACATAACTAAGGAGTTTTTCACTTGCAAAATCAACAGAAAAACATTTTCTTAGTAAGATTTCACGTACTGTATGCTGCTTATTTCTTTTCTAGAAAAAAAATTATATCAACACATCAACCAATTCAGAGATGAAGCAAAAGACATCCCACCTGTGGGGAAACTATCACATTAAAGGATGAGTAGAGAACAATGGAATTTAACAAAATAAAAACAAATTTAACTAATTGTTGAAAATCTGGTTGTAAGATAGAATGCTAATGCTTACTGATTCTTGAAGAAGAAGGTATATAATGTACAAAATACAAGTTTGATAAAAACAAATCTAAATCCCTAGGTTACATAAATAAAGTTCAAGAAGTAAGTGGACAGAGAGGAGCACAGTATGCCAAAGCTCTGCCATGAATAGGTGAGATTCAAAGGATTCTTAAAATTAGGAAAATGTACATTAAAATACTGTTTTAAGTTTATAAACATAAGCATTAATAAAATTAACAAGATGTTACAGTCTCATAAAAATTTTGAGAAGATAAAAGCAAAACTTGAGATATTGCCAAAGGAATAGAAGTAGAAATAGAACAAAATGTCCAAAATAAGACAGAGCATATAATTATAATAGTAAATATTAACAGGTTAAAATTTTCTAATGAAAAGAAGGTATTGATTAGTTTACTTAAATCTGAGTATATGCTATTTATAAAAGCTATGACAATTATATAAGTATATTTTATCACTTGTATTCAGAATAAAAGGAAGTAAGAATATAATATTACACAATTTAGAATCAATACAAGTCAGTAAAATGGACAAGGGAATATATATATATTTTTTTTTTCTTTTTTTGAGGAGGGTGAAGAGGGTTTTATTTTGGATATGTTAAGAGCAGAGAGGGCCTTTCTTGGTTAGGTTACCCCAAGGGAATATATTTTTGCATGCTTAAGCCAAGAGTACTTAACAATGGAAAAATTGGAATGGAATAGTCATGGAGTGCTTTAATAAATTTTTCTCCATCTTTGACAGCTTGGGGCAGGGAACAAAAATCAAACAAATAAGTGATCAAAATAGCAGCTTATAAATCAGCTAGACCATAAAGAAACACTCAATGTATTTCTGAAACTTAAAATGACAGAGAGCACTTTTTTTTTTACCACAATGCTTAGTAAAACCAGAAATTAAATTTCAATTAAAATTGCTACATCAGACTTCACCAAAATTAAAAACTTTTGCTCTTTGCAAGACACCATTAAAAAACAACAAAGGGAAAGTAAGGCAAGCCAGAGAATGGAAGAAAAGGTTCACAAATATTTCCAAGAACTTGTATCTAAAATATAAAAGAAATCTTACAGCTCAGTAATAAGACGACAAACAACCCAGTTAAAAATAGGCAAAGTATTTGGACATCTCAAAGAAGACTAATAAGCGCATAAAAAGATGTTCAGTGTCATCATTCATCAGGGAAGTACAAATTAAAACCAAAATGAAATGCCACTACATGCTTATTAGAATAGTTAAAATTACGAAGATTGGTTGACAGAGCCAACTGTTGGTGAAGGCATGGTCAAATGGAGCTCTTCTACAATGCTGGTGGGAAAACTGCCAGTTTCTTAAAATGGTAAACATACATGACCATATGTCAGCCATCCATTCCTATATGTTTGTTTCAGAGCAAAATTCTTGTCTCATCTTCTGTGAGCAGGTTCCAGTTTCAGTTAAGTTCCAAAGCCTTTGCTCTAGTGTGTTGGGTTTGTATTGTGCCACTCAGGACTGAGTCTAAGAGTTGGGTAGTGATTTAAATCACTCCACCCAATGACTCCAGGCACTCATGGAACATTCTCCAGGATAGACCATATGCTTGGCCACAAAACAATTTTCAATAAATTTTAAAAGGACTAAAATCATACAAAATGTGTTCCTTGACCCCAATGATAATAAATTAGAAATGAACAATAGTAAGAAATCTGGAAAATCTCCACATATTTGGAAATTAAATGACATACTTATGAATAACTCGTGGATCAAAGAAGATATTATAAGGAAAATTACAAAATATTTTGAACTGAACTAAAACAAAGATACAGCGTATCAAAATTTATAGAATACAGCTAATGCAGTACTTAAAAAATGTTTATAGCTTGAAATATCTATATCCAAAAAGAAAGTTATCAAATCAGTAACCTAAATTTCATCTTAAGAAACCAGAAAAAGAAAAGCAAGTTTCTGCTCAAGGGAGCAGAAGAAAGGAAATAATAAATATTTTTATCTATTTGCAGAAAGCAAAGTAGAAAACAGTAAAATAGAGAAAACCAATGAGTCAAAGCTGGTTCTTTGAAAATATCAACAAAATTGACAAATTTTGCTTGACTGATGGAAAAAGAATTTTAAATAAGGAGAAACAAATTACCAAAGATAGGAATGAAAGAGGAGAGGACACTGCTATTGATCCTACACAAAATGAAAGAATTACAAGATGATATTTTTAAAAACTTATGCCAACAAATTATACAACTTAGGTGAAATGGACAAATTCCTAGAAAGGTGAAAATTACTAAAACTTTCTCAAGAGTAGAAAGTCTGAATTGTCCTGTAATAGATAACAATATTTAATTAGCAATTAAAAATCATTTTACAGAGAAAATCCCAGGACCAGATGACTTCATTGGTGGATTCCATCAAATATTAAAGATAAATAATTTTAGTTCTCCAAAAACTCTTTCAGAAAACTGACGAGGAAGGGACACTTCCCAGTTCATTTTCTAAGGCCAATATTACTGTAATATCAAAGCCAAAGAGACTGCAAAACTATAGACTAATATGTGTCAACACTGTAGACTGCAAAAACCTTAATGGGATTTCAGTAAACTAAATCTAGAAACACATAAAAATGATTATGCAGAAAGACCAAGTGGGACTTATCCCAGGAATCCAAGGTTGTTTTAAGATTTGAAAATCAGTTACCATCACACAGCATATTAATAGAATGAAAGGCAAAACCACATGATCATAATAGAGGATAAAAAGCATTTGAAAAAATTCAATGCCATTTATGATTTTAAGAAAAAATTTTGGCAAGTTAGGACTAGACACAAGCTTACTCAGCCTAATAATGGACATCTATGAAAACCCTAAGCTAAAAAGCTTAATGTTGGAAGACTTACTGCTTTTCCTCCTAAGAACAAAGAAAAGATGTCTGCTTTTGCGACCTCTTGCATTGTATCGGAGACTCTAGCTGGTCTCCAACAGGTGAAAAAAAAAGTCATACAGATTGGGAAGGAAGAAGTACCGATGTCTTCAGTTGACATGATTCTATATGGTCAAAATCCATAAAGGAAATACCTAAACCAATAAATGATTTAAACAAGTTTGCAGGGTACAAGATCAATATATAAAATTCAGTTATACTTCAGTATACTAGTAATGAAATATTTGAATATGAAATTGAGGAAACAATTTAATTTACAATGACATCAAGAAAATAAAATATTTATAGATAACCTAATGAAAATTTGAAGACTTACACATTGAAAACTATAAAATACTGCTGAGAGAAATTTTAAAAGATCTAAATAAATGGAGGGCTATTCTGTATTCATAAATTGGAAAACTCAATGATCAAGATGACAATTCTTCACAAATCGATGTATAAAAATTCAGTGCAATCACTGTCAAAATCCCAATACACTTTTTGGGTAAAAATTGACAATAAGAGATGTTCATTTTCCCTAGTAAATTTTGAAAAAGTAAGTTAAAATAGCAATGAGCTATTTTTCAACCAACACATCAGTAGATGTCCATGGAGGCCTGAGGAAACAGTGACACACATCTCTGGTGGAAGTGTAAAGTGATACAATCTTTTTGGAGGATTGGTTTAACCTTGTGCTTATCATTTACCTGTTCTACTTCCAGGACTCAATTTTTCAGGACTACAGTGTGTGTAAGATGTGTGTTCAAGGATGCTTATTGTGATGTTATTTATTAATGGTAAAAAATTAGAAACCATGTGTCAAAAAGAAGTTGGAGAGAAGGTAAAAATTTGTAATGTCTTTTAAAGATTAAAAAAAAGAAGAAGTCTCAGAGTTGTGTGGCAGAACTGAAAGCTCTGGAGATAAAGTCATCTTGGGAATCTCGGGAACCATTAAATTAAAATCCTACCCAGCCAGCCGCAAAGTGAGACTGCCGTAAAATGAGGAAAGCCAGGGATGAAAGACAGAACGTGTGCAGTTGATTCTGGAACCACCCTTTCAGTTGGTCCACCCTCCTATCTGACTGCTTTGTTCTGTGTCGGGTTCGTAGTGTCTTCTATGTAACATCCCAGCTCTGCCCGCCCATTTTACGCTCCCATTTCTTGACCTTAAGAGTTCATGTTCTCTTACCTTCTAGGTGTCACATCTCTATGGACTGGTTAAATGACCCTAAACCTCTCTGATGCATGCCTCTGGGATCCCTCTTCTTCCACGTACCCCACACCTGTGTCCTTTCTTTGTAAGCAGTCTTCACTGATCTGTCCAGTGGTTTTATATTCAGACTCAGTGAAAAGTGATAGTGATGGCAGTTGGTGAGCAGGAAAGCTTTTGATTGTTTTCTGTTGGAGAAATTTTTTTTATGGTTTCAGTCATAAATAGTTTTGCCAAGTGCAGTTGAGTGTCTGAAATAGAGAAAGCACCTTTGGTGCAAATATAATAATAAAGAACCCAATTTTTAATGGACTCCTCATAGCTAGGCTTATTTGCAAATCAAATAATTCTCACATGGCAAATTTTAACAGACATTAAATAAAATATATGTGTCAAAACGTGGTAAATTAGAAGTCTTCTATTCCAGATTATCAGTTGATTAAAAAGTGCGAATCTAATATAGCTCAAATTCTAAAACAAAATCAATCAACAGATGCATTATTTGGAGAAACAAATGTTTTCAGATTTTTCCATAGTCTGTATTTTCCTTTTCTATTGTTGTTTTGAACTGCTCTTTTCTCTTTTCACTGAAATCTTTTGTGTAAAAGCCAGCAGAGCTTAGGGCATCTTTTTCCATTTGGAAACTACTGCAGATAGCAGACAATGAGAATTTGAATTAAAAAATAAAAGCTTTGAGTTTGTTTTTGAAAGCGAGTTGCTGTTTCAAAAATGAGGCCCATGAGAGAAAATGGAACAGAGTTAAACTTTCAAAAAAAATTGCTTCACACTGTTTCTTTCACTTCGAAGAACTTTTTATCTCATTTAAGATTGCTTAAATAACCTAATTTTTACTCCAATGGTGAAATCCATTATACGTGTTAACTGTCAGCAATTAGTTGTGTAAAATACACATATTTTAATTGTGAAAATGTATTACTCTGTTGGAATTATTTCTATATATATATACATAATTGTATTTTTTTAAAGAAATAGTACTCTATATTTACCTATTCTCTGTGAAACAAATACATGACTGAAAAAGACAGCTATGTTTTTTGAAGTATTGGCAGCAATTCTAAAATGAAACTTTTTCATCTTGTAAACCGACTGAATGTCAGCTAACGACTTTCTCCTGGGGCTTCCACTAACCACTTGACTTTTCTAGTTAATTTTTCTCTTCTTGAAAAGGCATCCTCATTAGGTGATATTTGCTGCTAAATATCTGGCTTTAAGTTCTGCTCCTTTTTCTTTGCAGCCATCAGCTACATGGTATTAGCTTTATACTTGGAAAACCCACTGGTTTGCCATGAAAACAAAATTCGAAAATGTTGTTGACTAGTGAGATTGCTTCTGGCTCCTAGTACTTTTGAAACTGGTTAACAGTTTCTTACATTCTTAGAGATTGTAAGTTTAGTTCACTATCTCATTATTGCTGTTGAATTAATGAAAAAATTCTCAAGTTCCAAGGAAGGAAGAATGCCTTCTGGATATATTCATGCCTTTAAATGGAAATGGATAACAAATAGACTTAATGAAAGAAGGAGTCATCATACAGGCCATTCATTGGGACTTAACACCTTTGTCCTCTTGTCCTTTAAGGGTCATGCTGGCTCATGTAATTTTAAATAAGTTTTTTAAGACTAATTTTAAGATAATAAAAGATCCAATATAAATAGAATCATTTTCTCTCCATTGCTTTTTGATAATAGTGGAGAAATCTGTCTACCCTTTTAACATTTGAAAATTTCTTTAGGTGAGATTAGGCAGCAGAGGTAAAATTCAATATCACTGATGAACATAGATGCAAAAATCCTTACCAAAATATTAGCAAATAGAATCCAACAGCGCATAAAAAAGATTATACATCATGATCAAGTGGGATTCTTTCCAGGGACACAAGGGTGTGTCAACATATGCAAATCAATCAGTGTAATACATCACATCAACAAGAGAAAGGACAAAAACCACATGATCATCTCAATAGATGCAGAAAAAGCACTTGATAAAATTCAACACCCATTTATGATAAAAACTCTCACCAAAATGGGTATAGAGGGAACATATCTCAACATAATAAAATTCTAGTACTATATTTAAATGTTTCAGTAGAGCTTGTTTTGCTAATTAGTCTGTTCCAAATGACACAACATCCAGAGAATAAGTATTTGGCTTTGAAAAACAAAATTAAACAAACAAAATAGTTAAAAGAAATCTTAACTTTCATCCTTAAATACTTAACAGAGTAGTGAGTGAAACTTTTTCCTAATAATATTCATCAATGACAGATCTCTTTTGCAGAAGAAAAATTAGCCAGAAAAAAGTCTACTGAGAACATGGGATCAGGAAATAGTCATTCTTTCTATAATTGGCTGATTTGAAGGGTTATTGTGAAGGTTAATTGTGAAAATAGTAACATTATTATTTTTAATACTTCAGCAGTTTTATTGACTTACTAGCCAAGGATTCAAAAGACTTGATTTCTTCTTTCATTCATATATAAAAATTTTGTGAATACTTGCTCCATATTGGCCATTGTTGTAGATTGTAGGGATTCAGAGATTATTAAGATGTATTTGTGGCTTGTGTGATAGACCGATGCATAGAAGTGTGTGATTATAATTGGTGGCATAACTAGTGGAATATATAGGTCATTTAGGAGAACACAGAGGGACATATAAGTAGCCCAGTAGATTATGTGTTTATCTGCAATTATGGCATCTTTGTGCAACTGTGAATTTCTCAGATACTTACATGTTAAAATGTTATTGGTAATGGATTTAGTAAAATCACTAAATACAAGGTTAGATATGCAATTTGATTTTATTTCTATATATTAGCAACTAACAAATAGAAAATAAACTTTGAAAAAGATGTCATGGTATCAGAACCACTTATCTAAGAATAAGTCTAACAAAAGAGTGAGGCCTGTATTTTGAAAATGAGGAAACGTTACTGAGAGAAACCAAAGAAGACCTAAACAAATTGAAGGATATATCATGTGTAGGGATTTGAACTCTCAATGTTTTAAAAATGTCACTTTTCCCCAGATTATTCTATAGAATCAACAGTTCTAAAAATCAAAATGTTAGCAGTGCTTTTTGCAGGGCGGGGGTGGGCAGTGAGGGAAACTGGCAAACTGATTCTAAAATGTCTGTGAAAATACAGAAGGCCAGGAATAGCCATGGCAGTCTGGAAGAAGAACACAACTGGAGAATTTATCCTACCAGACAGTGAGACTAATATCAAGCAATAGTAGTTAACAGAATGTGGTTCCAGCACAAGGATAACCAGTGTTTTAGAAGAAAGAGAAAAATAGGCTCACACGTGTATGATCAACCTGACTGATGTCAGAGGAAGTACTGCTATGCAGGAGGGGAAGAATGGTCATTTCAGTAAACGCTGCTGTGCCAGTTGGATAGCCACGTGGGAAAAAGAAAATCCTGCCCCTAATTTTATCCCATTCACAAATTAATTCCAGCACTGTAGATACACAAGGGATAGATAAAACAATAAAGCTTCCAGAAGAAAATGTAGGAACTAGGCAAAGATTTTCTAAATAGGAAACAAAAAGGCATAAAAACAAAGTAGTTAAATTCATCAAAATTAAAAGCTTCTGTTCATCAAAAGAGACCGTAGATAATGTGCAGCATACTCAGGGTGGGAGAAGATAAATGCAATTCAGATATTGAACAAAAATTCGTATCCAGAATTGATAAAGAACTCCTACAAATCAGTAAGGAAAGGACAGGCACCAAACATGTGTTAATTGATTTTCTCTGTTAAGGATATTAATTTCTTCTGAGTCTTTGAGCCAAGCACAGAAATAATTGTTTATCTGTCTTTCTGCCATTTGTATCTATCTGTCTGAAAATATTTGAAGGACGATTTCTTATGGTTTATCTAATATGTTTTAAATAAAACAAGATATATTTTGAATTGTACATTTCTAAAGAATTGTATAATTGTCTAGTGTGAATTATACATGTCAGATTACTGAGAACGTAACAACACAAGAGTACTTGAATAGAGGAAGAGCAATAACGTATATGACCATATTTGACAGAGACTGCCAGATGTCGGTCCAGTGTCCCTTCCTACTTTCTTACTAATGCGATAGACCCCTGATTTTATTTAGGGCAATGTTAGACACAGTTTTAAAACTACAGTCTCTTACCTTGCAGATGGAGTTTGGCTTTTAATGCCGTTCTAGTGAATGAGATGCAAACAGTGTAATTAATTTGCTATTGACAAGAGCTTGCAAGAAAGCCCCTTAAAAGAGTTTTCAACTCAGCTAATACGGACCCTTTGCCCTTGTCCCCTCACCCTTCACCCTTTGCCCTTCCTTTCCCAGATGTGCATAGCTGCAGAGGCCATTTTGCAACCATCATGGGAAGCTGAATTGCAGAGACCTTAACCCTGACATCTTTGAACTGCCGATGTAGCAGCCTATTTCTGAACTTTTTGTTACAGGAGGAAAACACAAAGGGCCTATGTTGCTGTGGATACTTCGGCTTTTTTCTTACATGTAGCTAAAGTAATGCTTGAGGCACCGGAAAATTCAACATCTTTGTTTACCTCTTTTCATTACCTGTAAACATTAAACATTCACAGAAATACACTCAAGCCCTTTTCTGCTCCTAATTTGATCACTCTTAGGCTTTTTGGAAGCCAGAGTTACATAAGAAAGGAGTGGAGTTTTTTTCCCCTTACACTTGAAGTTGAATGGAATATGGAATGATGTATGATGAAGCAGAATCTTTTGTATCCATGGCAACTGAGAACCCTGTGCTTCTATACAAACTTCAAGTATTTTACGAGACTTGCTTTTTGATTTTTGCTGTTAGATTGTGGAAGGAGGATGGAGTGGGGTCTTGCATTTTCGGTCAGTATAGAACACCATTTTCATATAGCAGTTACTATGGACTTTGAATTTTTCTTGATATTTAGATATAAAGGTCTTTTCATGTGCTTCAGATTTCTGTTTTGATTATAGAAGATAATTCTATTTTTGGGAGGAAGAAATTCTTTTTTTTAAATGAATTTACTACATAAAGCTCTTAATTTTTATTTAAAGTATTTTACTATTTTAAATATTTTAATATTTATTATTTCTTTTTAGTATTCAATCAGTGAAGCAGAATAAGAAAGAACCAAAAATCGATTTCATATAAAGATCTGTCATAAAAGTACTAAATAAACCAGATCTTCTTTGATCTACCTTTTTTCTTTCTCTTCTGTTTTTGCCTACTCTCCTTTCACCCTTAAGAATTTAATACATATTTATTCTGCATACCATGGCAATTCATAATGAAGATACAGAAGAAGGAATTATAAGTCATGGTTTCTTTTATTTGGGAGCTCATACTGTAGATGAATAAACAAAGCTCACCCATTTGAAACACTCCCATACTGGAGGGAAAAACACAACGTGCTAAGAAGATGATGTTAAGTCCTAGAGCGCAGAGAAAAGGTCGATGTTTATGTCAGTTGGTGAATGAAACAGCACCTCAGAGAGGAGAGGAGGCTTGAGTCAACCTTGAAGATTGAGTGTTTGGACGAGGGAAAATATGGGGAGGAACAGCTGTGACTTGTTTGGGAAGCGCCCAGGGAACTGAGGTGGAGGCAGTGTGGCTTGCTGAGGACAAATTAAGGGGACTCTGGTAGAGGTCTGATGTGAAAAGCACTGAAGGAGCTAGAGCCTTGAAACCCACATCTTGAGTTAGAAACCAACAAAAACCAAGTGGGCTCGACTGTGCTTCCTTTAATAATTCCTTAGCAGATTTACTCTTGACCACAAGGCTGAAGTCTCACGGATTGATCGTCTTAGAGCTCTTATCACTGAATTTAGAAGCTGATGACTTAGTATCATCAAGGTTGCAGTCTTCGGTATTTACAAAGAAATACTAAATGTCACGCCATAATCTAGATACTCCAGACTTTGATGTAGGAACCGGAAGCTGAAAGGTGTTGTTAGCAAGCAGTGGTGGGCGGCAATAGACATTTTGTTCTCGTCCAGTGACACTGGTGCTTCTCACTGAACAGCTCTGCTCCCCAAACCTTAAAGTTTAATCTGGATAAGTGCATTTGAGTGTTTTTTCCCCATATTTAATGTGAAAAACTGAAGGAAGTGTTTTCGTGGTTTATTCCTCCTAATACTCATGTTTTATCTAATCTTAGCACTTACCAAAAGGTAACCTGAAAGGAAGACATTGTGTACAAGTTGAAAAGGAGAAATATCTCAGCATATCAGTGAAGCAGAGTAGTAAGAATACAGAGTGGCCAGCGATAGAATGGTTATCACGTTAACTGACAGTTGCCTCAGAAAAATATCTTCCGAAGTTAAACTCAGGGTAGAAAGACAAATACTGTACCACTTTGAATTAAAGGTGCCATTTTCATGCTACTAAGCTGAAATCTCTTACTCTGTGTAAGAATGTCTCTTTCCTGTCACATGTAAAAGAGCATCTGGTAAAAGTGAGGACAATAATATATCATCTATCTAATTTTCTAAGCAACAGAAAACATAACATAGATTCAATACTGTGTTATTTAATTTATACGTGTTGTAAAGAATTTGGTGCTATTGTTGAAGATTGTTCATTCAGCAAATTTCAAACCAAGTTTGGTCCACTGTGTCTTTTTATTTATTTATTTTTGTTGTTTTTCCATTTGATTAGTATTTATTGAGTCCCTATATGTGCCAGGCAGTGTGCTAAATGGTTGAGTGAATGTGGAGTTACAGTCCATTGAGGGAGACAGAGATTAAAAACAGCCCTAATGAATAAGTAAGTTGTATAGTATACCATATATCCTATGGTAAAAAAGAAACAGTAAAGGAAGGAGATTGGGCGGACTTGGGGGGGGGGGGTGCGGAAATTAAAGCAGGGTGGTCAGGGAAGCCTCAGTACAAAGGTAACATTTAAGCAGAATTTTAAGACTTTGAGAAAGAAGCCATGTGACTGTCTGGGGGGAAGTTTGTAGACCCTAAGATGAGAGCATTTCTGGCATGTTTTAGGCCAAGTAAGGAAGCAGGTAGGCTGGAGTGGCGGTGATGGTGGAGGTATAGAGCAGCAGTGATGAGCTCAGAGCAGAACTGGGACTGGATCGTGTAAGGCTTCATAGAGCGTGGTCGACTCTGACTTTTTTAAAATAACAGCTTTATTGAGATATAACCATATACCAACAATTCACTCATTGTAAGTGTACAGTTCAGTGATTTTTAATATATTCACAGAGTTGTGCAACCATTGTCACAATCAATTTTAGAAGATTTTTGTCACCTCTAAAGAAACCCCATGCCCTTTAGGAGTCACCCTCCTACCCACCTTTCACCTTAGGCAGTCCCTAGTCTGCTTTCTGTTTCTACAGATTTGACTAGTCTGGAAATGGTCTTTTCTGACTGCCTTCTTTCACTTAGAATACTATTTTCAAGGTTCATCCATGTTGTAACACAATACTTCATTCCTTTTTATGGCTGAATAACATCCCATTGTGTGGATATGCCACATTTTGTTTATCTGTTCATCAACTGATGGACAGTTGGGTTGTTTCCTCTTGTTGGCAATTATGAATAGTACTGCTATGAGTATTTGTATATAAGTTTTTAGTATGGATGTCTATTTTCATTTCTCATCTATGAGTGGAATTCCTGGTTCATATGGAATTTATATGGGCTCATGTGGTTAAAACTCTGTGTTTAATCTTTTGAGGAACTGTCAAACTGTCTTCCAAAGTGGCTGCATGATTTCACATTCCCACCAAGAGTGTGTGATGGTTCTGATTTCTCCACATCTTCACCAGCACTTGTTATCTGTCTTTCTGAGTATAACCATCCTAGTGGGTGTGAAGTGGTATGTCATTGTTTTAAATTGAAGTTGCCTAATGACAGTGGAGTTGAGCATCTTTTCATATGCTTGTTGGCCATTTGTATACCTTCTTTGGAGACATGTCTTTCCAGTTCTTTTGCCCAATATAAAATTGGTTTTAACTGCCCATTTACGATTGAGTTGTAACAGTTCTTCACATATTCTGTGTATTCTAGATGCAAGTCGTTTTTCAGATATATGGTTTGCAAATATTTTTTTTTCCCATTCAGCACACAGCAAGGCCTTAATAAAATCTTGTTGACTAAATATCTGGATGTTCAAAATTGTATTTCCATTACAGTGTTACTGTAACATTAGAATTTAGTCAGTTATATACCAATTATAGTTTTCCTAACTTAAAACTATTAAAACATATTGAATTGACACATCTTTCATTATTTTATCATCTTTAAATTCAGTATTATGATTGGTGAGGTGTTGAAAACCTGTCATTTTAATGAATGGACAAATGACAAAAATATGGAATACCATTTGTCATGTAAAAATTTAATATTTGATTTTTAAATTTTATAGATGGAAAAAGTGGAAGCAGATCTAACTAGATCCAAGTCTCTTCGTGAGAAACAATCAAAAGAGTTTTTATGGCAGCTGGAAGATGTCAAACAACGATATGAACAGCAGGTTGGTCCTTCCTTCTGATGATGCTGTCTGATTTTCTGATGTACATGTAATCTCTCTTTTAAATATCTCTTTATATCACAAAATCTATGTACAGTGAAAATATTTATAAGGACATTATTACCAGTGTATTTGAAATATTTAAAATAATATTTGTTTCAGTAGAATCCAGAGATGGAGATTTTAAATCTCCATAAACTGAATGTTTAATTGAAACATTTACTGTGAATCTTCAGTTCTTCTATTTCTGTCAGAGGGTGAGTTTGACTTACTCATTTATTTAAGAAATAGTTTGGCATGCCTACCGTGGGCCGGATCCTGTCACCGACACTGGGCAGAGCAGTAAGCAGGGCCAACAGGGTTCCTTTCCTCATGGAGCTTGGATTTTGGTGGGAAGCCAGCCCATAAATAGAAGGTGAACAATTTCAGAGTGAGTTGCAAAGAGGGAACGAGGGTGTGTACCTAGACCTTGCCGGGTAGAGGATGAAGGAGGGTTACCAGCATTGGTCAGTGGGCAGGGGACCTTATGCTGAGAAAGTTAGGGAGGAGCTAGCCATGAAGTCTCTGCAGGAAGAGTGTTCCAGGCTCAGGGAACAGCAAGTTCAAAGATCCTGAGATGGGAGCAGCTGGGAATGTTCAAGGAACAAAATGACACTAAAGGCTGGTTTGGCCAGGAGCCTTGAGAAGAGAGATGAGGGGGAGTGAGGCTGGGACCGGGACATGCAGGGAAGCATACGGAGCTTAGATTTTGTTCTCACTACTCTGCCTCTTATTTATTCATAAGAAAGGTTTTATTTGCATCTTTTAAAAAATACATTCCTGCTAATTCTTGGAATATTTAATTAAGGTGGCTGTTAATTTTTACTTGTTTGTCTAATTTGCTTGTCTTGTTTCCTTAACATCTAGGAAAACAGTGATTAGCTTAGTCAGTTAAAATTTTTTTCTAAAGACGGTATTTGAACCTTCTTATTCTGGAAACCTGAGTAGTATTTTTCATTATTATATTTTTAGTCCCTTATTAAGTGGGTACCTCATCTACCATTCCTATAGGAATATTTTTACATGTGCAAGATGATATATGTTCATGAAGGATTATTTGGAATAATGAAAAAAGTTTATAAAAGCCAATGATTAAATAAATTATGCTAAATCTAGACTATGGAATACTGTCATTAAAAATATTAATATAAACTATATGAGCCAACATAAATTCCTAAGACATAATGTTATAGAGGGGAATAAAGCACATCACAGAACAATTTTTATATTATGATCTTATTTATGTATACATGTATCTGTATCATATAGCTAGATATGAAAGTTTAGCTTTAAAATTCTAGAATGCATGTCTATAAAATGGGCATGAAATTATAGGTTAGATTATTATAAACTGAGACTTTCATTGTATGCTTTAAATAAACTTTTACTTAAAATTTCACAAAGGGCATGTGCCATGCATCGCTTGCATAATTAAAACATTAAGGTTATGAATGTAAAGAAACAATAGAATAGAGTAAATATAGAATATTTATATTATATCTATAGTATTGTAAGTGGAAAATAAATTTGGAGAAATGAAATACAAAATCAATTCAAACAATTCATATACAGTATAAAATTACCCAAGAGATAAAAATCCTAAAAGATAAGAAAAGACATAGAAGAGAGAACAATAGCAGATTGTTTTCAATGATGCCGAAATATGTATCGCTTTAAATTTTCTAACTGCAAAAGCCAGTGCAAAAGAATTATTTTACCAGGATCTTTTTTTTTTTAATGATGTAAGAATAAAGTATCTGATTTCTGACTAATAGGTGATGGCAACTGAAAGTCATTCTGACATATGCCAACTTAAAAATACATTTCCACTGAAATACACTTTCTCTAAAGAGCTATAGAAGGTGTTTTCCAGAACTTTAATACTAGAATGGAGGTTGCTTGGGAAACTAGCTTTAGAAACGAGGCATAGAAATTTATACAGGAAGTGGAACCCACAAGTAGGAAGGGGGGAGGGGTAAGAGGGAAACTGAGGCAATAATTCATCAAATTTAAATAAGAATATCGAAGGAGGGCAAGAAATGTTGTTTGTTAACATGCTGGAGTGTAGACCCGAGGTGATTTGGGGGCTAAAAGCAGTATCAGAAGCACTAATAAAAACAAGCAAAATGTCTGTTCCACCGTGTAAACTGATGAAGGAACAGTGGAGAGAGGAAAACCAGCAAGTTTAAAACTCTCTGGCACACAAATACTCATCAGAAGCTATTGTACTGCAGGGTATGTATAAGGGGTTGAAAGTTCTCTGAGAGTTTTTAAAATTATATTTTCATTTTGATGGTAACCATGTGGATGACACATTTATAACCAAGTGTAGCCAAGTAACTTCAGTGTCTGATTTGCATTTATTTTGTGATTTTTTTGGCACAACTCTGGCCTTTTCAGTTGGATGTAGTAAGTGAAACCACGGAAGAAAATTAACATTTGACTAAATAAAAGTTATTTTAAGTTAAAGAAAACAAAGAAATAATATTTACAGCAAATATGATAGACAGAGAGTGATTCCTTTTGTTAAATTAATAAATGTATAACAAATAAAAATAAGATATAAATAAAGTAATTAGCACAAATTATAAGAAAATCATTAATGCCCCAATAAATGACCAGGCAAAGGAAAGAAACATATAAGAAATAAATTGAGTAAATGACCACGTAGGAACATCTTCAGCCTTGGTGTTAATAAAAATGCAAATTAGAACCAATAATGATACATCATCTAAAGTTGACAAAAGTTTAGTAAAATTAGTACTTTCATATGTTGCTAGTGGCATTATAAATTAGCATAGCCAAAAGGATTTTGGTAGTACCCACCAAAAGTCATAAAAATGTTTATACCCTCTGGCCCAATTGTCCTTAACCTTGAAAATCTGACAGAAATATTCAAATAATGAAGTCAGTTAATTTTTAGATGTTGGGAATCGTGGTTGATTCTTTTTCTGAGAGCTCTAATTTCCACATTGTGATAGTGTCTTTTTAATGTGACTGTCACTTTTTTAGTGTAAAAATAAATTTATATAAGCTCATTTGAAAGAATGTTAAGCTTCAAAGGTTTTTATCAGAATTATAGGTTTTAAAATGTACGAAATGTTTGTCTTTTATCATCTTGGGCAAACATTTAATAAGGAAAATTGATTAATTCTTTAAAGATTGATACTGTTAATAGAAACGATACACTATTGAATCAATTTTTCTGTATTTCATTTTCATGAAAAAGAGAAATGATATAAATGTTATACAAATGTATAACAGGAATTTTTTAAAAACCACTCGAAGATCTCTGATGTCAGTGCAGATTTCACCCATTTTTATTCGTCCTATGTCTGTAGGCCTGTTCATTCGAGCCCATGTTGAGAGTGAAGATCCCAGGCAGTAAATTATTAAAGGAAAGATAAAACAAGAGTATGAGCTAGTAGGTTTTAGGAGAATATTCACTGATGTGATAGTATAGAAACTTTTTCAAGCCTTTTTTTCAGCAGAAAATTCTATTAACTGGAACAGTGTTCCCCTTGACCACTCCAAATTAAGGTTTTTACTGTGAAAGTTTGTCACGAGAAAAGACAGGCATATAGTAACGGTCCCTACAAGCCAGCACGAGTTCACTGAAAGTGAAGCCGATTAAACTAAGCTCGTTTCCTTTTTGAAAAGGGTGGCCAGGCTGGTAGATAAGGAAAGAGAAATAGATGTGATACATGTGGACTTCACTGAGCCCTCTGACAAGGCCCTTCGTGAAGGCAGAATGGGACACGTGGTTCAGCTATTGGTACATTTATGTGGTTAAATGCTAGTTTAAAAGGTCGTCTCTGAATGACTAGTGTCAACCTGAAGTGAGGTTTCTAAGTGGGTCACTAGGTGATGATACAGGAGCAGTTTCCTGCTTGCTTAGAGTTCACAGGAGTAGTTCACATGTGGGAAATGGAAATCAGTTTTCTGAAGCTTTCAACAGCTGAAATTAAGAAGATTACATTTTGGGGAGCTGAATATAAAATACCATGCTTCGGTTTAGAAAACCATCTGCAGAAAGTATGTGGCAGGGGAGGCGTAAGGTTGTAGGGGGTGGGGGCGGCAAGGAGGACGAACCCCCTGAAACAGGGGACTAGTGGGAGCTAAAAGATATGGTCTCCAGTGTGTACATATCAGGTCACATGAGGAGTAGTCGATCCTGGTCGCCAGATTTTAAGTAGGACACTGACAAACTCAAACATGTTCAAAGTAGGGTTTCCAGGAACACAGAAACGTTTAGAACTATGTCAGAGGGAATATTTCAGGAAATAAGGATATTCTGCCAAGAGAAGACAAGACTACAGAGAATTGCATATCTATCTGTTTTTAAATTCAGGGTCTGTAATAGAGGAAATGTTAGGATTGGTTTGTATAATGATAATCATAATAGCCAACAGTCAGTAGGACCTACTCCAGGCCAGGTGCCGTTTCTGTGTGCTTTACATGACTTCAGCCACTTCCCGTCTTCGCAGTAATCTTGTAAGGCAGGTACCTCTATTCATTCTTGCCATCTTCCAGTTGTAGAAACTAAGACATATCCAGTTAAGTAACTGGTCGAAGGTCCCACACAGTTGATAGTTGGTTGATATGGACTCCCTGTAGACTTCCAGGGGGCAGAGATTGAACCTCTGGGCAGAAAGTATCATGAGGAACATTTTGAGTTATTTCAAGGTAGTTCTTTCCTAAAGAATTATTCATATATCCAGTGGTTGGTCTTATGAGAAAGTATGTTTCCCAACCTGAGCGTGTTGAGGTAACTGCCCTGAGTGTGGTGGGTGGATGCTGTGCGTTGTGGGTGGGGAGGGGGCCCTGCTGCTAATGTCACTTCCAGATCCAACGTTCTGTGACTTTCCGTCCCTTGTTGATTAGACCCTCCACTCCTCTGTGGGTCTCTTGACAGATGTAGCTGCTCCGGTTCCATCACAGACTTACTTCCATTCCTCATTGCAGGGTTTCTGCCTTCCCAGTTGCCACTCAAGTACAAGTGTGGCAACCTTTCTGTTATTTTTGTCTTACAAATGGAAACATAAAAAATCTAAAAATCTTAAATGCTGTGGTTGTAGCATGTCACACTGGAAGGGGATTTAGATGCTGATCACCCAGGTCCTTGCCTCTCAGACTGGGGTAGGTGATCCTGGGATAGCGAGTGAGTGCCCACCAGGGTGGGTGTGAAGCTGCCGGCAGATTTCCCAGAGCATGGATTCACTAGATTATTTTGTGGGGAAGCAAAGTAGTTTTACTGTTGGGGTAACATTCGTATTAAAACAAACATAGACTTTTCCTGTTTTGTAAAATGCAAAGTTCTCATGAATTTTTTAGATAAAATAGGACATTTACGCGAAGCTGCTTCAGGCTGTGCCCTCAGATCCCCTGGGGAGGAGTACTATTCATTTTCACTGCTGTGAGGGGTACTTTGGAAGAAAAGTTTTAGAAGCACTTTTCTGGTCTAATACGCACATTTTATAATGAGAGAATTCACATCCAGAGGAAATGAACGACTTAGGCCTTCTGGGCCTCAATTTTCTTATTCAGCTGTAATTTTTAAGTCCCTCCCATATACAGAGCATCATGCCAGGGACTGCAATGAAGTGAGAAAAGCAAAGTGCTTTTTAAAAGTATTTTAGCCAAAATGCACGCATTAAGTGTGCAGATGTGGAGAGAAAAACATCAAACACATGGGATAAACACTCACACAAATATCCTGTAAAGCCCAAGCTTTCATCAAGATTTCCTGTTTCTTTCCTGTATAACCCATTGGAACAAAAAGACAATTCTAATTGTCTTTTCACAAACCTCATTCAAGTTGGAAACAAACAACAAAGCAGGCATGCTAGGATTTCCTGAACTATGGAGATTTTTTTTGGCAACCCATCATATCATTCTTTAATCTTAATATTTTATATCTTCTTTTTTCACTGCAAAGCCTTTAAAGGGAAATGTAGTTCAACAGATTAAACAAGTGGTCAGATTTCCCAGAAAGAATAAATACTTACTGTTGTCAATTACCAAAAGCACTGAAGGGCCAACCCCTTACAAGTTACCATTATTTGAAACTTAAAATATTTTGGTAGCAAAGACAAGTCAGAAATTATACAAGATAAGCAACTGGGAAATTTTAAGATCAGTTGAGATATTTCAAAAGCAGATAGCATGCAATTCCCAGTTTTTTTTCTCTGTAAATAGTTTACTTTTTTAGTTATCTAGATTTTTTAGGTAATAGAGCCTGAAAACATAGACCTCTTAAATTAGATTGGTCTACACTGGAATAGGGTATAGCAGAAAGCAAGAGAGAGCGGAAACAGGGGGTCCAGGTTCTCAGCATAGGTGGAGGTGCTGGCCTCGGAGGGGAGGGGCCTCGGCTGTACCTGGTGGGAAGTGGGGAAGGGACGGAGGCATGGAAGTTTGTAGACGCTATTACTGGAGCTTTTCCTTTGTGAGATGGGGGGAAGATTGTTTGCTGAGACTGAAGGAATTACATGGAGGGGAAAGCGGACGGAAGTGGGAATTGTTTGAAATTATTTTGGTGATGGCACTACTGATATGGGTAGAAAAACTTGATAAAATTTCTGTCTGATATTGTGATCCCAAATGAGGTTGATGACCATGAATTTGTGGGTCTGCCTTTCTTCAAAATGGATTTTCATATGATTTATTAATGTCTACAGCTAGTACACTGCTGCTAATCTCTCTGTCGTGTTCTTCTTGCTCACCTATTCATACTTTTCTTGAAAGTCTCTTTTGCTTGGCTTTCCTTTTTCAGTTTGTAATAATCGTTGAGCCTCAACTACAGTCACTGGGCTCCTCATTGGCGATCAAGACAAATGCAGTGCCTGACCCAGTGATGCTCCAAGTCTTTTGAGTTATTTTTTTCCCACAACCACCTAATCCAGGGAGTGCAGCCGTGTTTCACGGCACAGACGGTCCTACAGGAAGCAGGCAAAGCCAGACTCCTGGCCTCTTGGGCTTCCAGCATCAGAGAGGGACCCCGTCTGTGAAGCAGCAGAACCTGGGCCCGTGAGTCCAGGGCACGTGCTGGGAGCCAGGGTTCATGGAACAGGCGTTGATTCTTGATGAAAGGTGCTTAGGGTAGGGTCTCAGCTTCCTTTCTGTAAAATCTCTTGGCTTGGAACTTTTCTCATCTAGGTTAAAACAAATGACGCTGTTACCTAGAGTGAGAATTAAGCAGGCAAAGATGAGCAGTTTTTTTCAACGACTGTAGTATGAAGTGTAGATGTTTCATTTTAGGGATATTCATTTTTAGAATGTTTCCCAGATAGTGACAGGGCTGACTGATGATCCCATTGTCCAGGTACCTAAAAAATCTAAAGTCGAGTAATGTCTTTCCAGTCATTCATTACTCAAGGCGTATTACTGAGGAACTACTTTGTGCTAAACACTGTTCCAGGGGCTTAAGACATGGCAGTGAACAAAACAGAGTCTCTGCACTTACAGTAGGGGAGACAACAGCAGCCACCCCAACCTTAGAAGGTAATGTAGGTGAGGTCATGGTAGTTGCCATGAAATAAAGCAGGAGCAGGTGTTCGTGAGTGAAGGGGCTGTTTTTATATAAGGTTGTTATTTCATCTAAGATGTTATTTTAGGTAAGGTTGTCAATGAAGGACTGAAGAAGTGATATTTGAATTAAAACCTGAATGAAATGAAGGAGGAAACCATACAAAACCTGAGATGAGGAAAGAATGTTTCAGGCGGAGGGAACAGGTTGGTATATGGCTGGAATGGAGTGAGCTGGGGAGAGTGGGTGGAGCCGAGGTGAACTGATTGTAGGGGAGGCAGGAGAGGAGGCAGAGAGGCTGGCTAAGAGACCATTGTGATAGATTGACCAGAGGTTACTATGGCTTGTTCTAGGGTGGGAGTGGTGGGTGATGGCCAATGGTCAGACTTAGGATAGATTTTACAAGCAGGACTTGTTAATGAATGTGAAGTAGAGTGTGAAGGAAAGAGGGGACTCAAACATGACTCAAGTTTTCCAGCTGAGCAACCAGGTGAACCGTGGTGATAGACATTGACACAAAAGAGAAAGAAAAGGAAGTCCCGGTACTGAGCCAAGGGACATACCAACAATTAGGGATGGGGAAGAGATGGAGGAAATAGCAAAAATGACTGAGAAGGAGCAGACAGTCGGGTAAGAGGAAAAACCAAGAAGATACGATTTCCCATACGCCATGTGCAGCGAGTGTTTCAGGAAGGAGGAAGTGAGTAACCAGTTGTTTTAGGTGTTGCCAAGAGGGGAAATTAGATGGAGACTGAGAAATGACCATTGGATTTGGCAAGGAGGTCTTTAGCTGCCTGACAAGACCAGTTTCAGTAGAATGTGGGAACAAAAGGCTGAATGATATGGGTAGAGAGAGGATGGGATGTAAGCAACCCTTTGAGGAATTTTGAAAGAAAGGGAGCAGAGAAATAGGGCAGTCGCTAGAGGGTTGTGTAGGATCAGGGGAAAGGTTTTTAAAAATGACATATAGTAAAAACATATTTGTTGATGAGCATGATCCAATGAGAAGAAAATGTTGATGATGCAGAGAGTGATGGGATAATTGTGAGAGCGACATGCGTAATGTGGCAAGAGTGGATGGAACCCAGTCCAGAGATGGAAGGACTCACCTGGCAGCAAGGCCATCCATCCGTTCAATTCAGAGGAAAGGCAGAGACTACACAGGTAGACAGGCCAATTTGGTGATAAGGTAGATGAAGTCATTCTCTTCTGACCACAGTCGTCTCTTGGTATCCATGGGGGACTGGTTCTAGGACCCCCCTTGGATACCAAAATCCATGGATGCTCAAGTCCCTTTTACAAATTGATGTAGTATTTGCATATAACCTATGCACATCCTCCCATATACTTTAAATCATCTCTAGATTACTTAGAATACCTAATACAATATAAATTCAATGTAAATAGTTGCTAGAGCACTGCAAATTCAAGTTTTGCTTTTTGGAACTTCCTGGAATTTTTATTTTTTCCAAATATTTTCAATCCTTGGTTGAATCCACAGATGCAGAACCTACGGATAGGGACGCCAGCTCTCCTTTTAGTTCTGATGGCTCGTGAGTGCCACAGGTTCCATTCAAAATGATGAATAATGATGATGCATTGTAGGCAGTGTGAGGAAAGTATGAAGAAAATAAAGTCTTCGCCCATATGCTGGAGGAGTTTATAACCTGATTGATCAGTTCGTCCTTCTAATTTTCAGACTAGCTGGGAAACTCTGATGATTTTTATTTTTCACATTCATTCCACAGCAGTGATATACTATTGATTAAGTCATACTAAATGTGTTTTAGAAAAACAGACATAAGGTAAAATAAATTAAAATACACAGTTAAGACTTTTTTTTTTCAGAAAATGTTGAACTCTAAGAGGGTGTGTTCTTTGTTAATGAATTTTCTATTTGAGTGGTTTAAGTAAACCGTCATTAAACCATGAAGAAATATCTTGAAGCATCCAACTCTGAATCTTTACTGGGTTTTAACTGAGATCTGGCAGATAAAAACACAGAAAACAGTAGCTAAATTTTCAAAAAGTTTTAAAAGCCCCCAGATAGTTCCTGTCACTCATCACCTACAGGCGCCGGCTAAGTATTTTGAGGTGTTAGCTGGGAAAGCAAACTGCCCAAAGCAGTACTTGCTTCCAGCACAGGCAGCACTGATGGACCGTCCTTCTAATCTCATGGTGCTTCCAGCCTTCAGCTTTCAGCGCATCCTGGGGCTTCGGCGGGCATTTGTCCAGGCTGTTGAAGGTTGACTGTCGAGGAGAAGGAATGAAGTGGCAGCATGGGCTGGCAGATCCTTGCTGCATCTCTCATAGCAGTTAGCACAGCAATCTTAAACTTCCAGATAAAGAGAATTTGGGTAACTACACTGAACTGTTGATTGTCAGATTTCATGGATGGCTCAATTTGTTGTAGCAAATACCTAATCCTGGAGCCACAGGGACACCCACAGATGACAAATTCTATTTCTGTTCTGGACACACTGCTGACTTTTTATTATTTCTTTTGGTGCCTGTTTCTATTAACATGTTGTTTAGAAAGTCAGACCATACTGTAGTAGTTTATGTATTGAAAATGTATTTTTCCTTTGATTCCAAAGGGTTGGAGTCTTTATCTCTCATGAAATGGAATGTCAGATAGCACATTTTATATCGTATAAGTGCAATTTAATAAAAGACTCTAACATATTTTAGTGAGGAATCAGTCTAGTGAAAGGGTGCTAATTTTATAGTAGACTGTCTCACTGGAGCTAAATTTCTAGAAATCTAGAGAATTTAGTAACTTATTTTGACATTTCAGATGTGCTGTTTTGCTATTGCAAATGGGAATCTGCTCAGAGACATAATCTGATGATGTCAAGTCTATAGCTCATTAAGCAAAAAAAAAAAAAACAACAACACAGGGCATGATGGACTTGTCTTTTAGTGTGGATCTTAATGCCCCGAGTCTTGTCAACTACATAAAAGTCATACTAAATTTCACAGCCAAGAAGCAAAAACGTTTCACAGGAAACCCTTGAGTAGGATATGAGCTGATGTGGAAGTGTTACCTGACAAGCCCTGTAGAAAAGTCCTTGACTTTCAGTGGCTAGTGTTTTAAAACAAAGTGCCTTTTGAACTATCGTTAGTCTAATGTATATACTTGTTCACAATTTTGAGCTGACATTCATCTATCTTTTGAAATATGTGGCATGTTTACTATAGCTCGTGATTTTACTAGGTAGTGACCTTCTGTGCTACTCCAGCCACACTGATCCGAGGCGGAGATGCCAGAGTTGCTTTGGCATAGTATTGAGGGTGAGGTCAAGATTCTCAGGAAAATGAGAGTATTAGAATGGTTCGTTACTTCCGGCCAGATAACCTGGCCCGCGGGAGGGCCTGTTAACTGCTGTGATTTCATCATAACGTAGTTGTTCCCAAGAAGAGCATATAACTGTTGTAGTCACTGTTTTTGCATGCTTCAGAGTCACTGGATGTTCCTTTATTTTTGAAGGCTAGCTTGGCTGGGCGTAAAATTCTCTGCTCTTCCTTTCTTTCCTTGAAGTTCTGTACAATAGTTCCACTGCTTCTTGGCACTAAGAGGTGCTCTGAACACAGCTTCTTTAGTCATCCCTTGGTTGTGTAAATTTTCATCCTCAAGCTTTTTCTGTTTCCAAGAATGGTTTAGGTTCTATAATCCTTGAGTTTTTCCATGTTTGAGTTTCGTTAAGATATTCTTGAGCCATTCTGTCCCTCGATCTGAATCAGTTTTTCTTGGTATACAGTGTGCTTTGTTTATATACACATTTAGCTCTTCATTCATTTCAGGGGAATTTTCTTTATATACATGGATTTTCTTTTTCCACTTTTCCTCTGTATTATCTTTTCTTTGTCTCCTTCACAGACCTACACTATGATTATCTCAAGTCTTTTGTCAATATCAGTGATTCAATTTTTAGCCACATTTATTCAACTCATTGTTTCTAATTTCGAATTAATTTTGTGATGGAGTTATTTGATCCTCGGTTAATTCTGTTGTTTTATCTTCTTGTCCCTGAGTTCTTCTTCCATTGCACTCATGTTCTTATTAAGTTCTCCCATCACTCTAATTGTTTCTGATTTTTAAGGTGTGTTTTCGTCTTGTCCAGAAGGATGGGACTTCCTTGCTCTCTTCCTTCCTTCTCCACCCGTCCTCCTTTTTGGGCAGAGTTCATTTTTTACCTGGTGTAATATTTGTATAGTTGTGCAGACATTGTTTTCCCTTCATCTTGCTTGTTTTTAAAGTGTGCAGCTCTGTCTAAATCTGCAATTTGTTCTGGTATAACATGCATGAATTCTCTTTGACTCGTTTTCTATCATTATTTTCAGCCCGTCTGTCTGTCTTTGAATTTCAGTTTGAGGGCATGGGTATTTCGTTGCAGTTACTTTTCAATAACTTGAGATTATTGATAAGGATGGAGGAGGAGAATTTAATTGGGATCTCTGAGCAAATTTTGTTAGAGAAACTGATGTTCGCTCTGTCTCTTAACATTTTATTAATGTCCTGCACCATGATTTGCTCTTTGTATGGCTTTTTTCTTTTTTAATGGGAGCTTTGAAGCCTAGCTTTTATCAGAAAGAATCAGCCCCAATTTTTTACTTTCCCAGTTTTATTCATTTCTTTCCAGTAGCCATTTTATGCCATACAATTACCATCTTTAACCCCCTACTCAGGCAGAACAGGGAAAAGAGAGTGATTGATATTTAGTCTGTTTCTCTGTAAAATTGGAATATTAGAAAATATTCCTCAGCATTATTTCCAGCAGTTCTTCCTGTGGGGGAAGGGGACCAAATACTGTGTCTCCCAAAACCATGTCAGGATCTTCTCTTTCTTGACTGTCACCTTTTGAAATTTATGGCTGAGATACTATTCCGTGTTTCTTGTTTGGTTGCTGCCAGTGAATGTTCTTTTGTTTTATTTTTAACATTTGTTTTTGTTCTTTTCCAATTTTCAGCTTCCTCTACTGTCTTTACCTAGAAGTTTCAGTGCCAGGTGTGTTCAGTATGAGGCAGAGGTTTCCTTGGAACACAGTCATTCCCTTGCTGTAAAACCATTCCAGCAGCAGTGAGTGACTGTCAGGTTTGTAGGGAAGATTCCTAAGTCAAGCAGCCTCCAAATCTCTCCAAACTCTTTGACTTTCACATTTCTATTCACTTGAAATTAGAGTCGTTATCACTGACGTATAGGACAGCTCTGCTTCTGGGGCCCCTAACTGGAGACTCCTCCCCTCCTCCTTTCCTAGCCAGGAAATGGGGGCGGGGCGTGGGGCTCTCTTTCTACTTCCTACAGCTTTAACTCATTCTTATAGCAAAGCTTGCAGAATATAGATTATGTCATTTGAAGTTATTTTAGTTAGTATTTTATACCATGATTCCTCCTTTTTAATGTTTTGTACATTCTATCATATCTGTAATTTATTCTGGTTTTAGAATTTCTGACTTTGAGGTGTGTTATTGGGATGTGTTGATCTTCTATGTATTGTGTACTGAGAAGTCATGACTTATTTCATCCCCTTTGTCTTATTAAAAGGTGTTCAGGCCATATTTGCTAGCACTAATTTTGCTGTAAAAAAATTACCGGAACTTAAAATATATATTCTGAGACCTCTGGAGACTTGGATATCTAGCACTTCCTCTTGGTCTCTCTCAGGGTCTGGATGTGCTCCTGCCCATGGGCACTTTCATGAAGCCTGAGTTGGAGAGAGGACACCATCATCAGACTGCAGTGGGATTCAGTCTGTGATGGAGGGCTTTGCTTTCAGGGACTTCAGAACTTCAAAGCTTCACTCTTGAACTTCATGTTCAGAGTGTGTTGGGGCGTAGCATAGTGGGTAGAGCAGGCTCCTTATTCATCTCCTGTTTTGACCAAGAAAAAGGACAATTTCACATGAGTCAATCTAGTAGTTTCTAGGCAATAAAGCCGTTTTATCACCCAAACCCTAAACCACCCAGCTATCAAGACCAGCCTCACAGAGGATAGCAGATGCTACCAGATGTGTGCATGTGAGGCCTAGTTTCTTCCCTTGTCCCTGGAAGACATTGCCAGTTTGCTTTAATACCTGTAAGGTGGGCATTACAAGTATAGTTACCTGGCCCACAAGGATTAGAGAACTTAAAGCCTTTCCTCCTATGTTACAGACAGCTCGTATTTACCTGGCCTTAATTAAAAATTCCTTGGTGACGGTGCATCCTCTTCCCCCTTGGCATGTATTATGGTTCCTGGACCACCCTGACTTAGAGACCTCATTTGACCACTCAGCATTCATCCTTGTGGATGCTCTCTGCTTTTACATCCTCCACATTTTCCGTGATGTACCACCTCCCAGTCACCAGTAACTCCATTACACATTATTGCTGGTCAACTAAAAGTATCTGGTAGCTCAAGGTAAAGAGGATATGCTACTTCGTGTTTACCTTTGAGATGTGCCCACATAAAGGACCAAACTGGAAAACCCAAAGAACTCTTTTTTTAACATTTATCTACATGGAAGGGGCTAGGAACCTGGAATTTTAACACAGATCCACCTTGATGGTGGCATTTGTGGTTATGAATATCGTCATGAAAATATTTCTGGAACGTTAGGGTTCTTCTCCTGGATTCTACCATTAATCTGCCACCCCTGCCTGAAATTGCTGACAGCGAGGAAACCTAGGCAAAGACTAGAAAGTTCTCATAACATCTAGAAGTTGGCCAGAGTTAGATTGAGCAGACAGGCCTTCACATTCAAAGGCTCCAGCAGCCTTGAGATTTGTTCATTCACTAGAGTCACTAAGTACCAAGTCCTGACAAAATAGCAAACTATTTCAGTCATTTAATTTATGAACATCTATCTTTAGGTTTCAAATTCTATTATCTCTATTTCATTTGTTCCTGATTTTTTTAAATGAATAAACTGAAATTTGAACATGAGCAGAGTCACTGATCAGTCTCTCAGAACTCTTCAAGTAACTCGGAGAGTTTCTGTGGAAGTGCATCATTCCAGAGCCTAGAACAGGGCAGTGCTATTACTAATGATTGCCATAGTGAGTCCAGATCATGTGTCTTTTCTTGGGGAAAATTGCTGTAATTCTTCTGTCTTAATAATAGGTCAATTGGTTACTTTCCCTTAGAGTACTGTAAAATATTTTGCTTTGTATCAATTTTAAATTGCACCCATTATCCCAATTTTTTAAGCCTTTTGAGAATCAGATCTCAGTAGAACTTTTCATTTCCTCCTATTTCCTTTCAGTGTGTTACATATTTTAATGTGTTTTACTAAAGTTTGTAATTTTCTTATTATAACATGCGATAGTATAACACTGAATAGAAATAATAATGTGTCTAAGAATATTCTAAAAATATCCTAACTCAGTAATTCATATACTTGGCTGCCTGAAAATGATGCAGTAATATCAGTAAAATTTTAAATTATTTTTTTGTTGGGATTAGCTTTGTAGTTATGTGAATCAACAGAGTTAACCATGCACATTTATTTTAAATAATCAAAGAAAAATTTTCTTTGCTACTTAGTATAGTATATAAGGAGAGAATTTAGATATATATATTTTCCAGTATATTGCCAACAGTAGAATACCATGGAAGAAAGATCCCTAAATTTTTAACAGACATAAATTCACTAGAATGCATCTTTGTTCTCAGATGCAAAATAAATTTTTCTGTATTATTTTATACACAGTTGTATTCCAGTAAGTGTATGTATTCAAGAGTTTGTATACTTTTTTTTCTTCTAAATAGTGTAATAAATTTGTGAGTGGCCAGAAATTTATTGTTGATTTTTCAGCTCTCTAAGAAAAATCACAGTAATAAAACATTTTGAAAACTACATTTAAAAGAGGTTTAATCTGTGTTTTGATTCTTAATTTGCAATCAGAGGATGAGAATTTTAAATCTCAAAAGAAAATAAGTTCTGAAATGGAGCTCAGCATGCACGCCTGGAGAAATGAATACTATCGCTTTAAGATAAGGTAGTCTGGTGATTCATTGCACGAAACAAGATCGATTTGGAGCAGGCTCCTACTGTTAGCTTTTTTGAAGGTGGATTCTCACGCCGAAAATAACACAACATATTCTAGATAACAGCAGTTTTTTCCCCTGAAATCCACCAAAACTGAAGAAAAATCCAAGTGACTGTTCTTAGCAGCTGTGTGGCCTGGAGTTCACTGGGGAAGCTGGCTTCCTGCAGTCCCCTATTCATCACCTGCTTCAAAGACAGCCTGGCTGGCTATAGTTTGCAGGCCAGGTAGGGTGCCATTGTGCACAGTCTGGGAGGATTAGTATCAAAGCTGCGGCAACCAGGCCCTTGGTCTCGGGCTGCCATTCAGTCTAGCAGGGAGAGGCTAAGACTGGCCAAGGTCACAGTCTCCAGTGTGGAGTGGACTGGGAAAGGATCCTGAGAATAGAATGCTTTTTATGAAATCATGGCGCAAGCTTGCAGCACAGCAGGTGCCCTTCTGGAACACATAACATCTGTTTATGTTGGTATACCGTAGCTGACAACGAGATAATAGAGCTTTGAAATTTATCATTTTATTAAAAAAAAAAAGACAACTGTATATACAATAATCCAGATGCGTATTTAGCTTCGATCTTTTATTTGAAAACCATAAAGAAAACTGACCGATTTGATTGCTGCTTTTTATGTGTATATATGTAAGCAAAAAGCAAAGCGTACTGACTGTTAACCATTTATAACCACTGCTGATCAGTAATACCCGAATTCCTGGGGAGGAAATACCTAGCATTCAACATAATTTTTTTCAATGTTCAGGCATTTGTGTCAACAGATTGCAGAAGGATTTACTGAATATTCCCAACTGTCTTGAATATTAGGAGGTTTAGATCAAATGCCCCCCTCAAAATGAGAGTATTTTAAGGGTGAGGTAATAATGACGCAAAAATAAAATTTTCAACTTGGACAAATTAGAGAAAAATTAAGCTGTCCATGAGTTGTCATGACGACAAGGATGTTCTGTTGATGAACTGTCCTCCTCATTGTCCAATCAGATAGTAGAGCTGAAGCTGGAGCATGAACAGGAGAAGACGCACCTATTACAGCAGCATAACGCAGAGAAGGATAGCCTACTCCGAGACCATGAACGGGAAATTGGAAACCTGGAGAAACAGCTTCGCGCTGCCAACATGGAGCACGAAAATCAAATCCAAGAGTTCAAGAAACGAGATTCACAGGTAATTATCAATAATATTTGATAAAACGGGTATCTGTTTTTAAAAAGTCATCAGCGTTTCATGTTTTCTTCTTATTCTTGTTGATGCACGCTGTTTGATCATTTGCAAAACTGACATATAAATGTGATTTTTTTTGTTTTCTCCCCACCCCCCTTTTTGGGGGCTGAATAAGGCTTTAACTACAGAAACCACAGGTAGCCAGATTAAAAATCCCATGGCGCGCTATAACTTGGCCCCTTTTTTATAATCTTGTCTCAGTTCCTTTCATGATGGATTTTTTTTAAGGTATCTGCCCCTTACCCCTCCCCTCAGCCTTAGCAAATCCCTATGAAATATATCAGCCTCACTCCTTGCGTTTTGTTTTAATCTCTGTAGGTAATCGAGCAGCTGTTGTAATATTTGCTTTTCCTTCCTAGTGTTGCTTTTTTTCATTAGACTCTATGTTTGATTAGATTACTCAGATGATAATTGATAAAAATGACCCCAGAGAAGGGCTATTTCCCATCAGGTCTGTCGCTTTTTCCTACATGCACATACACATGCCTCCCAGCCTCCATCTCTGTAGTCCCTGTTGGAAGCCATTTGGCAGAATAACCCCCAGCTGTGGTAGCATTTGACTCTTCAAACTTATGGATGAAATGTGCACTGTCAGCATGGAAAATTATCTTTATAAATTTCAGATGAAAAAAAATCTTATTGGGTGTGTTTCTTTGTGGTACAATACATTCTTTAGGGTATATATAATCAAAGGCCTTTAGTGTATCCTCTTGAGGAGGTTGCTGTGAAATTTTATTAAAGAAAAATTGAAGAGCAATTGATAACAATAAAAAGATAATTTTCTTTTCTAATAAAACCATATCATATACTAGGTCTAAATACCTCTTTCCCATTGAAATCTAACCATATTATCTACACCACACATTAGCTTTTTCTTAGTTATCCTTCCTCCCCAAATAAAATAATTTTTAAACAACGAAATAAACCTTCTATTTATTATAATATATGTTTAAACAATTTTATCATTTTCTAAACATAAAAATACTACTGATGGAATAAGATGTTAATGTCTTGAGTGGAGGGCGGGAGGCGGTAAGGCAAAGAACAGGAGTTATTGGTTAATTTTCATTTGACCTTGAGTTGTCTTTTACTTTCAGATAATGATGGGGGCAATATAAATATATTCAGCACAGGGTTTTTTTTGTCAATAATATGCATTTATAGAAAAGCTATTTTAATTTGTTTTATGGGGGTTTGTTAACTAAAGAGGTAGTCATTGTAGTAGCCATGGTACCAGAATAGTCAGGTGGTTCCTGTTAAATCAATGTGTGTGATATTTTTGCCACCAACCTCTTTAGAGCCTTTATAAAATATATACTGGCCTTTTGATTGTTAGTCATATAATATATTAAGAGTATTTTCAAACCTTCGTTCTCCTTCAGAGATGATGTTAAGCCTAACCATTGTCTTCTGTGAGAAGGTATTTGGGTTCTGAGTCAGTGTAGGGTCTGTTTGCATGGAACAATTGAATAATTGATACAAGAAATACTTCAGTTTATACAATTTCTAACTATTTTGGTGTTCTTGTGGAAAGCCGACACAAGTGGAGGCCAAACTTAGAGGAAATCTTTTTCATTTTGCATATGTCGTATCTGCCATATATAGGGTGCGGTTCACCCAATGATAACAAAAGGGAAATTTTAGAATTATTACATATAATTAAGCCACAGGGAGAGTTTAATAAGGTTATTAATTGAATTTCTTCTAACTGAAGTATTAAGTATGAGGACAGTTTGACCACTTCAAATACTGTAGCATACGATTATATTTCTCAGATTTTCTGTCTGTCTTGGAACAATTGGAATTGCTGTCACGGGAATGCTAGTAAGCAGTGGAAACTTAAGCTAAATGATCAAATGCATTCTTTATCAAAATGAAAATGATTTTCTGTATAAGCTATACTAAGTTGTTTTTAGAGAACATATTTAAAAAAACTTTTATCAATAAGTTGTATTTTAAAAATCTAGTCGTGTATACCAAAATGCTAATAATTTGTATCCATTTTTGGCTATTTATTGGGGGTATTCATTCACAGTTTCCTCAGGTAAGTCCTAAATTTTCCAGCTATATCTTTTCTTGATTGTGGTCTAAGTAATCTAATGTATAATACCTTTTAGGTCATGAATTCCATTCACAAATTAAAAAAAACAAAGTGGCATATATTTTTTAAAATAGAAGAGTCTTCTTAAAAAATCACTGTTTTGTGGTTTGATGCAGAACAAACACAAGTGTCTTAAGCATTGGATTGTGTGATTTTTTATTTTAGCTCCAGGGAGGCATTTGATTTTCAGTTCATGTCTGGCTGCTCCCTTTTACCAGTGGAGGCCATTTTGTAAAAAGGACTAGTTGTAATACTTAACCAGAAGAGGACCAGTGAAATAGCTGTTTTGGATCCTATGGCTTTGTTTGCTGCTTTTCTTCTGTCAGAGTCTTGATTGCAGGCAATATACTAAAAATCTACTTTTGGTTTCTTTAGAGTATGTAGTATATTGCATACTAATAAGAAAATCATTATTATAAAGTACAGTTATCTACCTTAAGGTAAATCTTATCAACTAGGAGCTCCCTTTTGGTGAATATGCTACATAGTTATTACAGGTTAGTTGTTATTCAAGTAATTTCTGTTTTGTAGAGAAACAATAAGCTATAGTAATACAACGAAGAACAGTTAAACATCTCCCTCTTTTTATTTGGTGCAGTTAACTAATTATTCTATGCATTTTTATATTTTTGTTATAATTCCTTGATTTTCAGTGGTGGGATATTTTATGTTGTGATGCTTTCATTTGCTAAAATGCTCATTAAATTTTACCACCCTCGTCTAATATGTTCAGTCTGGTATGTATCTGAGGTCATGATGTTTAAGAAAAAGCATCTAGGTAAGTAGATATCAAGACATATACAAATTCACAACCTCATTATTACATATTTCTCATTTGCCAGATCCTTCTTACTGTGGTTATTTTGGAGAATGATTTGATTGATTCCAACATGGGTTTTTTTTTTTTTAATATAAAGCAAATGTATAGTTTTGTTATGATCGTCTTAGGAAGGCTACTTCTAACATGGTGGTCCTCCATGTAATTCTTATTTTGGTTTTGAACTGAAATGCAGTGAAAGAATTTCTGCAGTTTATCCCTTTGAATTAAAAGAAAAACAAGACAGGTTCCTTAATCCCTGGTTGTTCTTTTAGGACCCTGAACCACTTAGAGGTTACTTGATCCTTTTTGTTTGTTGCCGAAGTGAATGGTGTGTAGGAGTACTGTAGAGTCTGTCACAGAGAACCTTTGTGATCCACCCCAGAAGTGGTGTCACCATCTTGGGACAGCTGTCTATGTGACCTATGGAGGGACAAATTGAGGAGTCAAGGTAACCACAGTAGCCACTGTGACCCACATCTGTATAATGCAAACGATACAGCATCCTTGGAGAAGGTTATCAGTGGGATCTGGAGTTTATCAGTGACATCTGAAAATACATTTAACTTAGAATTTGTATATAGTAAAATGGGTCTTGTCTCACATTGACATCTTGATGCCTTTCTTGATTGCCTAAATGAGAATCATGATCCTAATATGAACAATTTTCTCACAGTAAGTGGACAGATCATCTGAATTTTGCCAGATTGATTCATAGTAAGAGGCTGCGTATATCATTAATTCTAAAATGTGGGATTTTTAGAATTCCTCTTCTTTATCTGTTCTACTTAAAAAAAAAGTTTCCAAAAAAAGATATTTATGATAGGACAGTTTTAAAAATCATATCTCAATAATATGACTTTATTTACCATGAATTTGGGAGTTTGGGCACAAGATAAAATGTCGATTTATAAACTGGGTGTGTACGTGTGTGCTAAATAAACACTGGCTATTATTCTTCACAGATTACTCAAAGAGCAAATTTAGCAAAATGTATGTTCTGAACATTATTGTCAAGCCTATGCGTGGTCTTTGAGCTTTTTTTTGGCAGGGGTGGTGGGGGCAGCATTTTTTCTATTGAAAACATTTTAATTTCTTTATATCCCAAGTACTTTCAAAAAGGATTTTAGGCAGCATTTTATAATAAACCCACACTTATACAGGTAAAATATAACTGAAAATAATAATTACGCAATAAATGATATTAACCACATCAGAAAATTCATATTTTAAAAAAATGCTCCAATTAAGTACAAGTTTTAGCTCTGAGCTTACCTGGAAGCCACAGTGAAGAGGGAAACATGCTGAATTGTGAAATTCTAATTATCTAATGAAAGAAATCGTACTGGTTCATTTGTTTTTCTAGCTGTCAGTTCTGAGAGAAATTTAAGGCACTGATCAGTATAACTGATGGTGTTCTCTATATGTTAAAACATTTGGAAATAAAATCTAGTGGGGAAACCTTAGATTCTTTAAAAACTTTCACAAAACATAGTTAGCAGGTTTTATTTTAATGTGCCAAAGTTTCATTTTAATTACTGAGTATGCCATTATTCTCAAAATTAAAAAACACAGCTGCTTTGAGAGATCCCATCTTGTAGGTATCATGAATCAAAAAAAAAGTATATTTTAAGTCACAAGCCTAACAGTTTCTAACTATCACTTTATGACTTCCAGAAATCCTTACAAAACATGTTTAGGGTATAAAAATTAGAAACTTGGCTGAGACTGGAAATAGTTTAAATTTAATGCCTTAATGTTAATTTCCAAGTGTCTCACTCTTTTTCTTGTGTTTGTTTCTCTTGTCCTCTGAATTTATACTATGGAAAATTGTAAGAAATAATAAAATCAAATGGTAAGTTAGTCCAGGAAAATAGGATAGTTGTACCTGTACCAAAATGGTTTACACCCTACCTACATAACCAAAATAGTATTTTATCATCAATATTTATTCACTAATACCATTTGCTTTGTTGTGAGGTAGTAAATATTTTTTATTTCTTTGGGTCAAACTGGACTGATTGCTTGGATGAACCAAGTTATGTATACTGTATTTTTCCCCCAGTGAAATGAGGCTGTTGCTGTTCATGTAACCCTGCTTTTTTGTTCCTCTCTTCTCTGTGGTGACACACACGGTCACATCAGAGTGGTTGCCTGGTGTTCCAGCTGTGTACACACCACACTTTGATACTCATCCCCTGATACACTGAGTTATTTGTATTAGGGGGAAAGAGGAGTGGAATTAAGTGTGCTTTAAGTTTTAAGTGGGCTTTGCTGCAATGTACATACTGTTGAATGTCAGACATTAGAAGAGTTGATGGGAAAATGTTTTTAAGAATTCACTTTATTTTGCAAAAAGGAAGTAAGATTTTTTTCAGTGGACTTATAAAACCACACATTAAAAATTTCAGCTTATTTTCTTTAGGTGAAATTTTATAGTATTATCTAAGTGCTGTGTTTAAGATAACCCAAGAATTTTCTGTATACATTTAAACATAAATAGAGGTTTTCCCCACTAAGCCATTTTTAAAAGCCTGTGGGAGAAGTATTATTTTTCTGACACCAAAAACAAGCTATTCAGGATTCTCCAAATAGGAAAAAGGCCTTCTTTTATTTTGACATAGATGCATTGATGCAAAGATCTTGTTTTATTAGCATCCGATAGTGATGTGTCTAATAGTATTACATATGAACTGATAATATATTTGTTTAGTACATTGTTATATGTATTACTGTATATAAGAATACTATTTCTTAATTACATAATTAGGAAAAAATATAGAGAGGTGCCCTTGCAAGTAAAGTCTACATTTTTGTAGGTCACCAGCTTTCTTTTTTCATTATAATTCTAAAATTCTGTAATTATTTTCATCTTAAAAGCATAAAAGTAGCATACATACCTATAATTAAACCATTATAAATAATTCAACTTGGTCTTCATTGTGGAGAAATTATATTAAGTTTAAAAAGCAAAAACAGGCTGAGACAAGGAAATTGATTTCTCTAAGAATGATCCATTTGTAGAAGTATTATACAGTGTATCTTTAGTCTGTGCATATTTTTAAAATGTGGCAGTTACCATGGAAACCACATTCTATGGCATGTGGTCCACTTTTAGATAAAGAATATTCCTTTTCAATACAAACCTTCCAAATAATAACATATAAAGTATTCCCTTTGCATTCACAGCTTCATGTCAATCGGTAATGATTGCTTTAAAAAATCTGTCCTTTGTTCTCGTTATACTTAATAGGTTTTCAAAGGAATATTTAAATTGTTCTTGAAGAAGTAATAATTAAATGCTGGAGATATTTAAAATACAGGGTATAATGTGATCACTCTGCAGTGGTGAAAACGGGGAGATTGCAAGGGAACACAAGTGTGGGTATACAGTGTGTTCCGATAGACAAGAAGCTTTTAGTCGTTTCGAGTGTCTTAAGTATCCAGAAATACTGTAGTCAGATTAAGTAATCGAAAAAGATGACCACATCCAATTATTTTCAGTTTACACATAAAGATTCTGTGGTTCAAGGACATCATCTTGCCCAAGGTTACAGAACTAGCAAATCAGGGCTTCTTAATCTTAGTTCAGTGCTCTTGCTTTATCTCACAGCCTCTTCCCATAAAGATTTTAGATTTTTGGAGAGACTTGGACATGGCAGAAAAGGAAGAGGGTTATATGTGAATCTCTGCCTCGCATGGAAGAGAGGCTGGTACTCTTTGTTTCCATGCTGAGAGTCTCAACGCAATTTGCATTTCTTCCAGTGATTTGCCATACTTGACGGTTGCTGCAAAGTCATAACTGAATCATGCTGTTTGAGTTCCAGTTTTAGTAAGCAGTCCCTCCTAGAACAACACTGATTTTTTATGCTTGTGTATGTGTTTAACAGCAGCAGCAGCAACAAATATTAATTGTGTGCTTCCCACATGCCAAGCTCTCTGCCAGGTCCTTTCAGTCGTATTAACCCATTCAACCCTTCCAGCACCCTATAAGGATTACATTTCCTGCTTGGAAACTGTTTTGACCTCCATACCTGGGTCAGAAGATGAATCTATGTATTTCCATTTTATCAATGAGAAAAGACTCTGGAAGTATACATAAATTGCCCAACGTGACGTTACGGAGAGTGGAGCTGAGACTCGAGGGGAGTCTCCTGCCCCATACACCTGCTTATGTGTGAGTTCATTGTCTCTGAATTTCATTTACTCTGCACAAATTCCATTATATTTTCAAGTTGGGATGGTTAATACATTGCTTGATTTTAAATACTGATACCTATAACCCAGGCTATGTGAATCCAAATCAGCTTTTTGCCAGTAGTTTTAATCTCTCCCCAAAGCCACCAGCCATGGCTCTGTCTCTATTCCGAGACAAATGCAACTCTGAAGAGATATGCGTTTCTTCATATTTTATTTGGAGTAGAATTCCTTCCCACAAATTTTAGAATTTGTAGAATGGAAAAATGAGTATGTTTTTGAAATGGGTTCCCTTTTGGTTTTCACATTATTACTGAAATAAGAAGCTATGTCCAGAGTAAAAATCCAGTAAGCTTTTTAGGTTAGTGGGACCTACCAATCTTTATAAAAAATTGCTTAGGAATTTGCATTGAGTTATTGGTGAAATGTGGTTTGTTGTGAATAGTTTATTATAGACGAACATCTGTTATATTCACATACTAATTCAGAATATTACATATGATCCATTCATCTTATGGAGTGAATATTTTAATCCCAAAGACTTTTAATTTTTCCTAAAGGAATCCATTAAAGGATCCTATTGCATGACAACAGCTAGTCAAAACCTTTTAGAAATGAGGTCAAAGTGGTTTAGTAAGTTCAGACCCAGAGACTTTCTTGATAGAAGTCCGAGGAAGAATCAGAAAATGTATTTCTTTTAGAATCCTCAAAAACAATTTATGTTGATGCAGTTTGGGCTTATTCTAGAGTAATTTTGGTCAAAATGAAAAGCTTTCAGATAATTTTTTTAACGTAAATACTCCCGCAATAAATTGTTGTTCCACATGCTGAATATCATTCCCACTGACATAAGGAAAAATACCTTCAGTTATTTTTAGCACATCGCTCTTCCTTCTCTTCTTCACCTCCACCTAAATGAAATTACCAAGGATGTTGGCAGAAGTTATCTGTGCGGAAATATTGGATGAATAACTCTTCTTCCTTGATGTCTTGGAAAAGTCATTTTTGGGTTTCTGACTCAGTCAGTCTCTAAGACACATCCTTGATGTCTTTATTTGTATATTTGAGGTAATTTTTTTGTGACAGAGAAGTTGAAGCCAGAGTGCAAGAAATGATTGGCAAAATGATGATATCATCAAATGTTCAAAGAGCTGGTGAATTGAAGCTCATTAAACTGATATTTTGTCTTCTATTCAGGACTAATTGGAATCATGCCTAGTTGCATGATATGAAAGATATTTAACACCTGAGCATTTTTCATGAGAAAAATGACAGAAATTGATGTTAGAGAGACCTTAAACCCCTGTTTGAGGAGTAAAGCAAGGCATTACATGAAAATAATAACCTACTTTCAAACTACTTTAATATTTGCGTGCAGAAAACATTTGAAAGACGTCATTAGAAGGAAACTTTTAGATAATAAAAAGTGGCCTCACTGAGACCTAAAGCACTGAAATTGGTGGATTAATGTGGAACTTGAGGTCATATTTTTCCATTGAAACAAATACTAAAATTCAGTGAAAATAGTTTTTCTTCACTTGTTTTAACAATTGTTTAAAATTGTTAACCTGATCTCTCAAGTACTCTGGGATATTTGTGTACTGAGAAGTTGAGGAAAGATCTCAAGAAATCAGAAAGAAACGATACACAGTTAGACTTGCAGGGCTTGAAATTATGTGTTATTTTTCCACTTCATTTGGATTTATTTTGCTTGGATATGAAGTTAAGGCCGGAAAGCAGTAGTAATATTTGAGAATGAGTTAGTAGTGTCATCAGAGAATGAAGTTTGCTGAAGTATGGGCTTGGGTCTGGGGTCTCTTTCGTTGTTAGTGGGGGCATTTGCAATGTAGTGTTAGGCTTGGGATGTGTGTATGTGTGTGTGTGTGAGTTTGTGTATCTTACTGATATTATTACTCTGTGGTACAGCGGAGCTTTCAGTGAACATGGAACCAATGGTCTGGCCAGGCCTAGCATCTTAAAACAAGGGAATTTTCCAGTGGAAGGACTTGAAAGTTGTAGGTCTTTAAAAAGGTTAAAATTAAACTGGTGATTCATTCATCTTAAGTTTACTTCTTAAGTCAGTATTTATTAATGCAACAAACCCCAGATCTCTAGGGTCAAGTGGGACCTTATTTATTTTGTTATTTGCAAAGATGTCATTTAATGTACAGAATGCATGTGTTCACCAAATGTTTCCTGAAAAAGCTAATTTTTTGTAATGTAAATGTTATCCTCACTTGTTGGGCAAGTTTTGTAGAAGCTCCAGATAAAGTGATGTTGGCATGTGCAGCAAGAGGAGTGGAGTGTGAGAGCTGAAAACTTTTTGTCCTTCAATTATTCAAAAATTACTGCCAAAGCTGTCATTAGACAAAAGCCATGAGTTCAAGAGGTACGGTGTGTTCCCAGCGCCTATTAAAGTCAATTGTGACTGTGCACGTTCTGGTTCAGGCTTTGAGAAACATGGAAAGGTACCCTTGTACTTTTCCTTCTCTAACCATTTCTAGTGACATGCAGCAAATATAATCTATTACCATAAAGTTGATGTTTCTTTAAAAAAAAAGTACTTCAATTCAGAAATAAGAATAGTAGAGTTTATCTTCTCATAAAAATTGTAACTATTGAGGGGATAAATAAGGAATTGGAGATTAACAGATACACAATACTATATATAAAATAGATAACAAGGACCTAATGTAAAGCACAGGGAACTATATTCACTATCTTGTAATAACCTATAATGGGAAAGAATCTGAAAAAGAATATAGATATATATGTATAACTGAGTCACTTTGCTGTACACCTGAAACATTGTAAATCCACTATACTTCCAAAAAATGTTTAGATGGGAAAAAAAGAAATTAAAAGGAAATCATAATTATTGTTAGCTATTTTGATTTCTCTTTGAAATCTTATTGTTCCATATCAATATTGACAAAATGGAACTCTGTGTGTTGAAAATTTTTACAATTGTGACTCTTTAGATAATATATAAATCAAATTTATTTACACATAAATTTTGCTATCTGTAAAATTAATTAGGCAGAATTATGTTAGCCTTATGACATAGCCTTTCTTCAGCTCGATTCATGCATTCAATAAAGATTTTTTGAGTGCAGTTCTGTGCCAGGTCCTGGGGATGGGGGAACACACCTTTAGGAGGTGACTTTCACAGGAATATTGCCCCAGAGTTGTGTAGGGAATGGTCTGTATTGCCTTAGAGGGGTTCCTCTCCAGGGTACAGAAAAGAACAAGATAGAGGAAGTCCTCCGCTCTAATGGAACTTACGCTTAAATGGGACAAGACAGATGATAACACAAAACACAAATCAACAAGAAGAGCACCACACAACAACAACTGTTCGGTGGAGAATTAGAATGGAGAGACCTGAGACCGTGCCTGGGTGACTGTGTTAGCTGGCCATCAGAGAGGCCTCTCGCGTGAACAGCTATCTAAGCTAAGAGCTGACTAATAAGAGGCCAGCCAGACTGAGGGGACAGCTGGTGCCGAGACCCTGCAGGAGAATGAACTAGGTGTGCTCAAGAAAAGAAAAAGGAGACCTGTGTGGCAGAAGCATGGCAGGTGCAGGGAAGGGCAGGGCCTTTGAGGAGTTTGGATTTGATTTTAAATGTGTTTGAAAGACAGTTAGAGGCTTTTTAGGTAGCAAGGTGACGTGATCTGATTCCTGTTTTTAAAAGGCCACTGTGATTGTTGTGGACAGTCCTGGATGTCTGTATGACTTATCTTTTGAGTCAATAGGACTTGTTCATGGATAAGGGATGGAAAGTGAGGGAAAGAAGAATTCTTTAGAGTTTGGGTTTGAGCAGCTAATTCGATGATGGTGTCCAATAGGAGGACAGTTAGGGGGGAATAAAAGCAAAAAACAAGAGTTCTATTGTTGCCAAGCTAAGTTTGATCTACATCATAAACATCCAGATGGAGAGCATCACATGGGGAACTAGAAATGCTGGTTGAGATTCCAGAAATATGAATTTGGACGTCACTGCAAGCAGTATAATTAAAGCAAGGGCCTAGATGCAAAGATTAATTTCTTACCGAATATGAAGACAAGGATGCTGGTTCATGACCACTCTCCACCACTTACTGGCTTTATGAACCTGAATAGCCTGCTTCATATCTCTGATCATCCCTTTCCACATCTGTAATATTTACTCATTCAGTTAGTGTCATCTGCTGAGCTCCTACTATGTGTTAGGTACTATAGTCAACCTTGGAATAAAAAGGAATGATCCCTGCCTTCCAGCTTGTAGTCTTTGGGGAAACAGGCGTTGTGCATCTGTCGTGCCAGGGGGGTAACATGATTCATTCCCCTCCTATGCAAAGAATGTCTTCCTTTAACATAGCGAAGGGGTGCATCAGGTCCCCATGAAGGCACCCTTTTGCTGATAGTACCACCTGATTGGTGTGATGATTTAACCAGGCCATTGAAGATACTTAACTCACCATTCCTTGAGGTGGAGGGAGATTAATACTCTACTGGCTTCTTTCTACTGTTTGGAAACTTTGCCTACATGCCTGCCTTGTCCACCGTGTGTGTAAGGGACTAGTAATAACACCAGCACGGAAATGGGCAGTTCTATCCTGTGGCCTCCTCTAGCAGGTCTTCCAGAGTTAGACATATGTCCAGCAAAGTGCGGTAACATGATGAAGGTGCTTTGATCCCAGGTAAAGAAGAGATGGAGTCACAGAGTGTGAGGACATAGGGCCTGGGAGGTGATCAGAAAAGATTGCATTAAAGAAGGTATCACATGCGTTGCATTTTAAAAATGAATATAAATTCACTATGCAAATTAGAATAGGAAAAACATTCTAAACAGAAGGAGAAGTGTCAGTACCTGGAAAATACTCTATACCTTGTTGACAAGCTGGGACTGGATCTCCTTGAACACTGGTCTCCAGTTTGGTGTTTATACTCTATCTGTGCTGCCATTTCTATGTCTTCTCTAATTATTTAAAACAGTGCTCTCCCAAATCAGATCCATTAGAATATAGGAAGAAAAAAATCCCTTCCATTTATGTGTTTTTGTATTTCATCTATTTTGTGCAAATTTTTGTAATGTACGTAATGTATTAATACGGTATTGTTACAGATTTACACATATTCATGTGTGCTGGGTTGTATGCTCCAAATTTTTATGAGTGTCCAATAAATAAACTGAGAGATCATAGCTGTCAACAATCAAAAGCCACTGAAGAATTTTAAGTAGAGGATTAAGAATTGTAAGGCAGTGAGATTAGATGCTGGGTGACTAGTTCAGAGTCATCCTAGTGAGAGGTAATCCTCAGCTAAGGAGAAGGACTTAGCTAAGGAGAGGAGACCAGAGTTGGGGTTTGATGTGCCACAGAACACGTAGGTGTTGATGTCACTTAGGCAAGTGGAAATACAAGACTAGAGTTCAAAGGAGAGCCTCCTTTGGAGATAAAGATTTGGGAGTCTCCAGGATGGATGGCAGTGAATACCAACTATGAAGATGAGATCCACGGAGCAGGGGGGATAGAATGAGGATGGACCACACTCACTGCATAAGAGTAGATGGAGGAAATAGAACTGAGCAAGAAGACTGAGAAAGTGGGTTAAGAATAACAAGGGAGCCAAGAAAAAGTGGTATTTCAGGAAAAACCACCACCACCACTGACAGCAACGATAATGCTTAGCTATTATTGTTATAATTCCTGGATTATTGTGGGAATTTGAAATGGGCAAACTTTTTGAACAGCCCTATAAATGTTAGTTTACTCATTTCAATTTATGAACTGCGGCCATTTAACATAAACGGACTACTGCACCAGATGAACAACAGTCTATGAAGACTGACTCCACATCACCTAATCCTGCAGCTGGACATGGACTTCGAGACCAAGGAGTCCAGAGATGGAAAGCATGAGACTCCAAAGCGGTTAGCAGCAGTGCCTGGCGTGATTTGCAGGCAACACTAACCAGGCTTCTGTAGTGACGTGGGGAGGATCACCCACACATCCAGCTCAATGCTTCCAGTCCCACTGCCGCTCCTGGGAGCAGTGAGGTTGCAAGTCCACAGAGAGCCTTGCCAGGCTGGGGACAGAAAGGCTTCACAACTCACCTACAGAAGCAGGGATCAATTGTCAGAATCACCCAATGAAGCAAAAAGGAACAGGTTTTATCTTGACCTATGCAAGAGCCAAGAGTTTGAGGATCTGAGATCAGAGGGAGAACCTATCTTGCATCAGCTGACAGAAGATAAGGAGCTTACAAGCTGCTCTGAAGCTCCCCTAAAATGCCCAGGCTCTTGGCTGTAAGAAAGTTCCCACTGCAGAATAGTTGCCACCACGCCTGGGATCCATCAGTTACATTGCTTGAGATATCTCTGAGTAGAATGCATCTGGGCTGACGAGTGTTCTCCCTTGTTTGCCCTCTTCTTTATTTCATGCATTTGCCTTGACTATGTAAGTCATACATGCATTTAAATATTCAATATGGATAATAATATACAGTAAGATGACTTCTTGAATAGGTAATTCATGAGCACTTTTACAATTTGGGTGACTAAAGACATACGGTAAAAGAATAAATGATTTCTTTTAAGATGGAAATATATGTCCAAGTGATGATTCCTTCATTCATCTCCTGGTTCATTCATTTATTGAATACCTTCACGTACCAGTCACTGTTCTAGGAGGAGGGACCCAAACCTCCCCGGAGCAGTTCACAATCCTGCCAGCCCACTTAGCAAGTACACAAAACACTGCAAATGAGACAATTGCTGTTATCTGGTTGTCTGCCCAGAATTCCGAAGGAACCAGTGAAGTTTTCAGAGAAGGGAAGATCTGAACAGCATTAAGGTAGAGAGGGAAGTAGCTGTCGTACTACCATTTTATGAAGTTGTTTCTAATTAAATTACTCTCATCAAACTGAAACCCATCACACTGAAGAAAAGGGAGTTTTGATGGATGGAAAGAGTGGAAAAGGAGAAGGAAGAAGAATATTGCAGGAAGATAACTTCCTGGTGGGACACCATAGGGGAGTTGCCGCCCGAAAACTTGGACTGTCTGGAGGTGGGGGAGGGGTAAGAAAAGATTTAGGACGTGCAGGCACAGAGGTAGGAAGATGCTCAAGGCAATCTTCACCTGCTTGGAAGTTCTGCCTAGGATTAGTAATGCCCCAGATAGTCGCCTGGAGACACAGAAGAGGCAGCAGCCCCTCCCTGAGGAAAATAAACCCCAAGATGCTCTTGTCCTCATTGAAAACCTAGGGGCAGGTGAGAGGATTGCAGGTCAGCTTCTTTCGTGTACATCTGGAGGTCTCCTGTCTGTCAGAGGTCTGCTCTCTGAGTTGGGGCGTTCCTGACCCCTCCCCTCGACTTCCCAGGTTTGGCCTGCTCCTGCTTAAGAATGTTATTCCCTCTCCGGTACCCTAGTCCTGCCGTGGTGCCCCAGTCCTGCTCTGGTACCCCAGTCCTGCCGTGGTACCCCAGTCCTACCGTGGTGCCCCAGTCCTGCCGTGGTACCCCAGTCCTGCCGTGGTGCCCCAGTCCTGCCGTGGTACCCCAGTCCTGCCGTGGTGCCCCATCTGCTGAGCTGCCTTCCTGATGGTCCTTGCAGGACTGGGCTAAAGGTTAGCTTTCAGAAGCAAACAGGCATATGCTTAAGGGCTTGACCGGTCATGGTCATGGTCGTGTAAGATTACAACATAAGGAAGGGGGCAGTACTTATAAGCTGCAGCTCATAGCTCTATAGAAATTTCTGCAGAAATTCTCAGTGAGAGATGACCTTGTTTTATTTTTCTCTGGGTGTCATTTATTTTGAGAAAGAGAATTGAGCACAATGTTATGTGTTAGACACCTTCACATGCTTTCTGGAGGAAGTAGGTATTATCTCAGTTTTTACAGAAGGAAGACAGACTCAGGCCGTGCTGCATGTAAGCGTAAGGGCTAGGATTTGAACCCAAATCTGCTTGACTTCAAAGCCCGTGAACTCTCTCTCCCCTGGACCACCTCATAATATCAATTACAGGCATACCCGTTGGTGGGAAAGCCTTTTTTTGCTACTACTCACTAGTGACTTGTGGTTAACATTCATGAATATTGTGAAGGTAATTTCACAGAACAAATCAAATTGACATGTCAGAACTATTTAGAAGGACAGAGAGTTCGGGGACACTCTGAGTCCCTCCCCTAAATCCTAGCGAAGTGTCCCCTAGCATTTTACACAGGGTACTACAGCCCTTTCTTTTTGAGTAGGCATTAATGTCATACTGTAGTTATGGCTGCAGTTTTTCCCTCTAAGCAACTCTTTCTCTTCTGAAACCCTATGGCAGCCCGTGGTTGTTTAGATTGAGCTCAAGAGTGTTTTTAAACATTAATTTGGTTTGACATGACTTGGTGCACAAATTAATTATTCAAGCACATATTGTTCCATGTACATGAAAAGAATGAAGCTGTAGTGAATTGCATTCTAACTACCACATGTGAATCCTAATGTTACTAGGAATAGACTATTAAAAGAACAAAAGCTGGCAACATATAGCAACTCTGAATTTGGCCAGTCCCACAAAATTAGCATAAATATGTGAAGCAATCAGAACAGTTCGGGACTTCCTAGGAAAGTGTCCCTATTCTTATCTAGCTCTAAAAGAATGTAGAATAAACTATTCATTTAACTGAGGATAAAAATATGTCTGCTATGCAGTTATAATCATATGTCATTAATCAGAAAATACTGCAGAAACTCTGACAAATTAAAAACACAAGGATGTGTCTGCAAGGGTTTTTTCAGCCATTAAAAAGCTGCTTCACCTCTCAGGCGAGCTCTTTTATGGCAACTTCTTGCTCAGTGTACTGACATCTTCAAAGGCTCTGACATCTGTCGGCCTTTGAACTACCATTAAAAAATATTATCCCATTTCCATTCTTTTATGCCCATTTTTTTAATTATAGCCCTTCTTTCAAGTTGGGAACATGGTTGGTTTAAATGATGCTGTCCTTTCGTTTTCAGCCACCCAGCTGCGGTTTGAATAAATTGATGTAGAATCAAAGGCGGGACTTTAAAGGAAAAAGGTTTGATGGACTTGGACTCCGAACCAGATGAGGTTTTATGATGAAAAGGGTTTAATCCCAGCACAGGCATTGCTTCTATCAGTTGAGCAGTACAAAGCAATTCATATATATAGGTTCACGCGAAATGATCTATTTTTTTTTTAACAGCGCAGATCTCTTCAGGACTTGCAAATGTGGCATTAGCTAATATTCAGAGAGCTGATTTCCTTTCATCCACCAGAAGCTTATGATTATAGTACAGTTCTCGAATTGGAAATGAGAGCTGCAACACAGATTTAAAGCTGTGCTGTCTGATTTGTATTCAATATACATGTCACTGCGGGACAGGCTAGTCTGGGCCAAGCTGGTTCAATACAAGGAAAAACAGTTTCATCATCTGAGATTCTTAGTCAAAAATATCACCAGCTAATTAAGACAGCAGTCTCATGACTCTTAGCGAGGTGTTGGGTTGATTGGTATCTCTTAAAATTTGACAAGAAGGATTGAAGACGCAGCCTCTCTTTTATTACATATTCTTCTTGCGGTGTTAATGTGTTCAAGTGCATTGCATGGTAATGAAGTGTAATCAGTTAACTCAAATCACCTTTTTAGAAAAGGAAAACACCATAATTGTAAAATAATGACTTATTTTGCATTCAAATATTTCCACTCATCTGATTATTGATCTGAAGCAAAAATCATTTCTGAAAGCCGACTTGAGCTTTGCTCAGTAAACCACTTAGTGAATGATAAGTGTTATCTTGAGCCAGATAGTTCAGGAACTGGATAAGTAGTTTAGGATAATTGCAAACCTAGAACATAGACCTAAGTCCATTTTAAAATAAAAAATGATTTTTACAAAAATTTCTAATAATAATTCAGGGTAAATTGTACTTTTAATCCATTAGAAAAATTTCTTAAGATAGTAAGCACTGGACTTACATTAGAAATGTGCTATTTCTCAGAGGAAAAATATGGTTCTTCCATTTATATGGAAGTTTTAGTTTTATTTACTTATACAGATTTGATCATTCTGCACCATTTTTCATCCTTTTCAAATAGAATTTCTATTTTAAACTACAAATTAATATCCAAACCATAGCTTGAAGAAATTCTCAATATGTATAATTTTACTTTAGCAAAACAAATGTCAACTAGAAGAGCAATACTTTCATTTTTATGTTACTACAATCTATAGTCTTCCTTATATTCTAGGATGTTTCATTTTCTTTTTTTTTTTTTTTTTTTTACTTCTCCCTTCTCCTTAGGAGAAAACATAGAATGATACACTTTCATGTAAGATTTACCAGGAAATACATTCTGCCTGGCCCTTACATATTTTTGTAAATTCATAAGTTCATGGAATTACTTGGAAGAAGTTGGATTTCCCTCAGTATAATCATTGTTTTCCCTTCTGGAATCCTGTTTCAGCTTCCCCTTTTTTATTATGCAGTGACCAGCCAATCTTTCACTGCTTTTAACCATGTAGTAAAGTTTTCATCATATATGTATCCCTGTCACTCTGTCCTACCAAATTATGCCTGTATCTTCCCAGTGAGCCTTAGTTTTCCACTTGCCTCTCCCACTTCTCCATCTTAGTTTCTTATTTCTCTTCCAGCGCCTCTATCTTACACTAAATATGGTAGTCTGCCCACCTCTTTTCTTAATTCTTCTGTTAAGAAACCATCTACATTTCAGTGGCCTTAAATAACAACTATATACAAATAATCTCAAAGTTCCCATCTCATCTGAGAATTGGACTCAAATATCCAGCTGCCTCTTGCAATCTTCTTTTAGCTAGCTCATTGACACCTTGGATATCACATGTCCAGAGCTGAAACCTCTACCTCCATCTTCTCAATGTCTCTGAATAGCATTACTGTATACTCAGTGCTCAAATCAAAGCTTCAAGGTCATTCTTGAATGGCTTACCTTTCTCTCTATTCGTCAGTAAGTACTGCAGATTCAGCCCCCCACATAGATCTCTAATCCATCATTTGCTTCACTCCTACCCACTGCTCTAGTCCGGGTCACCACCATCTTTCACCCAGACCTCCTCAGTACTCTCCTAACTGATAGTCTTGCTTTGCTTCTTGTTCTTTTCAGCAGCCATAATCATGATTTTCAAAATGTATATTGGATGAGAACCTCCACCCCCTATTTAAAATCCTTTAAGAGCTTGTATTTAGAGTAAAATCCAAACTTCTTAGCATGGCCTACAGTACCTTGCATGATCTGGCCCTATTGTTTTAGCCTTCAGACTTTGGCCCATGCTGCTTATTGGGACTGGAAGGCTTTTGCTCTGACCCTTTGTATGATCAGCATCTTATTTTTTAAGTCTTAGGCTAATTGTTAACTCCTCAAATAGGCCTTCCCTAACAATTCTATCTAAAAAAAGGCTTCCTTTCATAGCAATACAGGCTTTCTTCAAGAAACAAGGAAAATCTCAAATGAACAACCTAACCTACCACCTAAAAGAATTAAGAAAAGAACAAACAAAACCCAAAGTCAGCAAAGGGAAGGGAATAATAAAGATCAGAGAGGAAAGAAATGAAATAGAAATAGGAAAACAAAAGAAAAGATCACTAAAACCAAGAGCTGTTTTTTTTGAAAGGATGAGCAAAATCAATGAACCTCTAGCCAGGATCACCAAGAAAAAAAGAGAGAGGATCCAAATAAACAAAGTAAGAAATGAAAGATGAGAATAACAATTGATACCACAGAAATACAAAAAAATCATAAGAAAATACTATGAATGGTTATATGCCAACAAATTGGACAACCTAGAAGAAATGGATAAGTTTCTAGAAACATACAGCCTGCTAAAATTGAATCAAGAAGAAACAGATAATTGGAACAGACCAGTCACTAGAAGTGAAATAGAATTTATGATAATAAAATTTAAAACCTCCCTGCAAACAAAAGACCAGGACTGGATGGCTTCATTGGGTACTTCTACCAAACATACAAAGAAGAACTTATACCTGTCCTTCTCAAACTCTTCTAAAAGATTGAAGAGTTGGGAAATACTCCCAAACTCATTCTATGAAGCTACTATAACCAGATACCAAAACTGTACAAAGACACTACAAAAAAAGAAAATTACAGGTCAATATCTTTGATGAATATAGATGTAAAAATTCTCAACAAAGTATTAGTGAACTGACTCCAACACTATATAAAAAGGGTCATACACCATGATCAAGTTGGATTCATTCCAGGGTCGCAAAGATGGTTCAGCATACACAAGTCAATCAATGTGATACACTGTGTTAACAACAACAAAAAGACAAAAACCACATGATCATCCCAATAGATGCAAAAAAAGCATTTGATAAAACTCAACATCTATTCATGAGAAAAACTCTCACCAAAGTGGGTATTGAGGGAACGTATCTCAATATAATAAAATCCACATATGACAAACCCACAACCAATGTGATACTCAAAGATGAAAAGCCGAAAGCCTTCCTGCTAAATTCTGGAACAAGACAAGGATGCCTACTCTCACCACTTCTATTCAGCATAATAGTGGAAGTCCTCGCCACAGCAGTCAGACAAGAAAAAGAAATAAAAGGTATCCAGATTGGAAGAGAAGAGGTAAAATTGTTATTAAATGCAGATGACATGATACCCTATATAGAAAACCCTAATGACTCCACACAAAAACTAATAGAGCTGATGAACGAATTCAGCTAGGTAGCAGGATGCAAGATTAGTCTACAGAAATATATTGCATTTCTTTACACTAACAATGAAGTGTCAGAAAAAGTAAAAAGACAAGCCTATTTAAAATTGCATCAAAAAAAAAAACAACCTCTAGAAATAAATGTAACTGAGGTAAAAGGCCTATATGCTGAGAACTATAAAATATTGATAAAGGATATTGAAATTATTCAAAGAAATGAAAAGATATCTCATGCTTTTGGATTGGTAGAATTAATATTGTTAAAATGGCCATACTACCCAAAGCAATCTAAAGATTTACTGTGATTCTCTATCAAATTACCCATTACATTTTCCACAGAACTAGAACAAATGATCCTAAAATTTATATGCAACCATTAAAAGATCCAGAATTGCCAAAGCAATCCTGAGGAAAAAGAACAAGGCTAGAGGAACAACCCTCCCAGTTTTCAGGCAGTACTGCAGAGCTACAGTCATCAAAACACCATGGCATTGGCACAAAAACATATAGATCAGTAGAAGAGAACAGAGAGCTCAGGAATAAACCTGCAGACCTACGGTCAATTAATCCATGACAAAGAAAGTAAGACTATACAGTGGAGAAAAGACAGTCTTCAGTATGTGGTGTTGGGAAAGCTGGACAGCTTCATGTAAATCAAACTAGAACACTCCCTCACACCATATACAAAAAATAAACTCAAAATGGTTTAAAGACCTCAATATAAGACGTGACACCATGAAACTCCTAGAAGAGAACATAGGAAAAACATTCTCTAACATAAATCGTACCAGTATTGTCTTAGGTCAGTCTCCCAAGGTGATAGAAGTAAAAGCAAAGATAAACAAATGGGACCTAATTAAACTTACAAGGTTTTGCACAGCAAAGGAAACCATAGTTAAAATGAGAAGACAACCCACAGATTGGGAGAAAACACAAACGATGTGACTGACAAGGGCTTAATTTCCAAAATATACAAATGTTCATACAACTCAATGTCAGAAAAATGACCCAATCAAAAAATGGGCAGACAACCTAAATAGACATTTCTCCAAAGACATACAGATGGCCAACAGGCACAAGAAAAGATGCTCAACATAGCTATTAGAGAAATGCAAATCAAAACTACAATGAAGTATCACTTCACACCAGTCAGAATAGTCATCATCAAAAAGTCTATGAATAATAAATGCTGGCAAGGGTATGGATAAAGGGGAACCCTCCTACACTGTTGATGGGAATGTAAATTGGTGCAGCCACAATGGAAAACACAATGGAGTTTCCTTAAAAACTGAAAAATAGGGTTACCATATAGTCCAGCAATGCCACTCCTGGGCATATATCCAGAAAAGACAAAAGCTTTAATTTGAAAACATACACCCCAGTATTCATGGTGGCACTATACAGTAGCCAAGACATAGAAGCAACCCAAGTGTCCATCAACAGATGGTTGGATAAAAAAGATGTTTTATATATACATATAAAATACATTTATATATATAATATATATATATGTATATAGTGGACTATTACTCAACCATAAAAAAGAATGAAATATTTCCATTTGCAGCAACATGGATGGGCCTAGAGATTATCAAACTAAGTGAAGTAAGGCAGAGAATGACAAATATTATATGACATCACTTATATGTGGAATCTAAAAATAATACAATTGAATCTGTAGACAAAACAGAAGCAGACTCAGACACAGAAAACAAACTTATGGTTACCAAAGGGGAAGGGGAAGTGGGGGAGATAAATAAAGAGTATGGGATCAACGGGTGCAAATACTAGTTTGCACATAAAATAAAAAAGCAACAAGAATTTATAACACAGGGAATGATATTCAATATCTTATAATAACCTATAATGGAAAACTGTCAGAAAAAAATACATAACTGCATTACTTTCCTGTACATCTGAAACTAACACAATATTGTAAATCAGGCATACTTCTAAATAAATAGGGCTTCCTCTATCAGAGCACCTTGTTTGTGGACTTCATAGCACTTCTCCCAGTTTATATTTACATATTTGCTATACTTTTGTCTAACCCCCAAATGGACTAATGAAAGGGCCCTTATTCATTTCCCTCACTTCTGTATACCCTATACTGAAAAGATTCTTGGTATGGACTGTGGCCTCAACAAGCATTTGTGAACATCTGTGTTAACAAAGGCAGATGCACTGATCCCTATAGCACAAGCCGTGGGAAAGCCGACCTGGGCTCCCTCTGAGGAGCCAGTAGTGGCTCAGAGTTGGGTGCGGTCACAGGGGAAGAGACTAAGGGTTGGCTTGCTCTCAGAGAAGCCCACCAATTCGTGATAGCCTTTTAGTTGTGTTTGTTTGTTCTTTGGTGGATGGCATTGTCAGTGTACTTGTCATTCCCATCTCTTGAGTTCTCACAAAATTTCTACTGTACCATGACAAAAATACATGCTTAGGGTTAGCCCATAATTACTGCAGTGTCATTATCACTTACTTGTTTCTACCTTCCAAGAAGGAGCTTTGCCTTATGTCTCTGCATCCAAAGAACCTACCAGAGGGCCTGGCCCAAGAGCTGATGCTTAATCAGTGAATGAATGAACACAAATCAATTTATTTTGCAGGGATTGGTCTAGGTCTGGGCTTTGCTTGTTCCCATATCATATTTTTTAACCTTCAGATTTCTAAAATATGCAGCCAATGTTTATTAAATCTCCAAATAGTATTGACTTGAGAGCATTGGTTACCACGTTGGAAATATGATTAAAATTACAGAATACTCATCCAATGTGTATTGAGGACTTCCTTAGTTCCAGGCACATTGCTGGCTGTTGCTAAAGTAGCAAAAAAAAAAAAAAAAAAAGAATAAGACACTTAATCACTAGGAGAAAAGGACAAAGAAGCATAAATAGAATAGGATGTGCTAAGCACAGTCTTAGAGAGGTAAGGGGGCTTTATGAGCCATGAAGAAGGAGACCTTAGCCATTCTAAGGGGCATGAGGCATGGCGTAGTTCCATCTTTCAGTGGTGCATATCCCTTGGCCACTGCTCCGTGCTGTTTTCTCCAGATTGAAAAGAGTATAATTTTCCTCCTTTATTAGTTCTTTAATGTCTTTTGGTAAATACAAAGTTATTTTATCTCCATATGGGTTCTCCCTGCAGAGGTGGCCATGTCCATAAAGAAGCAGAAATAATCAATAAAAGTTCCCTTTTTAATTCTTTGCTAAAAGCCACCACAGTCAGCCAAGGAGTGAATTATGCTCCTGATTCCGCAGCGTTAGAAACATGTTCCTACATATTTTAATGTTCCTCTCCATTTATATTAAAATCTTCAAAGTGTGGAAGGTCAGTACAGAGAATGCCTTTAATTTTGTTGTCGTCTTGTAGTGGTCACTGAGATTGGTGTGTTTTTATCCTAGAGACTTTCTAGGTGTTTCTCTGGTACATAAACCGAATTCAGTGTGCAGAAATCCACTCGGATCCCACTGAAGTGTTGCCACTCTGAGGACAAAGGTAGTAACTGTGTCGTGGTGTACTGTGGTACCCCAGAGCCATCGCTTACTCTTTTTATCCACGTCTAATGAGGATGATGTTATAATTAAGGATAGTTAGTTGGCCAAGGGAACATAGTCTGAGATCATCTTCAGGAACTTCTTTAGCTCTTTTCCAGGCAATAAATTAACTTTTAAGGGGTAAAATAATAAGACGGTTGTTTGAAGCTATGTCTGATGGCCAAGGGGAAAACATACACACATGGCACGTGTGTGCTTGCGCGCGCACACACACGCACACTGAGCCTTTCTTCTGCGTTGCCTTGAAGTTATGTGTGAAGTTGGCTGCATCTGTTCTCATAAAAATGACACAAAGGAAAAAATATGTCAGTTACAGTAAAGTAGCATGGCTTTATGTTCCAGAGGCCCTTTGGCTTCCTATTCCTGTTTTCTGTTTCTGCTGTAATCAGACTTTCTCAACTGAGGTTAAGAGTGTGGAATTAATACATTTTGTTCCTTTACTAGACAAAGACTCTGAGGTTGAACAATCAGGAGATTTTATCATTTGAATAAGAAACGTTAAGACAATTAACTGGCTTTGAGTACTGTCCATATGCCTCGTACTGTGGTCAGAGGTGTGACAGCCTCGCCCTCAGCAGTGGGTACTTCATCCCTCAGAATGACAAGGTGGTTAATTGCCCGTAGCAAGCTTGTTCTAACTCTAAATCAGAGACCTCAAGAACATCTTCCCGACTCTTACTTTTTCTTTAACTTTTCATTTTGTCTTTTCACTCAGTGTTTTTGTAGATTTCTTCTCTTTATGCTCAAAAATCATGTTTCAAGCCCTAAGAAATCTTTTTATACTTTCCTATTTATTTTCATAGCCTCTTGTTTTCATTTGATAGATGTAATAAAATTTCCTCTTTTCAAGGTTATGAATTAGAATTTTTTTAGTACCATTCCCTGAATTACCTCTTTCCCTCCAGGGTTGGTTATTTTATCTTTTAATTTATCTTTCATAATTATTTCTCTTGGCTTTTCTTTTGCACTTGGTAGTTCTTGCTCTCTCTTCATATTACAAAAGATGAATATTGTATTATTTGCCTGTTGCTGTTGTAACAAATGAGCACAAACTTAAAACAACAGAAATTTATTATCTTACAATTCTGAAGGTGACAAATCCAAAAGTAGTCTTACAAAACTAAGAGCAAGTTTTCAGCAGGGATGGTTCCTTCTGGGGGTTCTAGGGAAGAATCTGCTTCCTTGCCTTTTCCAGCTTCTACAAGCCACCTACATTCCTGCTCGTGGCCCTGCACCCCATCACTTTCCTCTTGCTGCTGCCTTTGTCACTCTGCCTCCACTCTGACTCTGACCCTCCTCCCTCTCTCTCAGAAGGACCCTTGTGATTGCATTGGGCCCACGTGTGCTCAGGGTGATCTCCCATCTCCGGATCCTTAAGCGAATCTGCAAAGCCCCTTTTGCCATATAAGGTAACCTATTCATAGGTTCTGGGGATTAGGATGTGGACATCTTTGGATAGAGGGGGCCATTATTCAACCTACCGCAGACCGGATTGTGGGATAGCCGATTTGTTGTGTAAATAGAGTTTCTTTCCTGCCTCACCTCCTAATATGTCTCTACCTGAGAGGGAAATCAGAGTGAGTTCTGGGATGGGGGTGGTGACATATGGACTGAAAGATGTGTTAGAATCCAGGCCCCTTAAATGCTGGAATGAGGAGGGCTTTATTCTGGGTTTGTAGAATCCACACTGGAAGCCTTGGGTTTCCCTGGATTGATTTGTTTTGTTTTGTTTCTTTTTTTTAATTCTTTTTTTATTTTAGGGAAGTGCTGTCTGATTTTCACCTAGTATGCAACAATCTGCAGGTTGGACTGGGGCTTCTACCCTCTGTGCCCAGACCTTCAGGAGCTTGTTTTCACCCTCACGTCTCACTGGTGTCTTTCCGTCTTTGCAGTGTGTGAGCCCAGAGCCTCTTGAGAGTGCTGGAGAGACAGAGGGGCTCCACCTCTCCTGATGCTTCCCCGTTACCTTGGTTCTCACAGCTCGTTTTATCCCTCAACACCTCAGTATCCTCTCTTCTACTTTCTGTCCTGCAGAAGTGTGCCGATAGCTCGTCTCCACTGGTGAATGTCTCCCAAACATGCCTGTTTCTATTCTCTTTGTTTCTATGACTGAATTTGTTTTGTGCATCTATAGTTTTCATTTTACTCATAATCAATTTTTTGAAAGTACATTTTGCATTTTACTTATTAATCTTTATCTTTTTGACAATACTAAAATGTGTCACATTGCTGTTTATTTAATTGAAGTCTAGTTGATTTACAATGTTTCACATATACAGCAAAGTGATTCAATTATACATATATATATTCTTTTTTCAGATTCTTTTCCATTATAAGTTAGTATAAGATGTTGAATGTAGTTACCTGTGCTATACAGTGGGTCCTTGTTGTTTATTTTATATATAGTAGTATGTATTTAAGTTCACTTCTTACTAAATTGGTTAAAGGTCACTGAAAGAAGAATTCTTAATATTTCATAATGTGCACTTAAAGATGTACAAATATTCATGTGTATAATGACTAAAATACTGCATTCAGGGGATGGATATTGTTTTAAAGTTTTTGCTAATTTTTATCTGATAACAAAATAATTTGATACATATTACTTTTTAAACTAATGGCCATTGAAATTGACTGGAATGAGGGATAACTAGACATCTTAATAGAAATGCAACCTGCTACTTCCTTTGAAATTTCACATTACAAAGTAGTGCTGCTACAAACACAATATTAGGGGCTTAATTGTGCTCGGTGGTGTTGAGGTTTGGATTATTCTGGAAACAGAGCCTGATATAACAACTAGCACACAGGTGGTTTATTTGGGAGGGAATTCCAGGAATGTGAGGTGAGGGAACGGGAAGAATGAAACAGGGAAGGGAAAATCTAATAAAGGGAGCCTTACTGATCAAGTTACTACTCAGAACAAGGAGTTCTCCATTCCATTCAGGACCCCGGGTAATCTTTCAGAACACATCATGGAACTGTCCCACCAAAGAATGGGAGTCTGGAGCACTTATCCATGGAATCTGGATCCTTTTGATTGAGGGTGCTCCTGAAAGTCATCTGCTCCTTCATTTCCTGGCCACACCTGTGCTTCCTGGCCACACCCACACTTCCTGGCCGCACCCGCACTTCCTGGCTGCACCTGTACTTCCTGGCCATACCTGTACCTCCTGGCCGCACCCTCACTTCCTGGCTGCGCCTGTATCTCCTGGCCGCACCCACACTTCCTGGCCGCACCTGTACCTCCTGGCTGCACCCACACTTCCTGGCTGCACCCGTACTTCCTGGCCGTACCCGTACCTCCTGGCCGCACCCACACTTCTGACTGCACCTGTACCTCCTGGCTGCACCCACACTTCCTGGCTGCACCCATACTTCCTGGCTGCACCCGTACTTCCTGGCTGCACCTGTATTTCCTGGTCACACCCACACTTCCTGACTGCACCCGTACTTCCTGGCCGTACCCGTACCTCCTGGCCGCACCCACACTTCTGACTGCACCTGTACCTCCTGGCTGCACCCACACTTCCTGGCTGCACCCATACTTCCTGGCTGCACCCGTACTTCCTGGCCATACCCGTACCTCCTGGCCGCACCCACACTTCTGACTGCACCTGTACCTCCTGGCTGCACCCACACTTCCTGGCTGCACCCATACTTCCTGGCTGCACCCGTACTTCCTGGCCGCGCCTGTACCTCCTGGCTGCACCCACACTTCCTGACTGCGCCTGTACTTCCTGGCCGCACCTGTGCTTCCTGGCTGCTCCTGCACTTCCAGCTGCACCTGCAGTTGGGCTCAGTGGCCTTCCTTTGCTCTGAAGAAAGCTCAAGGTGGAAAAGTTGAGCCACACGACAGCCCACTTGAGGTGGAATTAGGTATAATTTGCCTGCCTCAGAGGGGCTGCAATCATATGGGTCAAGGAGACCTAACCCAGGACACTGGAAGCATCTGGACTTGGATGGAAATGGTGAAAGTGGATCAGAAATAGAGATGCATTTTTCTTTGCACAATAGAGTCTTCCCTACAAAACTGCATTAAAACAACTTTCAAAGATTTGGATCATGTTATTTAAAACATACCCAAAGAAGCCTAAAATAATCATGCCACATGAGTTTACTTCCTGTTCCTCACAAGGCCCCCCTTAAAATGACAGTAATGGGACACCAAAGGCATAAATGTACCACAACAGAGAAAACATGAGGGTGGCCATCAGCACACGAGAGACTGAGACACATTTCTGGAAGCTGTGCTGAGATGGCCAGCTTCTAGCTACACATGAAGAATATTACAGCCTAGGAAAGAGACTGTCTTCCTCATAAAACCCAGGAGAGGCCCAGAGCTCCGAGAGTCCAGAAAGGAAGGGCAGCAGAGGAGATGTGAGGTTGAAAATAGGACTCATTGGCATTGGAAGCAGCATACAAAATAGGCGATCTGTCTCCACCATGAGCCCAGAATGGCCAGCATTTATTCCTGGGCTGAGGGAAGTGTGTGAACTCTCCGGGAAGAATACAGGGAAGCTGGTGTGGAAAACGACGCCTTGGAGCAAAGCCTTCTGCTCCAGAGTGTTCTCAGGATCAGTGCTACAACAGCATCCTCTCCCCTCAAGCACAGTGAGCCCTGTAACATGCAGACTCGGGCTCCACACACACATACAACGTCCTCCTCCATCTTGAATGTGAACAGGCAGCCCTGGGTCAACTGACATTTGAGCATGAAGCAGAAGGACTTAACAAGCGGATGACTCCAGAGAAAACAAGGTACTTTAGGGAGCAAAAAGTAAATTTAAGGAGAGCAAAACTGTAATACCAAATGCAGTATAACACATAACAGAGTAGGCTGTTGTGAAAATGTAGGAATTGAAGGAATAAAAAAGCACTGTGAAAATTAAAAATTGTTTTAATTATTGGCCAAAACTCTTGTTGAACAAATCTCCCACAAGAGAGAACAAGAAGTAGAGACAAAAAGTTGAGAATAAAGACATGTTTTTAAGAAGTGAGACATAGATGATTAAGCCAGGATGCTCAATAGTTATCTGATGCTCAAGAAACAGAAAATAGAGTGGAGGAGTTATTGTCAATGCAGTCATAGTAGTGCTGGTCACAGGGCTGGCGGATGTGTCTTCAGATTGAAAAGGCTAGTGAGTGCCAACATAATGAATGGAAAAAACCTACATCTGCTCACATCACCACTGAATCTCAGAACAGAAGGAATATAAGAAAGATCCTAAAACCTTCCAGGGAAAGATAAGTTCTCCTGCACAGAAACAACGTAGATTGGCATCATATTTCCAGTAATAAATGGTAAAATATAATAATGGCTTCATTAAAATCATGAAAGGGAAATTTTTTCAAACCAGATTTCTGTACATAAGTGAACAATCAATCATGTTGGAGAAAGACATTGCAAACATGCAAGAATTTGTAAAGTTTATTTCCTGCATTTCTCTGTAAGTTGCATAGATGTTCTTCAATAAACTAAGGGGCCAAATATAAAAGAAAAATGCACAGGATTCAAGGGAACACTGGACCTGGACAGGAGAGGAGAAAAGGAAAGCCCTCAAGAATGGCTACACGATGAGTCTGGAAAATACCCAGTCCAGATTGGAAGCAATGTGGAGTGAAGGAAGGAAAATACATATAATCAGACAAGCCACTGGATATATAGCTGAAGGAAACAAAATCACTATCCTGAAGAGATATCTGTGCACCCGTATTCATTGCAGTGGTATTTACAATGGCCAGGACAAGGAAACAACCTAAGTGTCCATCAACAGATAAATGAATTGAGAAAATGTAATACACACACACAAACACACACACACACACACACACACACACACACACACACACACACAATGGAATACTATTCGGTCATAAAAAGAAGGAAATCCTGTTATTTACTACAACATGGATTGATCTTGAGGGCATTACGCTAAGTGAAATAAGAAAAAGACAATTACCATATGATCTTGCTTATGTGTGGAACCTTAAAAAAACAAACTCATGAAAGCAAAGAACAGATTGGTGGTTGCCAAAGGTGGGGACTTGGGGGAATTGGGTGAAGATGGTCAAAAGGTATAATCATCTACTTATAGAGTAAGTTCTGGGGAGGTGACGTACAGCATGAATACCATAGTTTGCAATAACCGTATTGTGTATTTGAAAGTTGCTAGGAGAGTAAATCTTAAAAATTCTCATCACAAGAAAAAAAATTAGCAACTCCATAAGGAAGATGGAGAGGGAGTGATGGTGGATGGTATGAGGAAGCTAAATCTTTATCTTTAAAATGAGGAAGTAAACAGGTAGAGAATAAGTAATTCATGAGTGGTATAAAGGTATGAAGATCATTATCAGAAGAGTTAAAAACGCGACTGAAAGAAATAAATATGTCTGCCTCTGGGGTTGGATTGGAGATGGGAACTCAAAAGCGGTACTGGACTGTTTTCATTAAGAGCACTTCTATACCATTTGGCTTGTTTGATTATACATATTTTCAAATTTTAAAGAAGCACCTGGGTGAAAAAAATTCATAAGAAAACTTTTGTCAGTACAATGGCCTAACCTTTTCTATTTTCATTTAATCTTTGTTTTCTGAGGTGTTCCGTAGAAAAAGATTCACAAATGGGCTTGGACAAATTTCTGCCTTGTTCATTCATAATGCACTTTTTCAGAGAAATTTGAAGACATTCAGAAGACATTTCCCATTTGTGGCTGATGTTTTGGGATGCATTTATCTCTCATCCTTTAAAATATCTCGTGGTACCATCCTTTACTATGTTCTTAAAAGAATGGTCCGTAAAATACTTCTGTCATTCGTGCAACCAAGTTATATACGTTTTTAAATTAAGAAGAGAAGGATAAGCGTCAGTTGGAGTAATAATTGAGATGAATAGCTTAAGATCGCACAGGGAGACCTTATCCATGCTCCACGGTGGGGGTCATAGATGCTTTAAATAAGAGTGACATGTTTTTCTGATGCCAAAGTGAAGAACAGAACTCAGGCATAATTTCATTAATACAGAAAGGGCATTAGATGACTTCCATGATACAGTAGTCAATGTTGTAGTGAGCTGAAGATATGAAATCTAAGTAGAAGGACTTATAAGAATGCTCAGAGAAATAGACCCTGCATGAAATATTAGTGGAAGTAAGTAGAAGACTGATTGAGGCAAGACTTTCTTAATAAATCTAGAATATCTTGTTGAAATGTAATTTCATGATGCAATAAAATTTCAGGTGAGAAGCAAAATATCAGACTTTAGTAAAATAATATTGTTTCAGATGGGTACTTCACCAATGCATGGGAAATCACTCCATGTGGAAGAGACTAATGTGTGCTTTTCCCCACTGGTGTTATTTTAGATTTCTTTAGCATTGACACGTTAGTTGAATCATTTTTATTGATCCAGCCGGCAACTGTTTGAAAAATAAAATAAAATAAATAATGGCTACTTAATTAAACTTTTAAGGAAGTGCCCCAGTCACTTGAGTCTAAGCCTCTGTGCAAATTTCCATGAGTTCTAGAGCAAGTAGCTTTAAATAACCAAAGCACAGTGCTGTCTAACAGAGCAGGTGAGGAAAGCTAGGGTGCCTGGGAGCCAGTCCTCATTGCTGCTTGCAAGATTTGTGAGCTAAAAGATGGCTTAATCCAGTCTTTTAGAGCACCCATTTAATCATTTTTATGGAAACGATAATACCTCTATTTATTATAAGGATTCCAAAGAAATTTGGGAAGCTGCTTGTAAAATTTTGAAGCATATAGAATACAAACACACAGACAGACACAATGATTTTCTAAAATATAGAATTGAAATGCAGAGATTTATTTGTTATGGTTTGTATTATGCATAACATTTAAATTAACAACATCCACTTTATTATATACATTCAATGGTAGTCGTAGAGAACTGGGAAAATTCTTTTCCTTATGACTTTTGAAACTGGTATACAGCATATACCAACATTCAGGGCATCTTGTACTGAACGAGCATAAAGCAAACAAAAACCCCTTTATTTAATTTTCTGCTAATAAAAGTAATATGTGCTTTCTGATTTCTTTGATCACATTTTTAGTTGCTTCTGCCTCTTTATTGGCTCCTTTGGAATGCATAGAATAAAATTAAGGTCATAAATAGAGTTCTGTATCCATAGCAACGAGTATTTCTGTTTCAACACTTTGCAGGTATTTATTTTCATCCTATTACTTTCTTAGAGTTTGCTGATTTCTTTGGAGGATAAATGACTCAATAAATGGCGTGAGAATAAATCTAGTAATTTCAGTACTCAAGGAGAAAATAGAGGAAGGAGACTGGAAACCCAGGTAGCTAGGAATTACTATGGACCATTAAATTATTAGGAGGGTCAGAAACTCCAGTAGGTCAGTTTAGGAGAATGAAGTCAGATCAAGAAGTCAGGAAAATGTTTTCAAGAGTCCAGGTAGTTAAAACAAGAGATAAAAAGGATGTAATCACATATAGTCAAGAATCTAATCATGACAACAGACTTGGGGAGTGGGTAAGTAACCTCAATTTTGGAACATGCATAAAACCAGAAATCCAAATCCCAGATTTTGAAGCAACCAAGTCTCAGATTGAGCATAACAAAAAGGATTAATCAGGCAAAGGAGTCTGACAGGCCACGACCAAAGTTCATGGCTGTGAGCCTATCTTGGAGGAAAGATCTATTTTGGCAAGAGTCCTCATGGGTGTGCCCTTCCTTAGCAGGGAATGATCCGATCCGGCGAGTGAATGGGCAAGTGCAAGCTTGTGCCTTAGGTTGAATGGGGGAGAGATGATGAAAAGATTTTCTGAACCTTTTAAGTTAATAAACAGGAAAATAATTTCATAAATCATATACTGTCAGGTGACTGTTTTGTGCACTGAGTACAACAGGCAACTTAACAGGCCTTGGAAACTTGAATACTGACTAGTGGAAGTTATAGATAGTTATGTGGACTTTTTAATCACAGAATGGTATTAGAAGCACTCTGCATTAAATTTTGTAGAACATTTTGTTAACAAAACTATCAGTTTTAAAATACACTGGATATTTATTAGTATTTATTGGAAAAAAGCAGTTCACATATTTATCAGAAATATTAAGCTAATTTAAACATATTTATTGTTAATGTTTATCTCTAAATTTACTTATAGCATTTTTTCCTATGGATTTTGAAAAATTTTTGGTATCCATGATCTAGGTAGCTTTTGTTCCTCAGTTTGTTTGTAAGAGTGTTATTATTAGGATCAGTGGGCCTGTAGCTAAGTGTTTGTATATCAGAGATGCGTAACTTAGATCTCCCAACTGTCTAGTTTTACAGGAGCAAGAATATTATGTTGAAAAGAGTTTGACATTGTATTTGGTAAAATGATTTCTTAAAAGTGGTGGTCTAGATCTATCTATAAATTCATTTAAAACCTTTGCTTTCATATTATATCATTGTTATGAATCGTGTTTCTAATGTTGGTGTGCCAATTATTATATAACTATGCCTTTTGAATATACACTTGAATATATTTAAGAACAACCTTTTTTTTAAAAAAATTGAAGTACAGTCAGTTACAATATGTCAATTTCTGGTGTGCAGCACAAAGTCCCAGTCATGCATGTACATACATATATTCATTTTCATGAAGAACAGTCTTTTTTACACTAACTTATATTGAGGCTCAGCTAAAAAAAAAAACTCACAAAAATGTTAAGTGAAAGTAATTTTAACTGAAAAGGCTAAATTATTTAAGAAATTAACAATGATATATTTTACGTTTATAAACAGAGGCAAATAATAACACCGTGGATTTAGTTAGTACATTTTTTTCTAGTTATTTGCTTTACCCATACGATTTATTTTTATATTAAGTGAATTCATTTTATGAATGGAGAAGTAAAAGCAGCAAGTAACGGTTTATGTACAAAAGTACAAACTATTCCAGTAAATTAAGTTATTGTTGCAGTTTTGTGGGGTTGTGGTATGGCTATCAGAATCATCCTGGAGGCTTTCATGAGTGGGATGGATTAAGAGTGAGATAATCTCCCTTTCTCTTCTGACCCTTTACCGTACACATAATACAAGGTATTCTAACACCTAAGTTGTCTTGGGGAGGCCCATGTGGGCAGTAACTTTACCTAGATCTCAAAACTGTCTTCTAAGGTCAAGTTGACTTAGGAGGATACTGTGCTAATGTGCTGAAGTTACCACCAATGCCTTAATGGCTTTCAAATATATGCTTATTTTGAACTTCTTTCAAAATTCCTAGAAGTAGATCTACCTAGAATTACACTTTTCTGTAATTAGTGAAAAGACAGAAATATTAAAACTGGGTCTCCTGGTGTTTACATGGTACTGACTTAGAACATTATCATGTGATTTTTCTGCTTTAGTTTCTGCATGTCTTTAAAGAATTAGTTGTATAAAGTGCACATAGTGCGCCCACAAAAAGTGCACTTAATTGGAAGGAAATGCCGTTAGAAGTAATAATAAGGGAGGACGCACCATGTCCACGGGGCGGAGTCAGACGTGGAGTCAGCGTCAACTTGCATAGGAGGCAGGGCTCTCCTCCCTTTCGTGGGCTCATTGTTAAAAGTTCGGGTGTTTGTGCTTCAGAGTGTTCTGGATTTTCTTATATTTAATTAAGCAGCCAAAACTTCGGAATACTTTGCTTCAGTAAAGTCGTATGGTTGTTAGCACAGTAATTAGTGTTTTCTGAATGTCACTACTGTAATGTTTGGGCTCCTGTGACCTTAGTGTGTATAGAATGTTTGGATAGAATGGCTAACGCAGAACTAGCAGAAAACCTAGGTCAAAACTTTACTTTCCTGACAAGCGGAAGTATAGTAAGTGGGGAGAATGTTGAAAGTCTGCTTTCCAATTACTTGCATGTCATTCTTTATAGAAGAAAGTTTCCAGTGAAGAATTCAGCCTGAATTTTATTCTTCTTCCAAGGCCAAATAGGTTACCTGTGACTCCTGGAAACACTGTCCAAAAAAGAAAGAAAGAAAAAAAAAATCTTTTAAGTGTTTCTAGATGTTGCAAATAACATCTTCCTGAAATGTAGTCCTGTTCATTAGCCCGGATGTTGCACCAGCATGGGTTGTGGATAATACATCTGTGTTGGCTTTTTAATAGTTATACTTTGCATTCTCAAGATGAGGTTATTAAAGTGTTATTTGGAGATAGTGTCTTTTTAATGTCATCATTCTCAAGTGGAATATTTCCACTTTTATAATTCCATTTGAGTCTAGAAAAAATATATATGCATTTTGTGCTTCTGTTAATTGTTAATATATCTAATCCGTTTAAAAATGCTCATACGCAGTCATTTTAAGTATAGTAGGCATTTTGTTTGCAAGTTTCGAAAATAGGCCAATGTGATATGAACCTCCTTTTCTCCCTTTTAATTGTAACTTAACCTAAAAGCAAACTGCTATGGGTTTTCACTCACTTTCCTCAAGACCTATTTTCAATTGGATGATTTGGGTGGTTCTTTTAGAATAAAACCAGAAATTTCAACATCAGTTATGAATTTTTAGTAGTACCGTCATTATTCACAGAAAAACAAATGCAGCCATAATGTTTGCCAGTTCATGTGACTCATTTCATGTTCTACTTCTTCTTTTGAAGTTTTTTTCTCCAGATAGGCATGTAAATTAATGAGTGCTTTTCTTTTATATTTCACCCTATTTCTTTCTTTTTTTTATTCTATACTTAGAGTACTCTTCTTTTGCAGGTAAAAAATATATTTTACTTCTTGACATAAGCCCTGTGTAGTATGTTCCAAAACTGAGTATTAATTGTTCTAAAAATTTTAATCAAATTATGTTTTTTCTGGCCTTTCCTATAAACTCTATCCTCTCTTTCATCATGTAATTTAGTAGTGTCATGATCAATGACACCACATTTTGGTTTTGTGTATGGAATTCCTTCCAGAGCTAAGCTATTCTTTTAGAATTTAGGAGAATGTAAAGCCCCTTTCTCATTTTTACAAGCTACAGAGGTAATATTTTCACTGAACTACAAGGTGGGTTAATGATTATATTTTTAATTACTAGGTCTAATAACTGTAGAACAAGAGTCCAAAAACACAAGTATACTTTAAATATGCTAAATATGCATATTGATCTCAGAGAAAATTTTGAATAACTGTAAGGTAAATCTGCTGGCTCAGTTCTAAATCTCTCTCAATAACTGAGGGATTTAAAAAATATTTTCCATTTGGTAGAACATAGGCATTATGAGTCAAGAAAGTTCTATTTGCAGCCTAGATGCAGCAGCTAATAAACAGGTAATATGCTGCCTTAGAAATCTGAAGACCTGGTTTCTTATCCAGGCTTTTATGTGACTTTACCTCCATCTCTTCATATGTCTCTCTTCTACTTTGATCAACTATGTGTCTTCCCTATGATATACGGGAACACACTTGAAAAGCTTTTTAGCCCTATAAAAGCACTAAAAAGTATAAACTTTTATTATAAAAACTCAGCCAAAAAATTTACTCACATATAAAATAATGTTATAACACTTGGCTTAATTTGAAATTATAAATTTCCAAATATGTTAAAAGATAATATTGTACATTATAGGATGTAATTATACAGTAAGTTGGCTTTTATTTTAAGTATTTAGATGAATTTCAGTTTTTAAATTATAATAAACATAGGATCTCATGTAAGATGTAGTTTTATGCATGCTATAAATTTAATCTCTATAAAATGACCTCTATAAAACCTTTCCAAATACTATTTTTATTGATCCAACAGTATTTTTATAACATGTTTGACAATTGATTTTTTAATATATATGCTGTCTTTCCTTGAAGTCTGAATAACCACTTTTATGTCAATTATATACCTGGGAATGGAGAGAATTTATTTCTGTCTATTGTGTAACGGATCCAGTGTTGTTTCTTCCCATATGAATAACTTATCTTAGCAGTTTTTAGGCTAGTTCAGCACTCCGCCAGTAAACCACAGGCCAACTCTGTCCCATGTGTGCTCGTTTCTAGGCTCCCCATTATGTTCCATTAGTCAAGTTTTTCTACTCTCTATGGTGATACTACATTGTTAACTTAGTAACATTATTTTAGGTCCTGATTTCTGCTGTGGAATGCCACACCACCTGTCCCTCTGTAGGAATATCCTGATACTGTGTTCATCCCTGTACACTTTAGATTCCGCTTATCAAGTTTTTTTTAAACTTTTGTTGGAATTTTAATTGGACTTGCACTGAAGCTGTAGATCAGTTTGGGGGAGAACTGATGGAGAGACTTTCCGTCACTGTGATATGTCTCTCAGTTATTTATGTCTTCTTTAATATCTTTCAAAAAGGCTTATAGTTTTTTCTTTAGACTTTTGCACATCTTTTGGAAGACTTATTTCTGAGAAACTTATATTCATTATACATAGTTGTAAATAGTGTTTTATACTTTTTTCCAGTGTATAAAAGCTACAGGTGATTTTTAAACATTGATCTTTTATTCAGATGCCTTTCTAAACTCTTATTATTTCTAGTAATTTGTACATTCATTTTGCATTTTCTCAATAGACAGCTATAGCATCCATAATTAAAGACGGCTTTGTTTTCATTTTATTTTTTTCTTGTTATGCACTTATGAGTACAAGTAGTGGTAGCAGGCATTCTCTGCTTCTTCCTGGGTTTAAAAGAGCTGTTTTAAAATTTCACAATAAAGAATGAATAAATGTGCTGAGTTTTTGGTAAATACCTTTTATTTGGTTAAGAATAGTCTCTTCTATTCCTATTTTGCTAAGAGTTTCTATGATGGAATTTTATCAAATGTTTTTCTGTATATTGAGATAATCATATGACTTTCTTTTAATACATCAATGGAATAAATCATATTATAGATTATTGTTTAACATTAAACCAGCATTATGTCCCATCCAGTTTTTTCACAATGTATTGGATTCAATTTGCTAATAAATGTTGGGAAAGATTGACCTGAGATTTTTCTTTTTTGGACATGTTAATTGATGTTATGCTAGCCTGAATAATCCTTCTTTTTCTATTCTCTGAAAGAATTAGTATAAGAGTGACTTATTTGTTTCTTAAATATTTGGTCAAACTGGCCAATAAAGCCATCTGGGCTTGATATTTTATTTCTGGAAAGACTTTGACTACTATTTAAATTTTTCTGATAGTTATAGGGTGCTTCACATTTTCCAGTTTTTTCTAGTTAGTTTTGGTAAATTTTTTATAGTTTAGGATTTTTTCTTTTTATCTAAATTTGGTATTTATTGGCATTTATAGAATTTTATAAATGTTCTACTGCCCTTGCATTCTCTGCAACTTGGTGATTATTTATTTTATTCTTATACATTACTGCACTTGGTTTGCTATTAATTTACTTAAGATTTTTATGTCTGGTCCGTGACTAAGCTGGCCTATAATTTTTATCTCTCTTCCTATTCCTGTCACCCTTTGGTATCATATTATGACTTCTGAAGTAGTTTAAGTGTAGATATCTCATTTCCTATTCTCTCGAAACGTTTGTAAAAGATTAGAATGATCCATCTCCTGGGGATTTTTCTAGAACTCACCTATAAAATTACCTGAGCTCAGTGTTTTCTTTGTCGGAAGATTTTTAACTGTTCTTTCAGTTTCTTTAATTAGATTGCTTTAGTTGATTGTTTCTTCTTTTGAAATTTTATATTTTCCTAGGAATCTGTTTCACCTAGGGTCTTCAATTATTGGCATACTATTTTTATAGTAGTATTGTCTCTTTAATCTCTAATGGTTCTGTAGTATGTCCTTTTAAAATTTTAATATTAGTTATTATCTTTTTTCTAGATAATATTGCCATACTTCATTTTCATCCCTCATATTGTTGATTTGTGCCTTCTTTCTTATTTGCTTCATCAGTCTTATCAGAAATTGTTCTGTCTTGCTCATTTCTTAAATCAGTTGCCTATTTCATTAATAGTCTTTTAAAAATAAATAGCATATTAAGGCTACATATTTCCTTCACTTTTATTTCATCTTTCATGATTTGATAAAAAAATGTTCATTATCAATCATTTCTAAGAATTTGAATGTTGTAGTTTTATTTTGATTAGAAAATATGTTAACACCAGTCGAAATTTAAAAGTCATAAAAATAGGTACAATAAAATATCTCCATGCATTCCTGTCAGCAGTAACCCCCACATTTCCATCTAAAACAGTACAAATGTAAAGTGTCCTGTGTCTTCTTCCAGAGATTAGTTCTAAGTACTTGTAATTTTTATCTTAACTTCATTTGAACCATGAATTATTTAAGGTGTATATTTTAGATTTCCAAGTATATGGGAAATTATTTTGGTTTTGCATTGCTATTTCTGTCATGGATTTTAATTTAATTGCAATCTTGTCAAAGAATATCTTTGACACCACCAATTTCTTGCAACATGTTAACACTTGAATTTCATGTATGTGTATATGGGTATAATGAAATCTTTTACTGGAATGGTGGACTTGACCATTTTCTCCTGTAGTTCCACTAAATTTGTTGTATACATTTTAAGATTGTTTTAGCACATGTACAAACTTAGATGTGTCTCCCTGGTGAATGACATTTTAAAAATCATTTAGTGATACTTATTTTGAAAGGGCCTTTATTAATATTCCACTGTATAACTTTTTGCAACTCTTTAGTTTCAATCTCTTCATGTCTTCAGTGTGTCTCATGAAAAACAGATGAATTTTGATTTGTTAAAAATTTAAATAGGCTATTTTAAAACCAGTTTTAGATTTATAGAAAAACCGAGAGGATAATATCAGAGACTTCCGTTTATCTCACACAGTTTCTCCCATTATTAACATCTTATGTTAGGATAGTGCGTTGCTTACAATTATGCACCAATATTAATACATCATCATTAATTAAAATTCATACCTTATTCAGATTTCCTTAGTTTTTTCCTAGCATTTTTTTTCTGTTCCAGATCCCATCCAGAATATCATATTAATTTTAGTTGTCATATCTCCTTGGTCTCTTCTTTGCTGTAATAATTTGTCAGATTTTCCTTATTTTTGATGATCTTGAGGTGTGTCTATTAGGAATTTGTAAAATGCCTTTCTACTGTAATTTGGAATTCTTCTGCAAGGAAGATTTGTCTCCTCTCCTTTATTTATTTATTAAATCATTTATATCAGTATGTACTTGTGGATATTTATTTTATCTTTGGGGTATAATCCAATGCTTGTTTCTCAGATTGTTCTAGCTTTAGCCAGTGGGAGCTCTTTCAGTTGGTCCCTTATCCCTTTGATATGCCTCCACCAGTGTGCACGCCCTTGCTTCTAGCACAGCAAGATGTTCCAGGCTTGTCTTAGGTATTTTCTGCCCGTTCTTAGAATCAGTCTTTTGTCCAAAGACTACTGGTTCCTTTCATTGGAGGATGGAATGAGAAACCAAAATCTGTTTCTCCCCTACTCCTTCTGCTTTTAAGTTTTTCTCTTTGTATTTTGTGTCCTGCCATTTTATTGCCTGTTATCTAGATGTGGATTTCTTTCCTTTCTTTCCTTTTTTTTCCCCCCTATTTTCGCAGCTTACTTGATACTTATTCTGCTCATTATTTCTGTGGAGTCTTGCTTTTCCTCAGTTCTGGAAAGTCCTCAGACATCATCTTTTCATACTTTCTTCCTTTCTCTCTCCTCTCCCTCTGGAACTCTAGATACACATTAGATCTTATTTTCTGTACTATGGCTTCAAACATCTCACTACTGTTGTTTTTTTTTTTTTTTTTCCCTGATATTACTTGCTGCATTGTGGGTAATTTATGAAGCTCTCCCTTCTGTTTCACTGTTTCTCACTTTTGCTAGGTTTCAGTTGCCTTAACTCATCCAGTTTATCTTTTATACAAAATTTTTTTTTTTTGGAAATTATGTTTGGTTCTTTCTCAGATCTGGTAATTTTTGCTTAATTTCTTCCAGCTTACTCATTTTGTGATTCCATCCTTTGTTTCTTCAAATATTTAATACATGTTTATTTTGTATGTTTATTTTATATTTTTTCTGATAATTCCCATATCTGAAGAGCTTGCTAGTGAGAATCTGTTTCTGTTGACTCTTACCAACTGGGTTTTTTTTATTTTTTGGATGTAGTAATTTTTTATTATAAGCTCTTTTTTTTTTTTTTAGATGTAGTAAATTTTTTTGGATGTAGTAATTTTTTTTGATGTGGTAATTTTTAATTATGAGCTCATTTTTGGTGTATCCTTAGTTTGTGGGAAACTTGGAGACATTAAACAGAAGAAGCTTCTCTCCAGAGGGGATTTGTTTTAGCTTCAGGTGGGAGCTGATAACACTGCTGACCTGAAACCACTTGAGTCCTGTTCTAGGATTTCTGGCTTAATGGGTGGTGTCCTGTTCAGTTACCACATTCCTTTCGCCTCAAGTTGCAATGCTGATATTTTCCCTGAGAGATATCTTGCCTTTTGATTGGGCTTCCTGCTCATTATCTTGGTTTTGGCACATGCAGTTTCACATTTGTGTAGTTTTTGTTTTGTTTTTCCCTTTGGATGTTTTCTTACTTCCTACAAGCAAAGAGGAAAAACTGTATTTTATACAGGATTCTGTTGTTTCATCTCACAAGGGTGCCTCAGCATATCTAGTTTGGCAAACTACTTGAAGTAAATATCCTAAATCACCAATATGCCTCACTCTTCCTTGCCTTCAACATTTGTTTAGTCACTTAGTTCCTTTAATTCTACCTCTGAAGTTGTATTCCCATTCATTCCACTCTTTCCCCCACTGCTGGCCTTCCCATCTCCTGAGTGTGTAATCTATTTTGCAAAATGCCTCCAGATTAGTTTTTCTTGGTACAAATCCAGTGGTATTTCTTGGGTCAGTATCCCCACATACCCTGCTCCAGAAACCAATTTAGGCTTCTTCATTGCTTCTTCAGTTCCCTGAAATCCAACTCTTGTAGCTCATGTTCAGAATCCTTCAATAATTGCACCAAATTTCTCTTTTCTGAGTTTCCTTGCTTCCTCTTTAATGCTCCATTTTTCTTCTTCCATGTGGCTCATTCTTTCTGCCTGAAATGTCCAACATCTATCCCTGTCCCCACATGGTACTAATTTATCTCTTAAGGTCTATCTCAGATGCATTCAGTTTTATTCAGTTTTCCAGAATCCTTCCAAGCTCACAGTAACTGCTCCCTCTTCTGACCTCTTACAGCACTTTGTCTTTATGTATGGCTCTTATGGTGTGTGTGTGTGTGTGTGTGTGTGTGTGTGTGTGTGTGTGTGTGTGTGTAGCTTACATATTATAATCTAAACTGTTTAGGGAAATGTTTTTTCTGGAATTCACTTATCACAGCGGCTTCCACATCATAATCCTAACAAACTGTGAATTATTCATAATTATAAATTAAAGAGTGGAACATGGAAAATATTTCAGCTTGTGGTGGTGATTGCTTGTAAACTCTATGAATGTACAAAGGTAACCTAATATATCAGTAAGTTGTTAGTGTGTCTTTATTCCAAAAATAACTGTAGAATAATTTTTCACTTTTGAAAATAAGATAAATGATTATTTCTTAACCATGAATATGTCCTTAGCTTAGATACATTTTGCTTTCATGAAGTACATTTAAAATTTTGTTTGGTATAATAATCCTGGCCATCCATAATCATTTATAAGATGTTTCAACTTCTCACTTCTCTTCCAGAATTTGTCAGATTCAGAGTGGTTTCAAGAATCATTAGCTTTCTGAGGAAACTGGTTTATATTGTTAGGGTGTTTTGTAATCCATTTCTTATCATGGTAAAATACACGTAATATAAAATTTGCCATCTTCACCAAAGTGTAGAAGTCAGTGATACTAAATACAGTTACATTGTTGTGTGGCCCTTACCATCATCCATCACATCACTCCTTTCATCCTGTAAAACTGAAAGTCTGTGCCCATTAAACAATAACTCTCCTTTCTCCTCTTTCCCACTTTATACTCTTTATCTATATGATTTTGTCTATTCTAAGTACTTCCTATAAAGAATCACTCATAATTTGTCTTTTGGTGACTTGGCTTACTTTACTTAGCATAATATCCTCAAGATTCATATATGTTGTAGCATATTGCAGAATTTCCTTCCTTTTTAAGGCTGCAAAATAACTCATTGTATGTATAAACCACATTTTGCTTATCCATTTATCCATCGGTGGACATTTGGGTTGCTTCTACGTTTTCTGGCCTCTATGTTTTTAATTGAGAGTCAGCTGGAGTAAAAGTTGTCATTATGATTTGTCTCTTAGGGACACAACTTTTATTAATTTGTGAATTTTAAAAATAATTCTGCTCTTTCGTATTAGTCACATTGATGAAATTTTGTAGCTCACTATTTATAATATTAAAGAAAAATGAACACATCTATTTCAAATTGATCTTGGCAGTTTCACCACTCTAGCTATCAGCACATGCTAATGATTGAAATATTAAATACCTAAGGGAAGGCTTCAGCATTAAGTTCTTTCATTTAATGTTTATTTCTTCCATAATTAGTTGATACATTTTTCAGCATAGTTTTTCTACTTGAAAATCACCATTGGAATAAAGCCAGTGCGTATCAGTGTTGCCAGCAATGTAAAATGCCTTCCTGTAAGTTACTATTACATACCTAGTCAATGCACAGAAGGAGGGAGTGCAGGGTGGCCAGGGTGTGGAGAAACAGGTACAGGCATATGCTGGTGTTCACTCCGGAAATGAATTCAGTGTTTCTGTAGAGCAATTTGGGAAAAAAGTAAAAAGTTATTCTTACATTTTGACCAAATAATTTTGATAATTAACCTAAAAGCAAAATATTGTAATTTATTCACAGATTTCTCATATGTAATAATGAATAACTGGGAACAAGACAAATATTCAAAATAATATGATTAAGTAAGTTATGATAGATCGTACTGATGAAATACCATAGAGCCACTAAAAATAACAAATACACTAATAAATAAGAATAAAGATGTAAAACCAGGTGTGGGAAAACGTAGAACAGCACCTATGCAGTGATTATACCCTTAAAAATATTTTTATATACATTAACAAATACTGAAATTCAGTTTGGGATGGTGTTAGTGCCTTTGGAAAACTAACATTTTTTGATTTTTTAATTTTTTGTAAAGATTTAATGCCTATGACTGGCATGTTAACTTTGTACTAGTCATAGTGAAAATTAGGGATTAGAGGTACACAATAAGGATAAATGAATAAAATACATACTACACTGCTTAGAAATACCATTCTTTATGAGAAATTCTCACTACTTTGACACAGTATAGTGTATGATTAAAAGCAAAGGCTTTCAAATCAGAATGAACTTGGATAAAATCTTTCCATGTCTCTTCTTCTCAGACTCCATGTCTTAGTTCACTTGGGCTGCTGTAACAAAGTACGACGAGTTGGGACAGAAATTTGTCCCAGCTCTGGACGCTGGAAGTCCAAGAGCAAAGCACCAGCGTGGTCGCATTCTGATGAGGGTTCACAGCCAGCATCTTCTCTCTCTGTCCTCACTTGGTAGAAGGAACAAGGAATTTCTCTGGGGTCTCTTTTCATAAAGGCAGTAATCCCATTTTATAAAGGCATTTATTACTTCCTAAAGGCCCCACCTCCTAGAATCATCACTGTGGGCATTAGGTTTTCAACATACGAATTTTGGGGGACACAAACATTCAGAGTGTTGTGCTCCATTTATCACAATGTTGTCACTTCCTCTGTCCTCTTCAGATCTCAGCTTCTCTCTTACATTTCCTATCTCTGCCTTTTCCTGGTGTCTTCTGGGAGAGTCCTTCAATTTGATCATCTTTTGCAGTTTATAATTCCGTTCGTTGGCTATAGCTCACTGTTTCTTTCTCCCGTCATCGCCACTTTTCCCTTCGTTTATGACTTCTTATTCCTGCTTTATGTCTCTAATTTCTTTGCTTACCCTTTTTAGTATACTTTTATGCATATATACTCACATATATATGTATATATAAATATTTATTTATTTATTATGCTTTTTAAAAGTTATTTATCCACCTGTTCCAGCTGTACTGCTTCAGATGATATATGCCATTTAGTTGTTGGGTTTTTTGGGGGTTTTTTTGATAGTTGTTTCACTCCTCAGGGATTTTTAATTTGGCCAGTGAGCTAATATTCCCCTGGAACTATCAAACAGTCTAAGTGGTAACATCTACTGGAAAGAGCAAAAGGCCAGGCTTTAGCTCTTGACTTGCTGGCTGAGTTTACGGAAGGAGGGGGAGATGGCAGACCCTGAAACAGAGCACTCCATTGCGGCACCTCTGCCGTTCATAGCTACTCAGGAAAATCTGCTGTTCAGGAATTCACCTTTAACCTCTTGGAAATAAACAGCAATAGGAGGAGGCAGTTTCTAAGGTTAAATATCATCAGTTCTGGAAATTGGAGTGGGCAATGTGAAAGAGTGAATGCCCCAGAAGTTCTGATAAGTCTGCACCTTTTTCTTCAACTCCTCACCCCAGCAAGGCATTTGCTTGCCTTGGTCTGACCAGATATCGCAAGGTCACGTTGGGTTCTTGATTCCAAAATGGCAATGGGACACTTAAGATTGTCCCATGGCAACAAAAGGGAGAGTCAAGAGCAGAGAACAAAGCATTCTTTCAATCCCCCTTCTTACAGCTTACAGTTTCCTGGTTTTCTTCCCAGGCTGCAACCCCTTCCCTTCCACAGACACATAGTCTGCAGTTCAGGACAGCCTTTGTTCTCTGCAGGAGCTCCTCTGAGTTTGTTTTTGCTATTGTTTTTACCGTTGTGGTTGTTGTAATTGTTAATATCTCAGATTCATGCTTCCTGTGGTTTCTCCATGGTTGATTCTGGGAAACAAAGTCAGTAGCCCATCCTCGTCTGCCATTTTGAGATGACTGTTTTTTAAAAGACTATTTTGCCTCCTAAAAACGTAACTGTTATCACTCCCTAAGTCTGTCGGCTCTTAGAAGATTTCTTCTCTATTTCAGAACATGATTAAATTAACCATCTCTTTTCTTACTATGTCCAAGTATTCAAAGGGGAGGAATCATAAAACAGGGAATAGAGAGAGAGCAAGGGGCTTTGTTTTCAGGATAGTTGGTCTATAGCTGTCCACCAGTATACAAATGTCACTGCATCTGTGAAGCAAGGAAGCAGATGCACTTTAAAACATTGCATACTTTCCTTGCCTTTTTTGTAAAGTCCTCTTGCTCATTCCCCTGGGGCCATCCATCCACTTCAAATCAGCTTTTTCTTCAGGGAGGCAGAATAAAAATGGAGCACCTATCACCCCCAACCCTGGGGCTAAGGTTTGTTATTTAAACCCTTTCTTCTCTTCCAACATTAATGTGTTTGACCATCCATCTGTAGTTCATGTCTCTTCCAATCTAGTGTAGATGGGCGGGGTCAGTAGTTAAAATTCTGTGTACTAACCACAATCCAAGATAAAGGAAAATTTTGTATGTTAATATCTATCATGTTGGGTTATTTAATATCTATCATAGTAAATAAAATAATCTACATAAGATGCCTGGTGCAAAATAAATACTCAAGATACTAGCAATTATTATTTATCATGTAGAAATTGTAAAATTGCTAACATTCAGATAAATGATACACGATTTATATTGAAAATAGAGTAATCTCTTATTGTATATATTTTGATTTGGAAAGCAACGTCATTTAGCTTTGTATTCCTGTTCCCAGCATCCTAATGTAACTTTTGTCATTACTGTCACTTTTGGATTTTCTGATTTCCAGTCAGGGGAATGTTGGTTCATGCAGAGCTTGCTGAAGTACATCATACATAGAACAGTTATTGTCATGTTTCAGGAAGTGTTGTGTTCACAGCTAATGAATCAACAGCAATAATGACGATGACAGTGGCGATGATGGTGATAACTCCCCTTAGCCTGAACTACCTGTTCATCTGGGAGCAGGGCGTCCTAGGTTCCCTGATCTACTTTTCCTCTGAAAAACAATTAAAAGCCTAGATATAATTTTTTTAAAGAACATCTTCTTGAATATATTCACAAGATACTAAGTGAGGATACTCAGATATCAACATCTAAATGAAAACAGAAACCCAGAGGTGTAGGCAGAGCACTGAAGACAGTTCTCACCTTGGAGACCTTTTCTAAAACTGGGTGCACTTGAATTTTGAGGGGGCTTTTTTTGGGCACAGCGGGTAAAAACGAAGCCCAGGGTTTGCTTAAGGTGGGAAATCTAGGATACCACCGTGCGCAAAGCTGGGGCACCAAAGGGCCACAACCACCGTGTGTGGGTGAGTTAGGAACCAGTGAACTAGAAACAGTGTTAGCATTGGGGGGGGTGTGCCCCTGAAAATTCATAGCTATAAGCCAGTTGTCAGGAGCATCTGAGAAAAAAATATGAGAGAGAGGTTCAGTGAAATGAAAGAATGGAAAAATCTAATGTACATCTATGTGAGTTCATAAAGAGTGGAACAGAGATATTAAATTAATAGGTTATGCCTGAGAATTTTCCAGTACTTACAAAAACAGATTCAGAGGAGTAGCGTGTCCCAATCAGAATAAGTAAAAATATATCTACACATATTACACATTTTTTATTTCTCTGCACATATTTAGAGAAATAAAAAAATTGAAGAACACAAAACACAAAGAGAAGATCTTCAAAGCAGAGAGATAAAAGCAAATTATCTTCCAATGAATAGCATCTGACTTTTCAACAACACCCATAAAAACATTTTCAAATTAATGAAAACTGAGAGTGCTTGCCACTAAACTTCTTCAGATAACTTAAAGGATGCACTTGGGGCTAGAGGAAAATGGTTGGATGGAAGGAAGGAATGATGGAGTAAGACAGTGGCAATAAATGGATATATCTAAGCAGTTACTGACGGAATAAAATAATTAGCAGTATTGAGTTGATAAAAACAAAACAAACTGAAAATAACAACTCTAGCATATAAGTATGGAAGACTGCAACAGGGCTTAAAACGTCCTGAGTTTCTTTTTTTTTGTTTAAGAGGATATAAAAATAATTAACTTTAAAATTTGATAAGTGAAACTTGGGTGTTGAGGCCTCTTACTGTGAGCACTGAAAGAAAATATAGTAGATCACTTCCAAATTAGAGAGGAGAAGGAAATTGAAGGAGCAAAAAAATTTATTCATTTAGAATAAAAGAAGGAAAAGTAGGGAGAAAAACAAAACATACAAAAGGTAGGGCAAATGGCCCAAAATAAGAGGAAAACATAAAGGCAAATATGTTAGCATGTACAAACGAATGGACTAAGTTGGACTAAATGCTCCGTTTAACAGAGAAAGGTTGATTTAATTTTTTAAAAGAAGTCTTAAAAATAAAAATATATGCTATTCATAAGACAGATATCTAAAACTTGAGGATACAAAAAGGTTTAAAGTAAAAGAGTGGTTAAAAATATACCAAACAAATATTATCTTCCCTCTAAAAAGCTGCTATTAAAATCTGTTAATCTCAGATGAAAGTGTCTTTAAGGCAAAATCAAAAGAGGCTGAGCATCACTATTTGAAAACAAAAAATCTAATTAACAGTAAGGTATAGAACTTACATGGACCTTAAAACCTCAAAATACATACAAGAAAATTTAACAGAGCTACAGAGAGAAATAAACCTACCATTAGAGTGGGGGATTTTAACACATCTTTAAGTAATCGATAGCTCAAGTAAAGAAAAAAATCAGTAAGACATAGAATATTTCAACATAATAAATTGAACTGATGGATTTGTATGGAACACAGCACCCAACAACTTCAGAAAATATAGAGTACATATTTCCTCGCAATCATTCAAGAAGCTTTAAAAATTGTATAAATGGCCATCAAGCAGTCTTAACAAATTTCAAAGAATTAATGTAATACAGACTTCATTCTCTGGCCACAATGCACTTGGAAGTGAATAACAAAAAGACAGTCATTAAATTCCATGTTCTAAGTTGATTGATGCGCCCCTAAAATTTTATATCCATCCAGAACCCATGAAAGTGACTTTATTTGGAAGTAGGGTCTTTGCAAATGCAATCAAGTTAAAATTAGGTCATTCTGGATTAGGGATGAGCACTAAATCCAATATGACCAGTGTTCTTAAAAGAAGAGGGAAACTTGGACACAGAGACAGACACTCAGATTCACCTGAAGATGGAGGCAGTGGTTAGACTGATGAACCTACAAACCAACAAACGCCAAGGATGGCCAGCAAACACTGAGCTTGGAGACAGGCATGGAACCAATTCTGCCTCAGAGCCTCCAGATTGAACCCACCCTGCTAACACCTTGGTTTCAGACTTCTAGCCTCTAGAACTTTGAGAGAGTAAGTATTGTCTTAAGCCACCCAGTTTGTGGTACTTTGTTATGACAGCCCTAGGAAACTAATAGACCCCATATGTTTGGGAATTAAGAAACATACTTTTAAATAGATCATTAAGTCAAAGAAAAAATAATAGTGAAAGTTAAAAAATGTTTTGAACTAAATAGCCATGAAAAGATCATATATTTAAACCTGAGAGATTAAACTTTAAGCAATAGTTAGAGAGCTATTTATAGTCTTAAGTTTATAAATCAGAAAAAGAAGAAAGGATAAAAATAAAAGAGTTAAATATCCCAAATATGAGATTAGAAGAATAAAAAAACCCAAGAATGTAGAGTGAAGGACATAACAGAAATAAGAGCAGAAATCAATGAAATAAAAACAAAAATACAATAGCAAGTACTAGGTGAATCTCAGAAGCATAATGCTGAATATTTGAAGAAGCAAATTGTAGAAGAATACATGTAATATTCCATTTACACAGATATTCAAAACAAGGGAAACTGACTATGTTGTATATGGTGACATGTTTAAGGTAGTATCTGCATGTAAGTGAGAAAGAAATGACATAGGACTGGAGAAGGAGGGAAGGAAGGTAAGAAGGAGAGAGAGGGAAGGAAGGAGTGAATTTTTTGTATGTTTGGTAGCCTTTTGCAATTTCTTATATGACTTTCCTACTCATATCCTCTGCCCATTTTTCCGTTTTCAAAAACAAGGTCATTGCTGACATGGAGGCGCAAGTTCACAAGTTGAGGGAAGAGCTGATTAATGTGAACTCACAGCGCAAACAGCAGCTGGTGGAGCTCGGTCTTCTTCGTGAAGAGGAGAAGCAGAGGGCTGCGCGGGACCACGAGACTACTGTCAACAAACTGAAGGCTGAATCAGAAAGGATGAAGATAGAGCTGAAAAAGACGCACGCTGCTGAGACAGAGATGACGCTGGAGAAGGTAAGATACCCAACTGGGATTTTTATAGACAGTTGAGACCCATGTTTGAAATTCACTGCTACAATCCTTATATTTAATTTCCAAAAGGTGGTGGGCATAGAATAACTCTTTAAATTTATAAACTACTCAAATGAGCAACCCAAGTATCTTGCTGTCTGTCTAAGGGAGGTAGGTCTCCTAGCTTTTCCCTTGACTTTCATGGAAGGGATTGTATGGAATAGCTCATTCCACAGTAATTAAATAGACATTCGATAAAACAGCGTTCTGATATTGTCAGATATACCGATTGGGGTATTTGGGCTATAACCCTGAGTTTTTCTAAGTTAAGACTAGGTTTCAGGTCTTTTCTAGATTGTCTAATAGTCATTTCTAGATTTTACAGCTTTTTATAACAGTGTCACATAAATGATGACATATTTTCCCAGACTGATATTTCAAATGAAGAACTCTCTTTAGAATTATATATTTTTAAACTGTATGTCAGTATAATGTTTACACATTTTGAGTTGACCTATATTCCAGATACAGTTTCAAGTATTTGTTCTTCTGATGTTCTAGAAAAGTGTAAATATTTTATTCGGGTAGTAAATGTAAATTGCTATTAATCATAACAACTGTAAATTGCCCCTGTTTAAGACCGATCTATATCATAGGATCAAGAAACTTGGAAAGGATACCCTTTGCAAGGGTATAGTAAGAATCTTCTAATTTTGCTTATTTTTTCTACCTCTTCTTCATCTTTAAATGCTGAGTCCTCACCGAGCATACAACACCATTCTAGGCACTACTCCATCAATTTTACATAGATTGTGGTCCTAAGGTGCTTACTTTATAGTAGTAATAGCTTAAATTATCTGAGAGTCAGATTTTAAACTTTGCCCTTGGCAGCCAAGCTCTGAACTCAGAGATAAATAGAAAAGGTCTCTAAAGAGGCAGGAGTGAGCCTGGCTTCTTACAGGAACATTAAGGAGGTCGATGTGGCTGGAGATGATGATGGAGGAAGAGAAGGAAGAGGTGATGGGGTCAGGGAAGAACCTGAAGGGATGTATGAGGCCCTGGTGGTTTTTGTAGGCCCTTGAAAGAGCTCCGCTTTGACTCTCATGAGTAGAGAAAGCTTGGTGGGTTTTGAGCAGAGGAGTAACATGACCTGGCACATTTGAATGAAATTTCTCTGACTGCGCATGCTGAGAATAGACTGCGCATGCTGAGAATAGACTGCGCATCTGAGGGCAAAGATGGGAGTAGAGAGACTAGTTAAAAGGCTTCTGCAGTAATTTAGACAAGAGATGATGGATGCTTGGGCCTGGCCCGTAGCTCTGAAGGTGATGACTGATCAAATTCAGGTTATGTCTGAAGGTAGAGCTGATAGGGTTTGCTGTTGGTTCTGATGTGGGGAGGGAGAGGGTGGAGGGAGAGAGAGAGAGAGTGAGAGCTAGGAGTCCAGAGTCATTCCAAGGTGACTTGCTGGAGCCAGTAAGCAAATGGAGTTTCCCTTTGCAGAGAGATGACTATGAGAGTCATTAGGGCAAGTGGGACACGTCCCAGCTGAGATGCCTTTTATACATCCAAGTGAGGATGTTAGTGATAATTCCATCAAAGCAGTGAAAAGTAATCATGCTCTGATGCTAAAATATACCAATTTTCAGGAATTAGGGGAACATCCTTCTATTTGTGTATTCCGTATATATCGATAGTTTTAGCCCTCTGACAATAGCAAAAGAGAGACCGATGGGGAGTGAAATGGTGTTACACTCACCTTTCTTGGAACTGGTACACACCCCACCTTGGCCTCACTCGTCTCTACCAGCAGTTCAAAGTATTTACAAGGAAATGTTCTTAAATGGCTCAGACACCAGTGCACCTCGAATTAAAAAAAAAATGAACATAGTAAAGCCAGACTTATAAAATGTACAATTCATGCTTTCATTTTGTTGCATCATATATTCACATTTTACATTTTTTTAATAAATGAAAATTTTCAAGTAGAGGTTTATATGTGTTACTAATTGACAAGTTACAGTTAATAAGAGAAATTAGTATTAAAAACCATCAGTAATTTATTTGGCACATATTTCTGGAATATCTTCTATATCCCAAAGGCATTACTCCAGGCACTATAGGATTACACAGGAAAAAGAGAAGAAAAGACAGTGTCATTAAGGAGATTATACAACAGTAGTGACAGGAGAGCACACATGCATCCATGGATAACTGTAATGCAAGGCAGAGTGTGAGTTGGGGGGGAATTAAGAAAATCAGGGAAAATTATCAGGAAGAGACGTCATTTGAACTAGGTGTAAGTAATTTGTAGGGTTTTGATGAGTAGATACGCAAGGTGGCATTCTAAGCCAAAGGAGTAACCACAGCAAGAGCAAACGAACCATGTATGTGGCATAGAAGTCACTCAAGGAGAGTGGTTAGTGATCAGGCTGAAAAATAGCTCGGGGTCAGTGCAAGTCTCCAAAGCTATGATAAGTGTTTCAGCTTCATTGGGTAAACAGTGAGAAGCTACTGAAGGTTTTTAAGCAATGAAGTGTCAAGATGCAAGTGATTATTAGGAAAATCTCTCAGTCGGTGTTGGCAAGGTACCATAGCGGTAGAAGTAGTTGGCGGGGACTGGATTAATCCAGGTGAGAGGCCCCTGAGGGCACATTCGAGGTGCGGGAAGGTAGTCAGAGTTTAGCAGTGACAATGGGCCAGAGGAGACATGTTTGAGAATGAGCTCAGAGATGGCACTGATTAGACTTGTTAAGTATAAACTCAGCCCTTAATGAATGGGGAACGTGGGAAGTTTCTGGCTTGGGGAGGAAGAGGATGAACTCGGCAATGAACTTCAGTTGTATTTGAAGAGCCATCACAACACCTAGTTGTGATGTTCACTTGCGATCGAAGGACTACTTGTATATAATCAAAGAAAAGTCAGGAGTAGAAGAAAGAGCTGTAGGAGTCACCCACAGAGAGGGAGCCCGCTCAGGAGAGGAGAACAGACAGAAAACAAACAGCTGTGAAAGACTTCATTTAAGAAGTCGGGGAGGAAACAGTCAAAGAAGGGTCATTAAGGTAAGAGGAATATGAGAAGATTGTATTTTCATGGAACTAAAGGAAGAGAGTATTTGGAAAGGAGGATTGTAAAGAATGTGACAGAAACTCAGGGAGGAAGAGGGTGGAAGAAAGGTCACAGGATCTGAAACTGAGAAGTCATTGATGATCTTGGACAGAGCCCTGAAAAATGATAAAGTGAACAGGAACATGGTTGCAAAAGACACATGAGAGAGGAGTGAGGACCTGGGCATTGGTGAATACACTATTGTTGGGGGAAATCTGATACTAAAAGGAAGGTGCAGTTCCAGCGAGCAGCAGGAGTTAAGGAAAGTGTATGTTTAGGCTGAAAATGTCTTGAAATACTTGAGAGGGACTAATGGAGAGGAAGAGGGTCATGATGGAGAGAACTGTAGATGACTGATGGCTTGTGGTCTGGGAGATGAGGGTGCAAGTGGAATTACCAGCCCCGGCCCAGCCTCTCCCCTTGGCCTTGAGGATCCAGCTGCATAAGACGAGGGTCTGTTCCTGGAACGTGCCTCGCTCTCTCCTGCCTTCAGGTCTTTACTCTTCCGCCCCCTCTGCCTGGAATGTTCTTCCCCACAATTTGCTTGTAGTCATCCTCCTTTTCATCCCTGTGCTCTCCGCAGGATGCCCTTCCCTCACCTCTCCATCTAAAGGCTTGCCTACCTCTCCCACCTACCTGTCCCCTCATTGTCTTCATCACTCATCTTACTACCAGAATTCATCTTTTCATTTTTCCACTTGTTTATTTTCTGTTTTCCCCATTAGACCATAAACTCATGAGCAGGACCTTGTCTATCTTGTTCGTTTCTGTACACGTCTAGAAATCTTGGCACGTGGCAGGTGCGCACCTGGTATAAATTAAGCTAGTTAATGATAGGAGCCGTGACTTTCAAGGAGGGATGGAGGAAGAAGAGAAGTGGTAAAGATACAAAGGAGTTCCATAACAAGACTTGAGAAGAGTGTTTATCTGATATCATCTCTATCCTGAGCAAAGCATCACAGTAGTCTGCTCAGAGTGAGGAATGTTAAGAAAAGTGAAACACCAGGGTTCAGGCTGAGCAGTTGGCCAGAATGCAGCTGAAAGGAAAAGGATGTAAAAGAGTTGGCTCAGGTAGAATTGACGCTCTGCAGGTAGAGGAGGGAAGTAACGGGATGAGGCTGGAAGAATGGGATGCCCCGGAATTAAACTGAGAACCCAAGTAACACAAGAAGATAAAAACGAGGTTTTAACATGGTAATTTTAGCTGACGTGAATAAAGATGCCAAGGAGGTGAATTAGAACGCAGGTATTTGGTGCCCTCAAGGGAGTCTGGGGAACAGGATGAGAGCATTAAATGGCTAGTGTTTAGTGCTGTGAGTTTGGTTTTTGTCTAGATGGTGGAATTAACCAGTCCCAAAGTCCATATGATAAAATACAAGTGCTGAGTTTCTGCTATGAAGAGTAATTTTTATTTCTGATGGATAAATGTTTTTCCTTAACTAGTTAAAGGATTTCCAAATGCAGGGAAGAACTGAACTGTGAGTTCCCTGAAATAGTCCTTGTGAAATACTCCTTTCTGAAGTTTCAGGATCATACATGGTGCCTCGTACACAGTAGACATTCATAAATGTTAAGCAAGTGAATAAAAGAACGATGATGAACTGAGAAATTCAGCATAGCAACTATCAACGGTAATAAAAGTAAATTAAAAACTGTTATTGATTCCTCCAAATTTGATTTCAATCCATTATAAATACTTTGGAGTCACATCTTTATATTCAAATATTTGTTTAGTATTGTCATTTTGTTCATATTAGTAATAAATGCAAAGCATAAAGTTTTTTTAAACATAGTTTTAATTTTTCTACACAAAATTAGTAGACATTTGAGTTCTTACTCTAAAAATTTGAATTAACGCTAATAAACTAGTAGGTAATTCTGTTGCCAGCCTGTTGTGTCACTGTGCATGTTCCTTGAATTCATCTCACTGTGTCTGGTAAAGGGCTTTATGTTTTGCTATGTTTAAATAAATCTGAAAGTTAAATATTTGCTAGCATTTCAAAATCCAGTCAGAAGTGAGGGGTTTAGAAATAGATTTTTCTCTCATTAAGTATAAAGTTGAGGTTCAAAAAGAAGAGAAAAATGCCAGAATAATAAATTACCTAAATGTAACCTTCCCTGTGGGTCTGGGTTGTTTCAGTAGCACACACAATGTTAAGGTTATAAAAGAATCCTAAGTCCAGAGCCTACCTGAGTCTCTGTCAGCAGCAATTTAGACCCAGATGGTATCTTCAATGGCTTTGAGTTAAGAGAAACATGAAATACCTCCACAAGGTCAAAATACTTGAAATAGAGAATCCAAGAGAATAAATGATTGACATTTGCAAAGTGAAAGCTGCTTTTCCAGCCTTTTAAAATCTTTTCAAACCAAATTGAAACAAAGTCCATAAAATATGAACCTTTGAAAAATTGAAGAACATTACTAAATGATGGTAGTCAGTAATTCTCAGAAGTTTTATTAAACCTTTGGTAGTTAAAATTTACCATTCCTTCAGAAATCTATCCAGCTATTTCAAAAAATAACCTTTCTTGAAATAGAAGATATTTTAGAAAATATGGAAAATAGAGAAGTGTAAAATTCCTTAATACTATCAACACCCACAGATAACCAACAGTAATAATTTAATGTATGTATCAATAGCTGTATTAACTTAGCTGACTGAGAGCATACTAAATAAACAGCTCTGCCTTTTACTTTTGAAAAAAAAATTTTGTCTAAATTGATGCAAAAATTAACATCTTTATACAAAAAAATTTGCCAGCATTTCAATTTTTTTCCCTTAGTTTAATATCCCAGTAGAATTACAGGGTCAAATTCCTTTTCCAAAAGGTTGTACTAATTTATATTTTCCCTAACAGAATATCTATTTTATCTAGTTCTTAGTATTAATATTTTTCTTTATTTTTTGGTATTTTTTGGTGAAAAACATTTATTGTTTCCAATTTGTGTCTTTAAGAGTGAAATTGAACATTTGTAATGGATTTGTTATTCGTATTTCATTTTTTGAGAACTGTCTGTTCATATCCTTTGTCAGTTTCTCTTCTATTAATGTCCTAGTGTTCTTTTCATCGCTTATATAAACTTGTTGTACATTTAGGATGATAAAACTCTTTGTGGCAAGTATTTTTGGCATCTGCCTTTTAATTTTGTCATTTAATTTTATGATATACAAAATTATTTGTGTTTCGTGTAATCTGCCAATTCCTTTGTGAAATCTCCAGTATAAGTAGATATTTTAAGCTTCATGATTTGATATTTTAAAATATATGAACACACATCAAACATTTTCCACACTGTTCTTTACTAAGTAAAAAGCTCTTATGAAATTGACATAGTATTTACCAGCTTGGGTTCCTGGTCTATAATTTTAATGGTATCTGAAGGATTATACTGGAATTCTGCCAGCCTGAAGTCATAAAAGGCTTTGAGCAACAATTCAGCATCTTTTTCAAATTTAAGAAAAGCTCCATATGGCATAATTATTCAAAGCTAAGGTCATAGAAACTACTTAAACCTTTGAAATTTATAATTAAAGGATTAATATTAACTTATGAAGACATTGTCATTTTGGCTTAAAATGGATTTCTAATCTCAATTCTGTTCTTTTTACTTTGATCTTTTCCTTGACTTTTTCCTTTGCTAAAAATGTGAAGTTTTGTATCCTTAAATTTTTAAATTAAATATTAAACTCAAATAATTCAGGTTTATAAAAAGTGATTGTCAGACAACATCCACTTTGATTTTTACAATATTCCACAAATGCTGATGAACTTCGAGTTGGCATGGTGTCTTCTGGGTGTATAAGCCACAGCTTGAAATAATGGACTTTAATGATACCTCTAAACATAACAGTAAATTAATCTACAAAAGAAAGAAACTTGCACAAAGGGAAACTTGGAAAACTTTGGGTGTGTACATGATTTGAATATGATGGATTGGTGTTCACTTATATTAAGGTTTAGAATTTTAATATATCTGTAAATGACCTCAACTGTAAACCACCTTATACAAAAAGCAAGACTTTTTGTCATTTTGACAGTATATACAAATCAAGCCAAACCAAATAGTTCAGTTACATCAGTTAATGTATGTCCTTATGTAACAAGAGGAATTGTGTGTTTCTTAGAGACTCAGTTTTGCATCAGTCTCCAGCTCTTTCCTACTTTTTCTGATTCGGAGTAGAATCACAGTGATTTCCACTAAAGAAATACTGGAATCGTGTATGGAGTGTTTGCTTATTAAACAAAAATAGCAGAGTATCTATCATCATTCAGCCTGGAGTATTTACGTTGTCAGGGTTTTACCATCCCCTCCTGAGTGGGGCTGCAGAGTCATGGGTAGAGATGAAAGTGCACTGCTCCAGTTGCAGCAGCTTTCACTGTTTCCTGGCGAATCTCTTGCTCTTTCTCCCTCTGCCTCTGCTCCATGTTAAAGAGCACTCCTGTTTTCTGGCAATAAGGGAGAGCAAATCAATAGCTTAACTTCAAAGTCTAGTTTCCCTAGGCTAGGGAGCTACTTGGAGAAAATTAAAAGACAGTGTATTTTATATTAGGGTTATTTGAAAACAAAATCTAGAATTATAAATGAATCATTATTTATTTTTAAAGTTAAACATTTAAAATTTGCAAGATTAATGCTTGTCATTCTGTAGCCTAACTTCCTAATATTCTAATTGCACCATTACAAATGGGAGTTCTGCCTATCACCAGATATTGTTGGTTTTATCATTTTGGACTTTCTTATGGGAAAATTTTTTACCTAAAATAAAGGGGAAAAAAAATCTCTTAGGTCAGGACAACAAAACATAGTACTTTGACTTGAGAAGCTATTGAAAATAGAGCAGTTTGTTTGCCATCTTCAGAGATTGAGATCCAAACTAAAAGAATTGGGAGTAGGTAAAATGATCAGGTATTTGTGCCCAAAGGGCTTTTATGCATATGTTTATTTTTGTGGGTATTTTAGTGTGTGTATGTGTGTTCAAATTAGTACAGATCGTTATACAATTCTTTTGATTTTTTTGGCTTCATGGACAAACCTATGGGTGTCTGACTGATTAATTTAATCAAAACCTATTTGATATGCAATATTATAATAGTTTCATGTGTACAACATAGTAATTTGACATTTGTATGCATTACAAAAATGATCAACACAATACATTTAGTTACCATCTGTCATCATACAAAGTTAATACAATATTCTTAAAAATTTTATTTATTTATTATTTTTTAATTGACATATAGTCAATTTACAATGTTGTGTTAATTTCTGGTGTACAGCATAGTGATTCACTTATACATATATATATTCCTTTTCGTATTCTTTTTCATAATAGACCATTATAAGGAAATACAATATTATTGACTATAATTATCCATACTATACATTATATTCCCATTATTTATTTTATTTTATTGATTATTATTTATTTTATGACTGGAAGTTTGTACTTTATCCCCTTCACCCATTTTGTGCCATTCCTCAACCTCTCCTTCCTCGGCAACCTTCAAAACTATCCTCTATATCTGTGAGTATGGGTTTGGTTTGGTTTTGTTTGTTTATCTTGCTTTTTAGATTCCATATATGAGTGAAATCATGCAGTATTTGTCTTTCTCTGATTTATTTCATTTAGTGTAAAACTCTGAAGGTCTATCCATGTTGCTGCAAATGGCAAGATTTCTTTATTTTTATGGTTGAGTAATATTGTATTGTATATAAATGTATCACATCTTCTTTATCCATTCATCCATCGATGGCTACTTAGGTTATTTCCATATCTTGGCTATTGTAAATAATGCTGCAGTGAATATAAGGGTGTATATATCTTTTCAAATTAGTGTTTTTACTTTCTTCAGATAGATACCTAGAATGGAATTGCTGGATCATATGGTAGTTCTGTTTTTTAATTTCTTGTTTTCCATAGTGGCTGCACCAATATACATTCCCACCAATAGTGTACGAAGGTGGCCTTTTCTCCACATCTTTGTCAGCACTTATAATTTCTTGTCTTTTTTTAAAATTTATTTTATTTTTGTTATTTATTTTTTGGAGGGAGGTAATTAGGTTTATTTATTTATCTATTTAATTTTAGAGGTGGTACTGGGGACTGAACCCAGGGCCTCATGCATGCTGAGCATGTGCTCTAACACTTGAGCTATATCCTCCCCCACTCTTGTCTTTTTAATAATAGCCATTCTGACAGATGTGAGGTGATATCTCACTATAGTTTTAATTTGCATTTACCTATGAGTTGTGATGTTGAACATCTTTTCAAGTGTCTCTTGGTAATTTGCATGTCTCCTTTGGAAAAGTGTCTATTCAGATCCTCTGCCCAGTTTTTAATCAGTTTGGTCTTTGTTGTTGAGTTGTATGAGTTTTTTGTATATTTCAGATATTCATCCTTTATCAGATATATGCTTTGCAAATATCTTCTCCCATTCAGTAGGTTGGTTTTTCGTTTTGTTCATAGTTGACTTTGCTGTGCAGAAGCTTTTTAGTTTGATGTAGTCCCATTTGTTTATTTTTGCTGTTGTTGCCTTTGCCTTTGGAGTCACATCCAAAACATCATTGCTAAGACTGATTTCAAGGAGTTTACTGCCAATGTTTTCTTCCAGGATTTTTATGATTTCAAGTCTTACATTCAAGCCTTTAACCTAGTTTGAATTTATTTTTGTATATAGTGTAAGAAAGTGGTCCACTTTCATTCTTTTGCATGTAGCTGTCCAGTTTTCCCAACGCCATCTATTGAAGAGATTGTCCTTTCTCCGTTGTATATTCTTGCCTCCTTTGTCATAAATTGACCATATATGTGTGGTTTTATTTCTAGACTCTCTGTTCTGTTTCACTGATGTATAGGTCTATTTTTAGATCAATACCATACTGTTTCGATTACTGTAGCTTTGTAGCATAGTTTGAAATCAGGGCACATGATACCTTCAACTTTGTTGTTCTTTCTCAAGATTGCTTTGGCTATTTAGGGGTCTTTTGTGGTTCTGTACAAATTTTAGAATTGTTTGTTCTAGTTCTGTGAAAAATGCCATTGAAATTTTGGTAGGGATTGCATTAAATCTGTACATTGCTTTGAGTAGTATGGACCAGAAAAAGTGCAGTTGGCTTAAACCTCTTTATCTTCACTAGTCATCAAGGAAAATACTAATTAAGACAAGATACTACTTTTCACATATTGAATAAACACATTATTTTAAATAATACCAAGTACTGTTTTTGATTAATAATACCAAAAACCATAGATGCAAAAATTCTCTAAAATGCTGTTAGTGCACATATAAATTGGTACAACCTTCTGAAAGCCTTCGGTAACCTACATTATTGACTTTTAAAATATCCATCTCTTATGATTTAGTAATCCGTTTCTTGGTTAGCTTAATATTGATATCAAAACCCCAAAAAGATATCTCTCTAAAAACAAGTTAATCTTACTCATGAATATTGTAAAAAAATTCAAATCAAATATTAGACAATAGAATCTAGTAGTGATTTAAAACATCATATACCATGACCATATGAGTTTTATTCCAGGAATGCAAAGATGGCTTGATACTAGGAATGCTATTAGTATAATTCACTAAATTGATCAATCAAAAGAGAAAAATTTATATAGTTTTCTCCATTTTATTCACAATGAGCCTGAGCTGCTGTTAAAAAAAGAACCCCAAAATATGGTGGATAAATGAAATTGGGAGTTTATTTTGCTCTCTCATAACAGTCTGGTTTGGGGATGGAGCAGATTCTGAGCAGGTCGTTTAGGAACCCAGGCTGGCTGGTGGAATGGCTCCATCGTCTTCAACATGGAACTTCCATCTCTTTATTAAATGGTTCCAGTTGTCGCCATTTCCCAACCAGCAAGAAGAGGGAAAAGGAAGATGAGGAAGACAAGTAATTTGCTTTTCAGGAAGTGCTATGGCCATTGCATATATCATTCTCACATTCCACTGGAGAAATCTTAGTCCTAGGGCTGCGCCTGGAGAAACAAGAACTTGTTAGCATGTGCAACATTAAAAGTTGGGTGATTATTATTTTTAAAAAAGAAGAACAGATGCCAGAGGACAATTAGCAGGCCATGGCACATTCTTAATGCTTTTAGCATGTAATATCTATTTTGTGTATCATGGTCCTAGATGCTTGATAGAGAAATGAACAAAACAGGCAGATATTCCTGTCTTCTCAGAGCTCACATTCTAGCAGGAAAAACAGACCTTAAGCCAAGAACATCCTACATAAGTAACATACATAGAATTTTAAGAAGTGTCTAAGTGCTGTTGAATACAATGATAGAGAAAGTTACGGGAGGCTCTGGAGTGCCAGAGTAGGGACCATTTAAAGTGTGTGGTCAGTGTTGGCCTCACTGGTAAGGTCAGTGAAGGAGCTGAGTTAGCCATGTAGATATTTGGAGGAAAAAATTTCGGATAGGATGAACGGCCAATGCAAAGACTCCCAGATGGGAGCGTGGCTGGTGCGGTTACAGAATAGCAGGGAAGCCAGTGTGGAGAGAGCGGAGTAGACAAAGGAGGGAGAGTGGGAGATGAAGTTTGGGGGATCCCAAGGGTCCTGAGCATACAGGCCCTTTGAGGCTGTTGTAAGAATTTTAACTCCGAGTAATGGAAGAAGATTAGGATATTATGCCAAGGAATGATATGATCTGACTTAGGCTTGAAAAGATCATTCTGGTTGTGTGAGAAAAAAAGGTGAGAAACCAATTAGAAGGGCACAGCAGTAATCCTAGTGAGAGATGATGGGGACTTAGACCAGAGTGGCACCAGCAGAGGTGGTCAGATTCTGGGTATATTTTAAAGTTGGAGACAACACAACTTTGAGGGATTTGATATGGGATATGAGACTGACAAAAAGTAAGCCACTGATAAGCGTATATTTAGGGGGAAAATGGAAATATGCTAGTTCATTTCTTTGTGGAATGGCTTTATTTGTGATTTTTAAATTGTTCAATTTTCTAAATGTCCTATGTTATAACCACTTTGTAAGCTGAACAGTGATGTACGATAGTCACCATCTAGTTATATTGTCACCCTACCTCTAAGCCCTAGGGCATCTTCAACCTGCTTCCCGTTTTCTGCCCCTGGGATCAGAGTCACAAGGAAAAGGATGTGCTGGCCCTCAGGCCTGGCCTTACATCAGCTGACATCAGACACTGAGCAGGATGATTGTGATGTCACCAGCCCCTCTCACCCCTGCCTGAATCCCTGTCCCCTGACCAAATCACCTTTCTATCATGGCAGGGAGGCTGCGCCCTCATTAGCATCAAAAAAGCAGCTTTGCCTGTCCTGCAGCCTGCTCCTAGGGCTCTCGTCTTTGCTTCTGAAATCTTCATAGGGGCCAGAGCAAATGTGGGCTTCTCTGACTTTAGACCCCTCATCTCCCAAAGAAAGTCAAGCCCAGGGTCTGCTAGGGATGAAAGGAGGATGTGGCAATGCCCCTGAGACAGAGCTGGCTGGTAGTCTGAGGCCCCTGAGGGACACAGGACCATCTGGCCTCAAAGAAAAGAAGGTAAGATGAGACACCCTCTGTGTTCCTGAGACAGGGATCTTTCTAAAAGGCAAATGTCATTCCTGGGTTGGAGCAGGCACTGGCAGTGTAAAAACAGCTTTCCCCTCAAGGTGAGTTATTTTAATGGGCAAGAATAATGTAACGAATGAGACTGTGATGCCATTTGACTGAAATCAGAGCCATCCTAGATCTGATGGACAGTGTGCCCTGAGAAACCCCCGAGAAGGTGTCTGGACATTTGTCAGGGTGGAGTAGGAATCAGGCAGAATTGCAGGACAAGGTAGCTTGTGAGCAAATGGCATTTCCATCTCCTGCTTAAAAACTTAGTTTCATTGCCCACAACAAAATGAGTTTGCCACAGCTCCTTAGCTTTCTGACCAAGGATTTATATAATCTCATTTCTCCTCTTCTACCTTTCTTTTTTTTCTTCTTATTTATTTTAATTACCTTAATTTTTAATGTACAGTTTAGCAGCATTAAGTACATTTACATTTTTGTGCAGCCATCACCACAATCCACCTCCAGACCTTCTTTCATCTTGCAAAACCTAAACTGTACGGAATAAACACTAATTCCCTATGTTCCCTTCCCCCTAGTTTCTGGCAGCCTTCGTTCCATCTTCTGTCTCTGTATATTTGACTACTCTAGGTACTTCACATGAGTGGAATCAAACAGTATTTGTCTTCTTGTGACTGGTGTTTATCACTTAGCGTGATGTCTTCAGGGTTTATCCATGTGCTAACATATGTTGGAATTTCTTTTTTTTTTAAGGCTAAATAACATTCCACTGTATGTATATACCACATTTTGTTTATCCATTCATCCCATCAGTGGACACTTGGGTTGCTTACACCTTTTGAATGCTGCTATGAACATGGGTACACAAATGTCTAAGTTCCTGCTTTCAGTTATTTGGGGCATATATCGAGAAGTGGAATTGCTGGATTATGTGGTAATTCTGTTTTTACTTTTTTGAGAAATCTGCCATACTGTCTTCCATAGCTGCTGTACCATTTTACATTCCCACCAGCAGGTCACAAGGATTCCAGTTTCTCCACATTATTGCCAACACTTGTTTTCGGTTTCCTTTATTTTTATAACAGCTGTCATGATGAGTATGAAGGGGTATCTTCCTTTACCTTTCTTAACTGTCTCTCCCACCACAGACACAATATGTGCTGTGCCCAGCCCAGAGGACTCCCTTCTGTAAACAAATAGGCTATAAACAGTCTTTCTTCATGGCGTCATACGTGTTGTTCCCTCTGCCTGGAAGACTCCATAAACTCATTGTCCTCATTCAAACATGTTACCTGTCCCTGGCTTCCTCCTTCCTACACCAACTCATAAGAAATCATGCTCTTTCCTATACTCCTGTAACTCTTCATTCATTCCTCTCTTTTTAAAACATTTTTATCAAGATATAATTTACATACAGATAATGTATAATTCTGTAAATTTTGACAAACCATCTCCACAATCAAGATAACTGTTCCATCCCCCCAAATATTCCTCCAGACCTTTGGTGTCTCCCTAATTCCCTCCCCTTGCCCCTTCTCCTGGTAACCACTCATCTGTGACTATAGATTTGCCTTTTCTAGAATGTCATATAAATGAATCATTCATTCAACATAGAGCCTTTTGAGTCTGATTTCCTTCCTTTAGCATCGTGCATTTGAGATTCTTTCACATTGTGTGTAGCAGTAGACCGTTCTTTTTTATTGATAATAATATTGCTTGGGTGTTTATACCAGTTTGTTTATCCATTCTCCAGTTGGAAAATATTTGGGTTGTTAAACATTCACGTGAAGGTTTTGTGTGAACATAAATGTTTAATTTCACTTGGGTAAATAGCCAGGAGTGGGATTGCGGAGTTTTATGTTAAATATATTTTTTAATTTTATTAGAAACTTCCACACGGTTTTTCCAAAGTGGCCGTGTTGTTTTGCATTCCCATCAGCAATGTATGATAGCTGCAGTTGCTCTGTGTCCTCACCAGTATGTAATAGTCTTGTTTGTAATGTTATTTTAGCCACTCTAATAGGTATATTTCATTGCATGTTTATGTCCCTAGTAACTGATAATGTTGAGCATCTTTTCATGTGTGTATTTGTCAGCTGAATATGTTCCTTGCTAAAGTTTTTATTTAAGTATTTTTCCAATTTTATATTCAGTTGTTTATTTTCTTATTATTGAATTTTGAGAGTTCTTTTTATATTTTAGATACAAGTCCTTTAAAAGATACATGATTTGTAAACACTCTTCACAGTCAATGGCTTCTTTTCATTCTTTTAACAATGTCTTTCAAAGAGCACAGGTTCTTAATTTTTATGAAGTCCAGTTTATCAATTTGTTCTTTCATAGATCGTGCTTTTGGTGTCATACCTAAGAAATTTTTGCCTAACCAAATGTCACAAGGATTTTCTCCTATTTTCTTCTAGAAGTTTCGTAGTTTCAAGTTTTGTATTTGTGTCTGTGGTCCATTTTGAGTCAATTTTTGTGAATCGAGCAAGATATAGATTAAGATTCAATTGTTCTAGCATAATTTGTTGAAAAGACTATCTTTTCTCCATTGAATTGCCTTTGCAGCTTTGTTGAAAATCAGTTGACCATACATGTGTGAAGTAACTCTAATTTATTCTACTGATATGTATTTCTATCCATTTCCAATACCAACTGCCCTAATTATTGTAGCTTTTATAGTCAGTCTTGGAGACAGGTAACATGGGTTGTCCAACTTTGCTCTTTTTTAAAATTGTTTTGCCTGTGATAGTTCCCTTTGCTCTTAGAATTGGTATAATCAAGTCTACACAAAATCCTGCTGGGATTTTTTTTTTACTTGGAAGAAATTGATTTCTTAATGATAATGAGTACTCTAATCCATGAAGTTAAACTATCTTGTCATTTATTTAGTTTTCTTTAATTTCTTTCATCAGTGTTTATTGTTCTCAGCATATAAATGTTACATTTATTTTGTTAACTTATACCTAATTATTTCATGTTTTTAACTGTAATTCCCAATTGCTCATTACTAATATATAAAAATATAGTTGAGTTTTTTACAGTGATCGTGTATCCTGTGACCTTCTAAACTCAGTAGTTCTGGTTGCTTTTTTGGTAGATTCTTTAGAATTTCTACATGATCAGATAAGTATCTGTTATTTAATAGTTTTCCATATGAGGGATTAATTTTAATTTAATGAAGTAGCATATAATCAACATATTTTATTTCTCATAGTAGCATGTTTTATTACTAGACTGGTAAATTTTAGAAAATGACTTCTCAAAACAAACATAACAAATGAAAAGTCAAATGAAATCACACCAATCGTAGAAAATACATACAGAATATGGAGGCAGGAGCATGTTTAGTTTCCCAGTTTATTTTATTGTGTCCTATGACACATATATGATTTTTTAAATAACAATAATATACATAAACAAATTGTAGGCCAAGTAATAGGTATTTTTAAGTACCTCTTTTTAAGATACAAGTTATTCTTGTTCCTGACTCTCCATATTAATCATTCTTTTTAAACCAAATGATTTAAAATAATAGTTTATGCATATATTCTAAATATTGGATTGGATTGAGAGCCTCTACTACTTAAATATTACAAAATTTTTGCAAAAGCTATAATATTGAAATCAGGCCCAAAAGATATTTCTCCTACACACACACACACACACACACACACACACACACAAATGGGTGAAAAAAAAAATCCACCATTGCTTGTACTATGTCATTCTCAGTAACTGAATGTCTTTTTTAAAAAATACTACTTCAATAGTGGAGAAGTTTTTTAAAGTACTGGAATTCTCAAATTATGTAGAAAAATCTCTTTAACTCCCACGTCTTAAATTTTAATACCCTTTAAAATATTTTATTTCTTTTAATTGATTAATTAGAACATTAGGGTATATTTTGAACTTTATATTCTGATATATACAGATATATAGAGATAGATAGATCGATCAATCTAGAGAGAGAGAGAGATCGCACGCTGAGATCTGTGTCCAAAAAAGTTACTAATGCATACACATACAAGCATATGTCCACAGAGCACACTGATCAGTCTCAGTAATAGTACAGGCTGCATCATTAAACTATGGCTAAGACACTAACCCGCCAGGTGTAGAGGTCTGTATACTATTTTAAAATTTTTTCACAATGTATTACAAATTATTATTGGAAAAAAGAAAAGCTACATTTTTAAGTGTGTGCAGATGTGAATTTTGGCTAACAGAACTGTTTTTAATATTCATCTACGGTATTTTCTTGGCAAAGAAAATGGACATTTGTTCCCACTGCATGAGTTTAACACATCAGTAGACATCCAAGGAATACTCTAAGGAAGCAACCTTGGGTCATGGAAAATATCTCATAAAACATCGGTATCTTTGAATCGTATTTGTGACAGTTGCTTTTATTATTATACTTTATATTATTATTGCATGAGGAACTGTAACAGATATTTAAAGAAGATTTTAAATATTTATAATTTAGGCCTGTATTTCTATTAATTATTGCCATGCTAATGTAGATTATGGTGTTTATTTAACCTGGATCACCTTATTAAGTTGAAGGAAGTTTCATACATTTTAGAGACTTCTGAGAGCAAGGAATTATTAGAATTGCCATATACAGATCATAACTAACTGTCCATTTAATCCTGTATTTGGTGTTAAATAGCACAAAGAGGGGGTAAGTGGCTGATGTAAACTTACAAATCTTTAGTTTCCCTAATTTGTGGGTGAATGAGTCAACATATATTTAACAAGCATTTACTGTATGCTTAGCTCAGTGCTGATCAGAAAGAGGAATGTAAATCTGTCCGTGCTTTCTGGAAGCTTTTATTATTGTGATGATAATCAGAAATACAAGCATTAAAGAGCTTTAAAAACTATATAGCTATACATAATAAAGTTCCTGATTAGAATACAATGCTAGAAATCTGAGGTCTGTGGTAATCAGAGGCTGGAGAAGATGGTCCTTGAAGTACAATATTTGAATTGACACTAGACAAAAAGAATTTTCTGAGGCAGTCCAAGGGGATAAAGTGGCAAGCTAAGAGATTAGGATACATTGGGGGAATATCAAGCAGTAAGTATCAAAACTCTACTTACAAAAAAAGATAGAAGATGACTTCGTAAAACTTTTTTACGAAGTTTTACACTTACTGAGAAGTTTAAAAAAATAGTGCAGAGAATCCCCATACACCCTTCACCCAGCTCCCCCGCCCCAACCATGTGAGCATCTTATTTATTCATAGTATGATCATTGAAACCAGGAAATTAACATTGGTTTAAAAAAAAAAAATTTACATTGGTAAATGTACAGACCTTGTTTGAATTTCACCAGTTTTCCTACTAATGGTCTATTTTTGATATTCCAAGATCCAACCCAGGATCTCACATTGCATTTAGTTGTCATATGTTTTTCGTCTCCTCCAATCTGTAACACTTCCCCAGTCTTTCCTTATTTTTCATGACCCGGACACTTTTGAATAGTGCTAGTTATTTTGTAGAATGTTTCTCACTTTGGATTTCAAAGATGCTTCTCACTTTTGAACTCAAAGATAACTTTTTAGATGCAAGTTTTTTTAGAGTAAGGAATCAAATTTAGGGGGAGATAAAAGAAAAAAAAATAACATGATACTAGAGTTAAGGTTAGTGAAAAAAAAACAATGAATGCTAGGAGGGCTTGTATACCTCCTAGAGAGGGACCTGAATTTGGCTGTACATTTTTTTCAGGAACAAATGTAAAGACAGCATCATGATTAGAAAAAGATTCAATGCAAGTCATTAGTCAAATTTCTGGAATTGAAATCTTCAGAGAAAAATTTACTAGGGGTTCTCATGAAGAAAATAGCATGTAATGTGGTTAACATCCTCAAAACATTCTCATGGAACATAACATTTTTATGGGATATTTTCTTAAAATGGAGGTGTAATAGGCATTATTTTGAATTTAACTTTTCTACAAACAGAATGATAATCAGAGTGAGATGTAGTGTATTAGAAGTCAATCTGAGCTACAGAGGTCCTTAAGAACTCACAAACTGTTACATAAAGTTTGTGAAATTATTTGGGGAACAAACAAATTACTGACTAGATAGATTTTACTTTAGCAAAAACTGAATCTGTGCTATTTGAATGGTGATGTGCTAAATAACCAAAATCTTCTTATAATAGTACTTTCTCTGGAATAGAAATCATTTAATCTCAAACTATGTAAAATGGATTAAATAGAGATGGCCTCAAATGACCTTTTTTATAAGATAGTCCCACAACATTAACCTTGAAGAGAAAGTTAACAGAATTGAGATTTGTCAAGCATTTGCTTTATTTGTTGTAATTCTTGAGAGACTTTTTACTACAGATTTTGCTTTTTCCAAATTGAAGTATGGTTGGGTTACAATATTGTATTTGTTTCAGGTGTAATTCATATTAATTCATAGTAATTCAGTATTTTTACAGATTATACTTCATTAAATGTTATTACAAGAAAATGGCTTTAATTCCCTGTGCTATATAACATATCCTTGTTGCATATCTATTTTATGCATAGTAGTTTGTATCTCTTAATTCCATATCTCTTAATTTGCTCCTTCCCCTTTTCTTCTCCCTCTGTTGACCACTAGTTTGTTTTCTGTATCTGTGAGTCTGTTTCTGTTTTACTATATGCATTCATTTATATTATTTTTAGGTTCTACATATAAGTGATATCATACAGTATTTGTGTCTAACTTCATGAAGCATGATATTCTCTAGGTCCATCCACATTGCTGCAAATGACAGAATTTCCTTCTTTTTATGGCTGAGTAATATTCCATTGTATGTATACACCACAACTTCTTTATCCATTTGTCTGTTGATGGACACTTGAGTTGCTTCCATATCTTGGCTATTGTAAATAGTGATGCTAGGAACATTGGGGTGAGTGTATCTTTTTAAATTAGTGTTCTATTTTGCTTCTGATGATAATTTAGTCCACTGGAACTGAATCCTGAGAAAAGATGTAAAGAGAATTGAGAGGGAGAGAAAAAGTGTTCATATGCTGCTTCAGTTGTCTCTCATTAATTTTCTATTTCTAAAGAACTAAAATTATTTAAAATTTTTACATTATCTTAAAACATGTGACTTTTGATCTGCAATGAAGGCTTTGCTATTTTTAACCAAAAAACTTAAAAATCCCTTTCACAACATTTATAAGAATGACTGTCTACCTGAGGTATGCAAAATAAGTGTATTTGTACATTTAGAAAATTTTTTAGTGAAGGAACACTAAATGTATAGTTACTTCTTTCATTGTATATCACATGAGGGTCTGAATCTGTGGATTATTTTGTAAATTGCCACATCACCAGTTTAATTTGGTTGAACTTAAAATTCAAGGTAAGCATTTACCGTGTACTTAAAATATGAGCTTGGAAATGTGTTAAGGACCAGCGATACAAAGAAGAAAAGTTACCATTATAGATTAAAACATAAAGGATTAAAATATATTTTAACATAGTTTTTTTAAAAAAAGTCACAAATTAGTTTATTTCCCATAAAATGTAGCTGAGTATGAAACAGCCCCAACATAGTATCAGCTCAAGTTAGATAAAGAACTAACCCAGGGTAAGTGGACTGTACTTGGCAGGGTTTATAGAATTTCCATATTATCTGCCTTTACTAGGTTACATGCTGAAAATAAAATACTATAAAAGTTTCCAGTCAGAGTGATGCTTTGACATGACTTTTAACTACCCTGTACGATCTTTTTAAAATGTGCCTTATATGGACAAAGAATTAGACAGCATGTTAATCAAAAATCCAGATGGGAAGATTGAGTTTTGTTTTGTAAATACTATTTGAGAACTGAGGAATAGAACCAGGTCAAAATTGTTGAAAGTTATAAACCCAATCTTTACTCTTCAAAAGCTATAAATAGCACAATTTTTGACAGGCAATTCTTGGGGAAATCTTAAGTTTTAAAAACAGTATGTGCCAAGACTTACCTGAGCATAAAGGGAGTCTGATTTTTGCTTTGATTAGATTTCTGAAGAAGGAAAGAAAGGTATTTTAGAAACTATTTTGTAATCTTTTTCAAATAGCTATTGGTTATTTCAACCTCACACATCTTTTTTTAAAATTTTTACTGATGTATAATTGACTTACAGTATTATATTATTTCCAGGTTAGTGATTAGTGATGTTGAGCATCTTTTCATGTACCTGTTGGCCATCTATATCTCTTTTGGAAGAATGTTGACGTAGGTCCTCTGCTCATTTTTAAATTTTGTTGTTGTTGTTGTTATAATGTTTTAGGAGTTCTTTTGGATATTATTTTGTATATTAACCAAAATAATGTTTTGTTGATCATTTCCTTTGCTGTACAAAAGCATTTTAATTTGATGTAGTCTTATTTGCTTATTTTTGCTTTCAGTGCTCTTTCTAAGGAGACATTCAAAATATTATATTGATTACAACATCAAAGAGCATACTGCCTATATTTTCTTCTGTGTGCTTTATGGTTTCAGGTCTTACATGTGAGTCTTTAATCCATTTTGAGATTTTTTTTGTATACTGTGTGAGAAAGTATTCCAGTTTGATTGTTTTGCATGTAGCTGTTTAGTTTTCCCAACAGCATTTATTAAAAAGGCAGTATTTTCCCCATTGTACATTTTGCCACCTTTGTCATAGATTAATTGACCATATAGGGGTTGGTTCATTTCTGGGTTCTATTCAGTTCCATCAATCTGTGTTTCTGTATTTGTGCCAGTACCATACTGTTTTGAGTACTATAGCTTGGTAACATAGTTTGAAACCAGGGACCATGATACCACCAGCTTTGTTCTTCTTTCTCAACATTGTTTTGGCTATTTAGGGTCTTTTGTGTTCCCATTCAAATTTTAGAATTATTTTTTTTTTCTAGTACTGTGAAAAATACCATTGATATTTTGATAGGGACTGCACTGAATATATAGATTGCCTTGCATAGTATGATCATTTTAAACAATATTCTTACAACTCATGAGCATGGTACACCTTTACATTTGTTTGCGTTATCTTCAGTTTCTTTCAACAGTGTCATAGTTTTCTAAGTAAAACTTTGGTTAGAGTTATTCCTAGGTATTTTACTCTTTGATGCTATTGTAAATGGTATTGATTTCTTCATTTTTCTTTCTGATAATTCAGTTAGCATATATATATATATATATATATATATAGAAACGCAACAGATTTCTGCATATTATTAATGTATTTATTGTGGATATAGATGATTTTACTATTTTCATCTTTTAACGCTCCTACTTTATAAGTGGTTGATCTACAACCTTTCTTTCCTGCATGTTTGCCTTTACCAGTGAGTTTTTTCTTTTATAATTTTCATATTTCTAGTTGTGGTCATTTCCACTTAGAGAATACCTTTAACATTTCTTGTAAAGCTGGTTTAGTGATGGTTTAGAGCTTTTGCTTCTCTATAAAACTGTTCATCTCTCCTTCAAATCTGAATGATAGCCTTGCTGGGTAGGTTGGTTATATTTCCTGGTACTGGAGAAGTGGTGTTATGTAGGAGATGTCCTGTGGAGTCCAGCAGCATACTCCCCTTGAGTCACCAGAGCTGTATGCTCTAGGAGTGCCCCCTATGTGGGTTGCATGGGCCTTCCTGTTTTGGCTCAGTTGATTACTATGGGTGTGCTTATAGAAGGGGCTCACTCCCAGCCCTGGTAGCTGCAAGGCCCTGCTACAGCTGCATGTATGGCCTGGGGCATCCCCATGGCTGGTGTTGGCCTGCTGGAAGATCAGGCCAGATCCCAGGGTGGCTGGCTTCAGGGCTGGGTTTGGAGACCCTGGGGCTGGTGCTGGCCTGCTGGTGGGCAGGGCTGAGTTCCTTTGCAGCTGGATGCTCAGCCTCTGCTGAGGGGTGAGGGATGGGTCCCAGGACTGGTGCCAACCCGCTGGTGGTCAGGTAAGCCCCTGGTGCTAATAGGTTAGAGGGAGAACTCCAAAATGTTACTTGCCAGCACCAGTGTTCTTGTGGTGTAATGAACTCCCAAAAGGGCTGCCACCAGCATCTATGTCCCTAGGGGTAGCCCAGGTTACCTCCTGCCTCTCCAGGAAACTCTCCAACATCAGCAGGTGGGCTGACCCAGGGTCTTTTCAAATTATTGCCTCAGCGCTGGGACTGAGAGCATGTGAGATTTTACGTACACCGTTTAAGAGCAGAGTCTCTGTTTCCTACAGCCCTCTGCCTCTCCTGTATGGAAGCCCCACTGGCCTTCAAAGCCAGATGTTCTGGGGGGCTTGTCTTCCCGGTGCAGGACCCCTAGGCTGGGGAGCCTGATGGGGGGTTCGGATCCCTCACTCCGTAGAGAGAACCTCTCTACTTGTGATCATCCTCCTGTTTGTGGGTTGCCTGCCCTGGGGGTGTGGGTCTTGACTATTCTGCATCTTTGCCCTTCCTGCCAATCTCGTTGTGGTTCCTTCTTTATATTTTCAGTTGTGGAAAATCTTTTTTGCTTGTCTTTCATTGTTCTCATAGATAATTGCTCTGTAAATAGTTGTAATTTTGGTGTGCCTGTGGGAGGAAGTGAGCTCAGGGTCTTCCTGCTCTACCATCTTCTCACACACCATCACATCAAGTATTTCAGCCACTGTTTTGTGATAGTTTTAATTAGATAATATTTTGGTTTTGTTTGCATAACTTGAGTGGTTTTTTAACCCCCTAATTAAATGAAGAACATTAGTCAATATGCTGAATATTCACATTTCTATTTAATTGCTAATTAATATGTAACAATCCCCTTTAATAATATTTGTTTATAAACTAACCTTTACTTTTATACTATATCCAACATTATTTATATATTTTATATGTACATATACATAAATTATCAGTTATATTGTCTGTTCACACACAATATATTTTTAAGTGAGGTAGGAAAAAAACATGTTAGGGAACATTTTATTTTTTGCTTTCACAAATACTTGGTAATCTCTGTATTCAAGTAGCTGTGCCAGTGTTCTCTATAAGAATTATAAATAACTTCTTCTACAATCTCTTTATGGAATTAGCTTAAGGGTAATGAGTGAGTGGATAAACAACTACATTTTAAACCAGACGACTACACTGGTGAATTTTATCAAACATTTAAGAAAGACTGAAAAATTGTGCTCTACACTGAAAATTGACACATTGTAAACTGACTATAACTCAATAAAATAAAAAATAAAGAATACCAATTTAATACAAACTCTTTCAGAGAACAGAAGAGGAGAAACACTTCCCAATTTTTCCTATGAACTTAGCATTACCTGATACCCAAACTAGACAAAGATATGGAAAGAAAACTGCAGACTACAGGCACAGAAAAATCCTTAACAAAACATTAACCAACCCAATCTAGCAATATAAAAATAGGAGAGCACATTATGGTCAAGTGGGATTTATCCCAGGAATGCAAAATTGGTTCAACATTCAAAAATCAGTGTAATTCATCATATTAAAAGACAAAAAAAAAAGAAAAAGAAAAATCACAATAACATCACAGTAGATGCAGAAAAAGGATTTGACAAAGTTTAACACCTATTCATGATAATAACTCTCAGAAAACTAGGAGAAAGAGCAGATACCAAAAAAAAGGAAGATCCATAGGCCAAAATATACTTAACAGTGACAGACTCTATGATTTTTCCCTAAGATTGGAAACAAGGCCAGAGTGTCCAGTCTCATCCCTTCTGTTCCATTTTTTACTGGAGGTCCTAATCAGTGCACAACAAGTAATAAATAAATAAATAGCATACATATCCCAGAAAGGAAAACGTAAAATTGTCTTGATTTGCAGACCACATGTCATCTACATAAAATAATCAAAAGGAATTTAAAAAACAAAAAATTAAAAACCCTACTAGAACTAATAAGTAAGTTTAGCAGGGTCACAAGGTACCGGTATGCAAAATCAATTGTATTTCTATGTCCTAGCAGTGAATGATTGGAAATTGACATTGTAAAAATCAACACTATTTACGATAGCAAAACAAATATAACATACTCAAAATATTTGTAACAAAAATCAGTTTAATAAATATGTGCAAAACTTATACACTGACAACTACAAAGCATTGTTGATATAAATTGAAGAAGACCTATATAATAGATAAATATCAAATTCATGGGTGAGAAGATTCAATATTGTTAGACTGTCATTTCTCCCAAATTGATTCGTAGATTAAGTGCAGTCTAAAGCAAAATCTCATCAGTTTTCTTGTGTTGAAATTAATAAACTGACTCTAAATTTCATTTGAAAATCGAGTCTGGAAAAGAACAAAGTTGGGTGACTTACATTTCCTGATTTCATGACCAACTATCAAGCTACAGTAATCAAGAGAATGTGGAATTGGTATGGGAATAAACACATCAATTAATGAAACAATATAAAGAGTCCTTAAATAGACCTATACATTCGTATCAATTGGTTTTTGACCAGAAATTGTGCTAAGATAATGAATGGGGCAAGGATAGCCTTTTCACGCATAGTTCTAGAACAGTTGACTATCCATAAAGGGGAAAAAAGAGGCTTTACTTTCACCTCACACTTATACAAAAGTAATGTGAAATAAATCATGGACCTAAACATAAATGCTCAAAGTATAAAATCCTAGGAAAAAACCTTAGTGATGCTGGTTCAGGCAAAATTTTCTTTTTGGACTCAAAAAGCATGAGCTGTGAAAGAAAAAATTGATAAATTGGACCTAATCAAAATCAAAACTTTTTCTTTTCAAAAGACTCTTTAAGAAAATTTTAAAAGGCAAGCCATGGACTGGGAGAAAATATTTGCAAAATATATATATTATATAAAGGATTTTTGTCTAGCACATGTAAAGAATACTTACAAGTTAATAATAATAAGACATTACACTTAAAAAATTCAGAAAGTCATTTAATAGACTGTTCACCACAGAAGATGCCCTATAGTAATTGAAATTTTTACTGTTGTTGAGGCACTGGGTTTATCTAATGAACCCATGAAAACTGAAATCCAGGCAGATCAGAATGTGCACAGCAAGGGCTACCTGTATTTTAAAAACATAGTCACAACTACTTTCGAAGTTAATAAGTTTCATGTGTTTTCATTTGTACTAAGTGTCAGACAAGGGACACGTCCTATTTTATTTAGGGGAGAGCACCACACGGTGAATGTGTTGACATCCGGTATTAAACACTCTTTGTCCTAATTGCCCTTACCGAGGGTAATGAAAATGGCCAACATTGATTGCATCAAGTGTCAAGCATAGTTGTAAAGGCTTGTCTCATTGTCTCCTCTTACAGCAAAGCAACTAGTTACTCTCTTTGTGGAGGCTTAGGTAGGGTCAGTAATTTGAAGGGAAGAATCAAACTCAGTTTGACTCTAGAACCTGTGCCTTCATGACTGTCATACATGTGGTGACAATATGTGTGGTGACTGTGCTGAGAAGGGAAATACAGGGAGCTCTGAGAACATGCCAGAGGGGACAACATAGCTTTGAGACAGAGACAGACTTCCCCGAGGAAACAGTGCTAACACTTCTTTAATAAGAATGAACGCTGAACACACATGCAGGAGAGACGTGGGTTCTAGCCAGGCCTTTGTCAGCAACTGGCTAAGCAGTCTAGACCAGTGACGTCTCTGAACAAGAGCCCGTCCTTCACTTACACAGCTACTGTCTTTTCAAGTTTCAACTTAACGCTTTCTCTCTTCTATTGAGAGAAATGGGCACCTTGGTGGATAAAGATGTTTATTACCTGGGTTTAACTATGTTTGCAAATAATTACTTTGTTTACTATCTTCTTTTCCTTTCTCATTTCCACCCCAACAATTTGATTAGAAAATTTAAGATTTTTTAATAGGACTGTTCTTGTTAAAAATTGACATCAATGTCATGAAACAAATTAACTACCTTCTCTGTATTTTCTTAAGGTCAAACAACCTAGATTCTCTGTTTAGCACTTACTTGTGCTCAAATTCTTGAAAATAATTGATGTGATTGGTCATCTTGAATGTTTGGTATCTGACTCATCTTTAGCTCTCATTTGTTCACTTTGAACGTGATCTCACATCCATTTGACTTAATGTACCTTTCCAAGCATAAGTGTTGGTCCAGATCGCTGGATAAGAACCATACCTCTTCCTGGTGTTTCTATATAGGATGACCAGAAGTATAATCTTCCTATAGCATCCTGCTAGTCACCTGCACTCTGTGGTATCAGAGGAAATAGTCAGGCATTATCTTTTTAAAGTTCAAGTATAGTTGATTTACAATATTGTGTTAACTTCAGGTATATAGCATAGTGATTCAGTATTTTTGAAGATTATATTCCATTACAGGTTATTACAAGACAATGGGTATAATTCTCCGTGTTATACAAGATATCCTTGCTGCTTATCTTTTTTTTTTTTTTGGATGGAGGTACTGGGAGTTGAACCCAGGACCTCGTGCAGAGGTAAGCATGTGCTTTACCACTGAGCTATCACTCTCCCCACAAATCTGTTTTATAGATAGTAGCTTGTATCTGTTAATCCCACACTCCTAATTTGTCCCTCCCCTACCTCCCTATCCCCTTTGGTAACCATAAGTTTTTCTTTTCTACATCTGCAAGTCTGTTTCTGTTTTGTATATTGATTCATTTTTGTTATTTTTTATATTCCATGTATAAATGATATCATATGGTAATTGTCTTTCTCTGACTTATTTCACTAAACATAATATTCTCTAGGTCTATCCATGTTGCTGCAAATGTATGCTTTTTTTTCACTCATGCATTATCTCGTTATTTGAAATTTATGTTGGATTTTTGCTTTGTGCTTTAATTTGCACTAAAATTTATACTTTTATATGAGTAATATCTTTGTTCAGTAACAGCTTCAGAAAAGCAGTGTCTGCTTTTGCTTTCAATCTTAAAAATGTTAAAAAGAAGCTTTCATCTCATATAAATTCTAAAGTTTTATACATTCAGTTTTAAAAGTGCTAGTTCCCTTTTTATATTTTGCATTGACAACTGTAGAAATTTCTGTCCATTTAAATAGCAGTGCTTGAAAGTCACTTTGACTTTTGAAAACTGCCAGATTGCTTATCACTGTCTTTAAGAGATTAGGGATGCTTGTTTGGAAGGTTGCTTTTTTTCTAAATAAAACTGAAGTTTTGTTGTTCCGTTGTAATATTTCACTTTAATCTGATTGGTTTCTATCTGGAGATAATATATAACAGGAACCAAAAATAGTTCAAAAAAAACCTTCAATTACAAGTGGGTTGACTATTGTTTGATGGCTTTAGGTGTCCTTGTCAGCTGCATTAGACTGCTGCATTTGATAGATATGGAATAATTTTCTCTGGGCTCTTTGGGTCTGTGCTGGAGCAAGAATTCTATTCCTTTCTTAACTGTGAATCATCTACAAGGGGGAAAAGCCATTTTTCCACGTAAATATCCTGCAAAGCAAGAAAATGAAAGTGAAGGGAGAGTAAGATAGTTTTCAATAAAAAAGAAGTGCCTTTTTCATATGAATGTGATTGGAAAATAGCGATGAAAAATATCTATTAATGGAGAGAAATTAAGAATGGTTTTACACATATTTTGTTAGTAAAGTGCCACTTCAATTTAAAGCTGTAGACAAAAATAAGGCGTTCTCTTATTGTAGAAATGCATGGCTCTTCATTGAGCTTTAAGTTATCAACAGATTAATGAAGTTAAGAGCAAAATTTTAAAAACTCTTATTTAATTAAATAACATTTTTCTTATGAAATTTAGATACTGTTTCAAACACTTTCTCATTCATAGGGCTTTACTTTCATGGCTGTAATTTGAACATGGTTAAACTGGTACAGAAAGAGCAAAGCATGTCTTGACTCAAATCATAATAGTCTATAACCGAGATAACATTGGGTGGATGGGCCCATTGATGAGAATCCTTACAATGCAGTGACCCCTCGGTTACTTTAGCTCATCACTCCTCTCCTTAGCTACCTGCTCATGGTTATGACGTAGAGTCCTTGCCCGTATCAACTTCAAAATCTTGGTTTCAGGCATTCCACTCTCTCTATGTGTCTCAAGCCTACCCCCGCTTCCAACTCGCTTAGTTTACCATCCTCACTCCAAGAGATTTTTGCCCCATGGGTACTTCTAGTCCATTAACCTCACCACTTTTCACTTTCCATCAAGTTCCTCATGCCTTCACTTCCCAGCTTAGATTTATATTCCATCAATGCAGTCACTCCTTTAAACTACCCTCAACTTCCTTGCTTGCCCCTCTTTTCCTCCACTTTCCTTACTTACAAATCCCCAACCCTGGTTAAACCAGATACTCATGGACCCTACTCTTGTAGCTAAACGGTTGAACATGATTCAAGAGAAGAAACACTTACTTAAACCTAAGGCCAAAAAGCTAAATAAGGTGGGCCCTCAGCACTTCATAGTTAATTCATTTCCCCCCTATCTAGGAAAATTTCATACCTCTCTTTTTTCCTCTAATATCCAACACTTCTTCTTCATTCCTTACTCTCACTGAAAACTTCTGTTTCACCAGAAAAGTAGGAGCAACAGAAGAGAAGCACCTCATCAGCCCATCCCATATCCACCCTCCAACTGCATCTGTATCCGTACGTTCCACCTCCCCTCCTTTCAAAGGCATAGTTACTTTACTTAAGGAAATGTGTACCTCTGTAAGGTTTTCACTAGTGCCCTGCACTCCTCACTTCTCCTGAAGGACTTTTTAATCATTCATCTTTTTTCTCATATCAGCATTCTTCTCTCCACTATATAATTTCCAAAAATCATAAAAACATTCTATAATATTTTAAAGAATTCTTTGACCACGTACCAAATTATGCAAAGTTGTACTGTGGTAGCAAATTGACCCCAAAATCTCAGTGGCTTAACAAACGTTTATTGTTAACATAAATCATAAAGTGCTGTTCATGTAGGTCTAAACTGGTTAATTATCAATAATACCATGTGATTAAGTAATACTTTCCCAGATAGTAAGTCCAATATTGTTTGACAGGGAGACTCCACAATCTTGAATATCACCAGTCACCCATGGCTAGAGAAGCCAAGACATGAACTCATACCTTGTGCTTTGGTCCTACACTGACACATATTCCACTCACAGCCCTTCAGCCAGAACTAGGTAAAGGGCCCACTGACCTGCAAGGGCTAGAAAATGGAGGTGGGAGGGGAGAATGGATATTCAACATGCAGTGAATGCTCTGCTGCAATCCAAATTCCCGCTCAACCCCTCTTGCATTTTCCTGCTTTTCTTTATAGCCAAACGCTCTACCAAGGCTTGTCTACTTGCTCCACTTAATCATACTCTCTTTTGCATCCATGTCGCTGGGGCTCTTAGCCACCCTATCAACATTTGTTGATCAACAAATGACCTCTGCACCAAATACAGTGTTCATCCTCAGTCTTCATCTCAGTCGACCTTTCAGCAGTTTTGACACCATTGGTCACTTTCGCCTTCATAGACTTTGATCACATTAACAGTATCACACTTTCCAGGGGTTTCTCCTGTTTGTCTACCAGCTCGTACTTCACCTCCTTTGATGGCGCCACCTTATCTCCATGCCTCTTAATGTTTCTTTGCTCAGCCCACAACTGACCGTGTCCAGTCCCACAGCTTAAATGCCATCTACATACTGCCAACTTTGTTTGTATCTCTTGTTCTGGTCTCTCTTGAGCTCCAGGCCTGTCTTTCCAGCCTCTTCTAGACATCTGCCCTGCAGTTCTAACAGGGATCTCACACTCCCCATTTCTGAAACAGAACTCTTGATTCTCCCCCAGGCTTCTCCAAGTCGGGAAATAATACTCAGAGTCACCCTTGACTCATATCTTTCTTTCACACCCACTTTGTTTCAGAAAGTCCTGCTGACTTTGTCTTCAAAATACATCCCACATCAGACCATTTCTCATTGCTTCTACCATGACCACTCTAGTTTCAAGCACCCACAGCTCTTCACTGGGTGTTATAGCAGCTCCCACCTGATCTCCTTCCTTTCTCACTTGCTGTCTCACAGTCTGGTCTCCACACAGATTCCCCTGCTCACTACCCTGCAGTGGCTCCTCATCAGCGTTAGGACGAAATGGAGACTCCTAACCATGCCCTCAGGGTGCAGTGTGATCTGGCCCCTCTCACTTCTCCAACTTGTCCCCTCATAACCCCACCTCACTTACAGACCCAGCACCTGGCTCTCTTACCATTTGTAAATACGCCAAGCTGTTCCTACCTAAGGCTACACTTACTTTCTCCCTTTGTCTGGATTTCCCCTTCAGATCTCATCTCTCCCAATGACCAGCTGGTTCCTGCCTAAATGTTAGAGTCCCCTCTCACTTTAGGTGATTGTACACCTTTTCTCTCCACATTACTTTTCACTTCTTGGGATTTGTTATTGTTACTGGTTTATTATTCACAGTTGTTTCTCCTGTGCTGTGGGCAGTGCCTGGCACACAGTGCTCATCCAATAAAAAGTTGTTGGTTGGAAGGATGGATGGATCTTTATTGTCTTTTCAACTCTAGCACCCCAATTAGACTGAAAAGATTTCTTAAAGAATAATTCTTGGCCCTTGATTTCACTAGCCGATGAAATTGACACAGACATTTCTTGCTCTCTGGAAACAGAATAGAACAGAATAGAACTGCTTTTGTATCAAATATAATTGGAATGAACCCATGAGGAAGCTTAAAATTATGAAAATAATGCAGAGCTGGTAAACATTTGAAACAGGATAACTAAAGTGACAAAGGAAATGAAGCAGCTTCCTCGTGAGAGTTTTTTTTTTCTAAGTTTTCATTTTAGGTAGAAGATTGAGAGATTCTGTGATCACATTCTCTAATCTTCTAGTACCATGAATGGGTTAATTCTGATTATTTTCTCAACAAAGTACTGTCTAGAAGAATCTGAAAGAGATAGTTTCAAGATAAGTGAAAGGAAGTACAGGAATGCCTCGTTTATCAGATATTGTCCAGGAATAAAATGTTCCACGTGTCAGTTTCCAAATAACTACAATGTAATGCCTATGTATGTGCCAAAACTTACATTTTGAAGACTGCGTTTCTAACATACTCCTCTACTCTTTTAAACAAGAAATACCAAAACCATCAATAGCCCTCCTGACAACTCGGAGTCATCACTGTGAGCGTTTTGGTGCCACACACAAGTTTCCCTACAAGAAATGTGCCCCACACTGTCATTCTGGTTCTCTCTGCTTTTGTAGTTCTGCTAAGCCCTTCCTGTTCTTTCAGTTGTCACTTTATTCTGGTGGCAGCTGCTTTCAATCTGTTGACTGACTTTCTACATTCAATAGCACGGGCAAGGGCCGCAGGGCAGCTCTTAAATAATGCACATGATCGTCACTGGAACTCTGACCTCTGGGCAAGTGAGTATTTTGGCGGTAGTAGAAATAGTAAAACAACATTAAATGCGTTGAATGATGGTGTTGATGAAGACCTTTAAGACTCTTCCTGTCACTATAAAAATTACTGATACAGTCATGGGCTTGGCTAGATGGACTGTGGACCTCACCTAGTATGGTTTTGTTTAATCTTACTCTGTTAATAGTATATCAAAAGTATAATTCATACTTAGGATGACCATAGGCCCCAATTTCAATGCCTTGTTTCCTCAGTGTAATTCTTAACACTCCATTCACGTTCAAAAGTTATCCAATTTTGACAATAAATTATACATTCACCCTTATACATATTGTATTTAGAATAATTCACAAAGTACTATTAATTTTATTCATTCAGCCCAGAGTATAGCTGCCTGAAATTGGGAAATAAAACTCAAATAAGGGATTTTTTAAATGATGACATCAGAAATATACTTTATGAAAAATTATGCACAATATACTAAGCAAGAAGAAATGAAATGTGAATTGAGGAACTTTTTCCTGATATTTAACTATAAAACTGTATATCTCTTCTAGAGGAAGTTTTGGCCGTTTATATAATATTCCCAACATACGTGTTGAATGAGTAATTAGATTCCTTTGCCTACATTTGAAGTGGAAAAATATATAAAATATGTTATTTTTGATAAATTTTTTAAAAAGCTTTATAGACTTAGAATACAGAACAATGTCAGGAGCATAGACAGCACATCTAATTTTAATAATACAGAGAAAATTTCTCTTATATTTGTGAATCAAAGCTTTTCTTGTGTTTACTTAAATTAATATTTCTTTTGGCTTAAACCAGACAAAACACGTTTTTAGAAATTATAGGTAATTAATCCCAACTCTTCTAAAACATATTAAAAAGTTATTGACAAGTGACAAATTCTTTTGGATGAGGCTTCGTTTAATGTTTAATTTCTTTTATCTGTGTTAAGTAAGCATCTGTTCTACCAAAATATAATCTCAAGATACTCACAGCTATTAGCTTGAGGTTAAACATGTGTTAAAAACAGAATTGTTATTTCTGTCATTGTGGATTTTTCTCTATCTAGGATATATTAAATAATTCATAAATTTAAACTATTTTTAAATGTATTAAGTATCACTAAATGTGTGAAAATTCAGAATTAACAGAAGTGCTCAATGTTTTATAAAAGGACTCTCTTGATTAGAACACTACAAAAACGCATTAAGGCATTTAATACAGCAAAAGTTTGCCCAAGAACAGTCAGTGTGTGAAACATGATATGCTTAGATATTATTGTGCTAGAAAATTGTAATATGAATGATCCAGAAGTTATTTTTATGAAATTCTCTATTTGGAGGGAGTGTGGAATAGGGTTTTTGCCTTTCAGGATACCATGCAGTATTTGGTTAAATAGTCACGTTAATACTTGAAAAAATGTATTTTGAGAAAATAACGCAACCCGTAAGTATTTAGTGAAAAGTTTTCCTTGCTAGATGCAAGTTCATTTTGTAACCTCATTAATTAAATTCTGAAAATTTTTGACGCAGTTATGAGATACTTTCCCTTTAATCACATATTTACCACTTTTTTCCATTTAAAAATGACTCATGATAGAGAAAACAAAGACGAATATTGTGTGTGCACCAAAATACTTCTCTATATCATCTTCATTCCTTCATTTGTTATTTTTTCAGTTATCTAATGTTGTAAAACAAGTCATCACAAAACATAGTGGCTTCAAAAAACATTTATCTCTTAACTGTTCCTATGGGTCAGGAATTGGGGAGCTGTTTAACTGAGCGGTTCTGGCTTGGGAGCCCTCATGCAGTCAGACGGGGACTGGGACCGAGGCCATTTGAAGGCTTCTTCACTCCCATTTCTGGGTTGCATACAGGGAAGACTCAAACAGCTGGGGCTCCTCTAGCATCTCTCTCTGTCTGTGTAGCCTCTTCACATGGCAGCTTCAGTGTAGCTGGACTTCTCACATATTGGCTCACAAGTCCCAGTGCTCATGTCTTGAGACAGAGAACCAGGTGGAATCTATGTCACCTTTTTAACCTACCCTTAGAAGTCAGGCACTGTTATTTCCACCTCATTGTCTTGGTTGAGGCAGTTACAAAGTTCTACCCAGTTTCAAGAGGAGAGAATAGATCTGACCTCTTGATGGAGGAAAGTCAGCACTGTATTGTGAGAACACATGGGAAGATGTATGTGTTGGTGCAACCATCTTTGGAAAATACACTTTGCTACACAGATAAGGCACATGACTGACTCTGATGTGCTTGGCACTGTGATGATACTGGGAGTAAGATGAATAATGTACAGTTCCTACTCAAGATGCTTATAGTCTAGTGAGAGGATCATCCATATAAATAAATGTTATACAAGGGGATAAGTGTATTCAGATAAGAGGTATTCCCACTGCAATTCCACTCCTAGGTATATCCCAAGAGAATTGAAAACATATCCATGCAAAAACTTGTACAAGAATGTTCATAGCAGCATTATTAAAATAGCCAAGAAATAAAAACAACCCAGTCCCCATCTAATGATGATAAATAGACAAAATATGGTATATCCATACAATGGGATATTATTCAGCCATAAAAAGGAATGAATTACTGATACATGCTACAACATGGATAAAGCTTGAAAATATTGTACAGGTGAAAAGAGCCAGACATTAAAAAAAAACCCACATACTGTATTATTCCATTTAGATAAAGTATTCATTTGGATAAAATATTCAGAATAGACAACGTCATAGAGACAGAAAGGTAGATTAGAGGAAATTTCCAGGGGCTGAGGGGAGGGAGAAATAGAGAATGACAGCTAATGGTACAGGATTTCCCTTTGGGAAATTACTCTGGAATTAGACAAAAATTTGCACAACTTTGTGAACATACTAAAAATTGCTGAACTGTACACTTAAGAAGGGTGAATAAGATGTAAATAAGCTATATACCAATTTTTAAAAAAAGAAAATGGGTAATGGAAGCAAGGGCAATTGGTAATACTGAGAAAGGAGTGTGTCAGGAAGTGGAAACAGTTATGAGAGATTGACTTCACACTGACATCACACAAGGACAGGTTTCTTATCCTCAGTGTCTGAGGAATTATTTATGATTCACCCAAAATTAGATCCCTCAGTGTATCTTTCATTTGTTCCAGTTGCACCCTGAAAAACATACCCAAATTAAGCATCTTTAAACAAAGAATCACTGTAGGAAAATCCATTTGTGAGTATGTCAGTGTTTAGGTGCCCACGTGTTTCTGAAAGGTAGTAAAAGGTAGATAGTATGTAAAGAGTTCAAAATGCCATTATTTCCTTTGGTTTAATTTTCTCATTTTCCCTAATGCAAATTTCTCCTTCAGAAAGAGGCACAAACTAGCATAGCCCCATTTCACTTCCTTTGTCTCCTCGATTATTGTAGTTGCATTAGGACTTTAAATGAAAGCAGTAACTCTCTTTGGCTGTTGCTACAATTATCTGCTCTGCTCTTCTGGTTCCTTCTCCATAGTCCCGGGAGAGTCATCTTCCCGGTGACAGCTCTCCTCATGTCACTCCCTGCTCACAAACCTCTAATGCATCCCGTTGCATCCAGAATAAAATCCAGACTCCTTGGCCCAAGACTCCTTAATTTGGCCAAAACCCTGAATTTTTGGCTCTGAAGTCAGGGTTGAATGGGGGACAAACAGAGTAGCTATAACCAGTAATGAGGCATATCTGAGTGAAGAGGAGGGACGAATACATTGGGAAGTCATCTTGGGGGTGTTGGGAGTGTTTTGTTTAAGCTGTCAAAGACAGTGTTTCTTATCGGTAGATGTTCCTAAGATCTTCTGTTGGCAGCCACAGATTTTATTTCAAATGTGAGGGAAAATAAGAAAACAAATGTTTTTTAGGAGATCGTGCATAGAAAACATTTTCTTTTTACTTCACCGCAAAATGGAAGCAACACTGGAGAATACTACTACTAAAATATATTTAAACTTTGTAAACCAAGTGGTGAGGGACAGACTTTGAGTATATTTGGGGTTAAAACATTCATGTTATACCTTTGACTGGTCAAGAAAATTTAAAAATTTAGTTTCTGCCTATTTGGCTAGTAAATTATTTAGTTCACAGCTTTTGATTTTTTTTAATTTAAATATTCGGAAGGCTGGTGGCCATTTTAAAAGACTGAGTCCACTAAAGCACTCCAGAATAAAGTCTGGCTCATGACACACTTACATACAGAGTTTTATTTGTTCTTATTTGAGGGTGAATTGAAAACCATAGTCGGACAGTTCCTCAGAAAAGCGCTTCAGGTTTTTAGTAGCTTTGGATTTTTTTTTAACATTTTTTATTGATTTATAATCATTTTACGATGTTGTGTCAAATTCCAGTGTTCAGCACAACTTTTCAGTCATTCATGGACATATACACACTCATTGTCACATTTTTTTCTCTGTGAGTTATCATAACATTTTGTGTATATTTCCCTGTGCTATACAGTGTAATCTTGTTTATCTATTCTACAATTTTGAAATCCCAGTGGGATTTCAAACAAAACGCTTCCCACCCTCCACCCCCCTGGTAACCACAAGTCTGTATTCTCTGTCTGTGAGTCTATTTCTGTCCTGTATTTACTTTGTTTTTGTTTGTTTGTTTTTGTTTTTTAGATTCCACATATGAGTGATCTCATATGGTATTTTTCTTTCTCTTTCTGGCTTACTTCACTTAGAATGACATTCTCCAGGAGCATCCATGTTGCTGCAAATGGCATTATGTTGTCAGTTTTTATGGCTGAGTAGTATTCCATTGTATAAATATACCACTGCTTCTTTATCCAGTCACCTGTTGATGGACATTTAGGCTGTTTACATGTTTTGGCTATTGTAAATAGTGCTGCTATGAACATTGGGGTGCAGGTGTCATCCTGAAGTAGATTTCCTTCTGGATACAAGCCCAGGAGTGGGATTCCTGGGTCATAAGGTAAGTCTATTCCTAGCCTTTTGAGGAATCTCCACACTGTTTTCCATAGTGGCTGCACCAAACTGCATTCCCACCAGCAGTGTAGGAGGGTTCCCCTTTCTCCACAGCCTCTCCAGCATTTGTCATTTGTGGATTTTTGAATGATGGCCATTCTGACTGGTGTGAGGTGATACCAAATTGTAGTTTTGATTTGCATTTCTCTGATAATTAGTGATATTGAGCATTCATGTGCTTTTTGATCATTTGTATGTCTTCCTTGGAGAATTGCTTGTTTAGGTCTTCTGCCCATTATTGGATTGGGTTGTTTATATTTTTCTTATTGAGTTGTATGAGCTGCTTATATATTCTGGAGATCAAGCCTTTGTCGGTTTCACTTGCAAAAATTTTGTCCCATTCTGTAGGTTTTCTTCCTGTTTTACTTCTGGTTTCCTTTGCTGTGCAGAAGCTTGTAAGTTTCATTAGGTCCCATTTGTTTATTCTTGCTTTTATTTCTTCTAGGAGAAAATTTTTGAAATGTATGTCAGATAATGTTTTGCCTATGTTTTCCTCTAGGAGGTTTATTGTATCTTGTCTTATGTTTAAGTCTTTAATCCATTTTGAGTTGATTTTTGTATATGGTGTAAGGGAGTGTTCTAGCTTCATTGTTTTACATGCTGCTGTCCAGTTTTCCCAACACCATTTGCTGAAGAGACTGTCTTTATTCTATTGTATATTCTTGCCTCCTTTGTCAAAGATGAGTTGACCAAAAGTTTGTGGGTTCATTTCTGGGCTGTCTATTCTGTTCCATTGGTCTATATGTCTGTTTTGGTACCAATCCCATGCTGTCTTGATGACTGTAGCTCTATAGTATTGTCTGAAGTCTGGGAGAGTTATTCCTCCAGCCTCTTTCTTTCTCTTCAGTAATGCTTTGGCAATTCTAAGTCTTTGATGGTTCCATATAAATTTTACTATGATTTGTTCTGGTTCTGTGAAATATGTCCTGGGTAATTTGATAGGGATTGCATTAAATCTGTAGATTGCCTTGGGCAGTGTGACCATTTTAACAATATTGATTCTTCCAATCCAAGAGCATGGAATATCTTTCCATTTTTTAAAGTCTTCTTTAATTTCCTTCATCAATGGTTTATAGTTTTCTGTGTATAATTCTTTCACCTCCTTGGTTAGATTTATTCCCAGATATTTTATTACTTTGGGTGCTATTTTAAAGGGGATTGTTTCTTTACTTTCTTTTTCTGTTGATTTATCGTTAGTGTAAAGAAATGCAACTGATTTTTGAACGTTAATTTTGTAACCTGCTACCTTGCTGAATTCTTCAATCGGCTCTAGTAGCTTTTGTGTGGACCTTTTAGGGTTTTCTATATATAGTAACATGTCATCAGCATATAATGACACTTTTACCTCTTCTTTTCCAATTTGGATCCCTTTTATTTCTTTCTCTTGCCTGACTGCTGTGGCTAGGACTTCCAGGACTATGTTGAATAGGAGTGGTGATAGTGGGCATCCTTGTCTTGTCCCAGATTTTAGTGGGAAGCTTTTGAGTTTTTCACCGTTGAGTACTATGCTGGCTGTAGGTTTGTCATATATAGCTTTTATGATGTTGAGATATGTTCCCTCTATACCCACTTTGGCGAGAGTTTTTATCATAAATGGGTGTTGAATTTTATCAAATGCTTTTTCTGCATCGATTGAGATGATCATGTGGTTTTTGTCCTTTCTCTTGTTGTTGTGATGTATTACATTGATTGATTTGCATATGTTGAACCAGCCTTGTGTCCCTGGGATGAACCCCACTTGGTCATGATGTATAATCTTTTTTATGTGTTGTTGGATTCTATTTGCTAAAATTTTGGTGAGGATTTTGGCGTCTATGTTCATCAGTAGCTTTGGATTTTGAAGTAATTGGCTATAAGCTTTCCAAACAAGAGAGAGTAAAAATTCTTGGAATTTTTCCAAGTTCTTTTCTGAAATTACAGTACTGGAGATGAGTGCTTGTGACAAATCATATGTATTCAGCATGTTGAGAAGCTGGTTTAGAATGTGAGCAAGGAAATATAATCATGGACAGAACGTAGGATAACAGAAAACCTCCTCCAGAACCTAGGTCTGCTATGGTTTCAGTCTATGTGAGTCATATAGCCTATTCAGGGACTCTGGCAACACTGAGTTTCTGGCCCTGCAAAGCAGGGGATCAGACTATGATTCATGGTGGGGTCAACAAATTGGATGCATGTTGTGGCCGGCATCACAAGACATGCTTGAATCCTCATGGAAGCCAGCTGGCCAGCCAGCCTTTCCCAGCAATACACTAACCTCGGTAAGGTTCTTTTATTCAAATGTCTACAAGAAGACAGCAAGTTTCAAATTTCTGAATTGAAGTTATGAATATATGATTTGTCTTTCATAACCAAGTGTCCTGGAGAGGCAATAAGAAGTGACTCCCCATTGATCGGGTCATGGGCTGACAAATTAATAAAGATCCAAGGGGTGAGGGTCTGGAAGAATTTTGTTAAGAAACTACAGTGCTGGAAAACCAGTGTGGTTCTAGAGGAAACCTGGAGCTCTGAAAACCCAGCTGGACCTCACGGCTGAGGTGCCATATTCATACACCACTAAGGCATCTCCAGGGGTGCTAGACAAGTGAGCTGTGAGCGTCTCCCATCCTCTCCCACTTTGTTCAGGAGCGTGAGACCCTCAGACCTATGACCACCACCACCATCAGAACCATCATGACCCTCTAAAAGGTGGTCTCAAGGATCTTGGAAATTTTGAATTGAAAGAGGCCTAAGGACCATCTGGTCTGACATTTCCTTCCCTGGATGCAGACTCATGTTCAGAGAACAGGAATTTCGGAGAAACATAAGTTCTAGCAATTCAAAAGCAAGTCGATTTCATTACATATAGTGCCTAATTATCTTACCTATGCTTTTTCTATATCATAACCAAATATAAATTTACTTTTTTTAGAATCTTCTAGATTTCCATATTTGTGTTTCTGCACTTATTTCAAATTAAATGGAGAAATGTAGTCCTTTTCTATGAGAAAAGAACATTAGTATGCGACTAGTCCCACATTGTTTAATGGGAACAAAAGCAAAATGTTCCAAAATTATTTTCTTGCAGCTACAGAGCACGTCTAAGGAATAAAAATCTCCTTCATTAAATGCATGAGAAAAAAAAGAATTGTTTTGAAGTTCTTATGATCAGCTTGTATAGGCTTCATTGTAAACTGATACTAAAGAGCCCCCATTATGAGCTGTATATTTTGGTGCCAGAAGGTTTTTTTTCTTATGCTGAATTATTAAGTTCTGTCAGCTGCTGGGCTGTCATATAGAGATATAGTAAATCACATTATATTTTGTCATGGATTACACGGAGCAATAAATTTGGGAATAAAGATCAAAGTCGTTCCACAATCACATCTGAGTGTAGGAGGGATGTTTAACTTGTAGAAAACTGATTTAGGTGAAGCTGTTGCAGTTCTTGTGTGAATTTGAAATGAATTTGGATATTTGGTTGAAAATGAATGAGGATCAAATCCCAAAATGACTTTCCATTTTTGTATTTAGTTCAGAGAAGTTAATTCTAACAGCTAGCTACACAATTTGAAATAGATAATTACATGCCGAGAGTAGTGGACTCAGTGAAAATTGTATTTATGGATTTTAAATTGCTTTCATATTAAATAGTATACTCCATTTTGTTTTTGTTTGGGATTTGGGGGGACCACATAATTAGTTAAATATGCTTGTTAAGTAATACTGTCTGACTCCTTGGAACTGACCGTTTGCTTTTTACTGCATTGAAAACCGTTAAAAGTAAGCCAGCTTAAGATCACTAAGCAACCTTGATTATTTAGATCTTGGTGGTTATTATCTTTGTTCTGTGTTACCATAGAAACCCTTTCAAGGTTATCAAAGTTGATGATATGCATTCATTTAAAACAACCAATCTCAACTTGTTGGGCTCTTTTTACAAAAAAAAAAAAAATCACAATAGAAATGAGATAATACAGCAGAATGGCAAAAAGAAATTATGTGCTTTATATAAATTATTGTCCTAATACATTTATTTAAGAAAGTGCCCACAGTCATATCCTCAGTTAGCTAAAGCAATGAAATGGCTGATTATCAGAATCAACAGGGGAGCTTTTCATACAGATTCCTGGGCCTAAGATCCTGATGATTCTCAGTCAGTTTAGAATCTCAGATAACATTGTTCTTATTTCACCCATTTTCTCCTACCTGCTTCCTTCATTGTAATCCTGTTTGGGGAAATATTTTCCAGTTCTACAGGCTATTTACAGACATTTAAATTAAGCTTTGCAAAATTATTTCTCAAGATTTTGGTTTCTTGTTTAATTTTTAGTCTCCTATTGTCTTCCTTTTATTTATATCTCTTTCTCTAGTGAAATCTAGAAGATTTACACTAACACTATAATAAATCAGACATTAGACATAAACTAATCACTCCCAAAAGTCATATGAGGATTAAGAACTCCCCGTTCTAAATGAAATCAGAATAACGTGTAACTGAGATATAGATATGAGCTACTGCAGTGCTGATTTTGATCTGAAAGGAAGTAAAAGGCCAGTTGGTGAGTGATTGCATCAGGTGTATCCCCAGGGGAGAGTGTTAGACTAAGATGGACAGTTTGGTAGTGATACTGCAAAGACCTAGTTGTAAGAAATTGAACAATTTGAAGAACTCAGCATCTGTCACAGGGGTTGAGGGGAAAACCCTTCCGCAGAAGATCACAGAGATTCTATCGTCAGGCCCCAACCACTTCTAAACAGGCCTTTTCTCATGTCCTCTGATAATGCTCTGATGCTTGTAAGTCCAAGGCTCCCAGATTGGAGCCGCTGTTTTAGACCATTACTGTGAAAAACCAAAAGCAAGTAGAGCTTTCAGAGAATGACCTGAGCCCATATGTTTACTACCACTTCCGTGCAAAGAATCCAAATTGCCGAGGACTGGAGAGGTTAAGACTGCAGAGAGAAAGGTTCAGGATTCTATCCCTGCGGCTTCAGTCTTCCTGAAGTTACTGAGGCTACATGAAGTGATCATACTCAGGTTTGACCTAGAATACCAGCTGAAAGGCGGCAGGTGGATATATATCAGGCAGGAAAAAAAGCAGATAGAATGGAACAGAATAGAATAGTTAGAAGGCTATTGTGAAAATTCAGGAAAGAAAAGGTGAAGATAATAGAAGTGAAAGTTGGCAAGATTTTCAAGGTGAAAAAGGAGGATTCTAGGAAATTCTTCTAAGCTTCTGATTTGGGTGACTAAATGATGGTGCCATGAACTAAGATGAGGAGAAACAGATTTAGAGAAAAGTGATTGAGTTCAGTGGGGACAGTTGGTTGAGTGCCTGTTAGCCATCTCAGAGAGCGGGCTCCTCTGTAACCTGCGGCTGAACATGAGTCTGGATCTGAGTGCAAAGGATGTGGAGGTAAGAGATAAGAGTTGGAATTCATATCAACAAAAAGGTGACTTAAAACTATAAGAGTGGATTTTTAAAAGATGAATTTAATAGGGAAGAACAAATGACATGGGGAAATTCTTATTTAAAATCAGCTAGAGATCAGTAAGCAGTTATCAGAGAGGTAGCGGGAGAATCAGGACGAATAATGTCATAGATACCAAGGAAGTAGGAAGTAATACAGTAAAATCAAAATTTGATCCTTTGAAAGACTAGTAAAATACAAACTTTCTGGAAGTTTAAAAATAGGGAGAAAGTTGAAAAATAGGGAGAAGGCACAAATAGACAAGAGAGGAATTGAGGGAAATGACTACTGATCCAGTAAAGATTGAAAAGATGATAAGAATATGAGTACTATGCCAATCAAAGTAAAAATCTGGATAAAATGGAAAAATTTCTAGAAAATGTGATTAAATGAAGAAGAAATAGAAAACCCTAATAGTTCTATAAGATATTAAATAGAGCATTTAATTTTAAGTGTTTCATCAAAGAAAGCAACAGGCTCAAGTGATTCTATATTCAAATTCTTATCAAACTTTGAAGGAACAGATAATTCCAATAACATACAAAGTCTATCAGAGGAAAGAAAAAGGGAATATTCCCCAGTGCATTCAAGGCCAGGACAATCTTGATATGAAAATCAGCCAGAGACAGTAAAAATAAAATTACATACTAATCACACATTTAAATGTAAAATTTCTAACAAAATGTTAGAAACAGAATCTAGCAATATATAAAAATGATCATGACAATCATTTGGGTCTAATGCAGGAATTCAAAGGTGAGTTAATGTGAGAAACCCATTAGCATAATCCACTGCATTGCCAGATGAAAGGAAAGAATCCATAGGACCATCTCAAATGAAGAAAAAGCATTTGGTAAAATTCTACCCCATCTGTGATAAATAATGTTAATGAGCTTGAAATAGGAGGTAACATCCTTAACGTGATAATGAACAGCAATCAAAACTTAGAGCAAACATCATTGTTATGGTGAAACGTTGGAAGGATTCCTTTTAAAATCAGGAAAAGAGAAGGATGCCCACTATTACTCCTGCTGTTAAACATTGTATGGAGATGCCATTAATCACAAGATAAGAAAAAGAAAGAAATAGAATAACAATTAGAAACGGACAAGCAAATCTGATGTCAGAAATGACCAATAAAAGAATTGGGTAAAGATATGATAGCATTTCACAGAAGTGGAATTATAAGTAGCCTGTAAAGATATGAAGAACACTCATATCATCAGTAATCAGAAAGGAAAACTAAGACCCTAATGAGATACCATTTTATACATAATAGATTGACAAGAAAAGAAATTAGGCATCCAGATTGGAAAGGAAGAAGTAAAACTATTCCTATTCACAGATGACAAGACCTTATATACAGAGAAATTCTATGGATTCCACATCAAAACAAAGAAACTACTTGAAAAAAATGAGTTCAGGGTTGCAGAATACAGATCAACATAGAAAAATCAATTATATTTTGATACACTAGCAATTAACAATCTGATAATGAAATTAAGAAAACATCTATTTAAAATAGCACAAATTAATTAACTACTTAGGAATAAAGTTTAAAAAAAGAAGTGTAAAACTTGTACCTTGAAAACTGCAAAACATCCTGGAAAAAAAAAAAAATAAAAGAATACCTAATAAATGGACAGGCATCCATATTCATGGATTGGTAAACTTAATTCTGTTAAGATGTCAGTACTTTCCCAAATTGATCTACAGATTCAACACAATCCCTATCAAAATCCCAGCTGCCTTTTTTTGTATAAATTGATAAGCTGATCCTAAAATTCATACGGAAATTCAACAAATAGTCCTGGGCCAACTGGGTTTCCACATGCAAAAGAATGAAGTTGGACCCCTACCTCACAGCATACACAAAAAAATTAACTCGAAATGAATTACAGACCTAAATAAAAGAGCTAAAACTGTAAAATTCTTAGAAAGAAACAATAAAAGAGAAAAATGCTATACAACTCTTACAAGAAAACCTACGAGCAAATCATCATGACATTGGACTAGGCAAAGGATTCTTAGATATGACACCAAAAGAACAAGTAACAAAAAACAGATAAATTGGACTTCATCAAAATATAAAATTTTTGTGCTTTAAAGGCACTATCAAGGAAGTATAAAAACAACTCATAGAATAGAAGGAACTCATTGCAAATCATGTATCTGATTAGAGTCTAGTATCTATACTATATAAAGAACTCTAGAATTCAACAATTTAAAAAAAAACAAATTTTTAATTGGGCAAAGGATTTAAATATAAATTTCTCCAAATCCAAAGAAGATATATAGATGGCCAATAAGCACATGGAAAGATGCTCAATATCCTGAGTCATTAAGGAAATACAAATCAAAACAGCAATGATATACCACATCATACTGCTAGGATGGCTATAATCAAAAAGATGGAAAGTAGCAAGTTTTAGCAAGGGTGTGAAGAAACCAGAATCCTCATAGCTTGCTGGTGGGAATGCAAAATGATGTAGCCACTTCAGAAAATAGTTTAGCAATTTCTCAAAAAGTTTAATGTAGAGTTACCACATGACCTAGCAATTCCACTCCTCGGTATATACCCACGGAAACTGAAAAAGTATTTCTCAAACAAAACTTGTGCAAGAATGTTTGCTGCAACATTATTTTATAATAGCCCAAAACCAGAAACAACCCAAATGTTCATCAACTGATGAATACAGAAACAAATGTGATATATCCATACAATGGAATCTTATTTGGCAATGAACAGGAATCAAGTACTGATACATGCTACAACATGGGTGAACCTTGAAACATGCTAAGTGAAATAAGCCAGTCACAAAAGGCATGGATTGTATGACCCCATTTGTGTGAAATGTCCTGAACTGGAAAATTTGTAGAAACAAAGAATACTAGTGATTGTTAGTGGCTTTAGGGGAGGAGAAAATGGAAAGTGACTGCTAATGGGTGTGGAATTTCTTTTTGAGATGATAAATATGTTCTGGAATTTGGTGGTAGTGATGGATATACATCTCTATGAATATACTAAAAAACACTGACTTGTGCAGATAAAAAATGTGAACTTTATGAAACATGAGATATATCTTACTAAAGCTGTTATTAAAAATAGGAAATTGACAATGCTAAGTATGGTTGAAAGTGTGGAACAAAAAGAATGTATATACCGTGGTGAGAATATAAAATGTTAGTGGCGTCTTGTAAAGTTGAACATTTGATTTATGAATCATCAGTTCAGCTCATTGGCATATGCTCTAAAAATTCACAAATATATGCCAGAAGATACATACTGGAATGTTCCTAGCTTGTGGAGGAAGAAACTTGAAAAGTTCAAATGTCCATTAACAGAGGAATGCATGATTTTGATCTGTTCACACAATTGAATATACTAACACCGTGAAAATGGAGGAAATAGGACTGCTTCAAATGAAACATCGTGAGTGAATCTTAGAAACAGTATTGTGTGAGAAACAGCACGTTTCAGAGAATTACGTAGAGCACAATTGTTTGTGTAAAGCTAAAAAATAGTAAAAACCAAATAATATGTTAGAGGTATTTACACATATGATAATTTTTTAAGCCAGGCAATAGATAAAATTCAAGATAGTGGTTAATTCTCAGGGGGAGTCCAGGGATGCACTGGGGTAGGGGGAAGCACTGGCAATCGCAATGCTAAGTATTAAGTTGTATGGTCATTTTAGGAGGGTTCTTTATTGTGTTTCATAACATACAAATATTTTGTTGTTGTATGTGTCAATTATTATAAATTTAAACATTTACAAATAATAATTATTAGCAATGTCAAAAGCAGCAGAACCCTCCAGTCTTGGGTACATGTCAGGAAGAAAATTGCAGGCAAATAGTTATTTTTATGGACTCAAAGTGGAAGAATTAGGGAAAAAAAAGAGTAACTAGAATTGACTACAAGACTTCCTGATAGCTGGCTTTTCTGATAGACTGGCCCTACAGTTTTGTAAGCTTATAAGTTCTGTCTTGTTTCCACTTTATCCATCAAAAAATGCAGCCACACCTTAGACCTCAACATTGCTCAGCGAGGTCCCCTCTACGATCTCAGGCTATCAAGTTCCCCTTTTGATCACTCTTGCCTTACCTTTTATTTTTCCTGTTCCCTCACGCATAGAGAACCTGGTCTTTGTCCTCATTCCAGTGCTTACTCACCACTCTCTGATCCCTTGCCATCTTGAACGTCCACCATTCCTACATTGTCAAACCTCAGCCCAATTTAATCTTTATTGTCCACTTTATCTGCACATTCTAAAATAGTGCCCAGGGAAGTTAAATAATTTGCCTGTGGTCACACCACCTGGGTTGGTTTAACTTCAAAGCTCATGCTCTTAGCCACCGTGCTCTACCGCTTACCGTTTTGCAACAGTTGTTGGAATAGTCAATCAAAGCAACCTGAGTTGATGAGAAAGATGGTTGGAGTAGCTCTGAGGGTCTGGCTGATGGGAAGTTGACCTGCATAGCAACAAAACTAACTGAAGACCTTCTGTTTGCACACTGAGTAGGGGATAGGGCATGTTTTATACAGGCATCATACTCATTATTGTCAAAAGTATTGGATTTTATTTTTCAATGAATTGATATGATAATCCTCTGAATACAGTTGACTCTAGAAAACGACATAGGTTCTAGGCCATTTTTAATAAGGAAGATCTAATGACTAAATCTCAAGAATGTCCTCTCAGCACCTTTTCCAAACTTCCAAATTATCCAGTAAATGAAATAGAGCTTCCGTTGAGGATTAGGATTACTGTTTTATATTGAAGTGCCTACAAATCTAACATAGCGACTTACTATAAACACATTATTTTTAAAATTCCCAATTATTATTCATTACATTTTATCTTCTACAGTGAGCCAAAAAGTAGAAAAATTTCCAAAATGAGTAAAATATTAGTGGGATTTATGAGTATGCCAAATCAGGTCATCTAACTTCTACACTGAGGGCTTACTTGAAATAATTTATTACTTAACCAATAATTCAATTAATATATTAATATCATCACTGGACAGTGTCAACATTTTTTAATGTCTGAAATCACATATTTGAAATAGATCCTGTATCTGCTTCCTAAAAGTACTATGCCAACAAATGTGGCCCTCATATGTAAATATATTACATATATTTAAAATGTATATTACGTATGTTAAAATTTGTTAAATACAATAGTCATTTTCCTTTAACATTTGTCAAATCATGCAACATTAGATTTTGGTAAAAACATAACAGTAGCAAAGACATAAAAATATTATACAAAGTAGAGATTCTTAAAAAAAATTAATTGGCTCCATTTACATTTGGTCTTTGATGATAAATTCTTTTTTGCACATCAGAGAATAGTTGCCTCTTCCCTAGAGCAAAGTAAAGTTTTTTTTCCTCCCTCATTCTCTTAAAGTTTGTATTTCTGCCCAAGTAATAAATGAGTTTCAGTTTCTGTGGCCTCCGCTTCAGAGAGCTTCTCTGAGGGTGAGCTTTTGAAATATGATTAGATCTTAATTCTTTAACTATTTCCTTAAGCTTATTTCACAGTTTGCTTTCTTATTCAGTGAGTGGGGAGGAAATTCATGTAAACCTTATGTGATCACTTACGGGTGTTAGCCATGTAAGTGTGTATGTTGCAATGGTGAGAAAAATCAGTCCTTGTGTATTACAGTGAAGGCAGAAAATCAACTGTCCCTTGGTATTCTTTAGGTTATCTGTCATTAAATACAGATTATTTTAGTCCACAGTATTCACCACAATTACTAAACCTGTACAGAGGATATATCCAATACTAATTTGGCATATTCAGAAATAGGCCCAAATTCAGGAATATGAACACTTTCTCTGAGACTGGATCTGCCAATAGTTACTGAGTAGGTATTCAGTAGTGATAATTGATAATGATGCCACAGCCCTCTTCCAAAACTGTCCAGTTTCTTCCTTCTTCAGTAGAGGATGTATCTTCTCCATGGAATTCTTACAAAATAAATAGGCAGTGACAAAAAGCAAAACACTTGGAGTTCCTAATTATTAATGTGATTCTGGGTAAAGCAACTATATAAAATGACTCAATCAGTTTTCTAGAAATGAATTAAAACTGCAGCATCATTAAATATGGCATTTGCTGTTTAGACTAGGTTGCCATTTTCTCAAGCTAGGATTTATATGTAATGATGGAAAAGAAAAAGAATTCTTTAATTAAGTACCCTTTCTTGTAATGATTCTATGACATGTAACCTTACTCAAAGTAAGATTTGTATGTTTTAGGATGCAACATAACATAAAGGAACTTTATCTTATTCATGTTTGTATTCTCACCTGGCACAGAGTAGGTATTTGACAAATGTTCATTCATTTCCTGCCCCAAATTAGAAATGTAATCATCAGAAGTGATCTCCTTACTTGTCCTCAATTAAGCAGTTGATCTTGAAGATTGTCATATCAGGAGAATTAGTGTGATCAAGTCATGGACGGATTAAACCTTTTCAATATTCAGTTCAGTAAACATTAAGTGCCCATTGAATGCAAAGCAATGTGAATATTTCATTAAATGTACAATAAATAGAAACTTTATTATAATTTTTTAGTCCATTCTGAAAGTTAAAGGGTATAGAGGTGAAAGTAAAGACAGTTCCTTAAAAACATTGATATACTGTTTGAGGAAGCATAGGAATCTGCAAAGCAAAATTATATATAATCTTTAACTTAACTTTCATGTTTTTAACTAAGTAAAATTTTATCATTTAATATGATGTTAGGAAAAATTATCACTATAACTGCAGGGTGAGAAAAGTAATCTTTTTCTCTGAATTGATATTAAATTATATCTTTAAAAAGTTAGTTTCATAAACCACTTTCTTGTAATATTTGGAATATCTCAATGTCTTAAAATATTTATGGCATATAAAATAAGTTACATTTACCAAGGTGAGAAGTAGTGTGGATGCCGTTGCTCTCAAACATTTATGCTCAATTTCCATTTTACTCCAAATTATCTTTCATCTCCTCTTAGAAGAGATCATAAAGTACGGTAAATCATGTTTTAAAAATACTCATAAACTTTCCCACTCTTCGTCTCCCTCCACCTTACCTTTCATATGTTAAGTGGAGATGAAGAAATTGAAAGCTATCCTCTTCTTCAAACACTGTCAAAAATCCTACCAATTCAACCCATAAATACTCTTTTCTTCATTAATTCACTAAACATTTTCCAGGCAGCTACAAAGGGCAAAGCAATAATGCCAAAGCCACAAGCTCTGTTCATAATCTGTTAGGAAAGATAAGACATGTTTTCAAAAGACTATAGAACAGTCATGCAGATTACCAGGACTGAGGACTTTGTACACAAAAGGAAGAAAACCAAATCACTTCTGTAGGCTATGAGCAAAGAAAATGTCAGCATTTGAACTGATCTGTGTATGCACACTGGTAGGATTAGAGAAAAACATGATGCTTATGGAGGGGCGGAGTCCACAAAGCAATGAGGTTGTCTGGAAAACCCCATTAATCCATATTAGAAAATGTTTATTCACTCATTCAACAGATATTGGTTGTATTATATGTTGATCTTGGGATGTATCAGTTAATAGAATAGACAAAGATTCTGTCTTTGAGGAGCTACCCTAACAGCATAAAATTAGTGTTTGGGGTGTTGAAGCAGAAGAGAGATGTGGGCTCTGCATCGCTGAGGACCTGGAGTGCCAGGCCAAGGAGCTTAGACTTGGTAAGCAAGATTCTTCAGCAGGAGAGTTATCAACAGGGATTCAGGGTGGATTAGAGGTTGGCTAAGTGTGAAGGCAGGGAGGCAAGTCAGGAAAATATTGTTGGCATGAAGTTGAGAAAAAACTGAACTGGGTAAAGCAGAGGAAATGTTAAAGACCAATAAACTGAAAAAACAAAAGTCGTGGTTTAAACCCATGAAGAAGCTGAATGTGGTTTCACTGTGTTTACAGAAACAGTGCTATTTAATCTTCTTTGGGTCATGCACGCCTTTGAAAATCTGTTGAAGTCCTTAGATCCTATTCCAGAAAAATACAACATATCTAAAACTTTGTATAAAATTTTAGGGGTGTCTGTGGACTTTTAAAGCCTATCCTTGGACCCCAGGTTAAGAATCTTCCCCAGGTTAAGAGGAGAAGGAGAACTTCAATCACCAAATACTTATCGAGCACCTACTATTTACAAGGCACTTGACATGAGCCTTGGTGTGGAATGTGTTGGAGGAAGGGAGATAAATGAGTATAGCACAGCTCCTACCCCCAAAATATATAGAATTGTCGAGATACTGAATTTTGTTGTTGCCAGGGGGACACCTTAGATGAAAGTGGCTAGTAGGCAGTTGGAAATCAGAACAGGAACTCAGGAAATATGACCGGTAAATACAGCTGTATTTGTTAGGATCAGAATCATCGGTGAGTGACACAAAACTCCAAATACTAGTGGTTTAGACCAGATAGTTTATTTCTATCTCACATAAAAGGCTAGACTAACCATTCAGGTCATGGTGCTGTCTTTATAGTGTTGCCCTCATCTTTGTGGTCCAAGGTGACATCTAAAGCCTAGGCAGTTGCATGGAAAGAAGAATCAAAGGTCACATTCATACTGCCTTTTAAGGAGGTTTCCAGAAGCTTCCATGCAACACTTCCACTTACATGGGCAGGACTTGGACACACGGCCACACATAGGAGTCTGCATAGGAGTCTGAAAAATGTAGTCTTCATTCTGGGCAGCAGATATCCAACCAAAAATTTTATTCCTATGGAAGAAGGTGAAAGAGCTCAAAAAGTATTTCTTCCATACATTGACTTGGTAATTCCACTTATTGGACTTTATCTTAAAATCTGATCAGTACTGCAGTGAAACATTTATGTATACAGATGTATCTCACAGTGTTATTTTTAATGGTGACATGTTGGAAACAATCTAAATATCCAGTAATCGAGAAATGGTTCAATAAGCCATGTTACAGCTGGTCAGTATCTGAAATAAAAAAAAAGAAAGCTGACTTTATTGCTTATTAGAGTAAGGGACATCTGTGCTTGTCAGGCACAGCCTCTCTGAGCAAAGCAGACTGCTGATCTTGTAGAGGAGTTAGGGGTAGATTAAACTTCAGGGGTGGGGAGGCGGTGGCTCGACATCATCAGCAGAAGCATGGTGACTTATGTGAGACTCACTGATTGGCTGACCCTCGGAGCTGTGTTTGTTGGAGTGAGTCTGTTTGTGACTGGCTAGCTTTCAGAAGTGAGGAGTTGACACCTCTTGCTTGGGTGCAAAGGTGTGTTCACCAACTCTTGTATGTGCCTTTTAGTAGACAAAGACACTCATCTATCTTGGATAGTATACCTAGGAGTGTAATTGCTGAGTGAGAAGTTTAGCATCTGTTTAATAGATATTGCTGAATCATTTTCTAACCTGGTTGGATGAATTTGCACTTCCACCAGTAACGTGCTAGAGTTCTACTTGCTCCACATCCATATTATCCTTGATAGTGTCAGTCCTTTCAATTTTAGCCCTTTTTGGGGAGTGCACAGTGATGTCTCATTGTGGTTTTAAATTGCATATCCTGGTGAGAGCTGGTGTTGAATACTTCTTTACAGGCTTATTGAACATTTGGAGATCTTCTGTGAAAGTGCCGTTAAATTTTTCTCCCCTTTGTAATTGGGTTGTTTGTCTTTTTCAATTGATTTGTGGGGTTCTTTATATATTTTAGATGTGAATCCTTTTTCAGATGTATGTATTGCGACCGTCTTTTCCAAATGTATGGCATGCACACTCACTTTCGTAATGAGTTTTTATTGAAAAAAATTAATTTTAATAAAGCAAAATTTATTAATTTTAAAAAATATGTTCACCAAAGTGAGTTGAACAGCTTTAAAACTAGTTGTGATAACTATTTGTTACTGTTGCTACAGAACATTGTCTTTTCCTCAGTTTGTGGGAACATTTTTTATTCTCAACTCATAGAATGAGATATTAAGTTTTTAAAAATTGTGTTTTGAAGCGGGGAGGGTATAACTCAAGTGGTAGAGTGCATGCTTAGCGTGCATAAGGTCCTGGGTTCAATCCCCAATACCTCCTCTAAGAATAAGTAAATAAACCTAATTACCTCCCTCACCAAAAAAAGGAAAAAAAAGAATAAAGGAAAATATAAAAATATTGTTTTGAAATAATTTTAACTGCATGGAAAAATTTATGATATAATGCAAAGTGGCAAAACCAATAAAAATGCTTCTGCACTCCTGCCCATCTCTGACTTCTTGCCCCCGTGCTCCACATGCAGACGCTGTCCTGATGTGAATATGCACATTGCTGGCCATGTTTGATGGTGCACAGGGTCTCTGTGTGTCACTCTTGCATGGCTCTGTCTTCCTCTGTTCCCTCATCCATGCTGTGCGGGGATAGACTGGAGCCTTCTCAGGGAAGGCTCATCCTTCCTTAGGCCTCAGTGAGCTTGCTGTTGTTTCAGGTTCTTATCCAATGTGGTGGATTAAGGGATGGTCAAACATTAATTCAAGCTTGGAAGGAGGGAGTCTAGACTTTATGAGCCTTGGAGACTCACTAGTTTGTTGTCTATAGCTGTGAGTCTGCTTCTTTTTTGCTATATTCACTAGTTTGTTGTATTTTAGATTCCACATATAAGTGATATCATACAGTGTTTGTCTTTCTCTGTCTGACTTATTTCACTTAGCGTAATACCCTCCAAGTCCATTCATATTGTTGCAAATGGCAGATTTTTATTCTTTTTTATGGTTGAGTAGTATTTCTGTGTGTGTGTGTGTGTGTGTGTACTACATCATCTTTATTCATCTGTTGATGACCACTTAGGTTGCTTCTATACCTTGGCAATTGTAAATAATGATGCTATGACCATTGAGGTACATGTATCTTTTTGAATTAGCTTTTTTTTTTTTTTTTCCGGATATACACCCAGGAGTAGAATTTCTGGATTATATGGTAAGCATACAGTGCCCAACTCGGGGGAGGTACTCAAAGTAACTGTGTAAATCAACTACACTTAAATAAAAAATAAGAATTAAAAATAATAATAATCATTTTAAAAAGATGATTCGAGAATTACTAACATGGAAAAAAAGTGAAACCATTACAGGGATATATCAGGATTTCAGGGAGGACTGTATGTGGGGTGTGTGTGTGTCTGAAAAACTAGCCTATTTATAATCACATGGAAACAAGTCAATATAGGAGAAAATATTGGTGATGTGAAAGGAAGGGAAACTGGGGAAAACTAATGGTGTAAGGCTTTTGACTGCGGTAAGAAGTAGAATCCATGTTTTGGTAGACGAACATTGCTCCTTTAACCAGTTATCAGGATGCAATTTCTGCCTGTTCTATTTTCTGGAAGAGGTGATGTGGAGTTGATTATTTCTTCCTTAGATGTTTGGTAGGTCACTAGTAAAGCCACTTGGGCTTGAATATAGGGGTGTGTGTGTGTGTCCCATATAGTGATATAGAACTCTTTGAATTTTCTATTTCTTCTTGAGTTACTTTTCGTAATTTGTATCATGCAAGAGATTTATGCATTTTGTCTAAATTACAAAAAATTTGATAGTATGTTGTTTATAATATTTCCTTATTGCCATATTAATTATCTGTAGGATCTGATAGTGATGTCCCCTTTCTCTCATTCCTGATGCTGGTAATTTATATCTTCTTTCTTTTGTTTCTGATCAGTCTATCTGGAGGTTTATTGATTTTATTGGTCTCTTCTCAAAAGCTTTTGGGTTCATTGTTTTTCTGTTTTGTTTTCTATTTTCTATTTCATTGATTTCTACTCTAATTTTTATTATTTTCTTTCTTACGCTTTTTTTTGTCTTTAATTTCCTATTCTTGTACAGGCTTCCTCGGGGGAAACTTTTATCACTTATTTTAGATTTTTTTTTTTTTTTTTTTTTTGCTGATAAAATAACTGAAAGCTAAAAATTTCCATGAGGCACTGATTTAGCTGCATTCCACAGATACCATGCTTCCACTTTAATTAATTTAGAAATATTTTCTTATTTCCCTTGTGATTTCTTCTTTGACTCATAGAAATTAAGCGTATATTGTTTATTTTCTGGACATTTTAGAAACATCAAATACATTTCTATTATGGATTTCTAATTTAATTTTATTGTAGTCAGAGAAGATACTCTATGATTTCAATCCTTATAAAATTTATTGAAATTTTTTGTATGGTCCAAAATACGGTCTTTCTTAATTAATGGTCGAGTTGTTTGACAGTCTTTTTCAGATCATCTGTGTCCTAATTTTCTACTTTTTCTGTTAGTTCCTGAGAGAAGAGACTTGAAATCCCCTCAAGTATAATTTGTGGATTTGACTACTTCTCCTTTCAGTTCTGTCAGTCTCTGCCTCATGTATTTTGAAGCACTTGACATTAGGTACATACACATTAGGATTGTTATATCATTTTTATGAATTAAACCTTCCTGTCATTATAAAATAGCCCTCTTATTTTCTGCTAAGCGTCTTTGTTTTCAAATCTACTTAGATATTAGCATAGACACTCCACTCTTCCTATGGTTAGTGTTTGCATGGTACAACTTTCTTCATCCCTTAAATTTTAAATTTTTAAAAAATATAAAGTATTTATCTTGAAAACACCATGTAGTTAACACCTTTTAAATCCAGTCTGACAATCTTTGTCATTTAGATGGAATTTTTAAACCATTTATATTTAATGTAATTATTGATAGTACTGGGTTTTAATCTACTGTTTGGGCTATTTGTATTTCTACTATTGGCTTATTAGATATGCCTCTTAACTTTTTATATGTACTTTATGATAGTCTGCTTTCATAAGCTATTATGCCAATTTACATAAAATTTAAGTATCTTAGTACATTTCCCTTTCCTATACCTATCCTATTTCTAAATAGATTGTCCCTAAAACCTCACGATATAGTTTTATTATTATTGCTTTAACAGCATATTGTCTTTCAAAGAAATTTTAAAATGAGAAAAAAAGATAATTATATTGACACACATATTTTCTATATCAAGGGCTCTTCATTCCTTTGAGTTGATCTGGGTTTCCATTTGATATCATTTTCCACCTGCCTGAACAACTGCCTTTAACCTTTTATGTAGTACATGTCTGCTAGTGATAAATTCTGTCAGATTTTTGTTTGTTGATATTCGTATTTCATCTTCAGTCTTGAAAGATATTTTTTCTAAATATCCAGTCCTAGATTGACAGATTTTTTTTCTTTTAGCACTTTAAAGATTAATTAATGTTATCTTCTGACTAGGTCAGTTTTGGATGAAAAATCCTTATTCTTTTTAATGTATCTTTTTGCTGGCTGCTTTTAAGATGTTACCTTTATTTCTGTTCTAGCAGTTTTGTTATGATGTATCTTGTTGTGGTTTTCTTTATGTTTATCTTTTTGTTCACTGATCAACTTGTAGGTTTATAGTTTTCTTCATATTGGAAAATTTTCAGCCATTATGTCTTCAAATATTTTTCCAAACCTTTCTCCTCCTGATATAACAGTTACACATATGTTAGCTGATGTGATATAATCTCAGAGATTACTGAGACTATTCGTTAAATTGAGTCTTTTGTCTCTCTGGCAATCATTTGGATATTAAAAATGCTTTTTCTTCATATTCACTGATCTGCCAAATCTGTTGTTTATCCCACCAGTAAAATTTTCCTTTCAGATAAATATATTCCTATGCTCTAGGTTATTTAGTTCTTTTTTAATAGTTCTGTTTCTCTCTTCATTATATTTAAGTTTTTGTTTAAATATTTGAGTCTGTTTTTAATGGGTAACTTAAAGTCTTTGTCTACTAATTCCACCATCTCTGTCATTTCCAGGTCTAACTCTATTGACTGATTTTTCTCCTGCCTATGGCTCACATAGTCCTGCTTCTTCTCATGTTTGGTTATCTTTTATTGGATGTTGGGCACTGTAAAATTTGCTGTTGAATGCTGGATTTTCTTGACTTCTTTTAAAAACTACTGGACTTTGTTTAGGAAGCTGTTAAGTTACTTATGGATGACCAGTTTGATCCATATGAGGCTTGTTTTAAATTTTGTTAGAGCTGACTTAAGATTGTCTTTACTCCAAGGCTGGTTTAACCCCATGACTAAAGTGTGACCTTTCTGGGTGTTCTGTGAGGACTCTCCATTCTGGCTGGTCAAAACTCAAATATCTCTCAGCTTTGTGTGAGCTTTGGGAATTGTTTATCTCAAAGCTCACCAGTCACTTTTCACTTGGCCTTATAAGACTTAACCCTTCACATGCACAAAGTATCAGCAACAGACTCAAGGGGAAACCAGGCAGATGTCCAGTGCTATTTCTCTGCATAGCTTCCTCCTGTCTAGTGCTCTGCTCCCACAAATTCCAGCTTCCTCAGCCTTCCCAAACTCCAGTCTTTGTTTTCTCAATTCACAATACTGCTACGCTCTCCTTTGATTCCCTTCCCCTACATTCAGGCCCAGAATGTGCCTCCCGGATGAAAGCAAGGGTGACTGTGGGCTTATCTCATGTGTTTCCCTTCTCTTCACATGGTCACAGTCCTGTGCTTCTTGTTTCCAACATCTTAAAACAGTGTTTCCTTTATCTTGTCCTGTTTCCTAGCTGTTTACTGCAGCAGATCAAGTTACTCTGTCATGGCCCAGGTGGAAATCATGAATTTTATTTATGCTTCCAAATTTTTACCTTTCTTTTGAGGTAAAATATAGAGATTTTTCAAGTTTGAAAATTCTGTAAATATTTTAAATTAAATTATACATAAATATTTGTTATGACTGCTCTGAATATTTTTGTTGATAAGGTAGTAACGCAGTTGTATGTTAACATCTGGCACCAGCTGGCCATAACTGTATTCATAATGCTTGAAGAAGCTTCAGATGGATGCCTACAAAGCTTCTGAGTAGAAAATACTGCATAATAATCTGAGCTTTATGCTATGTTTCAAGAATCTGGAAAATACCCTTTCTTTTTAATCCTATAAACAAATATTTTATTCAAAAATGTAATACTATTATATTTTAAAGAAATTTATCTTTACAAGATCTGGGCTTACCTTAAATATAAGTATTCTAGAGGAGTCTCCTAATTTTCTTCCTTCCAAACCACCTTCCTGGAAATCAGGAATGCCTGAACTTTCACCGTTAATAAAAGGAAATGGAAAAAAAAAAAGGGAATGAAGGATTTTTTTGAATTAAGACATATTGCAAAGTACCTTGCAAGGAAAGGGTAGCAACTGAGATGATCAACAATGATTGACACCTTTGTGAAAATTGTTTGGTTTGTTCCTTTCCAGTAGGGTTTTAAACCCAAGATTTTTATAGGAATTACATGCAGAAAGTGGACCCACACACTATGCTCTTTAACAGAGAAGAATGACCCAAGGAAGAGGCTCTAGAACAGTAGAGGAGAACTGAGTGCCTGGTCGAGGGTGGAGGGCGTGGCCAGCACACGTGGGAACAGGGAGAAAGAGCCAGAGATTAAAACAACAGCAGCAAAAAAGAAAACAACTTTCTCATTTCAAGACTATGATTTTCCTCTCATCTGTTATTCTACATCTGTTCAGGTCATGCTGCAGACGATTGAAAGTCGTATTTCTATATAGTAATGATACCTGTAAAAATAAGATTTGGATTAAAATAACTAACCCTAATCTAATCGTATGTATGGAAATGTCCAGTCAGTACCATCCTGAGAATAAAATTATTCATGCTTTATAGACAGTTGGCGTGATAAGTAAGCTTTATAAATTTTCAACCATGCTAAACTAGAGCTTTTTAGGTTTATTTAAAAGGAGTTCAGAAATGCAGGCTACTGTGATTTTGGTTCAAATAAATAGTAAAAACTCTTAAGGTTGATAAATTAATTTTATTTATTCAGTCATTCTCATTATTCTCCAAAGTGTTGACTCTGCTCCATTTTGCTATTAGCAAGTTCTAGAGGTGTTCATCTATTACCAGTTGGTCTCACTTTGAATTCAACACTGGTCATTTCAAGTGGGCCCTAATAACCACTGTTACCTACAACTCCTGCAAAAGCCGTCTCTTCCTCTTGTGCTCTAGAATCCACCCCATCTCCTTCACTCAAGGACATGCCTCCAGTAAATCTTTGGCATCATCTATTTCTCCTTCTCTGCTGCCATTTCTTTCCCATCATCCTGCGCACATAGTGTTCTCTTATCTTGTAAAAAAAAAAAAAAAAACAGACCTTTCTTTACTCACTTCTCCTGCAACTTCCAGCCCATTTCTCTCTCTCTTTTTTTTTCTTTGTAACAAAACTCTGAAGAAATCATCTTATTTGCTCCAGTTCCTCTCCCTCTAATCCATCTTTCTTCCTTGCCACTGTACCAGAATTGCTTGTATCCACATCACCAATGTTCTCTACACACTTAAACCCTCAGTCCTCACTTGATATGACTTCTCTGTAGAATCTGACACAGTTTAATAGTCTTTGAAACACTGTCTTCATTTGGCTTCAGGATTCCCTCTTACCCCATTTTCTTCTCTCTCCAGCTATTACTTCTGTTTACTTTCCTCCTTATCTACTTTCCTTTCCTCCAGTCTACTGACATTTGCAGGCCCAGAGCTCAGCATTAGACTTCTCTATTTGATATACACTCAGTGCCTTGAGGTCTCATCCAGTAGCATAGTTCTCTCTGCCACTTACATACCGATGATATCTGGATTTATACTTCTAACCTAGACCTCTTCTCTGAACTCCTGACGTGAATATCCAAATATCCATCTCAACAACAGATGTCCAAAAGCCATCTCCAGACTTAATACGTCCAAAGCTTATCTCTTAATCTTTCCCCCCAAATCTATTCCATGCATAGATTTTTTGATGTAAGTTAATGACAACCCTATTCTTCTAGTTGCTTAGGACAAAAATCTTGAAGTCATCCTTGATTCATCTCTTTTTTATCACAAAGCATATCCAATTGGTTCTACTTTGAAATCTTTCTCAAAATCTGACCACTTCTCACCACCTCGTCTGTTACCATCTGGATTATTTGCAACAGACTCCAACTGGCTTCTTTGCTTGATTCTTGCCCAAAACCAGAGCCAGAGTGATCTCATAAATACTTAAGTTAAACCGTGTCACTCTTGTACTGAAAGCTCCTCACTGACGCTCCATGTCACTCAGATTAAAAGCCACATTCCTTACAACTGCCTACCACACTGTGAAGGATCTGGCCCTTCGTTCTCTCTCAGACCTCATCTTGTCCAACCACACTGGCCACCTCACTGTGCGTTGAACATGCTGTGCCTGCCTCTGCCTCAGGGCCTTTGTACTGGCTCTCCTTCTGCCTGGAGCACTCTTTCCCTAGAGTCCACCATGGCTCCCTCATCTTCTGCAGGTCTTTGCTCACATGTCATCCTCCCATTGAGACCTCCCTAACTTCTGTGTTTTAAAAATTGTAAACTCCCCCTACGTTTCCACACCTCTCATCTCTCTCTCTTGCTTTATCCTTCTGCACAGCACCTGCACCATCTAAAATATTATCGCTTTGGTAAGTTATATGTTAACTCTCTAGGTTAGAAGTTCCGGGTAGAGAGGGATTTTTGTCTGTTTTGTTCGCTGCTGTAGTCCCAGTTGCCTGAAATGGATGAATGAATTGGATAGTTAGTTGTAAAAGGACCTACTTGAGTTTGTAGGGCACTGGGCTGGCTAGCCATAGACTCATGAAGAGTCACTGCATCTGAGACACAGGCCATCCTCCACTAACCAATGTCTCTGGGAATCTTTATGACACTATAATTTTAGATTTATATATAAAATTTATATTTTCTAGTAAGTAAATATTTTAAAGCATTTAAAACAGTGCATGGTAGGAGCTCTACAAGTGTTTATTAAATAAGCAACAAATACTTTATCAAGCGTTTTGTGATTAAAAAAAAAACAAAACTACCCAGTATATTCAATGGGATTATGGATGCAAAGAGATTTATGGGATAAACTCTATATATAAAGAATTGCTTGTGAACTTCAATTAATAAAACACATGACTATTGTCTCAGTCAGCTTGGGTTCTATAGCAAAACACCATATATTGGGTGGCTTATCAAGAACAAAACTTTATTTCTGACAGTCCTGGAGGATGGAAGTCCGAGATCAGGGTGCCAGCATGGTCGAGTTCTTATAAGAGTCTTCTTCTCGCTTGCAGACTGTCATCTTCTCCTTGTATCTTCACATGGCAGAAGGAACTAGCTCTCTGACCTCTTCTTATAAAGGCCTTAATCCCATTCAAGAGGGCTCCACCCCACGATGTAATTACCTCCCAAAAGCCTCACCCCAAATACCATGACAGTAGGATTAGGGTTTCCACATACGAATTTATTCCTTGTCCATCTCTGCCCTCACCCCTGGTTTGCTCTCTGGTGAGGTGGGATGAGAGAGGGCAGCCAGCAACAGCTGAGGGCTGAAATAAAAACAGGATTGTACAAAAATTGCCATCCTGAGCATCTAGGCGCCCTTCTGAAAACACTGGCAGCCAGATGTGTGCTGCCAGGTAGTAAACTGGAGGATACGGCTCTGGGCAAAGTGGTCCAAGAAGAATGTCCACTCAGATAGTGGCATGGGAGAGTCCAGGACCCCTTGTGATCCCTGTGATGACACCCACCTGTCCCCAAGCCTGCCCCTTTTAGAAGGCCACACTTTAAATAAGAAAAAACACCAAAGATCACCAAAAATTGAGGAAGGTTTCTAAAGTGAGAAAGAGACCAAACCAGGCTGGCAAGACAAATAAATAAGATGAACTAAGAAAAAAAAAAAAACACTCTAGAGAGCAGAAATATAATTAAAATATGTGTGTGTAGATATAGACATATGGGTATGTACATGTATATATGAAATTAAGAACCTCAGGAGAAATAGGGAGGCATTGTATGAGAGGCGATATGCGATGTGTTCTAGCTGGAAAGCACCCATGCCTTACAGTGCAGGATCGAGTCCTGGCTCCATCACTTCCTAGACATGTGATGCTGAGCAGCTTACCTGAGGCAGATTACTGTGCGTCAAGTTTCCACATCTGTAAAAAAGGGGAGTGAAGTTGGTACTCAGAGAACAGCAACAAAAACTCTTGGAAATCACAATGAGTACGGCAGAATTTTTTTAAAAAATCCAATACAAAGTTTAAAATTTAAAGTTGAGAAATTGCTACAAAAGATCACAAAGACAAAGTAATGGAAAGTAGAAACAAGAAGAAAAAAGGGATGATACAGCTGAGAGGTCCAGTAATCAGAGCTGCAGGGACAGACAGAGACGAGAGAAAGAGACAAACTGGGGGGGAAAAAAGAGAGGAAATTAGGAGAGTAATGACCAAACCCCTTTCTAGAAATGAAGGACACTTACTGCCTGCACAATGGATGAAAAACAAAACAAAACAAAAAAAACCCAGTCTAGGGCATGTTGCTCTGACATTTCTGAGCTCTAAGGATAAAGTGAAGATCCTGAAGGCTTCCAGAGAGCGGGAAAGCAGGTCACACACAAAGGATCGGAACTCGGGTGGCACAGGCGATAATAAGAGTTCTAAGGAAGGTGGACTTATTCTGGGAAGGCCACCCTACTTCCGGAGCATAAAAAAAGTGGTTTGATTTAGATACATTTGTCACTTCAAAAAAGTGTTCTTGTGTTAGGCAGAGTAGTGAGTCAAATCTTTGCTCAGTAAATCTGAAAATCTGTCTGCCTCCGTCCAGGAGCATCTAGCTCTTTCATCTTTAAACTAAGGGAAAGGGTATTACGTTTCCCTTGTACTTTTCCTCCGCCTCCGATTCCCTGTCCCCTCGTGTCCTCTCCCTTTCCCTGCTCCCCCTCCGAGCCCTCACACTTCTGCTGGGTCTATTTCTGTCTCTCCTCCCTTTCTCTTTCTCTCCACAGAAGTCTGTGTTTGTCTAATAATTGGCAGGAGAGATCTTTTTTTTTTTTTTTCTCTTTTGCTTTTTGCTTTTTAAGTGATGAATAGTTGGCGTTAGATCAAAGACAAGCCCTGTGGTTTTCTGGCCGCCCCAGAAGGGCGGTGCAGCTGGCAGCCATCCCAGCTGCCTGGTGATAGGCATGTGGAAGAGATACCAAACTCACAGGTCACTGTGTGTGTGTGTGTGTTTGTGTTCGTGTGTTTTTCAGGCCAACAACAGGCTCAAGCAGATTGAGAAGGAATATACTCAGAAGCTTGCCAAATCTTCACAGGTAAGAATGTTAAAGGAAAAAAAAAAAGCAAAACCAAAACAAAGAAGAAAGAAACCTACACATAAAAGCATTTGTACTTTAGAGTTAAACTGAATTCTTTTCCATTTTGTGTGTGTGTGTGTGTAGATTAGTATATTTTTTATGGATATATAGATAAATAAAATACGCTTTTCGGTCTTAATTTTTTTTTTTTAAATTAGGCATATTGAACCATTTGAACCAACACACACACACACATCCAGATGTCGTAAAACCAGCCCGTGTACTTGAACAAGCCCAGGCTGAAACATATTTCACAAGGGCGGGAGATGTACACACCTACATTTGTGATGTCAGCAGTTTGATACCATCTGGGCTTTTTTGTAGAATTCCATTTTGCTTCACCTGAAGACTGCTTAACAGCAAAACTCAACATGGCAAATACACTGGGTTTAAATTAGCAGCCAACCATAGACTCATTTGGGGGAAAAGAAGAATTATAATTCATACCTTGCTGTATGTTGTTGCTATGGTAGTTTTAGTAGAGGACCAAAAATGAAATGCTTGTCTCTACTTGACGTATGATGCTCAGAGTCCTTTTTCTGGAAAAGTTGCTATAATGACTCCCATAGTGTCATCCGGGGAATCCCAAGCATTCCTTAGGCATATGAGTAATTCTGGAATACACACTAATTTCCATCTGATGGGTGGATTAAGCCATTTCATTTTGCAAGCATCATATCTAATGATTTTTTAAATCAGCTTCTCTGAGTATTTTTGCCATGTGTATTGTGATATGTGGCAGTAAACTGAAATTTATTTACCTTTTTATGGGTTCCTGCACAGTGCTAGTAATAGCAACAGGACAACAAAATGTTAATAAAATTAGGAATTTTATGGGGCACTAATCCTATTGACTCATTCAGTCTTCATTTACAGTAACTCTGGGGTTAGGAACTCTTAGTGGCCCCATTTTTCCCCTTGAGAAAACTGAGACTCAGAGAGGTGAGGTCGCACAAGTGACCACGCGACTAAGCCAGGACCCAACCTGTATCTGACTTTGGAACGGAAACCCTTAACCTGACACCACCAGTCTGGCCCAACCCCTCACATTTTTAATATGGCAAGACTGCTGATAATTATGAAATTTCTTAGGTTCTATAATTATTTCTAAAATGCACATGTATTGTATAATTCACACCCCATTAGGAAAGCAAAAAGTCTCTAAGAGAAGACTTCTGTGTTTATTTAAAAGATGACGATGAGGTCTTGATTGCCATTATTCCAGGAAAGAACATGGGGAAATATCCTTTTTAATCCACTGAGAAAGATTCTTATAATCAAAAGACATCTTCTGGGTCCAAAAGTTAAATTAAAACATGGAAAACAAACCAAAAAAAACCCACCCAGCTGGCATTCCCTTACATCCTGCTCATTTTCCTTTCTATTGCATGGGGGAGGCAGACCGAAAGTGAGATATAAGATAGCTAATAAAAATGCTTAAAGATCTAGAGCGTAAACAGGAGTATTAAAGTTTATCTGAAGGAAGGTGTGAAGAAGCCTGATTAGTCCATATTAAAGCAAATTAGATGTAAGTTAGTGTGGAAAAAAGCCTAAGCTTTGGAGTCCGCAGACCTGAATCTGAATACCAGTCCCACCGCTTCTGTGACCTTGAGCGAGTTACCTGCCCTCTCTGGAATTCGGCTTCCTCACTTGTAAAATGGGGGTGTAGCACTTACCTCATAGGTCAGTGTGAAGTATTAAGTGATCCAATGCCAAAAAAGTGCTTAGTACAGAGCCTGCTACATGGTAAAGCATTTAATAACTGTTAGTTTTTCCGGGAGCATATTAAAATTGCAGTAGAAAAAGAAAGGGAGGGAGCAAAGAATGACACAGGTATGGAAGGAGCAAGAAATTATTTATTTTAAATACACTTCTGGGTGTTCAAGGATCGGTGAAGTCTCCCTCCAAAGTTTGGAGAGGCATGGGGTCGCTGAATATTTTCCCACATAAAGACATGAAGGAGACGAGGAGGAAAAATCAGTAACAACTATCATGTCCTTTACCCGTCATTTCATAAGTGAAAAGTGCAATACAAAAACAGAAAAAAATCTTAGAAACATGATAAAAGTCCATCCTTCTTACATTACGAATATTTTGTTAGCTCACTTCTAAATACACATAAGTATTTATATGCATATAAATATATGTGTCTATTTGTCTGTGAACTGGCATTTGAAAAATACCGGTCTATAATCTAGTCAGTTCAGAGAAACAGATTGTTTGAAAATAGACATTATGAAACAGACCTGTGGACTGACTTGCTGTTTTCCAGTGATGGTTTGCTGGAATCTCTTAACACATATCTAAGCTGAGGAGCATGCCAGGAGCAAAGCTGCGTAACTGTTTATCAGATTTTTAAAAATCCCTCTCTCAAAAAAAAAAAAAAAAAAAGTAGTAAGATGAATGCATTAGTAATGAATACACTGGTGCCTAGGAAATCATCAGGTTAATTTGGAAAATATTTTAAATATCTTCCTCCCTTAAAGGAAGTTACTTAATCTTTAAGATTTTATCAAGCTTTTAGACCTAGTAGACCATGTATGCTAAGCCCTCGGCAGGGCCAGGACTGTGCCCCTTCTGGGATCCTCAGTGTTCACGTGATGGCAATGTTTGCATCATCTCTGGGCACACTCCCAAATACAGTTCCCTCAGAATCACATATTTGTTCTTTTTTTAATCTTAATATTACATATTAACCTTGCCTTTTCATCTTTCATGCAGTTTTCCCCACTCAGCTGACTTCCCCGGTGGCCATTTTTCAAAGAAAAACATTGCCACTTTGCAGGAATACAGGTAGCTGTGGGGAACACTGAAGCTGAATGCCAGCCAAGCCCCCCATTGCCAAGGGGCTGGCTTCCCCCGCACTGCCCCACACCCCTCCTGCCGATGCAGATTGATGCCCGCGCATGAGCCGCGTGTCCCACGTGCCCCCAGCCTTCATGTCACCCTCCAGGGTGGCGACTGGAAGGAAGATATGCCCCTCTTCCACTCATTTCCTGAGGGTCTTCAATGTTTGCCAAGCCTTCCCAAGCATGCCTTGTCTACTGTATTTTAAAGAAGAGTTTTATAAAAATCTCAAACTATACTGTGATCTGAAAAACAATAGAGTTAAAAATGAAATCTTAACCTCTATTTAGAATCCTGTAGTTATTTTTAAGACCTAATAAGACTGTTAACATTTATGCAAATGAGAAATTGCTTAACAATAATGATTAACTCTTACAGCTTTCTTGGTTAAGTTGCTTACAGTATTAGCCCCAAATAGATTTCCTTTTGCTTTCTAAAATATTAATTTTTCATATCCATATGGAAATGTTCTAATGCACTTTTTTCTCTGAAGCTAATACAGGGTAGACAGTTAGTTGAGTGGTGGCATTTTGGTTCATGATTTTTTATATGATTCGATCAAAACTGATGGGGTTTGATTCGGATTGTATAGATTAGTTTTCATTTTTCTCGGAAACGTTTTACATTATTCTATGAAAAGACTAGATTAGCTCAATATCATTTGCCAGGGAGTTATTTTTTCTTATTTACTATGATTGTAGTTCCACCACTTAAGCTTTTATCGAGTGCCAGTTATATGCACTGAGCTAAGGTGAAGAGTCTGTTGTCTTATACTCTAGGTCTGCAACCAAGAGTTTTGTTCCTCACCTAAAGCATGTTAATCTGGTTAGTGTGATTACTTCTCCATCTTCAAGTAAATCTCAAATCTGTTTTTAAAATTATCCATATTTCAGTCACCTCTCTAAATCTATATTATTGTCAGTCTATCAAACAGTTTATCTACTTATCTTTACAAGGTATTTCACCTGAAGTGTTTTGACACTCTCCCTGTATCATCTTCATAAATTTTAAAAATAACTTTCCAAAGATAATCTCATTATCTCCCCAAAGGAATCTCATAATCCCCCCTCCCCCGAGAATGTAAGGTTTCATTTTCTAAAAGCATGCTCTCCTCAGAACATCCTGGTCTTTGCTCATCACTCCTCCCAAAACCTGCATTTATTTCTTTTTGATGTACTTTTGTCATAAATCTTTTGAAAAGAAGAGATCCATGTCTCATGTCCTCATGGTCATTTGGAAAGCCCCCAGATATTTTTATCTTCAGTCTTGGTCAATTAAAAGCTAATCTAAAACTTACTATTTTGTAAAGAATACGAAACTACTTTGTGCCTTAAAAATGCATTTTGTGATTGTGATAGTGGGTATATGAATCTATACATGTGATAAAATTGCATAGAACTAAGCACACACACACGCACACACGCACACACTGAACACATTACAGAATTAAACTCATCACTTCTACCAAGTTTTAGTTTACTCAACTTGAAACATTGCAATAGTCATTGAAATATTAAGTTATTTTTACTATTTGGCCCCGTGTTCCTATAAAATATCAATCTTAAGTTTCATGTTGGGCCAAGGAACTCTGGCTCTTTCTTATCTCTGGCTCCTCTTGCTCTGTGACTGTGAGTGGGCTGATTATTCTGTGCCTCAGATTTTGACATTTACTCTAAGAATTTAACCTTCCCTGTTTCATAGAAGTGCTATGAGAATTCATTGAATTGATGCCAGAATGAAACCATTTAATCAGAATTCAGAAAACAGATGAAAACATCTTCATTCCTAGTAAATGAATTCCTCTACTCATAGCAGAAGGTTCAAGTTTGCATTTAAAAATATTAACATATTTTGTCATTTATTACACAATTGTCTTAAAATATTTATAAATTCTAAGTGTTAAACTTTGTTATAGTGAGTTTGCTCACTTCTAAAAGCATCAATGTTCCATTTTTTGGTAAATATTTATGTCACTAGTAACAACTAATGTTTCTCTAAGACTTGGCATCTGGAAGACTCCAGACAGTTTCTATTTATTGCCTTATAACTCTGTAATCTAGTTTTATCATCAAATAATAGTTGGAAAACTGAGCTTCAAGGGAGATAATTAACTTGTCCAGTGTTTCTCACCAACAGCATTATATTCTAACCTGGAACTAACTTCCTTTTTTCATTAGAAGAAGCCACCATTTCCTGCTTTTAAAAGGGCATCGCTATTGAATTTGAAAGGAAATGGGTGCATCCAACCCAAAGGAAGAGCAATTCTCTCAGTAAACCTGTCAAATAAAAAGGTCCCTCATCAGATTTACTTCGGGAACGTGGAGGGAACTCAGTGATGGAAGAGAACTAATTCTCAAATGTAGAGAATGCTATGGGAGTCTCTGAAATGACTCTTTTGAACCAAAAACAAACTTTCATGAACATATATCAGTTAGGAAGAAAGCCACCTATTTGGAGCTATATCCTAATAAACTCTTTAATGCCAAAACCTTGTTTAAAAGAAAGGCAAAGAGTAGCTAGTTAAGAGGAATCAACTATACAGCAATCAGTCTGTCTGCACGGTTCAAATCCTGCCTGTCTCCTGGGTGGATGTCATCTTCAGCCATATAAAATCTTTGACCTCTTTCTATGCCTCTGTTTCTCCATTTGTAAAAGGTGGGCCATGATAATGCTTGTCTCACAGTAGTAAATGACACAGAAACTCAAGTGCTTAGCACAAGATGTAAACATTAGTAAACACTCAAAAATGATGGTGTAGAATTAGGTAACTATGAAGAATGAACTCTGTTTATTACTTTCTTTGGTTATTATAGTTCAAAGTATCATGAAAGGCAAAATAGTTGTTTTCACTCTAATAAGTATGCTTCTCAGTAAAAGAAATTCTGACACGTTCCATATTTTTGAGATCACAGATGTTCTTTCCTCTGATGAGTAAATATTGTGGAATGTTATAGTGGAAGTGGCTTCCAAGTATATTTGGTTCAGCAGTTGTTCACCATTCACAGTTTTATTATAGTCTTTTATTGTGTGGAATTTCAGGCACTAGAGTGTGTGATATGTTAATTGAAAATATTTAGTTTGTGGACTAGCGTTTTGCCAAATCCCTTCTTCTGTTAAGCATAAATACATATAAAATAGGTGCCTCTCACTGAAGAATCTGAAGCTATAGCATGCTGTTTTCATTTTAGATCATAGCAGAACTTCAGACAACCATTTCCTCTCTGAAAGAGGAGAACAGCCGGCAGCAGCTTGCTGCAGAAAGGCGGCTCCAGGATGTGATGCAGAAGTTTGAAGATGAGAAGAAGCAGCTGATTAGAGATAATGACCGAGCAATCAAGGTAATCTGAAGACTTCAGTAACCAGTGGTACCAGCTGCTTTAATATAATTAAAAGGAGGGCTGGAATCCCAGCAGTGGGCAGATGAATGCAGGTATCTGGCTTGTTCACACAGCCTGCATAATTCCATTCACTGGACTCTACCTTTGATGTATCCAGTGACTCAGGCTGACTTCCCTCTAAGAGATCACATGCCAGCATAAAAAGTCATTTTTGGCAAGCCCAGTCCATTCCCATTGAACAAATATTTGAAAAATACCCTGTCCTTTCTCTTGAGAACCACTTTGGAACTGTCTCTTGAAATTAGCATGACTGTTTTAGTCCAGTACTGCTGGCTAATAAATTCAGAAGTCAGCTTCCAATTTACCTTCTATTCTTTGCCCACATCCTTTCATTATGTGTTCGCATAATGAGAAATAACCTGTTTGAGGTTTGGAATGCCAACCATTTGATGTGCTTTGACATAGTACAGGGTAGATGTGTTGCTGCTGAGAACCTAGGTTGTTTCCAAATGGCTTCAGAGAATCACACCTTCAATAGCAACAGAAAATTCCCTGGACCCTGATCCTTTAGGTGACAGGCAGTTAGATCTCAAAGTAGTTTTTTTCTTGGCTTCATAGCAGTGAATATTATTAAGTGTCTACATCATGCTGTGTTTAATCTGTGAGGATAAGTGTCTGGAAACCTTTATAAATAAGATTTAAAAGAGAACAGAACTTTTTCTTAAATAATTCTCAGCAAAAGATTATTTTTCGGTGATTTTACTTTGTTATAACAATGCTTAAAGCGTGTAGAGTAATCGTACAAAGCAGAGGAAAATAAAAGAAACATTTGGGTTTTATCACTACCCTTTTCTGCCTAATCCATCCATCTTTCTTTTCTATAGCCCATTGCAGGCAATCTGAGTAATTTAGGCAAAAGTCAGTGTTAACTTAAGTTGCTATTTTATATATAGCCTTTAAGCCTGGACAACACTGAATAGAATAAAAAACCTTAAGATATGGACAAAACCTTGGAGGCCATTACATCGAGACTCCTCGGTTTAAAAGTGAGGATTAATTTTGTTATTAATGAGATTTTCCCTGTGTTTTTCCATCCATGAGCTTTTTCCCCCATACGTGTGATATGAGACAAAAAAAGATGTTTTTCATATCCTGGTAACTTTTTAAAATCTTTGAAACTCTTATCATTTATAAATGTAGAGGAAGTACTCATGGATCTGCATGACTTTTGCTTTGCATGAACTGAGTTGACTGCTTTGCTTAAATTCGTTTGTTGTATAAAAATTTCATTTTAAATAAATTTCTTTTCCATTTGCTATCCAAGTACCAACTGGTAGGTAACTTCCGAATTTTAAATAAATAATTAAATCCCAGTATATACAAAAGGGAAAACATGAATTTACTCCGTAATAACATGGTTTCTAGTATTGTCTCTTAAAGATTTAAAAAAACTTGGAAGAAATACAATTAGTATAACGGCCTATTTTTAATTGTTTTTGCATTTACCTTTTAAAAGGGAAAAACATTCTGATCCTAATTTCCAACAAACTGTCAAATCGTAAAGACTGAAGTTGAAGTTAAAAGATGGCAGTATATATACATATATATAGTGTTCTATTATATTTATGACATCCAAAACATAGGTACCATAGGTACTTGAAAATAATTAAAATTACAATGTAGAGAGAATATAGTTGACCTTTGATTCACTCAGACTCTGTATAAAGTGAATGCCTTTTTTTTTTTTAACTAACTACGTAAGATAATTTATTATCACTCATTGCCTGGCTTTCTTTTTAGGCTATGTCACAAACAATAACAGGAATAATAGCTGATATTCATTCAACATGTAGTGTGTACCAGGCCCTCTGCCAAACATTTTCATTCACCTCACATTCCATTACCTCATTTAAGCCTTATAAGTAATCTTTACAAGGAGGGCATTTCTGTCATCCCCATCTTACAAATGGGAAAACTGAGGCTCTGAGGTTAAGTAACCAGCCCCAGGTCAACTGCTAAGTAACTGTCAGAGCCAGGTTCGAGTCACAGTCTTTCTGACTTGAAAGCCTCAGCTATTAACTATTACACCATCCCTCCGTCTCTACATTCTGTCTGTGAAAGTGTGTCAGTGACCAAGTGCATAAGTGGACCCGAATACCCTCACTCAAATTTTCTGTCTGCCTGAATGGTAGCAGCACTTTTGCAACAGTTGTCTGAGTTGGACATTCTAATTATATTTGAGTGTTTTATAGATATAGATACTCAGAGAGAGACACAGTCACCACGAGGCTTGCATTTGGTTTTCTGAAACCAAATACATTTGTCTACACAGACATTAAAATAAGCGCATATGGACCTAATATTTTGTAGTGTTTAAATACTGGCTGTAAATAGTGCTGTAAAAGCAGTGGGCTCACTCACTGTGACATGTACTTCACCCCACTTTCTGGGCTGATGATGCGCTGAGCTCTCCAGCTGGTGATGGAGAGTGGAGATGGGCACTCACTTGGCCAGAGCTTCTGACCTTTCATTAAAGCAAGTCTTTAGAGAAAAACCCAGGTATAAAGCAGGCCGCTGAAATCCATTTGAAGGGCCACCCGTCTGGGGTAGTGGAACTTGATAAAACATTCTGGAGAATAATCTGGTGCTCCCTGTCATTATTAAATTGCCCGGGAGACATGCCTAGCCTTTGACCCATTTCCAGAATGTGCCCTAAGTGGCAGTTAAAGAGTTGTACTAAGCTTGAGCTAGCCAAAGAGATGCTCATTCTCACATTCGTTCATTTCTCCTAGAACTGTTTATCGAGCTCCCATTGTGTGCTAGGCACCCATGGTACCAGCATGTTCTGTCTCCCTTTTGTACTTTATTTTCCACCAAAGCACATGAGCTGAAAACCATGCAATAGTGAAAACGCTGTTGGAGAAGGGTATTTAAGAATCTTGAAGATGTTCACAAGATAGTTTTCAATGAAAATGCAGTTTACAGAACATTATATACATATGGGGTCATCTTTGCAAAAAAAAGAATATATAAAGAGAAAAAGACTAGAATTGTGTATCAAAATTTTACTGGTGGATATCTTTGAGTGATGAAATTTGTGGTAATTTTCTTCTTTTATCATAGCTCTAGATTTTAAATTACAAAACCACTTTTACGATAAGAAACAATAAAAAGTATTTGGTAAAAAAAAAAAAAAAAAGGAAGAGCCTCATTCTTAAAGGGATCCAGTGGACACTGAGGGACTCGTGGTAGCGGATCCTCACAGCAGGAGTGATTCTTGCTGTTTAAGAACAACCGATGAAGTGAGGTCTTTCATAGACCAGAATTCCTGAGTGTAAAAGGAAACGCGTTCACACGAGTAGATACTTTATGCTGTAAGATACCCTCTCTCGAGAGCAAAAAAAAAAAATCGTCTTTATCACTTATTTACTGCTTGAGTTCACTCCTTACCTTCCGAGTCAAGCTTCTAAAAAGAGTTATCTCTGCTGCATACCAAATCACCCCAAAACTTGATGGTGTAAAATAACACCTGTATTACATGCCCACGAGTCTTGGGATCAGAAATTTGGGCAGGGTTGCTTTGGGTGGTTCTTCTGCCCAGTATTTAAAGTCAACCCAAATCTCATCACCCAGAAATAACCATCTTAGTACTGACATGAACATCACTGCAGATGTCCTACTACATGAAAGGAGAGACGAGAAGGAACTCTAAATGGACTTACAAGATGGGTTAATATGCTTGATTCTGTATTTTCACTAGTTTTAGAAAAAATCTCAAGTTAATTTTACTTCAGTTCAACAGATGAAAGAAGAGTTAAACAGAAGGCACTGTTGAACTTTCAGATAGAATTTGATTTGTGGCTGAAAGATGAGTACATTCGTACGCTCACATGTCCTCCCATCACCCTCCTTGCCACCTCCTGCCTGGGGTCGCGTTATAGCTTTACACTGTCCAGGTTTATGATAGTTACAATTTGTTTTTAACCAAAACCTTAATATTCATGCGCTCTTTAATTGATATGGTGCTTACCCGTAGGCCTTTGATACCACAGCCTTTTACACTTCCATTCCCAAAGTTTTTACTTTGATGTCGTTCTTAATCGGCTGGATTTCATGGTCAAGTACTCCCTTCAAGACTCACAGCACTATCTTCCCTCAGTTTTTCCACGTTTAAGAATGTCTGCTGATTAACCTTTATGTTGGAATGACATGTTAGATGGGCAGAACATTCTTGTTCACATTTTTTCCCACAAGAACTTAAACATTGCTCATCTAGCATTTAATATTGCTGTGGGGAAGGCTGAGCAAGATTGAAGTGTTCCCCCAGGTCAATGATTTGCTTTTTCTGAGGGATTCTTGAAGAAGTCTTTCTTAACATGTAAGTTTAATAGATTAACCAAGATACATTCAGTAATTAACCAGGATACCTCTAAATGTTAAACGTTCAATGTCGCACGTTTAAACACAGTGAATCTCCCCTTTGTCGGTAACACTTATTTGTAGTGTCTGCATTTTCTGGAACCTGAGGGGACAGGGAGGAAGAGCTGGGGTAGAGATGTGGGTGCAGTCTGGTTGGGGTGACTGAGTTCATGCTACCTTAATGAGAGAGGGCATCTTCTAATCCTTTGCGGTTTGAATTATCCCAATTGGTGTGTATTCCTGAAGTCCTGACACCCTCACTTCCCTAGAAGATAGACAGCTCTGATTTCTACCAGTTTTTCCACTGCATCCATTTTGCAGTCAGAAGAGGGAAGAGCTGAAGCTACTTACAGTTTTCTCCTCTTCAAATTTGGCAATGTTAATATTCTCAGGATTTTGTTAACTCACAACAAAGTAATGAGTTGGGGGAATTGGGCAGATTTTGAAGTTGAGTCACTGAAATGCTCCAGAATCATGTTTTTTTTTTCCCTTGACCACAATCCTTTGAGGGTTTTTTGTATTGTATCTACCTTACTACCCTATTTCAGTGCTCTAGTGCTTTTCTGCTCATTTTCACTCTTATTTACTCACTTCATTTGGTGTTGGGAGAGGGAAATTCAATCTACTGTCTGATCTTAGAAACCTGTTTGACTCCTTTATAACATTTAACAAGGAGCCTGTGTTAGTCAGCTATTGCCACAATGCTGATTAACAAACAATCCCCCAAACTCAATGAGTTGTAATAACAAACATTTACTTTTCTTTCAACAGACCTGTGGATCATTAGTGTGGTTTGGATTCAGGCTGTGGCTGAGTTTGACTCCAGGCTCTAGATTGAGTTCATGCCTGCTCTACTTGTCTGCACAGTCTCCATGGACTAGTAACTGCCTGGTGTGTCTTCCCCTTGGTGGATTACAAGAGGGCAGAAGGATGAGCAGGCAAAAAAGTCCCTACAGCCTTGGCTTTATTTCCATCCACATCAGTGGGGTGGGAGATTATATATACACTCCAATCTGAGACCACAAACATCTATGAACAGGACTTACTCTGCCATATAAACAGACTCTAACAGCATCCTTAGCCCCATGGCGGCACTTTCCCAATTCACCTGCTGTTCTAAAACCCTCTTTCCCATTCCCTGTCTCCTCTTCCTCTTTTTAATACTCAGATATTCAGGTTAAGCCAAGCCTCATCTATTTTCTCTGGATGTGCCATCCCTAGACAATCCAGCCCCTCACATAAGCTTCCATGCAAACGAATTGTGAGTCTTGACCTCCACGCAGACCTTCTCTGAGCTCTCCATCTGTATTTCCAACTCCTGTTGCATGTTTTCACTTGGAGGACCCTTAGGCTGCTCTAACTAGATTTATCATAAACTGACTTTATCTTGCTCCCACTCTTCTTACCCCCAACCTGTTCTTCTTGTCTCGATTATGAGAATTAAAGTGCCACTGTCATCCACTCAGTCACTCAAGTCAGATTCTGGAAGTCCCCTTGAATGAATTCTTCCTCTTCTTTACCTGCCCAAGGTCACTTCCTAGAAATAACACTTAATATTTCCAAATGCATACCCCATTCCCCAATCACAAGTTCCTGCCTTCTTAGTCAGACCTTCCTCGTCTTTGACCTTGCCTGTTACAATCCCTTTTTTGTAGAATCACTGCCATGAGCTTGACCCTCTCAAATCTGTCCCTCGAACTGTTGATAAAATGACCTTTCTAAAACACAAATATGAGCATGTGGTGCTTTTTAAAATCCATCAGTGGCTTTCTGTGCCTACAGGATAAAATCTATACTTGTCAGCATGGCAGACAAAACCCTTCATGATCTAAACCAGTGGTTCTCAAGGTGTTGTCCTCAGACCCCTGAGGGTCCCTGAGATCTTTTCAGGGGCTCCATAAGGTCAAAACTATTTTCATAATAACACAAAGACATCACTCGCCTTTTTCACTGTGTACACATTTGCACTGATGATCTAAAAGCAATGGTGGATAAAACTGCTGATGTTTTAGCAGGAACCATGACGTTGACACTGAACTGTACGAGTAGTCATTATTTTCTTCACCAGCACGTACTTGTGCTTTGAAAACAAAAAACAAAACAATAAAGAGTATTAATTTTATTAAATCTCAATCCTTGAGAACACATCTTTTTAATATTAAGAGGAAGCATGCATAAGGCACTTCTGCTGCGTACACAAGTAAGGTGGTTGTCTCAAGGAAAAGCAGCTCTGCACTTGTTTGAGTGAGACCTGAACTCTAGTCACTTGGAAGGCAAACTGCGCGTATTCCGTTTTGAGTATCTGACAGAGGTTTTCTTGAAAATAAAGGAAGTAAGCCTGACACTTGAAGGACAATGACTGACTATATTGTTGTTAATGATAAAATTTGAGCTTTCAAGCAAAAATTAGGAATTTGGAAAACCTATACCACCACTGTAAGCTTGACAGCTTCCCAGTACTTAAAGACTTTTCTGTCAAGATCAGTGATATTACTAATGATGTGCGTGGGAAGAAAGGGGGAAGAATTAAGTAAGGGTATCAACATTTGGAAGATTTTTATAACTCACTGAACCAGTGTTTTCCAAATGGCCAATACCCGATGTTACAAAATCATGCATGGGGGGAAGATCCATTCAAAATACAAAAGGGAACAGTGGATCTTAATATAACAGTACACAGAATTCACTGATCAGAGTTTCAGAACCCTCACTGTAACTAACTTTTTAAAGAAACTACCACTTTTCAAGTTTTGATACAGTCCCAAGGAATACCCACAATCATCCGTAAAAGTTACTAAAATACTCCTCCCTTTTCTTTTCTAATTACTTACCTGTGTGAGACTAGGTTGTCTTCCCATATTTCAACCAAAGCAACATAATGCAAGAGATTAAATGCAAAAGCAGGTAGGAGACTAGCTGCCTTCTATAAGTGAGACATTAAAAAGACTTGCAAAAGCGTAAAACAGAGCCACACTTCTCATTAATTTTTTTGCTTTGGAAAATAGTTCTTTTTTTATTTAAAAAATACATTTATGTTCACGTAATGGCTTTATTACTGTTATTTTTAGATGAATTAATAAATATTTTCATATTCCTTCATTTTAATTTCTGAAGTGGTGAATGTCAATAGATAAGACCCACATCAACAAAGTCTCCTTGGGGTTCTTAATTTTTTCAGAGTGTAAAGGGGTCCAGAGACCAAAAACCTGGAGAACCACTTGTCTAGTATTGCCCTTCCCTCCACCATATCAACAGGCAGCCCTCTGCGTTCGTGGTCTCTGTGATGGCGTGAGCTCCATGTGAAGTCCTTTCCCTTTAAGATTTAAATGTCATCTTTCTGTGAAGTGTCAGAGTGAAAAGCTCATGCCAGCTTTGTTCCTTCCTCTAGGGAGGTTTTCACTGCACTGTAATGCGGGGGTCCCCACTCCTTTATGCAAAACCTGGAGGTTGAATGAGTTTTGCAGATCAGGATCTGCAGATTCCAGGAAGGCGACACAGTGCTTTTACTTTATCTCCAGGGGGGTCTGGGACAACGCGCTGTCCCCAGACGCAAGTGCATAGTGAAACGTAGGACTACCCCCCAGTAAACGGGACAAACAGAAACTAGGTCAGTCAGGTTTTGTTGCCTCACAAGTTAACCACAACCTTTCAAAAATACTCTGTGACTTTAAGAGGATTTTCAGATTGCAAAGAGGAGATCGCGAACCTGCACTTTGATTAATTCTCTTTCTCGCCAAGTAGATTCTAAGCTTCTTGAGAGCAAGCACTTACTGCAGTGTTTGGTTCTAGAAGTGGAAAGTTCTAGAAATATGCTGAATAAATGAATGATGTTAGCTCATAAGTCAAGGCTCTGGAAACTAATTATGTCACTTTATTCTCATGTTATTTTATTGAAGGCAGCAAGCTTGCAAATATTCTGTGATGGTATAGCAGATAGGCAAAAATAACTCAGATCCTTTGGTAATAGTGATTTATTTTGCCTAATAGGCAGATTCTAATAAAATATCCTACACTTTGTTTATATTATCCAAGAGCATAATTTCTAAGCTCCAGTACCCCAGGGGTAGGCCCGCATAAGGCTGTACACCAAAGCCAAGTTATCTGAGTGCTAGTTAGCACTCTCCACTGAACTCACAGAAGTTCATTGGGGGAAATTGTTAGAAATAGTTCTATAGAAAGACTGTGGAACATTCTTCTGGCATCACTGCACCACCAGGGCTAAGCCCTTTCTTTGAAGCCTGTGTATTGAAAGTGCCTCACTGTGAAGCCAGATGTCCAAGCAGAGATTTCATATCAAGGAGAAATGTTGTAAAATTTTTGCTTGCAGGCATAGAAAAAAGATTTTAAAGCACTGATGCTCCTCTCCCTTGGCCACTGACTGGAGTTCACGAGAAAAGGTCGGCTGCCAGTAGGACATCTAGAAATCTGGTCTGTGTTACCAGAAGGGCTTGAGAGAGGGAAAAAAAGGAATATTTCATAAGATTGGGCAATTCTCACTGTGCTAAAAGCTTACAGGAATCCATTTCCCAAAGAATAAAATTACAAACCTCATTGTGGGGTTTTAGTAGCATTGAGAAAGAGAAAGAAATCTCAATGCCTAGCATCAGATGGCTTTGTTTGGGACCTGTTCATTATTTAATTCTTGTCTCCCCTGCATGCACGTCCTGAGGGCGCAGAGGGAAGTGACATTCTCTTTGTGCCCTCCTGAATTAGAATTAATAATGCTAAGAATAGAAATGTATTTTCCATCCCACCCAAGAAGGCTCGCCTGCTCACTTAGAAAGGAAGACAGCCGTTCAGTCATACTAGCATAAAGCGTAAGTGCCATTTTCCAGGAAGAATGTTCTGGAAGATAAGCTGGGATACAGCGTGGCAGCGAATGATGACCTTGCTTCCTAGAGCAAGGAGAAGCAATAACAATAAATGAGCAGGGAAGAAATGAAGAGCCCGCCCTCTAAAGTATTTACCCCATCCCTTTCCTTCCAGTTCTGTTTTCTGGCAAATTTTGATTTTATTTAAAGACAGTTGAATATTGTTCTGTGG